>NC_090935.1:1020181113-1020811644 GCF_040938575.1 Ambystoma mexicanum | reverse complement strand
GTCTCCCACCACCCCCACCCCCCAGCATCCAGGGGCACCCTCCACCAGGCCCCCACCCATGTCTCCCACCACCCCCACCCCCCAGCCACCAGGGGCACCCTCCACCAGGCCCCCACTCATGTCTCCCACCACCCCCACCCCCCAGCATCCAGGGGCACCCTCCACCAGGCCCCCACCCATGTCTCCCACCACCCCCACCCCCCAGCCACCAGGGGCACCCTCCACCAGGCCCCCACTCATGTCTCCCACCACCCCCACCCCCCAGCAGTGCAGTGGCAGCCTCCACCAGGACCCCACTCATGTCCCCTATCACCCCCACCCCCCCGCCACCAGGGGCACCCTCCACCAGGCCCCCATCCATGTCTCCCACCACCCCCACCCCCCAGCAGTGCAGGGGCACCCTCCACCAGGCCCCCACTCATGTCCCCTATCACCCCCACCCCCCGCCACCAGGGGCACCCTCCACCAGGCCCCCACTCATGTCCCCTATCACCCCCACCCCCCCCCTGCCACCAGGGGCACCCTTCACAAGGCCCCCATCCATGTCTCCCACCACCCCCACCCCCCAGCCACCAGGGGCACCCTCCACCAGGCCCCCACTCATGTCTCCCACCACCCCCACCCCCCAGCAGTGCAGGGGCACCCTCCACCAGGCCCCCACTCATGTCCCCTATCACCCCCATCCCCCACCACCAGGGGCACCCTTCACAAGGCCCCCATCCATGTCTCCCACCACCCCCACCCCCCAGCCACCAGGGGCACCCTCCACCAGGCCCCCACCCATGTCTCCCACCACCCCCACCCCCCAGCCACCAGGGGCACCCTCCACCAGGCCCCCACTCATGTCTCCCACCACCCCCACCCCCCAGCATCCAGGGGCACCCTCCACCAGGCCCCCACCCATGTCTCCCACCACCCCCACCCCCCAGCCACCAGGGGCACCCTCCACCAGGCCCCCACTCATGTCTCTCACCACCCCCACCCCCCAGCAGTGCAGGGGCAGCCTCCATCAGGACCCCACTCATGTCCCCTATCACCCCCACCCCCCCGCCACCAGGGGCACCCTCCACCAGGCCCCCATCCATGTCTCCCACCACCCCCACCCCCCAGCAGTGCAGGGGCACCCTCCACCAGGCCCCCACTCATGTCCCCTATCACCCCCACCCCCCCGCCACCAGGGGCACCCTCCACCTGGCCCGGACTCATGTCTCCCACCACCCCCACCCCCCAGCATCCAGGGGCACCCTCCACCAGGCCCCCACCCATGTCTCCCACCACCCCCACCCCCCAGCCACCAGAGGCACCCTCCACCAGGCCCCCACCCATGTCTCCCACCACCCCCACCCCCCAGCAGTGCAGGGGCACCCTCCACCAAGCCCCCACCCATGTCTCCCACCACCCCCACTCCCCAGCAGTGCAGGGGCACCCTCCACCAGGCCCCCACCCATGTCCCCCATCACCCCCACCCCCCCCGCCACCAGGGGCACCCTCCACCAGGCCCCCATCCATGTCTCCCACCACCCCCACCCCCCAGCAGTGCAGGGGCACCCTCCACCAGGCCCCCACTCATGTCCCCTATCACCCCCACCCCCCCCGCCACCAGGGGCAACCTTCACAAGGCCCCCATCCATGTCTCCCACCACCCCCACCCCCCAGCCACCAGGGGCACCCTCCACCAGGCCCCCACTCATGTCTCCCACCACCCCCACGCCCCAGCAGTGCAGGGGCACCCTCCACCAGGCCCCCACTCATGTCCCCTATCACCCCCACCCCCCCGCCAACTGGGGCACCCTTCACAAGGCCCCCATCCATGTCTCCCACCACCCCCACCCCCCAGCCACCAGGGGCACCCTCCACCAGGCCCCCACCCATGTCTCCCACCACCCCGCCCCCACTCATGTCTCCCACCACCCCCACCCCCCAGCAGTGCAGGGGCAGCCTCCACCAGGACCCCACTCATGTCCCCTATCACCCCCACCCCCCCGCCACCAGGGGCACCCTCCACCAGGCCCCCATCCATGTCTCCCACCACCCCCACCCCCCAGCAGTGCAGGGGCACCCTCCACCAGGCCCCCACTCATGTCCCCTATCACCCCCACCCCCCCGCCACCAGGGGGCACCCTCCACCAGGCCCCCACTCATGTCCCCTATCACCCCCACCCCCCCCGCCACCAGGGGCACCCTTCACAAGGCCCCCATCCATGTCTCCCACCACCCCCACCCCCCAGCCACCAGGGGCACCCTCCACCAGGCCCCCACTCATGTCTCCCACCACCCCCACCCTCCAGCAGTGCAGGGGCACCCTCCACCAGGCCCCCACTCATGTCCCCTATCACCCCCACCCCCCACCACCAGGGGCACCCTTCACAAGGCCCCCATCCATGTCTCCCACCACCCCCACCCCCCAGCCACCAGGGGCACCCTCCACCAGGCCCCCACCCATGTCTCCCACCACCCCCACCCCCCAGCCACCAGGGGCACCCTCCACCAGGCCCCCACTCATGTCTCCCACCACCCCCACCCCCCAGCATCCAGCGGCACCCTCCACCAGGCCCCCACCCATGTCTCCCACCACCCCCACCCCCCAGCCACCAGGGGCACCCTCCACCAGGCCCCCACTCATGTCTCCCACCACCCCCACCCCCCAGCAGTGCAGGGGCAGCCTCCATCAGGACCCCACTCATGTCCCCTATCACCCCCACCCCCCCGCCACCAGGGGCACCCTCCACCAGGCCCCCATCCATGTCTCCCACCACCCCCACCCCCCAGCAGTGCAGGGGCACCCTCCACCAGGCCCCCACTCATGTCCCCTATCACCCCCACCCCCCCGCCACCAGGGGCACCCTCCACCTGGCCCGGACTCATGTCTCCCACCACCCCCACCCCCCAGCATCCAGGGGCACCCTCCACCAGGCCCCCACCCATGTCTCCCACCACCCCCACCCCCCAGCCACCAGGGGCACCCTCCACCAGGCCCCCACCCATGTCTCCCACCACCCCCACCCCCCAGCAGTGCAGGGGCACCCTCCACCAAGCCCCCACACATGTCTCCCACCACCCCCACCCCCCAGCAGTGCAGGGGCACCCTCCACCAGGCCCCCACCCATGTCCCCTATCACCCCCCACCCCCCCGCCACCAGGGGCACCCTCCACCAGGCCCCCATCCATGTCTCCCACCACCCCCACCCCCTAGCAGTGCAGGGGCACCCTCCACCAGGCCCCCACTCATGTCCCCTATCACCCCCACCCCCCCGCCACCAGGGGCAACCTTCACAAGGCCCCCATCCATGTCTCCCACCACCCCCACCCCCCAGCCACCAGGGGCACCCTCCACCAGGCCCCCACTCATGTCTCCCACCACCCCCACGCCCCAGCAGTGCAGGGGCACCCTCCACCAGGCCCCCACTCATGTCCCCTATCACCCCCACCCCCCCGCCACCAGGGGCACCCTTCACAAGGCCCCCATCCATGTCTCACACCACCCCCACCCCCCCAGCCACCAGGGGCACCCTCCACCAGGCCCCCACCCATGTCTCCCCCCACCCCCACCCCCCAGCCACCAGGGGCACCCTCCACCAGGCCCCCACTCATGTCTCCCACCACCCCCACCCCCCAGCATCCAGGGGCACCCTCCACCAGGCCCCCACCCATGTCTCCCACCACCCCCACCCCCCAGCCACCAGGGGCACCCTCCACCAGGCCCCCACTCATGTCTCCCACCACCCCCAACCCCCAGCAGTGCAGGGGCAGCCTCCACCAGGACCCCACTCATGTCCCCTATCACCCCCACCCCCCCGCCACCAGGGGCACCCTCCACCAGGCCCCCATCCATGTCTCCCACCACCCCCACCCCCCAGCAGTGCAGGGGCACCCTCCACCAGGCCCCCACTCATGTCCCCTATCACCCCCACCCCCCCGCCACCAGGGGCACCCTCTACCAGGCCCCCACTCATGTCTCCCACCACCCCCACCCCCCAGCATCCAGGGGCACCCTCCACCAGGCCCCCACCCATGTCTCCCACCACCCCCCAGCCACCAGGGGCACCCTCCACCAGGCCCCCACTCATGTACCCTATCACCCCCACCCCCCGCCACCAGGGGCACCCTGCACCAGGCCCCCACTCATGTCTCCCACCACCCCCACCCCCCAGCATCCAGGGGCACCCTCCACCAGGCCCCCACCCATGTCTCCCACCACCCCCACCCCCCAGCCACCAGGGGCACCCTCCACCAGGCCCCCACTCATGTCTCCCACCACCCCCACCCCCCAGCATCCAGGGGCACCCTCCACCAGGCCCCCACCCATGTCTCCCACCACCCCCACCCCCCAGCCACCAGGGGCACCCTCCACCAGGCCCCCACCCATGTCTCCCACCACCCCCACCCCCCAGCAGTGCAGGGGCACCCTCCACCAGGACCCCACTCATATCCCCTATCACCCCCAACCCCCCGCCATCAGGGGCACCCTCCACCAGGCCCCCATCCATGTCTCCCACCACCCCCACCCCCCAGCAGTGCAGGGGCACCCTCCACCAGGCCCCCACTCATGTCCCCTATCACCCCCACCCCCCCCGCCACCAGGGGCACCCTCCACCAGGCCCCCACTCATGTCCCCTATCACCCCCACCCCCCCCGCCACCAGGGGCACCCTCCACCAGGCCCCCATCCATGTCTCCCACCACCCCCACCCCCCAGCAGTGCAGGGACACCCTCCACCAGGCCCCCACTCATGTCCCCTATCACCCCCACCCCCCCGCCACCAGGGGCACCCTCCACCAGGCCCCCACTCATGTCTCCCACCACCCCCACCCCCCAGCATCCAGGGGCACCCTCCACCAGGCCCCCACCCATGTCTCCCACCACCCCCACCCCCAGCAGTGCAGGGGCACCCTCCACCAGGCCCCCACCCATGTCCCCTATCACCCCCACCCCCCCGGCTCCAGGGGCACCCTCCACCAGGCCCCCATCCATGTCTCCCACCACCCCCACCCCCCAGCAGTGCAGGGGCACCCTCCACCAGGCCCCCACTCATGTCCCCTATCACCCCCACCCCCCCCGCCACCAGGGGCACCCTTCACAAGGCCCCCACTCATGTCTCCCACCACCCCCACCCCCCAGCAGTGCAGGGGCAGCCTCCACCAGGACCCCACTCATGTCCCCTATCACCCCCACCCCCCCGCCACCAGGGGCACCCTCCACCAGGCCCCCATCCATGTCTCCCACCACCCCCACCCCCCAGCAGTGCAGGGGCACCCTCCACCAGGCCCCCACTCATGTCCCCTATCACCCCCACCCCCCCGCCACCAGGGGCACCCTCCACCAGGCCCCCATCCATGTCTCCCACCACCCCCACCCCCCAGCAGTGCAGGGGCACCCTCCACCAGGCCCCCACTCATGTCCCCTATCACCCCCACCCCCCCGCCACCAGGGGCAACCTTCACAAGGCCCCCATCCATGTCTCCCACCACCCCCACCCCCCAGCCACCAGGGGCACCCTCCACCAGGCCCCCACTCATGTCTCCCACCACCCCCACCCCCCAGCATCCAGGGGCACCCTCCACCAGGCCCCCACCCATGTCTCCCACCACCCCCACCCCCCAGCCACCAGGGGCACCCTCCACCAGGCCCCCACTCATGTCTCCCACCACCCCCACCCCCCAGCATCCAGGGGCACCCTCCACCAGGCCCCCACCCATGTCTCCCACCACCCCCACCCCCCAGCCACCAGGGGCACCCTCCACCAGGCCCCCACTCATGTCTCCCACCACCCCCACCCCCCAGCAGTGCAGGGGCAGCCTCCACCAGGACCCCACTCATGTCCCCTATCACCCCCACCCCCCCGCCACCAGGGGCACCCTCCACCAGGCCCCCATCCATGTCTCCCACCACCCCCACCCCCCAGCAGTGCAGGGGCACCCTCCACCAGGCCCCCACTCATGTCCCCTATCACCCCCACCCCCCTGCCACCAGGGGCACCCTCCACCAGGCCCCCACTCATGTCTCCCACCACCCCCACCCCCCAGCATCCAGGGGCACCCTCCACCAAGCCCCCATCCATGTCTCCCACCACCCCCACCCCCCAGCCACCAGGGGCACCCTCCACCAGGCCCCCACCCATGTCTCCCACCACCCCCACCCCCCAGCATCCAGGGGCACCCTCCACCAGGCCCCCACCCATGTCTCCCACCACCCCACCCCCCAGCCACCAGGGGCACCCTCCACCAGGCCCCCACTCATGTCTCTCACCACCCCCACCCCCCAGCAGTGCAGGGGCAGCCTCCATCAGGACCCCACTCATGTCCCCTATCACCCCCACCCCCCCGCCACCAGGGGCACCCTCCACCAGGCCCCCATCCATGTCTCCCACCACCCCCACCCCCCAGCAGTGCAGGGGCACCCTCCACCAGGCCCCCACTCATGTCCCCTATCACCCCCACCCCCCCGCCACCAGGGGCACCCTCCACCTGGCCCGGACTCATGTCTCCCACCACCCCCACCCCCCAGCATCCAGGGGCACCCTCCACCAGGCCCCCACCCATGTCTCCCACCACCCCCACCCCCCAGCCACCAGAGGCACCCTCCACCAGGCCCCCACCCATGTCTCCCACCACCCCCACCCCCCAGCAGTGCAGGGGCACCCTCCACCAAGCCCCCACCCATGTCTCCCACCACCCCCACCCCCCAGCAGTGCAGGGGCACCCTCCACCAGGCCCCCACCCATGTCCCCCATCACCCCCACCCCCCCGCCACCAGGGGCACCCTCCACCAGGCCCCCATCCATGTCTCCCACCACCCCCACCCCCCAGCAGTGCAGGGGCACCCTCCACCAGGCCCCCACTCATGTCCCCTATCACCCCCACCCCCCCCGCCACCAGGGGCAACCTTCACAAGGCCCCCATCCATGTCTCCCACCACCCCCACCCCCCAGCCACCAGGGGCACCCTCCACCAGGCCCCCACTCATGTCTCCCACCACCCCCACGCCCCAGCAGTGCAGGGGCACCCTCCACCAGGCCCCCACTCATGTCCCCTATCACCCCCACCCCCCCCGCCAACTGGGGCACCCTTCACAAGACCCCCATCCATGTCTCCCACCACCCCCACCCCCCAGCCACCAGGGGCACCCTCCACCAGGCCCCCACCCATGTCTCCCACCACCCCGCCCCCACTCATGTCTCCCACCACCCCCACCCCCCAGCAGTGCAGGGGCAGCCTCCACCAGGACCCCACTCATGTCCCCTATCACCCCCACCCCCCCGCCACCAGGGGCACCCTCCACCAGGCCCCCATCCATGTCTCCCACCACCC
Source organism: Ambystoma mexicanum (assembly GCF_040938575.1). Classification (NCBI taxonomy): domain Eukaryota; kingdom Metazoa; phylum Chordata; class Amphibia; order Caudata; family Ambystomatidae; genus Ambystoma; species Ambystoma mexicanum. Next base: position 1,020,804,337 of record NC_090935.1, on the reverse strand, counting down.
CCACCCCCCAGCAGTGCAGGGGCACCCTCCACCAGGCCCCCACTCATGTCCCCTATCACCCCCACCCCCCCGCCACCAGGGGCACCCTCCACCAGGCCCCCACTCATGTCCCCTATCACCCCCACCCCCCCCCCCGCCACCAGGGGCACCCTTCACAAGGCCCCCATCCATGTCTCCCACCACCCCCACCCCCCAGCCACCAGGGGCACCCTCCACCAGGCCCCCACTCATGTCTCCCACCACCCCCACCCCCCAGCAGTGCAGGGGCACCCTCCACCAGGCCCCCACTCATGTCCCCTATCACCCCCACCCCCCACCACCAGGGGCACCCTTCACAAGGCCCCCATCCAAGTCTCCCACCACCACCACCCCCCATCCACCAGGGGCACCCTCCACCAGGCCCCCACCCATGTCTCCCACCACCCCCACCCCCCAGCCACCAGGGGCACCCTCCACCAGGCCCCCACTCATGTCTCCCACCACCCCCACCCCCCAGCATCCAGGGGCACCCTCCACCAGGCCCCCACCCATGTCTCCCACCACCCCCACCCCCCAGCCACCAGGGGCACCCTCCACCAGGCCCCCACTCATGTCTCCCACCACCCCCACCCCCCAGCAGTGCAGGGGCAGCCTCCATCAGGACCCCACTCATGTCCCCTATCACCCCCACCCCCCCGCCACCAGGGGCACCCTCCACCAGGCCCCCATCCATGTCTCCCACCACCCCCACCCCCCAGCAGTGCAGGGGCACCCTCCACCAGGCCCCCACTCATGTCCCCTATCACCCCCACCCCCCCGCCACCAGGGGCACCCTCCACCTGGCCCGGACTCATGTCTCCCACCACCCCCACCCCCCAGCATCCAGGGGCACCCTCCACCAGGCCCCCACCCATGTCTCCCACCACCCCCACCCCCCAGCCACCAGGGGCACCCTCCACCAGGCCCCCACCCATGTCTCCCACCACCCCCACCCCCCAGCAGTGCAGGGGCACCCTCCACCAAGCCCCCACACATGTCTCCCACCACCCCCACCCCCCAGCAGTGCAGGGGCACCCTCCACCAGGCCCCCACCCATGTCCCCTATCACCCCCACCCCCCCGCCACCAGGGGCACCCTCCACCAGGCCCCCATCCATGTCTCCCACCACCCCCACCCCCCAGCAGTGCAGGGGCACCCTCCACCAGGCCCCCACTCATGTCCCCTATCACCCCCACCCCCCCGCCACCAGGGGCAACCTTCACAAGGCCCCCATCCATGTCTCCCACCACCCCCACCCCCCAGCCACCAGGGGCACCCTCCACCAGGCCCCCACTCATGTCTCCCACCACCCCCACGCCCCAGCAGTGCAGGGGCACCCTCCACCAGGCCCCCACTCATGTCCCCTATCACCCCCACCCCCCCGCCACCAGGGGCACCCTTCACAAGGCCCCCATCCATGTCTCACACCACCCCCACCCCCCAGCCACCAGGGGCACCCTCCACCAGGCCCCCACCCATGTCTCCCACCACCCCCACCCCCCAGCCACCAGGGGCACCCTCCTCCAGGCCCCCACTCATGTCTCCCACCACCCCCACCCCCCAGCAGTGCAGGGGCACCCTCCACCAGGCCCCCACTCATGTCCCCTATCACCCCCACCCCCCCGCCACCAGGGGCACCCTCCACCAGGCCCCCACTCATGTCCCCTATCACCCCCACCCCCCCGCCACCAGGGGCACCCTCCACCAGGCCCCCATCCATGTCTCCCACCACCCCCACCCCCCAGCAGTGCAGGGACACCCTCCACCAGGCCCCCACTCATGTCCCCTATCACCCCCACCCCCCCGCCACCAGGGGCACCCTCCACCAGGCCCCCACTCATGTCTCCCACCACCCCCACCCCCCAGCATCCAGGGGCACCCTCCACCAGGCCCCCACCCATGTCTCCCACCACCCCCACCCCCCAGCAGTGCAGGGGCACCCTCCACCAGGCCCCCACCCATGTCCCCTATCACCCCCACCCCCCCGCCACCAGGGGCACCCTCCACCAGGCCCCCATCCATGTCTCCCACCACCCCCACCCCCCAGCAGTGCAGGGGCACCCTCCACCAGGCCCCCACTCATGTCCCCTATCACCCCCAACCCCCCCGCCACCAGGGGCACCCTTCACAAGGCCCCCACTCATGTCTCCCACCACCCCCACCCCCCAGCAGTGCAGGGGCAGCCTCCACCAGGACCCCACTCATGTCCCCTATCACCCCCACCCCCCCGCCACCAGGGGCACCCTCCACCAGGCCCCCATCCATGTCTCCTACCACCCCCACCCCCCAGCAGTGCAGGGGCACCCTCCACCAGGCCCCCACTCATGTCCCCTATCACCCCCACCCCCCCGCCACCAGGGGCACCCTCCACCAGGCCCCCACTCATGTCTCCCACCACCCCCACCCCCCAGCATCCAGGGGCACCCTCCACCAGGCCCCCACCCATGTCTCCCACCACCCCCACCCCCCAGCCACCAGGGGCACCCTCCACCAGGCCCCCACTCATGTACCCTATCACCCCCACCCCCCGCCACCAGGGGCACCCTGCACCAGGCCCCCACTCATGTCTCCCACCACCCCCACCCCCCAGCATCCAGGGGCACCCTCCACCAGGCCCCCACCCATGTCTCCCACCACCCCCACCCCCCAGCCACCAGGGGCACCCTCCACCAGGCCCCCACTCATGTCTCCCACCACCCCCACCCCCCAGCATCCAGGGGCACCCTCCACCAGGCCCCCACCCATGTCTCCCACCACCCCCACCCCCCAGCCACCAGGGGCACCCTCCACCAGGCCCCCACTCATGTCTCCCACCACCCCCACCCCCCAGCAGTGCAGGGGCAGCCTCCACCAGGACCCCACTCATGTCCCCTATCACCCCCACCCCCCCGCCACCAGGGGCACCCTCCACCAGGCCCCCATCCATGTCTCCCACCACCCCCACCCCCCAGCAGTGCAGGGGCACCCTCCACCAGGCCCCCACTCATGTCCCCTATCACCCCCACCCCCCTGCCACCAGGGGCACCCTCCACCAGGCCCCCACTCATGTCTCCCACCACCCCCACCCCCAGCATCCAGGGGCACCCTCCACCAAGCCCCCACCCATGTCTCCCACCACCCCCACCCCCCAGCCACCAGGGGCACCCTCCACCAGGCCCCCACTCATGTCTCCCACCACCCCCACCCCCCAGCATCCAGGGGCACCCTCCACCAGGCCCCCACCCATGTCTCCCACCACCCCCCACCCCCCAGCCACCAGGGGCACCCTCCACCAGGCCCCCACCCATGTCTCTCACCACCCCCACCCCCCAGCAGTGCAGGGGCAGCCTCCACCAGGACCACACTCATGTCCCCTATCACCCCCACCCCCCTGCCACCAGGGGCACCCTCCACCAGGCCCCCATCCATGTCTCCCACCACCCCCACCCTCCAGCAGTGCAGGGGCACCCTCCACCAGGCCCCCACTCATGTCCCCTATCACCCCCACCCCCCCGCCACCAGGGGCACCCTCCACCAGGCCCCCACTCATGTCCCCTATCACCCCCACCCCCCCACCACCAGGGGCACCCTCCACCAGGCCCCCATCCATGTCTCCCACCACCCCCACCCCCCAGCAGTGCAGGGGCACCCTCCACCAGGCCCCCACTCATGTCCCCTATCACCCCCACCCCCCTGCCACCAGGGGCACCCCCCACCAGGCCCCCACTCATGTCTCCCACCACCCCCACCCACCAGCATCCAGGGGCACCGTCAACAAGGCCCCCACCCATGTCTCCCACCACCCCCACCCCCAGCAGTGCAGGGGCACCCTCCACCAGGCCCCCACCCATGTCCCCTATCACCCCCACCCCCCCGCCACCAGGGGCACCCTCACCAGGCCCCCATCCATGTCTCCCACCACCCCCACCCCCCAGCAGTGCAGGGGCACCCTCCACCAGGCCCCCACTCATGTCCCCTATCACCCCCACCCCCCCGCCACCAGGGCACCCTTCACAAGGCCCCCACTCATGTCTCCCACCACCCCCACCCCCCATCAGTGCAGGGGCAGCCTCCACCAGGACCCCACTCATGTCCCCTATCACCCCACCCCCCCGCCACCAGGGGCACCCTCCACCAGGCCCCCATCCATGTCTCCCACCACCCCCACCCCCCAGCAGTGCAGGGGCACCCTCCACCAGGCCCCCACTCATGTCCCCTATCACCCCCACCCCCCCCCCCGCCACCAGGGGCACCCTTCACAAGGCCCCCACTCATGTCTCCCACCACCCCCACCCCCCATCAGTGCAGGGGCAGCCTCCACCAGGACCCCACTCATGTCCCCTATCACCCCCACCCCCCCGCCACCAGGGGCACCCTCCACCAGGCCCCCACTCATGTCTCCCACCACCCCCACCCCCCAGCATCCAGGGGCACCCTCCACCAGGCCCCACCCATGTCTCCCACCACCCCCACCCCCCAGCCACCAGGGGCAACCCTCCACCAGGCCCCCACTCATGTACCCTATCACCCCCACCCCCCGCCACCAGGGGCACCCTGCACCAGGCCCCCACTCATGTCTCCCACCACCCCCACCCCCCAGCATCCAGGGGCACCCTCCACCAGGCCCCCACCCATGTCTCCCACCACCCCCACCCCCCAGCCACCAGGGGCACCCTCCACCAGGCCCCCACTCATGTCTCCCACCACCCCCACCCCCCAGCATCCAGGGGCACCCTCCACCAGGCCCCCACCCATGTCTCCCACCACCCCCACCCCCCAGCCACCAGGGGCACCCTCCACCAGGCCCCCACCCATGTCTCCCACCACCCCCACCCCCCAGCAGTGCAGGGGCAGCCTCCACCAGGACCCCACTCATGTCCCCTATCACCCCCACCCCCCCGCCACCAGGGGCACTCTCCACCAGGCCCCCACTCATGTCCCCTATCACCCCCACCCCCCCGCCACCAGGGGCACCTTCCACCAGGCCCCCACTCATGTCCCCTATCACCCCCACCCCCCCGCCACAGGGGCACCCTCCACCAGGCCCCCATCCATGTCTCCCACCACCCCCACCCCCCAGCAGTGCAGGGGCACCCTCCACCAGGCCCCCACTCATGTCCCCTATCACCCTCACCCCCCCGCCACCAGGGGCACCCTCCACCAGGCCCCCACTCATGTCCCCTATCACCCCCACCCCCCCGCCACCAGGGGCACCCTTCACAAGGCCCCCACTCATGTCTCCCACCACCCCCACCCCCCAGCATCCAGGGGCACCCTCCACCAGGCCCCCACCCATGTCTCCCACCACCCCCACCCCCCAGCAGTGCAGGGGCACCCTCCACCAGGCCCCCACCCATGTCCCCTATCACCCCCACCCCCCCGCCACCAGGGGCACCCTCCACCAGGCCCCCATCCATGTCTCCCACCACCCCCACCCCCCAGCAGTGCAGGGGCACCCTCCACCAGGCCCCCACTCATGTCCCCTATCACCCCCACCCCCCCCGCCACCAGGGGCACCCTTCACAAGGCCCCCATCCATGTCTCCCCACCACCCCCACCCCCAGCCACCAGGGGCACCCTCCACCAGGCCCCCACTCATGTCCCCTATCACCCCCACCCCCCCGCCACCAGGGGCACCCTCCACCAGGCCCCACTCATGTCTCCCACCACCCCCACCCCCCAGCATCCAGGGGCACCCTCCACCAGGCCCCCACCCATGTCTCCCACCACCCCCACCCCCCAGCAGTGCAGGGGCACCCTCCACCAGGCCCCCACCCATGTCCCTATCACCCCCACCCCCCGCCACCAGGGGCACCCTCCACCAGGCCCCCATCCATGTCTCCCACCACCCCCACCCCCCAGCCAGTGCAGGGGCACCCTCCACCAGGCCCCCACTCATGTCCCCTATCCCCCCACCCCCCCCGCCACCAGGGGCACCCTTCACAAGGCCCCCATCCATGTCTCCCTCCACCCCCACCCCCCAGCCACCAGGGGCACCCTCCACCAGGCCCCCACTCATGTCTCCCACCACCCCCACCCCCCAGCAGTGCAGGGGCACCCTCCACCAGGCCCCCACTCATGTCCCCTATCACCACCACCGCCCCGCCACCAGGGGCACCCTCCACCAGGCCCCCATCCATGTCTCCCACCACCCCCACCCCCCAGAAGTGCAGGGGCACCCTCCACCAGGCCCTCACTCATGTCCCCTATCACCCCCACCCCCCCCGCCACCAGGGGCACCCTTCACAAGGCCCCCATCCATGTCTCCCACCACCCCCACCCCCAGCCACCAGGGGCACCCTCGACCAGGCCCCCACTCATGTCCCCTATCACCCCCACACCCCCGCCACCAGGGGCACCCTCCACCAGGCCCCCACTCATGTCTCCCACCACCCCCCCCCCCCCCGCCACCAGGGCACCCTCCACCAGGCCCCCATCCATGTCTCCCACCACCCCCACCCCACAGCAGTGCAGGCGCACCCTCCACCAGGCCCCCACTCATGTCCCCTATCACCCCCACCCCCCCTCGCCACCAGGGGCACCCTTCACAAGGCCCCCATCCCATGTTTCCCTCCACCCCCACCCCCCAGCCACCAGGGGCACCCTCCACCAGGCCCCCACTCATGTCTCCCACCACCCCCACCCCCCAGCAGTGCAGGGGCACCTCCACCAGGCCCCCACTCATGTCCCCTATCACCCCCACCCCCCCGCCACCAGGGGCACCCTTCACAAGGCCCCCATCCATGTCTCCCACCACCCCCACCCCCCAACCACCAGGGGCACCCTCCACCAGGCCCCCACCCATGTCTCCTACCACCCCCACCCCCCAGCCACCAGGGGCACCCTCCACCAGGCCCCCACTCATGTCTCCCACCCACCCCACCCCCCAGCATCCAGGGGCACCCTCCACCAGGCCCCCACCCATGTCTCCCACCACCCCCACCCCCCAGCCACCAGGGGCACCCTCCACAGGCCCCCACTCATGTCTCCCACCACCCCAACCCCCCAGCAGTGCAGGGGCAGCCTCCACCAGGACCCCACTCATGTCCCCTATCACCCCACCCCCCCGCCACCAGGGGCACCCTCCACCAGGCCCCCATCCATGTCTCCCACCACCCCCACCCCCCAGCAGTGCAGAGGCACCCTCCACCAGGCCCCCACTCATGTCCCCTATCACCCCCACCCCCCCCCCCGCCACCAGGGGCACCCTCCACCAGGCCCCCACTCATGTCGCCCACCACCCCCACCCCCCAGCATCCAGGGGCACCCTCCACCAGGCCCCCACCCATGTCTCCCATCCCACCACCCCCACCCCCCAGCCACCAGGGGCACCCTCCACCAGGCCCCCATCCATGTCTCCCACCACCCCCACCCCCCAGCAGTGCAGGGGCACCCTCCACCAGGACACCAACTTCCCTGGCACTGAAGCTGGTGCCCCTCTGCCTCCTTGGCCGGGGGTTGCCACTGGTGCCAGATGTTGCAGTGCCCGACATGGCAACCCCAGAGGCAGGAGTGGGTGGGCAACTGGGTCCTGGGGCTGGGCTGTGGGGCGACGGAAAAGCAGTCGGGAGACTTTGGTTCCAGCAGGGGTGGTCACAGCAACAGCACCCCTGGCTGATGTGCAGGCAGCAAATGGCAGGGCACGTGGGCAGCATTCAGTCAGGCAGCAGCAGATGGCAGGTGGAAGAATGCTCAGGGCTCTGGGGGGCAGTAATTTGGCCTCCTGGCCAGGAGCGTGGTCTTTCGTGTGTGAACGCGTGAACAGCTTGATACGTAGTGAGTGATTTTGCACGTGAAAATCCCACACGTCTGAGTGTAAATCGATGAAAGGCCCTTAGCGCGTAAACGCGTATGCGCGTCTATGAAGTCACGTGCACGCGTAGGAAAAAGTTGCGTGACACGTCCGAGTGTCAAAGCGTGTTATTGGTGGAAATAGCCCTACACGCAGAAGTGTCAAAGCGTGTAATTGGTGCAAATGGACCTACACGCAGAAGTGTCAAAGCGTGTAATTGGTGCAAATGGACATACACGCAGAAGTGACAAAGCGTGTAATTGGTGCAAATGGACCTACACGCAGAAGTGACAAAGCGTGTAATTGGTGGGAATGGGCCTAGCACGTACATGCCGCGTAAGTGACGCTGTACGTGTGGGCCTGCATATAAGGTACGTGTAGAACACCAATTCCTTGTACTGCTTTTCGTTGAGAGCGAGTGGGTGAATTCTGTACTTCTTGTCATTTCACACGCGATTTACTTCACGGCGTTTCAAGTTCGTACTCTCTGTTACCTCTGACAGCTTTTTCTATTTTTTCTCTTGTACTGGTTTACCTGGGCCTGTTCCCTGAAACAGTGTTCCCTTCTACTGTTGTCCTGTCTCCTCAGACAGCGTACATATCTTCTTTTGGCGGTGGTGTTGCCAACCAAACGCGCTCATTTTTCACGCCCTTTTACCTGGCAGACGGTGAGTCACGCACGTATCTAACATCTGTGCTTGCCCCGTGTGTAGCCTACCCCTTCAGAGGTCATTCTAGGCTGCGTGTGACACGCATACGTTTATTCTTGTGTTACTGGGTGCCACAGCGTAGTGCAGGTTTTTCTTTCTGCACACGTGGTCTAGGAGGGGTTGCGTGCACGTCATCTCCCTTTTTTGGGCCTCCTGTGCGTTGCGTGACCCGTCATCTTTCCCCAGGGGTTACATTCAGCCTTGCTAGAGCACTAGGGTACAATTACCATCTGGTACCCAACCCCTTTGACCCCCAATTGCCCAGGACAATAGTCTACATCCACTCCCATACGCACATTAACATCAGTGCCATGGCTGGGAGGCGAGGATTCCGTAAGGGTGGCAAAGGTGGAAGAGCCACAAGTGGTGGCCGTGGTGGATCCGGTAGGGGACGTGGTCGTAACTTGCAGGGTGAGCCTGTCCCCCCATGTGTGGAGGACCAGTCACGGGCACCCATAATCCCCCCCTCCCCCCCTCCCGTTGAGGCTGATGTGGCTGACACCATCCATGCTCAGCCCTTGTTGGACCAGCCCATTGTGGCACCAGACCTGGCTGACTCCATGGCTGACTTCCAGGTCAGCAGGGCTACGATGCGTGCGCTGGTGCACGTTGATGCCATCATGCCACGTGGATCTGGGGCAGCAAGGTCATCTGCTGCACCAAGGAGGCAGGGCGGAGAGGCTGCAGGGGCAGCTGCGGCTCCATCCACCCCAGCCCTCACACACCCAGCCAGGACAGTGTCGGTCCTAGTCCATGCTGCTGACATTCCCCCTGACACCATCACACTAGAGCCAATGCCTGCACCAACTCCCATGCTGAGTGTGCAATCCCACACTCCTGATACAGAGTCCACCAGGGCTCCTGCCCCTAGTGTCCAGAGCGGCGCAGGACACTCAGGATCACCACCACCTTCCAAGCGGAAGAGGAAGAGTGCTCGTCCGGCACAGGCTGATGCCCCAGACACAGCTACACAGTCCGGCCCGTCCAGGAAGCCCAGCTTCACAGATGACGAACTGAATGCACTTGTCGAGTATGTGTCCGGACATGACAACGAGATGGTCATTGTTGCAGGATCCAAGACCACACCTGCACAACGCCAGGCACACTGGTAGACCGTTGCGGACATCGTAAGTGCCCTTGGAATCGTGAGGCGCACAGCCAATGATTGCTATAAGCGCTGGAATGACCTAAAGCGCAGGGCAAAGAGTAAGCTGGCCTCAAGTCATGCCGCAACTCTAGTGACTGGAGGTGGGTCTCCAGTAGTAGACATGGAACTCACTCCACATGAGTCAGTCGCTGGGACCTACGTTACGGAGGAACAGATCCAAGGCGTGGGAGATCTGGCTGATTACGAGGCATTGTCCGGTGAGTGCACATGCATGTGTGTGTCATCCATGTGCATGGTGTGTGTGTGAGGGCTTCTGTTTGTGTGCCAGTTGAGAGTGTGTGCGCCTGAGTCGTATGGGTCAGCCATGTGCTTCATGCAATACTTCCTGCGCAGCTGCATTTGGCCATAGCAGTATCCCTTCTGCCAACAGTAGACATCTAGCCCAACTGCACGCCAGTTGCCCTTGAAGTGTCACCTTGCCACAACATAGTTGCTTATTTTTCACTGTTCATTCAGTCAGATTGTTTGCATTCCCCCACTTTTACTAGCCATGTCACTGTCCACTAGTCACATGTCTGACATGGCTATGGTAAAGTGGAGTGACTTTGTTACCTGGATATCATATGTACACACATGTCCCTGTGCAATTGGACCATTTCAGACTGGCAGCTCCAGGTGAAAAATCTGACCTGTTAGAATTAGAAAAGCAATTACATGCGGGAACTGGACTGAATGAATAGGTGCTGCCCTCCTCTCCATCTTCACTCAATAGCAATGGTACATGCCATCTGTGTGATGGCATGTGCGTTTCACCTGGCAATCACAGGCCAATGTGTGATGCCACTGCCAGGCAGCATGCAGAAAATGTGTTCATCTTCCATCTTGGTGTCACCAGTGTGTGCCATTTGCCTGCACTTCATTCGCAGTGAGGGTGCATGCATGGGAGGGTTTTAGTCATGTGGGACATGTGTCAATCAAGTACTGGTTCTCTTGCTTCTCAGCCCTCATTGTGTGCCATGGTGCTAATGCCTGTTTCCATTTCTTTGTTTTCATGTCTTTGCAGGGGAAGACGCACCTGATACTGCTGGGGTTGTGGAGATGGTGCAGACCCAGGAGGGGTCCGAGGGCCGACCAACCACCAGTGAGGGACGTGGTGTGGTGGTGGGTGAGAACCCACAAGTGCTGCAGGTCGTGCTCTCAAGGGGTGTCTCTGGCTGCACCTCCCCCGAGCTGTACTCAGGTGTTGATTCGGATGAGACCTACGTGCCGTCGCAGGTGAGTGTTCCAGGGAGGGATTCTGTTCTGTCTCACCCACCTGCACCAGGGTCAGAACCCTCCATGGGGATGTCAGTGTTGGCAGCTACGCCTTTGGTGGTTACGGATGCAGGGTCACACTCCGCGACATCTGATCCTGTTCCTGGGCCAGCAGATCAGAGGGGGAATGCAGTCCTGCAGCCTCAGGCAGTGCCGGCACAGCAAGGAGCAGTTCGCCTTGCCCCAGACAGGTGTGGTGCCCGCCGACGTGGTGGCCGTACGCCACCTGGCAATACCGCATGGGAGCAATCCATTTACGGTATGGCAACCCAACAGGCTGCATCATCCGAGATGATGGCTCAGGCCATGGATAGGGTGGCCACTTCCATTGTCCCCCCAGAAAGGCTGATGGAGCGACTAGAGCAGGCAACCGACTCCATCTGCCAGTCACACAGGGAGGACATGTTGGGGTCCAACAGGGACAGGCGGGCGGCACTGGCGACTCTGCAGGAGGCCATCTCCATTGAGTCCCAGGGCCACAGGGAAGCCCTGAGGCAGGAGCTCCTTCACCTCAGGACGACTCTTGTTGAGCTTGAGGCTTCAACACACCAAAGGACAGAACAGCAGCTGGAGCGTCTCACCCGTACGCTCTCAGCTGAGATGCAGGCAACGAGGGCGGAGGTCCGGGCATCCCGTGAGTTGTTGCATGGGGACCTCCGCACAGTCATCCTCCAGAACCAGACCTACCACACCCACATGCTTGCAGCCATGGAGGAGCAGACTAGGGCTTTGCGTGGGCTGCCTCCCATAGTGCAACCACCTCCGGATGCAGCTGCACAGGGTGATAATAGCGACAGCAGTGATACTCCCACAATAGGGTAGCCGTGTGGGCCATGAGCCCATGGAGGTGTTTTATTTTCCCAGGATCCACGCAGGTGGGTTCTGGTGTGCATCCTGTCCTCGGACCTCCTGGGTGGCCTCCCCAACCCCCCCGGCCCATCAATGGCCATTTTTGATTGTTTCTTATTTTTATTTTTATTTATTTTATTCCCTATTTTTTTGGGACGATTTGTTGGCTTCCGTGGTTCCTGTGGGCATACGCTGCATTGTGGCTGGGCACATGCAGGCTTGTAATGTATTTGGTTCAGATGCTTGGGTTTGAGTCACACACACCCCTCCTGCTTCCCGTTTCCATGGGCTTGCAAAGGGTGTGCCCAAGTGACAGTGAATTACACAGTGACGTTGGACTCCCATGAGCTGTGTGGGCAGTCTGTAGTCAATACTGTGTATACATTCCTAGTGCATATTGCTGTTGTGTTGTACACTGCATGTTGCATTGATGTGTAACTCATCTTCTGTGTCTACCTCCCAATTTGCAGGTCCCTTCCTCATGTCTACACAAGGACCTCTAGTCTGGAGATGGGGTCCATGTTGGCAGCAGTGCACCTACAACTCTACATGGCGCCAACACTGCACAGTTGGTAGTGGTGGGAGTGCAGGCATTTCCAGGTGGTGAGACTACTAATATGTAACATTTGTGATGTCATGTTAATGGTAGTACGTGCTCAAGTATGTTGTTGGTCCGGCATTGCTGTGAGCATTTCAGGTGTTGCAGGTTTCTAATATGGACACTGTCCATAGTGACACTAGTGTCATGTTGTGGGGATTACTTTGTTTACCTGCAAATAGCATGACATGGCACGGTGTGTCGTGTGGCGGTGCTGGGGTTGGGTTGGCTGACATGGTACTGTCCGATTGTTGCAATTTGCAAGTGGGTATTCTTTTTAGCTGCTTGAATGTGTAACTCCACAAAACTGCATTGGTGGTGTCTGTGTGGGTAGGGATGCACACATTGTGACACTTCCAGGTGAACAATCTCAGGCTGATATGGTATTCACGGTTCATTCTCCAGACATTCAGGATCAGTGTCAGGTTGAGTCATCATTGATTGTCAGATAGAATGTGCCAGGGCAGTGTGCACTCCACAGGGGTGTGATTTCTATGTGAAGTAATTAGCCACTAGCTGTGTACGGGCTGCCTCCCCCCGTGCCCTTTCCCCTCCCATGCGCAGCGGCTGTGCATGTGGTTGGGGATGTGGGGCCACCACCATGTCCACGGCCAGGCCCCGGCGTGTTGCAACGTTGTGCAGGACACATGCTGCCACTATGATCCTGCACACTACTGGGGGAGCGTATAACAGCTGGCCGCCAGAACGGTCAAGGGAGCGAAAGCGTAACTTTAGCACTCCGAATGTGCGCTCCACTATGCCCCGGGTCGTAATGTGGGCTGTGTTATATCTTACCTCGGGTGGCGTGGTGGGGTTCCGAATTGGCGTCATCATGTGGGGGCTGAGAGGGTAGGCACTGTCCCCTGTGGAGGTGGTGATTGGTATCATTGGTGGGGTTGTGACCTTGCTCAGTATCCAACATGCATGCAGGTGCAGTGGCATACATACTCACCAAGCAGCCATGTATCGCCATGCCGCCCAGCTTCTAGGTCCCGGCTTAGGGTGGACATTCGGTAAATGAAGCTGTTGTGGGTGGACCCGGGATAGTTGGCATATACTGAGGTGATGATTCCCTTGGCATTACATGCTACCTGCACGTTGATGGAATGCCAGTGCTTGCGGTTCCTATAGATGTGCTCAGATGCCCTGGGGGGACGTAGAGCCACATGGGTGCAGTCGATGGCACCTAGCACTTTGGGGAATCGTGCCACACCGTAAAAATCCAGGGCGGCAGCATGCCTTTCTGCAGGTGTTCTGGGCAGGTATATGTGCCTGCGGACTGATGGGCGTGCAGTGATGATGTTCAAGACCTGGTGTAGGCAGCGTGACTGGGTGGCCTGTGACACCCCACCCACTATGGCACTTGTCCGCTGAAATGATCCAGTGGCTAAGAAGTGCAGTACATTGAGGACCTTCTCCAGGGGGGTGAGTGTTTGGGAGCACAGGGTGGGTGATGTGAGGTCAGCCTCCCACTCACTCACCAGCTCCAGTATTATGTGTGGTGGAAACCTGTACCTCCCATACACCTGGTCATCAGGCATCCCGAAAAGGCTGGTTCTGGGTGTGAATATTCTGGCCCTGACTATCCTCCTCCTCCTCCTTTGGTAGCCCACTGCCACTGCTGCTAGGAACGGTATGTTCATCCTGGCGTCTGAGCTTGTTATTGTTAAAGTGCGCAAATTTATGCTTTGCGCGTGTTCTAGGCGAGCGTGTGACCCGCGCACCCCTGGAATCCAGTTCCCAGTCCGATAGCGTGCGGAAATTCCTACGCACCACGGGATACAGGTGCGCTGACGTACTTGCGTGTGTAAGTGCCCGCACACCCATGAAATACACGTACATAGGCCAATCGCGTGTACGCGCACTTTTGTCCAATTACACGCTGACGTGCAGTATTTCCACGTGTACTCCGTCATCACGTGCTGAGTGAGGAACACCCGTGCGGGTCACGTCACAGACGCGCTTACGCGCTGAGGGACTCTGGTCCAATAGAATCGCGTATGCGTGCTGACGCGCTTACGCGCTAAGGGCCTTTCCTCGGATTTCACACTGACGTGCAGGATTTTCACGTGCCAAATCACTCCGTATCAAGCTGGCCACACGAAAACACACGGAAGACCACGCTCCTGCCCAGAAGGCCGAGTTACTGCCCCCCAGTGCCCCGAGCAGCCTCCCACGTGCCATCTGCTGCTGCCTGCCTGCCTGCCTGCCTGCCTGCTGCCACTGTGCCCTGCCATTTGGTGCCTGCACATCAGCCATCTGCAGGGGTCCAGTTGCTGTGTCCACCCCTGCTGGAACTGAAGACTCCCGACTGGGATTACATCGCTCCACAGCCCAGCCCCAGGACCCAGTTGCCCACCCACACCTGCCTCTGGGGTTGCCATGTCGGGCACTTCCACATCTGGCACCAGTGGCAACCCCAGGCCAGAGGGGCAGAGGGGCACCAGCTTCACTGCCACCGAAGTTGGTGTCCTGGTGGAGCATGTCCTGGGGCAGTATGATGCCCTCTTTGGATCGTCCCGCGCCAGCAAGGAAGGACGGGAGAGGATCTGGGCCGACTGTGTGGTTGCCATCAACGCGGAGGGGGTGGCAACCCGCAATGTCCTGAAGATCAAGAAGCGCTGGGAGGACTTGAGGTCCAGGACCCTTGTGAAGGCCCGGCGCCTCGTGGAGGGGGGCCGGGGCCGCATGAGTTCCATCCAGATGAGGGTCCTGGAACGCGTACGCCCAGCGCTCCACGCCCAGATCCTTGAGAGGGAGGCCCGTCTGGAGTTGAGCGGTAAGTGTCCAAGCATTACAGTGTGAGACAGGGCATGTTACGGTGTGCTGGTTCTATGATACTTGCCTGTATGTGTGCCATAGGCCATGTATGCATGTATGTGTGCAGGGACATCATAGTAATGCATGTGCGACCAGTGATGTGTGACCCACATGGTTGTTGCATGTGTTCAAATGCCGCATGGGGAGCCCTATGCAGATTTTGAACATGAGAGCATGCCAGTCTCTGTACCTGGACATGGGTGGGGGTGAGGGATGGGTGCTGATGCCAGGTACATATATGGTAGCCATGTCTGTGTGCCTGACCTGCGTGTCTGTGACTTGTGCATGCCATGGATGCATGACACATGTGTGTGACAATGCACAGATTCAGTGAAGCAGCCAAATTACCCTTGTATCCCCTGTGTTTGGTGTGTTTGGGGCCAGATGGATGTGACTGAGGTGAAGTGTGTGCATGTGATAGGCATGAGCCATGATGCATGTGAGTTACATATCATTGAATGTTTCAAGAGTCCATTGGACATGCATGGAAATGTCCATGGCATGCACCATGCCTGTTACTGTGTGTGTTTTGCCTGGACTGACCCATGTGTTGTGGAGGGACATGATGGAAGTGTACTTTGACAGTGGTGCTCATCTGCTATTGCTTCCTGTCTAGGGGACCATTGTACAGTACCCTGATGCTTGTGTTCTTTGTCTCCCTCTACGCAGCGGCTAGTGAAGAAGAGGGCGGAGACGGCGCTGTGGAGCAAGGCGGCGGAGATGCCCCCACGGCTGCAGCGGAAGGGGTGGGTGAGCCCCCACAGGGGCCTGCTACGGTGGGAGACGGTGAGGAGCCATCCAGGTTGGTGGTTTGCACAGAGGAGGAGGAGGCCGCCACTGGGGCACACATGGGGCCTGGTGGGGGCATCCCTGCTGGTGCAAGTGGTGCAGTCCAGGGCCAGGGGCAGGAGGCAGCACAGGTCACCGTGGAGGGGCCTGTGCATGTCGCTGTCCCTGACCCTGTGAGTGCACCACCATGCACCAGCAGGGATGCCCCGTCCCAGGCCTGTCCGCAGGTAGAGGGGATGTCCATGTCACCTGACTCCCCTCCACCTGCGGACGTGGGAACCCCTGGCCGTGTGGAGAAGGTCCTGATTGGGGTCGCGATGCGCACGGCTGTGATTTGTGATGCCGTGCATGCTTCCCGGGAGGAGCACGCACGTCATCACGAAGTGCACCGTGCCGACGTGGCCCAATTGGGATCGGCCATGTTCGGGGGTTTGCTGCATGTGTTGGCCAATCTGGCGGCCCTCTCCTCCTCTGTGCAGGCTATACACCAGTCGTTCTCCTTGCCGTCTTCCGGCCCAGATGCCACCAGGGCCCCCTGTGGACCTGCCCTGACCAATGCAGCCAGCTCGGTGGGGATCCCATCCCTGCCACAGTTGGGAGTCGGAGGTCCAGCAGGGGTGGACAACACAGCAACTGGACCCCAGCAGATGGAAGATGTGACAGCATCATCGGGCAGGGCACGTGCACGACGGCGTCAGTGGTTTCCATCAGCCTGGATGCCGTCGTGCTGGCAGAGGCAGTGGCGTCGGAGGCAGCAGCAGGCTCGACGTGGGAGGCATCATGGCTCGGGGCCATCAAGATCAGAGGGGCAGGCATCGGCCGGGGGGCAGGGCAACCCTGGGATGGTGGTGTCTTCCGTGTGGGAGCAGTTGGTCCAGCGGATAGGTGCGGAGCGGCAGCGGGCGGAAGAGGAGCGGCTCACCATGGTCAGGGCGGAGTTCTCCATGCGTCGGGCGTTGAGTGCCTCGAGGAAGCTCGCAGGCAGTTTGAGCTGGACATGGGGTTATCCCTGCGAGACCTCGGGGCCAGGACAGAGTCCCGCCTCCAGGACATCGACATGGAGTTCGATGATGCCCTGGCCAGCAACATCACCGAGTGAGCCGCAGGACTTGCCCGCTGCCTTTGTATATAGTTATTTAGTTAGTTAGTGTTATGTTTCCTTAATTCATTTTATTTTTTTGGACCGCTCGGACAATGGCCACTTTTTTGTAGATATTTTTTTCATTAGGTAGTAGTAGGTTTCATTTATGGTGTTGGGCTCATGGACCCTGGAATATTTGTGTATATAGTTTGCTTTTTGAAGAAACATTTTTTTTATTGATTATTGTGTTCACCATGAGTAAATGGTTTTTCATTATTTTCCTTCCACATGACATTGCTTTGGACAACATTTGTTTTTGGATTACTTTGTTTTTTTTATTTTTACATTTGTTCTGGGACATGGACCATTTATTTTGTTATCCCCATTGTTGTATGTTTGATTTGTTTACTTATTTTTCATCTTTAATACATGTTTTTTTAACTTTCACTTGTGGTATTTTCTCATTGGTTTCATACATGTCATGATATGGGTTTTGACATTCACTTGCACCCATTGTGTATGTCTGTGTGACGGACATGTGTTCATTTACATACTTGCCATTGGGGTTGTATCATGTAATTGCATTCACTATGTGGGTGGATGCAATCCTTGCCTGGGTGTTTGTGCTGGGTATGCTGCCCATTACTGCCATGATTGAGTATCGTCAGGACCTGGGGGCAGGGGGACATGTGTGGGTGCCTGGTGGAGGATGCCCCTGGATGGTGGGGGGTGGGGGTGGTGGGAGACATGAGTGGGGGCCTGGTGGAGGGTGCCCCTGGTGACTGGGGGGGTGGGGGCAATAGGGGACATGAGTGGGGGCCTGGTGGGGGCTGCCCCTGCACTGCTGGGGGGTGGGGGTGGTGGGAGACATGGGTGGGGGCCTGGTGGAGGCTGCCCCTGCACTGCTGGGGGGTGGGGGTGGTGGGAGACATGAGTGGGGGCCTGGTGGAGGGTGCCCCTGGTGACTGGGGGGGTGGGGGTGATAGGGGACATGAGTGGGGCCTGGTGGGGGCTGCCCCTGCACTGCTGGGGGTGGGGGTGGTGGGAGACATGAGTGGGGGCCTGGTGGAGGGTGCCCCTGGTGGCGGGGGGTGGGGGTGATAGGGGACATGAGTGGGTGCCTGGTGGAGGCTGCCCCTGCACTGCTGGGGGGTGGGGGTGGTGGGAGACATGGGTGGGGGCCTGGTGGAGGCTGCCCCTGCACTGCTGGGGGGTGGGGGTGGTGGGAGACATGAGTGGGGGCCTGGTGGAGGCTGCCCCTGGATGGTGGGGGGTGGGGGTGGTGGGTGACATGAGCAGGTGTGCAGGGTAGTCCCCTGTTTTGTGGGCTGTCTGCAGGGGCCGTCGAGGGTGTACAGGGAACACCTGTGAGGACCCACCCAGCCTAATCGCGTGTGTAACTTCCCACGCACCCCTGTAATACACGTACCAAGCCAAATCGCGTGTGATAATTCCCGCGCACCCCTGAAATACACGCGCCCAGGCTATTCGCGTGTGGAAATTCCCGCGCACCCCTGAAATACACGTACCCTGCTGTAATCGCATGTGGGACTTCCCGCGCACCCCTGAAATACACGCGCCCAGGCTATTCGCGTGTGGAAATTCCCGCGCACCCCTGAAATACACGTACCCTGCTGTAATCGCGTGTGGGACTTCCCGCGCACCCCTGAAATACACGCGCCCAGGCTATTTGCGTGTGGAACTTCCCGCGCACCCCTGAAATACACGTACCCTGCTGTAATCGCGTGTGGGACTTGCCGCGCACCCCTGAAATACACGCGCCCAGGCTATTCGCGTGTGGAACTTCCCGCGCACCCCTGAAATACAGGCGCCTAGGTTATTCGCGTGTGGAACTTCCCGCGCACCCCTGAAATACACGCGCCCAGGCTATTCGCGTGTGGAACTTCCCGCGCACCCCTGAAATACACGCGCCCAGGCTATTCGCGTGTGGAACTTCCCGCGCACCCCTGAACTACACGTACCCTGCTGTAATCGCGTGTGGGACTTCCCGCGCACCCCTGAAATACACGTACCCTGATGGAATCGCGTGTGGAACTTCCCGCGCACCCCTGAAATACACCTACCCTGATGGAATCGCGTGTGGAACTTCCCGCGCACCCCTGAAATCCACATACCCGGCCAAATCGCGTGTGAGACTTCCCGCGCACCCCGGTATACACGCACACGTATTTTTTGTCAGCGTGTCCGTGTTTGTGGGTACCCCTTTGCACGTCATTTGTCCTGGAGGGCCACAGTATAGGACATTCATCATGGCAGTATATGGGTGCTATTTGTTGGCGCACCTTTTGGCGCACATTTCTTACAGCCGCAGAGACGCTACCGCCTGCTTTCTTGTGGCGGTCGTGTTTGTGCCTGTGCGCTGGTTTGAGCCTGCGCTTTTTTGCCCTATTCTATTCCATGAATACGTGTTGTAGGCGAGCGTGTGGGTGTTCCGCGCACTTGTGCCCTGTACTTCCCCGTGACATCCACGTTTTTGCAAGTTGTTCCCCATTCCGAGTGTTACGCCCGTGTTCCGCCTACTTTTGTTGCGTGCGCCGCGCTATGTGCGAATTTCGCTGTGGCCTGTGCGATTTTCGCTGTGACCTGGCGCACGCTGTTAGATGGCCTGTGCGCCAACGTGCGCGGCGCACTTTTTATCGCACATCCGCTGGTTTTCTCGCGCACGGACTTCCATGAATCGACGTGCGCTGCTTTTCGTGCGATTTTCGCACTTGCACTGCGATTTTCGCTATTCCACTGCGATTCGCGCGTTTTTGCCCACTTGCGCCGCGCTAATTATTCCATGAATCGGCCTGTATGTCTTTGCCACGGTTTTTAGAAGTAGTTGGACAGAAGAAAAGTTAGATGTTGGTTTAGGGAAGGACAAGCCTTCCAAGTTGGGAAAGTTTCACAAACTTTCACCACGGCCGAACTGAGTTCTTAACCGCACTTGGACAGTACCTTTAAAATGAAGAAGAGCTATAGCTGAGGCAGTTGTTCTTGCAGATCTCGCGGTTCCTGAGATTCAGTCGTGGGGACAAGAAGGAGGATGTAGGGAGGTTCCTGCACTGCCCTCAAGCTTGGCAAAACGTCGGTTTAAGGTATGAGTGCCTTAAAGACCACAAACTGGTAGCCTTTCCACTGGCTGTCTGGTTTTCAACAGCACTCTGAAAAAAATTCGACCAGTATGGGGACGGTATCCAGGCGGCTTACAAGTTCATTGTTCCCACTAAACTCAAGGGAAGAAGTTAACCTTGAAGGGCTTCTAAGTCGATGGAGTTTCAGGCAATTCGGACCTGCAGCAGGGCTTCACGGGTGGACCAGGATTTGCAGCAGTGTCTTCCTTCAGCTCCTCTTCGGTTCTTTCGTTCCAGTGGTCGTCTCTGCTTTCCAAGACCCAGAAGCCTGCTTTTAAACAGTTTTCCCCCATTCATTCCAGCGTGGCTGTCACTCACACAGCACGGCGGCTGTCCTTGCCGGACAGCCGGCTGGACAATCACACCAGAGTGCATTCAGGTCTCCTAGAAGACTAAGCACAGGGAGTTTCGGGCACCTCCCTCACATCCTGTCCACCCCAGACACTCAGGCGCCAGAGGAGGGCTTCAGCATGGAAGCCCGCCAAAGGCCAACGAACAAAGGGACCAAACCTGGTTTGGTGCACAGAGTTACACAAAAGAAGGACCTTTTCTAAAAGAAACAGCAAAAAAAGTCGACCAGAGTCTGTTTTCACATAAAGGTCTTGGGCACCATACTGGAAAACATGACTGACCCGTTTTTTAGCTACCAGTGTTCACGGTTTGGAAAAATCATGGTAGTTTGTTAAAAACCACTGTCACCAGCCATTTCAAGTAGGAAAGGGTAACATTTGACTGCTACGTGAGTGTTTAGACTCAGGGGATGTGAGTCAACCCCTCCAGCACTCTATAGGAAGATAGTGTGTGCTGGGTCTTTAAATTTAAAAAGACTAGTAAAGTCAATTTAACTTTACATGCTCTGGGAGACAGTAGTCAGTCCCAGAGAAGATATTTAAACCTTGGGGAGTCTGAAAGACACCCCTGTGCCACTGCACTGAAGGTACTGTGTGACACACAAGAAAAAGATGATGCCTATGGGTTTGTTTTAAAACTCCATATCCAAAGAACACAAAAGTAAAACACACATCAAAATACATGAAAGAGTGGGAAAAATGGCTCACACTCTTTCCAAGCAAAAATAAAAAATCATAGAAATCCAGCAACGTTGCTGGGGTCTCAAATGGTAAGGGGAATTAGCACATTCTTGAGAATTCTCCCTAACAGCTGTCTACCATTTTCAATTTTTCCCTTTGTTTATCCAACTTCCCTTGGCGCAGATGGGCACATTGCATCTGGTGGTGGGAAGAGGGGCTGGAAAGAGTGGGGGAGTGAAAAATATTTCATATGATGTAATTGTTTAGGTGGAAGAAGACAGTGGTGTATGCACAGTGTCTGCGAATACTATGGCAGTTCTGGGGTAGCTCCTCAGGCGAGCCACTTCTGTGGTGACTGCAGGCAGCCTTCATTAGGGTAGGATAGGTCCTGAGGCGAGCAGTTTATGTGGTCACTGCAAGCAGGCTTAATTAGGGAAGGGGAGTGGATTGCAGATGATATGAGGATGTTTGTATAGGGTGTATTATGCTGTGTTGTGTGTGGTAAGCCCCAGAGGCCATGCACCCAAGAGTCTGTGCACTGGTTGCAAGTTCTCCAATGGAATGTGTAGAGAAGTGGAGAGGGCTTCGGGCGGCTGGCTTATTGGACCCAAGAGTCTGCCGATTGGTTGAAAGCACTGGAATAATACGTGTATAGAAGTGGATAGGGCTTTTGGCGGCTAGTTTATGTGTGTGGGTTGTGGCAGTGCGTATATTTGTGGGTGCATGGCTGTAGGCCGCAGGCTGTAGGCCATGCACCTAAGAGTCTTGGCCCTGGTCACAACCACTACAACATAATATAGCCATGTTATCAACATTGTGATAGTGGTGTATGGAATGCACACATATTTGTACAGAAAGCAATGTGCAGATTACAAAGAAGTAAGATACCAATAATAGTATACTTACTGTTTGTATTGTTGAGGGCCTATAGTATATGTAGAAAAGTGTATAGGGGCTTAGGTGGCTGGTTAATGGAGTGAAGAGTGTGGTGACTGGTTGTACATTTTGGAATACTATGTGTATAGAAGTGGACAGGGTTTCAGGTTGATGGCTTATGTGTGTGGTTTGTGACCAGTGTACAGATTGTTGTGTGCATAGGTGTGTTATGTTGTGGTGATTGTGACCAGCTACTACATTGTAGGGTGCATGGCTGGAGGTGATGGAGTCAACAGGGTATCCAGTCATTTTTTCGAAACACAACGTTTGGAATAGAAATATTGAGAATACTTTTTGTAGAAAAGTAATTTTTATCGAATAGTCAGTCTCGGGAGGATAGCTCGGTGGCAACAGTCTCGTGTTGGAAACAAGACGACAAGAAGCCACACATGTTCTATCCCCGGGTCCGCGCTTGGAAAACCTCAGGGAATTGAGCGCGATATAAATAACCTATCATATCACTGTCATTTTTTGAAAAAAAATGTGATTATCATATCGAAATATATCTAAATGAAAAATTATCTAAAATAGGGTTAGGGTTGGGGCTTGGGTTAGTTTAGGGGTTAAATTAGGGTTAGGTTTATGGTTGGGGCTAGGGTTAGGGTTGGGGTTGGGGTTAAGGTTGGGGCTAGGGTTAGTTGAAGTGTTAAAATAGCGTTGGGGTTTGGGTTAGTTTAGGGGTTAAATTAGGGTTAGGTTTAGAATTGGGGCTTGGGTTAGTTTAGGGGTTAAATTAGGGTTAGGGTTGGGGCTAGGGTTTATGGTTAGGGTGGGGGTTGGGGTTAGTGTTGGGGCTAGGGTTAGTTTAAGTGTTAAAATAGGGTTATGGTTGGGGCTTGGGTTAGTTTAGGGGTTAAATTAGGTTTAGAGTTAGGGTTGGGGCTTGGGTTAGGGTTGGGGATGAGGGTGGCGTGGGGGTTGGAGGGGCTAGGGGGGAACCCCCCTAATATACACAAAACTTTAAAAAGTTACAAGGGGCTGGCCAGTGCAGAAATTTCAGCACTGGACAGCTCCATGTAACATTTTAAAGTTACAAAAAAAGCATTGAAATTCTACTTTTAAAAGTGAAAGTGCATTTCAATTGAAACCAGTCCATGTCTATTGTCGATGGATTGGTTTAGAAAGAAATGCATTTTTGCATGTTAAATATAGCTTTTCAAAGCTTTTTTTTTCCAAACTTTGTTTTCAAATGTTTTGTTATTCGAAACTTTGTTTTCGAAAAAATCACTATAAACCGTCAACAGTACAGGAGTGTCCCCACTGGGTGAAGTGTTGCAATACTATGTGTACAGAAGTGGACAGGGCTTAAGGTGGATAGTTTATATGTTTGGGTTGTGGCCACTGGGCAGATTCTTGGATAGTTTACTGTATTATGATGTGTTGGTTGCAGGCAGTTAATAGAGTCTTTGGCGCAGAGGCCATGCATTGAAGAGTTTGTCCATTGGCTGGAAATACTATAATAGTATCTGAACTGAAGTGGGTAGTGTCGTAGGTAGTAGTGTTATGTTTGTGGGTTGTGGTAACTGGGCAGATTTTTGCATGCATGGCTGTATTATGTTGCAGTGGTTGTGGCCAGGGCATAGGCTTTTGGGTGCATGGCTATATCATGAATGCTGATATGTTGCTCCTTATTGCTTGAAATGCAAATGGACATATAGGGCCATATCGATCGTCCCAGATAACGGTGAGCAAAAAAACACCTCTTATGGTAATTCTGCAATGTTGGTTCCAGAATACGTCTGTTGGCACTTGGAAGGAGTGACACGTGCAGTACGGTAGAAAGTATATGCAAACTAAACACAATAACAATACATTTAAGTAGCCATTCTTTATTTTAATATAATAACTTAGCATAACTCATAACTGTTCGAAACTTAATTACAAATACAACACATCCAATCTGTAACACACAAATGAAAACAAGGTGTACGGTTTGAGACCACGAGTAGGATACAATTTGAGCACTGTGAATTAGGTATAGCTCTGAATGAGATGGAGAACCACATGGAGCAAAAGAGGAACAATCATAGCAATCATTCAGCTTGGACCCCAGAGAGATTTCTTTGTAACGAAGCGTGCAAGATTACTGTTGGAAAACTGAGCACAGTGTACACGGACAACGTTTACGTCACTGTCCATTAATAATTATGCATACAGCACACTATCCTACTCATTTTTAATCCCAATAAAAAATCTTATGTAAACTTCAACTTACATAGTTTCTACAAATTCCATGGTTATATTTTTTACAACAGGAAATGGCTCTGTACGACGTATCGCTCCCTTTCAGACTAACTTGGCCTACATGTCCGCTCTGAATATAGTTAAAGTTATCTTGTCTTTTTTTTCTATTCCGCACAATGTATGCCCTTCAAGCAATTGATGCGTAGCGTTGAAGGTTAAATTACAATAAGCATTTGTACTGTTCAAGGGCAGACAAGGTAGGCTTCGATTTCCGGAAAGAATGTGGGAAAAAAACACATTGAGGCAGAACACTGCTAGCATATTATTGTGTATTTCGTAATGAAAGTAGCGTAGTAAAATAGATCTAACATTAGGTACATGGAGAGATGATCCTACCTTACACACAGTGCAATGAATAGACGGATGAGAAAAAAAACTATTGTGGATTTATGCCCCCTATGTAATAGTGTCATGTACAGTGTCTTACGAATCAACTCTGCATGTTTGGACACTGTGTGACAGACTGTGTGTGTCAGACGGCTGAGCATACGTGGGTGGCAGGGCCATGTTAAGCACTTTTGGGTCCCTGGGCATGGACATTTTGTGGGCCCCCCTCCACTAAACCAAAGGAATTAGTTTAAAACTATTAAAAAGATTTATTAAAAAGATTATAAGTGGGACATGGTTTTTAAATAGTGTTCCATTAGATATTAAAAATGTAAAGCAGAAGTTTAAAACTTTAAAGAGTAGAGCAGACTTTAAAATATGCTTGCCCAAGCCCTGCACCATGTGGTCAATTCCAGTCTGTCTTCTACCCGTTCCAGTCAAATGGCCTACATAAGAAGAAAGATCAAGTAATGGGCTAAACGATGCACTTGCATGCAAGGAGGCAAATCTTAAAGAACACAGTACAGTTATGTATGAGATATGGATGCATTGTGTGTTTGGGTTGTGGGCACTAGGCATATTATTCAGTAGTTTACTGTATTCTGATGTATTCATTGTGGGCAGGTATTAGAGCCTTGGGTGCAGAAGCCATTCATCAAAGAGTTTGTCCATAGGCTGTATTTACTGCAATACCATGTGAACTGAAGTGGATAGGGGTTAGGTGGCTGTGTTATGTTTGTGGTTTGTGGTAAGTGGGTAGATGTTTGCATGCATGGTTGTATTGTGCTGTGATGGATTGGCCAGGGTCTAGATTCTTGAGTGCATGGCTGGAGGCCATAGACTGTAGAGTATGCACTCAAGAGTTTAGGCCGTGGGTACATGCACCACAGTATAATATACCTATGCATTCAACATTGTGATTCTGGAATGTGGATTGCAGAAATATGTGTACAGATTGCAATTTGTAGAATATAAAGAAGCATGACACCAATAATGTTATACTTACTGTTTATATTGTTAAGGGCCTATGCAGTTTTTGTGCATGGTATGTGGAAATGTAGAAGTAATCGTTGTGTCATTCTCTGTGATAAAAGAAAATATAACATGTTAGGGTAGGTACTTCAAAATTTTGTAGTTCATTGCATTGCAGACATTTGTATACTTTGTGGACCCTCATAATTAGTACTTCATAAGTACAATGCTTTAAACACATGTACTGTGCAATGTGTGCAGTTCCTGTGTTTCTTCGCATAATCCTTGGGTCTGTAGGAAAAATAAATCCATGCAGGATAAAAAAAAAACTTTCTACACCCAGTTGTTGTCTGTGTGTTAGTGATGTGTGCACTAGTTACAGCAATGTTTGAGGTGCACTGTTGCAGTAGGAGGAATTGAAATGGTGTATGATTTGTCTTTTGGAAGTGGTGGTAGTATGGTTGCAGTTAGATACCAGTTGGCATATTCTAACTGTTTATCTGTTTCCTCTTTTTAGCAGTATTTCTTTATGTGTTTGGTTGTTGCTGATGTTTTGTAAGTATTGTGGCATTGCACTGTGATATTGCAGAATTGTGGGAGTGGGGGGTTTAGATACCTGTTGGTGTATTCTAACTGTTGATAGTTTGGAAGTTGTTGAGGGTATGTTTGTGGCACTGTGGTTGCTGAAGGTTGAGTTTGGCAGTTTGAATGCTACAAGTAATATTGATGTATTATGGTTGCAGTTAGATACCATTTCGCGTATTCTAACTGTGTACAGTTTTTCCATTTTGCAGGGTATGTTTAGAAGCTTGTGCATTCTTGTTAGTACATTTACATTTTTCAATATTGTGAAGTGCTGTTGCAGCACTATGGGTGTACTTAATAATATTTGTGTATTTCTTGCATTGGTATGGGCATTGTTAGACAGTTGTTGCCTTATTCTAGTAGTTGGTGGTTTCAGACGTTACTGAGGACAGGTGTAAACCCTCATAATCAGTATTTTTTTTAAAGTACCATGTAGGAAACAATATTAGTGTATCTTTACTACACTTATTGGTTTTGTGACTGTAATCATTGGGTCATTGGGGAATCGATTGTATAGCAGGCAAACTGATGTATTTTTTGGATAGTTGCTGTATGCTAAATTGTTCCAGTCCATAGAGTAGAAGGTATTTATTTTTTTGCAATTATATATGTACTGGTGGGTGTTGGGGAGTAGGTTATTCTAATGTTGTACATTAGTGAGTACATTTTGGTTTCAAGAATATTAAGTAGGCATTTGCAAGATTTGATGGTCATCTCTGTTTTAGAGTAATGGAAGTATCTTTGCATTCAAGCCATCCGCTTTGCTTTTTTAATGTATGCAGTATAGTGACCTGCACTGGTTGTGGCACCTGTGTGGTAGATTATGGCTACTGTTGTCAAGGTTTTCTTGCCAAGTGATACTTGTCCGTGTGTGAAGCTAGTAAGCTTGCAGCTGTTTTTGGTTCCATCTGCATAGTATCTTAAAAGCATTAGTATTACGTATTGGCTATGTGATTGTATCTATAAGGTGGAACGATTATCGGAATTGCAAGTAGTAAATAATATGCTATGGTTTGCATTCTGTAGGAGTTGCTGAAATGGAATGGATTCACAGTTAGGTATAGATACATAGACAAATTGCTTGGTAGGGACTTGTTCCTGCATCACATGGTTGCAGAGAGTGCATATATGTTTCCACATGTATGAAATCTGGAAGATTTAATTTATAGGTATGTTTTTGCTTTCCAGTACTTGTAATAAGTACATTAAACATTCCTGTGGATCTTCTTGTGTGTTTATAGTGAATCTCACCATTCCAGCACAGTAGTCCAATTCCTGCATTATTCCTAAAACACTGTAATTGTTCTCAGGATTGTTTGTTGCATTTCTGTGAAGGAGTAGCATTTGTAAAAACAACTGGTCCGAGCCATTTAAATAAATGTTTTCAACAATTGGTGGCAATTGGAATAGAACATTGATTGCTACATTTGCATAGCAATTTACACCAGTTGTGTTGGAAAATTTGAATGGACCAGATAGTTCTGTGTCTGATTCATTTGATGGAAGTCCGTGTGGTTTGTTCAAAGAAGTAGTTCTCTTTGTTTGTGCAGTTGGGTATGTATATTCCTTTTCAGTAAATGTTTCTGTGGTTTTGGAAGTTGATGGATTATGAGCGGATTCCAATTTCTTTGGTGATACTGTTGGGAGATCTGCATAAGTTCTGATTGCATTTGTTTTCCTTTACAAAGTTTGTGTTTTTGAGGAACAGGGTAGATTTTCAGATGGGGTGTGTAGAGTGCATGTAGTCTGTTGTACTCTATGATGCAAGGAATGTCAGCGTTGACTTTACTTGCATCAAAGTTGACTAGAAATAATCCTTCAAGTGTATGTAGGTGTGACAGTGCTACTTAACTCATTCCTTCTTTAAAGACTGTGCTGCCAATATCAATCGATGCTTCATCTAAGGTAAGACCTTGCAATTTATAAATAGTGACTTTGTATGCTAGTGACAGCGAAAACTGTTCTCTGCGTACATACATGTGTTTGAAAAGAAGGAATCGGGCTGTTCAGCGTCCTACCCTTTTAACTTATGAAAGTTTGTCAACATAGATGTTGACAATCGAAATGATGTTGTCACGTGGATATGAAAAGGTATTTAGTTGTGCTATTGCTTGTTGACACATATATATTGTCATACTGTGTACGTCCAATTTGTCTGTGGAGTACATTTGCACTAGTGGTTACATTTCTTTTATCAGCATTGTTTCATTGAATTGTGCACAGCTTGCTAGAGTTGGCATTAAGGACATACAGTTGACATTTTTGTGTGCTAATTGTTCCATGACATCAGTAGCACATGTGTTATGCCCGTATAGCTCAAGAAAGCATCTGGTATTAAGGATAGACTGAGCTTCCTTAGATAGTACACCAATTCAAATGTTTTTTGATATATTGGCATAGGTAAGGTCAGCAGACTGATGCATGTTTTCAGTTAGTTCTCTGTATTGAAAATGTTGCCAGAGATTTACATTCCATATGCTTCCAAATGTTTTACGGCATAGTTTATGTCCGAAGGTTTTAAAAATAGGTTCACCTTTCACTGATGTTAATTGAAGGATATCTCCGAAAACAATGACATGTTTTCCTCCAAAGAGTTCTTCCTACTCTGTTTTGAGGACCCCTTGCAATCTGAGGTGAATCAAAGCCAACATTCGGTTGGAGACCATGCTCACCTCATCTATTAGGAGCATTTTCATTTGTTTCAATACTCTGTGTAGCTCCATAGCGGCTTCTATTGAAAGTTTGTAACAGTCTAATTTGTTTTGGTGTTCTACTGGAAGGAGTAGCAATCGGTGCAAACTGACATCACCTATGTTGTAGGCAGCTAAACCTGTGCGGGTGGTTACAAAAACTGAAAGCTTCTTGTTTGTTAATTGTTGGAGAAATGTACTGATGATTTTTTATTAAGAATGTTTTGCCTGAACCAGCTTGGCCACTTACATACAGCAGTACAGGTTTATAGAGTCATCCCAGAGGTATTTCAGCTCTGTTTTCTCTGCTTTGGTTAAGTAGGCTGTGACATATCATGCAACTGCAGTGGAATTGTCTTCAATGTACTGTACATCTATATTTGCATTCCATAGGAGGGCAATGATTACAATCATTGATATACTTTGATGCTTTGGCTCTTTTTGTGTATTATGTGTTCTTAGGAGATTTGCCTTTTACACTGTGTCTAACTGAATACATGAATCTGTTTACTTGTCCTGTTGCTGAAACTGGTTTAGGCAAACCAAAGCGGCATTTGGTGTAGTATTTGTCTTTGTTTCTATATTTGCACCGACAATACTTGCCACACTTGTGTCTTTGAAACTGCAAAATGTGTGCATGTAGGTCGCTATATGTACCTTCTGAAGGGATTTCACAAGTGACATATTTGTGAATGAACTGCAAAACAGTTGGATCACTGTCCTGTCAGATGTAGGAGCATTTTCTAATCCACAAAACCATATGGATGTGTGGTGCTCCTCTGGCTTGATATTCTTTTCTACAAAAGAAGTGTTCCACTTCTCAGAGAGGAGGAAATGTTTTATTACAAATGAAGTGAAGCATGGTAATAAAACAATGATGGAAGTACCTTGATACATGTACAGGGTCAAGAGAGCAGAGTCTCCTGGTGTTTTCATATCTATACCTGTTTTGCTTTTGTTTGCTATGCGTAGGAAAGTATGCAAGTCTTCCCATGCATACTCTGCACAACTTAAAGTGACAAATCATGTGGGTGTGCCAAGGTTGTGTAGCATACGCCGTACAGCTGTGTGCCATCAGAACCAGTATTCTTTCATACCATGAGTGTTTGCCAAAAGATTTGTAATACTTGACTGTAAAACGTTGTCTTTCTCTTGTACCTTTTGAAGTAGCTGCATAGCAGTCATGTTTTGAAAATTGGAACCGGTTTTCAATGTGTGTGCAACTCCATAACACAGAGCTGCTGGTTCACTTTAAAAGAGGAGGTGGAATATGTATTCCACATTTTGTCTGAATCTAGGGTCTTCAGAATACATCTGTAAAGAGAGGTCTTCTGATGCTGTGTGCATCTTTCATTGTACCTTCCACCTTTTTCAGTAGGGAAAAGTAGCGGAAAGGCTCATGCTTCTATGCTTTTTTCCCATATGCTGATTGGAGATCCTTTGGCTTGCTGCATTTGATATGTTCCCAGTGCATTGTCTATGGTGTCATTGGCATGCAGTGGGTGAATTGTATAGTGCTGTAAAATATTGGAGCCTGCAGTAGGATCTAGAAGTTCATATTGGCCAGTTTTTGAAGAGTCCTGAATTATTTTGTTTGTTTCTCTCAGGTTTTCTTCAATGTTTATTTCTTTGTAGTATTCATTGTTGTCTTTAAGATATTGCAGGGCTTTTCTAACTTTGTTTAAGTGAACTAGAGCGCCAAATATTGTTGTCTTTTGTAGGTACACCACTCACCAGGATAATCAAAGATTGTTCTATCGGCTGTTGCACTCCTAGAGTGTCTACATTTTATTTGAGAACTAATGGCAAATAAACTACTTTGCCACAAATGCCTCTCAGTAATTCAGTGGGGGTCAATTTTTCAGTTTGTGGTTGTAGTCGTATTATTGCATGAAATGGCTGTACTGTTTGGATTATAATGGTCTCATACAAATGAAGCTGTTGGAGTGATTTTGTCAATGGGAATATTTCCAAATTATTACTGACAGCCCGTGAAGGCATGTGGTTATTGTCAAGTTTTGCAGTGCAGTATGTGTACAGTATTGAGGGGTTAGTAAAGTCATATTTATTGTCTGTTATAAGGTAGAGAGCTAATTGGAACCATTGGGATTCCTCATTATCTTCTATTTTGTAAATTATATCGATAGTTTTCATGTTCTTTGTGTAAAAAGTTCTGCGACAACAGACACATACTTGGTTTGGAAATTCAGCAGATATGCTTTTGAACTTTGCTATTTCTTTTTTGTATGTGTGTAATAGAAAGTTGACATCTGTAAGGTTGTTGCTACTGTTTTCTGAAGTTACTGGATTTTGTAAGTGCTCTTCAGTTCCAAAATATTTGCTTTGGATGTGGTCTATTTGTCCGAGCAGTTGTTTGGCTGTACCGTGTAGGAGAATGTCATTTAAATTCTCCAGTGCTAAAGCAGACCTTTTTGCATAGTACAGTTTGTGAACAAGAATTCTTACAATAGAAAGGTTTGTTGCTAACATTTTGATATGGTGGAATCTGCTTTGCAAGCAGGTCCAGAAAAGCAGGCTAATGAATGTCCTCGTAGTCCTGTGTATTTGCGCACTGGACAGGAGCCCATAGTTTGTGGTATTTACATTTTTCCTTTGTCGTTGGCTTTCACATAGTGATTGAGGAACTGCTGCAAAGATTTAATCGAGTTTTGACGTACATTACATATTGATGTGCATTACCATTTGTAGATGGGGTGCATTGGTTCAGTGGAATGGAGAGTTGATTCTAAGTTTGATGGGCATATTTGTGAAAGCAGAGTTTCTCCTGCCATTATGGTATTGTCTACCTTTTCACACCCTCACCCACTGCTATGTATGGCAATTTCATTTGTTTGCTCTTGTTTGTATTATTCTTCATTGAATTATGGCTCTGTGCTGGTGGTGTGACTCCACTCACCTGTTAAGATGTTACTAAAGGTATCTATGCTGATACTGTGTTTGTTGCGAAGTACTGGTTGTAGTTTACACATTAATTGTGTTAGTGGTTTCATTCTGTTTAAAATTAATATAAAGCATGTCATTTTGAGGAGCATTGCACTGTCTACAAGAGCTTCAAGCATCAGTTTTCTGCTGTAAGTTTTAAGGGCTGAGTGTGATATTTCCCCTGTATTTATAAGGTTCTGAAGAACGCTGTGGTGGAAAATGTTTTGTAAAATACAATTTTTTGGAATGCTTACTTTTGGATACTTTAACATTTGTACCTGCTCTGTTAGCAGTAGTGGTAGTTGGAATCTTTTTAGAACATTTCTTTTTAGTTTTACATTTTGAAAGATGAGTTAAACTTTGTTTCCTGTTAGGTGCTTCCATTGTCGTTAGTGACTGTATTAGCTGTTTTGTTTGAACTTTCTGTACAAATTCTGCTAGACGTGGATGGCTGTTTTGTATGCTTTTAGGTTGATGTGCTCTATTTCTGCATTGTTTTCTATGGAGTTGCTTTATGGTAGGCAATCTGTAGTGTCTTTTGGAGAAAAAAGGAAAGTGTGGGTGTGCAATTTGTGCAATGTATATGTGTGCACTGTGCATGAGTGTTTGAATATGAGGGTAGGCATACTCATAAAGGTGTGTGATTGTGTAATGGGTTGTTATTTTAGGTTGGGAAGTCTGTATTGGTATCTGTGTGTTACTGTAATGCTGGTGGGATGACAAAAGGAAATGGGCACTTGTTGAGGTGTAATGAGTAAGAATGAAGCAAATACTTTTGGATTGATGGAATTGTGTATCCTGCAATACAAGAACACTGCACTGTTTGAGTAGGAGGCAGAATACTACGATAGTATTGCACTTACTGTGTTGGTTGTTGAGAGTAGGTTTCTTCTAGGTTGTATTTTCCACTTGAGATGCCACTGGCTTTCAGGAGAGAGGTGTTCACTTCCACTGTGAAAGAAGGAAGTAAGAACATATGTTTGCTAATGGCATAGTGATTGTGTTTGGAGAATATATTATTTAAAATTGTAGGAGGATGTCTTGGCAGGAAGAGGTAATGTGTGTGTGAAAATTGCATAGCTTTGTATATGAATGGGGACTTGGGAGCATCAGCATGTTTGGTAAGGGGGTCAGTAGTTTATTTATAAATGTGCTGTATGAGGTGCACTTAAGCAAGTGTGTGTGTTACTGTAGGACTATTTAGTTTTGAAATGGATTACAGCAAGTTGTAATACGGTCAGAAAAATGTTGCCAAAGATGTACAGATTGGAAAGGAGAATGTTTTTGTGTGTTCAATTCCATTTGCTTTTCTGCAGATGCATCCTTGCTAAATGAGTGGAGCAATCATTTCGGCAGTTTGATTAATGTATATACATTTATAAAGTGTACTGTTCTCAAAGCACACATACATTGTTTTGCTTTTTAAGTAATGGTGCATTCTGTGAACTGTGCAAGGTAAGTGGCAGGCACCCTGTTGACATGCATGCATGCAATGCATGTACTTGGCATGCTGTGGTAAGATACATTCAGTTTTCCTTTTCTGTGTGCATTTTATGAATTTTATAGGAGGTGTGCTAGTGGGGGAAGAGGTTGTAAAAATTGTAGAATGAAAGAAGGGTAAACAGTTTGCACATTACAATGGGTGATATGGGCAAATGCAAACTTTCAAAGCACATACCATTGTAATTGCCACTTAATGATAGGTGATGGGACAAATGGCAGTATCCTTTTGACTAAGTTATGGAGGGTATGTGGCAGGTACCCTGTTCACAGGCACATGTAACAGAGTTGCAAATGTACTGTACAAAAAATATGCATACCTGTAGTTTGTGCTGATGGATGTAGATGTGGATGAATCAGGAAGCAGAAATGTTTGATAGTTTTACAGTACTTTTTGCTGGGGGTCTTTGCAATTACAGGAGACCTGTACTCTGAGTGTTTAACAGTAAATCTGAAGTGTTGAACAGAGATGATAGAGTTAGATGTAGAGGTCTTGGATATGATTGTTGGATGGGTGTGTGACTGCTTACCAGTAGCCAATGAGATAGTGGTGTAAAGTGTAAGTGGAAAGGGAAGAAGGGCTGCCCCTGTTTTACGAGATCTGCAAACACCGCAGTAGTCTGCAGATCGCACATGCTGCATCCAAGACTTGTTAGCATGATTGGCATGTAAGTGGGAGTATACTTTGGGGATTATCCAATCAGGTGTTCAGGGTGTGCTTAACAGGAAAGGATGGCAATACTTTTTTCATTGTTGTATTGGTTGTGTAGTGAATAGGGCTGAAGTTACTGTATGGATCAT
Source organism: Ambystoma mexicanum (assembly GCF_040938575.1). Taxonomy (NCBI): domain Eukaryota; kingdom Metazoa; phylum Chordata; class Amphibia; order Caudata; family Ambystomatidae; genus Ambystoma; species Ambystoma mexicanum. The sequence continues at coordinate 1,020,770,113 of NC_090935.1, read as the reverse complement.
GTGAGATTCATTTGTACGTGATCTGGAGAGCTATGCAAAGGCAAGAGATTTTTCTGCAGATCTTGGTTTTCCAGGAATGGAGGCTTTATTGTGTAGTGTGCATGGTCGCAATTTTCAGGCACTGCTTGCTGCTTGTAGAAACATGGCTACATTTGGTTGTCCTGATGTTTTGATGGTGCACTGTGGAGGAGAGCATTTGAGCTACATCTGTGGGCTAAGTTTGGTTCCTGTATTGAAGTCGTACATGGAAGTTCTAATGGTGGTTTTCCCCAATGCAAAGGCGTTTTTTTCTCAAATATTACCAATAGCACTATGGAACGATCCCAATGTCTTTAGTCCCCAGCAACATGTTGCAAAGTGCCTTGTTAATAGCGGAATAGATGTGGTTTTGGGAAATGCTGAGATGTCTGTTTTCTCCAATGAGGAAATTGATTCCCTTAGTGCGCACTGCTTTACTGGAGATGGCATTTTGTTGTCTTCCTTGGAAATGTTCGTTTTTTTGAGAATCTAAGGGATGCTTTGCAGAAGTTGATGTAAGGCAATAAGGAGGAAAGGAAGAGAACAAAAACCTGAACAAATAGTAAATAAAAGGTGTTCCTTCAGTAGCACCTATAAAAGAAATTGTATTTGCAGAGCCACCACTAAAGAGGAAATCCCCTACCCTGTTTGAAATGTGTTCCCCCACCCCTGCACAAAGCGTGATATGTCCACGGACAACGCAGTAGTTTGAGGATCGCTCAAGCCACATCTGGGGCTTTTGAGGATGGCAGGCATGGAAATGGGAGTGTGGAGGCCAGGGGATTGCTCAATAAGGTTTCCTGTGTGTGGTGTGTAAGGAGAGACTGTGGCATTAGGACTGTTTGCAGAGAGGAGTACAGATGGCTATGGTTATGGCTGTATCATTCTGGAGGCAGAGTGTATGGATTTTGGGGGACTCGTGGATACATTGGTTGGAAGTGCATACAGAACACTGTGGAGTGTCTGCACATCTTGGATTCCATCATGTGTATGTCCACTAGTATGGAGTGCGTGAAATGAAGTGGCTGAATTTGGTTCCACTTTGTGCCACTTTGGTGATGCTCGATCATCCAGACATTATTATTATTCATTGTGGAGGGAAAAGTTTAGGACATGTTACCAGAATTTCTCTGCAGGTTGCGATGAAGGATGCTCTTGGGCAAGTCATGGATATGTTTCCAAACTCCAGAGTCATTTTTTCTCACATTGCCAAGAGAAAGATTTGGCTGCGTTCTTCTTCATTTGATCTGCAAATGGAGAAAGCAAGGCGCAATGTCAACAAGGCTGTTTGCACCTTTTTGAGGGATGACGGCATGTCCTCCTTCCATAATGAAAATAGTAAGTTTGTAGCACAAACATTATTCGAGGAGATGGAGTCCATCTTACTGATGCTGGCAATCAGCTTTTTCTGCAAAATATCCAAAATGCATTGCATTCCTTTTTGCAAGTATAGGAAGCATTTTCCGGTAGGTGTTTGCCACTTCAACCCTTAGAATTCTCTTATAAGGCTAATTTCCCAAACCTAGTGAGTCCCCCAGCAGCTTTGCTGGATTTTTGGGGTTTGTTTTTTTCTCCTGCTAAGAGTGAGACTCTTTTCCTCCCACTCTTAGGTATGATTTGAGGTATGTCTTTGACTTTTTGTGTGCTTATGGGCTATGGGGCTTTCTTTCTGCTCCATAGGATATCATCTATTTTTTATGTGTGTGTTACACAGCACCATCAGTGCAGTAGCACAGGGGTGTCATAGAGACTCCCAAACATAGACTCCATACCCTGGGACTGACTACTGTCTCCCAGGGCATGTAAAGTCACCATTGACTTTACTAGTCCTAAATTGTGAACAGAACCAGTACAAACCATCATATTGTGGAAGTACTGGAAGGGGTTAATTATATTGCCCCTGGGTCTGTTTTCAAGGGGGCACTGTCCAGTCCACCCTTATCGAGTTTCTGGCTGGTGGCCGTGGTTACCACATGAAATATTCCACCAGAATATTCTCTATGGGATTTTCCCATTGATTTTAAACGCACCACTTTTTGGTGCAATGTTAAAGATACTGCCGGGTTATTTATTTAATATTAAATTAACTGTTGGGTCTTTTTGCCAGAACTCTTTTCTAAAATTGCGTTCGTGTCCGCCTCTGTAACTCTGACCAAGGTCGAGCCCTTTGTTCCACTTTTTTGGCGGTCTTCTCCACAGAAGCCCTCCAAATTGTGCCACTCTGTCTGGGTTCCACAGGAAGGGTGGAGGCGGGAATTGGCACCCTGGACTGCGTTGCCTCTGCAACCCAAGTCGCACTCTACTCTGATTGGCCCAGTGGTGAGCTGCCTGGCTCACCACTTAGCATGTGTGATTGACAGCTAGGCTGATGAATGGGGGGTTTTCTGCATAAAAGCAGGGCCTTTGGGATTGGAACTTCAGAAGTCGCCACAGGACCTAAGAATCCAAAGAGGGAAGAAGCTGAGCCATCTGCAACGATGACACCACTGGTGAAGCCCTGCTGCAACTACCTCACCACTTTCCTGATGACAGGAGAAGATCTTCCGCTGGATGACTCTTCTTCCTCTGAGCTGGTGGGACCAACCAGTTCACCCGTTTCACCTTCCAAAGACGTCTCTTGGTCGAATCGCCCGTGCCAAGCACCCCGGCGGATGGATAGCCAAGCTTCACCACTTTGACCGTGAATAAAAGGAACACACCTTTTATTGACGAACTCCACGGCTGGTTTCATCCCTGTGAAGTGCAACGACTCCACGTTTCCTCCTCCACGAGATCCTCTCTTCCCCTAGTCGAAACAATGAACTGCAACCACTGCCAGGAACAACTGCCACCGCTGGAGCCTCCTCTCTGTTTAAGGTAATGTGTCCTGCCTCCCTTTCTTCGGTTTGCCCAAGGTGACCCTTAAATCCTTGGCCTGCCAACTGGGTTGGCCCCAGACCTTCTAACCTTACCTTCTTGAATCACCCCAACCTCTTTTGAACATTCTGCAAAGACTTTTAGTGCATTTTAAACCGTGTGATTCTGGGCACATTTTGCTTTGCTCCTCTTAAAGTGAGCCTGGCCTAGGAACTTTGGCTCTACAGTATTTACTGCCTTTATTCCCTTGCTGAGAACTCCTAAAAGTGTTGGGACCTGTTTTATTTCTATGCTCTACCTTTTTCTCTCACTTTAACTAAACTATTGGAGTGCCATCAGGTTATGCGCTCACAGCTGTTTAACAAATCGTGGTGTTTTTAACTCTGACTTGTCTGATAGTTATCAAGGGGGGGGTGTATACTTTACCTGACTGCTTTTGATTTAGAGTGTTTGTGTATTGCCTAAAGTGTGTTTTAAATAAATAATCATATACTTTTTATACAAAGCTCTGGTCAGTGTTTGTTTGCTCTACTGTGTTTTTGGCCCTATTGTGTATACTCTATATACTGCCCTACTCTTCTTGAGAGAAGTCTAACTGCTCAGCCACAGCTACCAGGGAAATCTGGGTGGTGTAGGCTGCTACCAATTGGGTGTACTGCTTACTCCTGTAGTCTTAATCTTTTTGCAGTGTTCCCCAAGGGAACTGCACAGGATTCTGCCTAACACCTTCCAAAAACAAACACCACAAAAAGGCTCTTTTCGGAGCCACCACTTTCCCAGGGAAAAGAGTGCAATGTTTTTGACAGAGCCTCCCCACGCATTATTTTAGATGTCTATAGACAACCGTACTATCCGCTGACTTTTCAGGCTTTGCATGGGCCTGCATCATTGCGTTGGCTATTCTATTTTGAACTGTGAAAGGTGGCTCTGAAAAGAGCTTTTTTTAATTTTTGTTGTTTGTTTTTTTTTTTACACAACAACAAACAAGGAAAGGATGGGAAGGGAGGGTATGGAGGGGGCACCAACCACAGGGATAAGAAAGGGCAAGTGGAGAGAGGAAGATGTTGCGTGGGCCTCACTTAGGTAGGGGGCACACATTCTCATGCTCCTGGACCGAAGCCTTGAAAGTACTTTGAAGTTGCTCCCCCCCCTGCAGAGTACCGCGTCGCAGTACATACACAATACAGTGACCTTTGAAAGTTAAGGGTTTGCTGCAGTGCATATGGCCTGCAAGCCTGGTTCAGGGATCCGCTGCCACACAGGAGTATCCCTTGTGATGGCAGGAACAGATACGGAGGATGCTGCAGAGGTACTCAACCTACTGCCTTGTTCGAAGGGGACGACCCTTCGAACTGCCACCTTGTGGTTCAACCTCAGGTGTCACCGCATGGAGGTGGTTCCGTAGCTTACAAGCCTGGTTTGCCGCGACTGGTACTCAGTGCATTTTACCTGGTTGGAGTGAGCTTTTGGGCACATTTCCAATGGTGGTAACTAGCCTCCACACCCAGGACTCATGCTAGCTGCAGGCAATGGGGAATTCCTCTACCTCATCCTCACTCTCTTCTTGATCCCTATCTACATCTCCACACCTGTTCCCCTCTCCAGGCCCTTGGAAAGGTGGTGGTGGTGGTAGTGAGGGTGCGGGTGCTGCTGAGGCAGAGGCAGTAGCAGTAGCCATGGTTGCCCTTAGATCCAAAGGTACTACAGCACATCAGAATTGAGAAGAAATCAATTCTAGCATGCACCAATCTGGAATACTGTTCTGGCAGAGCAGCAAATGTAGCACAGCAGAGCAGATTTCGGCAGAAAGAAATTGCAGCAGGAAGGAGCAATCTGGACCACTGCTGTTTTCTGGACAGCCAAGAACAGAATGAGTAGCAGCTCTCGGGTATGACCTTTTATAGGGATGCTGGGGAGAGCTTTGAACTCAAAAGCGGGCCTAAAGGTTACCAAAAGTGGTCAGCTCATTAGGGGCATAGTGTGAGACGTCTCTAAGGGTGTACTTTCACAGTACAAAACCTTGGATTTCCCAAAAAAGTACTTTTTTAATGTCCAGGGGCCCAGTCCGTGTCCGCAAATAAAGGACGACACTTAGCGTGGGTGCGGTCACATGGCGATGTTGCAAACGTTCTCGAATGGGACGGCTGGCCACAGGACACCTATTGCACGGTATACGTTGTGCGCATGTGCATAGGTGTCCTACAGACAGGATTGGGCACCCTGAACTAATTAAAATTGTGACACACATGCAGCGGACAATTCCGAACAGGCGCAGTGTTCATAGGACCCCTGGGATGCACATGTGCCCAGGTGACCGTCGGCCAGTACCGCGCTCTGCTGACTCATAATGGGATTTAAAAAAAAAGGAAAACACACAGTAACAGTATATATATATATATATATATATATATATATATATATATATATATATATATATATATATATATATTACATGGCCACGGTAGTGGCCATGTAGTTATGGTTAGGTTGCTGTTTCCATAGGAAGAGCACTTTTTGGGTGGCTTATAACTTCGCTTCCCTGGACGGATCCTCACCAAACTTTGCAAAAAAAGTATTTGGGTCACTCTGAATTTTTTTGCAAATTCTGGTGAGGATTCGTCCAGGGGGGGCAAAGTTATAGGGGGGGGTCCCAAACTTTTTTTTTCCCATAGACATAATGGGAAAAAACTTTGCTCACGCCTACAGCCCAAACCGCTGGACGGATTTACACCAAATTAGCGGCAGGAGAGGCGGATTGGTCCCGAAAGTGTGCCCTGCTTTATTTGGTGTAAATCCGTCCAGTAGTTTTAAAAAAAATGACAAAAATGTAAGTGAAAAAAATTAGTGATATCTGTGTTCGCTTCGCGGACACACTTCCCTGTTCGCTCCGCGGACAGGACGGTGATTGGGCAAGCAGCTTGCGTGATGTCCGCGGACATCTGATGTGCTCTCTCATTGGATGCGTGAAAGCGTGCAGTGCGTCTTGCTTCAGAGACGCCCGCCATCTTTGTTCCTCGCATGAGAGGCTTTGTATCCCGCCTGCACAGTAAGTCCCCCACCCCCGCTCATGCCCGTGTCTGTCTCCTGTTCCTCCCACCCCCCGCTCATGTCCGTGTGTCTTTCTCCCTCCCGCCCACCGCCGGCTCATGTCCGTGTGTCTTTCTCCCTCCCGCCAACCCCCGCTCATGTCCGTGTGTCTTTCTCCCGCCCGCCCACCCCCCACTCATGTCCGTGTGTCTTTCTCCCTCCCACCCACCCTCCGTTCGTGCCCCTCTCGTCTCTCCCAACCGCCCACCCCCCGCTCTTGCCCCGTGTGTCTCTCCCACCCCTGTGTGTCTCTACCACCCGCTGCTCATGTCTGTGTGTTTCTCCCCACCCGCCACCCGCTCATGTCCGTGTGTCTCTCCCCACCCGCTGCCCACCCCCCGCTCATGTCCGTGTGTCTCTCCCCACCCGCCGCCCACCCCCCGCTCATGTCCGTGTGTCTCTCCCCACCCGCCGCCCACCCCCCGCTCATGTCCGTGTGTCTCTCTCCACCCCCGCTCATGTCCGTGTGTCTCTCCCCACCCGCTGCCCACCCCCCTGCTTATGTCCATGTGTCTCTCCCCACCCGCCGCCCACCCCGCTCATGTCCGTGTGTCTCTCCGCACCTGCCGCCCACCCCCCGCTCATGTCCGTATGTCTCTCACCACCTGCCGCCCACCCCCCGCTCATGCCCCGTGTGTCTCTCCCCCTCCCGCCCACCCCCGCTCATGTCCGTGTGTCTCTCCCCACCCGCCGCCCACCCCCCACTCATGTCCCGTGTGTCTCTCTCCATCCCCCCCACCCCCGCTCATGCCCCGTGTGTCTCTCCCCCTACCGCCCACCCCCCGCTCATGCCCCATGTGTCTCTCTCTCCTTCCCCCCACCGCCCACTCATGCCCCGTGTGTCTCTCTCCCTTCCGCCCACCCCCCACTCATGCCCCGTGTGTCTCTCTCCCTCCCGCCGAGCCCCGACTCATGCCCCGTGTGTCTCTCTCCATCCCTCCCACCCATGCCCTGTGTGTCTCTTCCCCTCCCGCCCACCCCCAGCTCATGCCCCGTGTGTCTCTCCCCCTCCCGCCCACCCCCCGCTCATGCCCCACGTGTCTCTCCCCTTCCCCCACCCCCGCTCATGCCTCGTGTGTCTGTCTCCCTCTCCCCACCCCCGCTCTTGCCCCGTGTGTCTGTCCCCCTCCCCCCCACCCGCGCTCTTGCCCCATGTGTCTTTCCCCCTCCCGCCCACCCCCGCTCTTGCCCTGTGTCTCTTTCCCCCTCCCGCCCACCCCGCTCTTGGCCCATGTCTCTTTCCCCCTCCCGCCCACCCCCGCTCTTGCCCCGTGTCTCTTTCCCCCTCCCGCCCACCCCCGCTCTTGCCCCATGTCTCTTTCCCCCTCCCGCCCAGCCCCGCTCTTGCCCCGTGTCTCTTTCCCCCTCCTGCCCACCCCCGATCTTGGCCCGTGTCTCTTTCCCCCTCCCGCCCACCCCCGCTCTTGCCCCGTGTCTCTTTCCCCCTCCCGCCCACCCCCGCTCTTGCCCCGTGTCTCTTTCCCCCTCCCGCCCACCACCTCTCTTGCCCACCCCCGGCTCACCCCCGCTCTTGCCCCGTATCTCTTTCCTCCTCCCGCCCACCCCCGCTCTTGCCCTTTGTCTTTCCCCCTCCCGCCCACCCCCACTCTTGCCCCGTGTCTTTCCCCCTCCCGCCCACCCCCGCTCTTGCCCCGTGTCTTTCCCCCTGCCGCCCACCCCCGCTCTTGCCCCGTGTCTTTCGCCCTCCCGCCCACCCCCGCTCTTGCCCCGTGTCTTTCTCCCTCCCGCCCACCCCCGCTCTTGCCCCGTGTCTTTCTAACTCCCGCCCACCCCCGCTCTTGCCCCGTGTCTTTCACCCTCCCGCCCACCCCCGCTCTTACCCCGTGTCTTTCACCCTCCTGCCCACCCCCGCTCTTGCCCCGTGTCTTTCACCCTCCCGCCCACCCCCGCTCTTGCCCCTTGTCTTTCACCCTCCCACCCACCCCCGCTCATGCCCCTTGTGTCTTTCACCCTCCCGCCCACCCCCGCTCATGCCCCTTGTGTCTATCACCCTCCCGGCCACCCCGCTCATGCCCCTTGTGTCTCTCCCCACCTGCCGCCCACCCCCGCTCATGTCCCGTGTGTCTCTCTCCCTTCCCCCCACCCCCCGCTCATGCCCCGTGTGTCTCTCTCTCCTTCCCCCCACTCCCCGCTCATGCCCCGCATGTCTCTCCCCTTCCCCCACCCTCCGCTCATGCCTCGTGTGTCTGTCTCCCTACCCCCCACCCCCGCTCTTGCCCCGTGTGTCTGTCTCCCTCCCCCCACCCCCCGCATTTGCCCCGTGTGTCTTTCTCCCTCCCACCCACTCCCCGCACATGCCCGTGTGTCTTTCCCCCTCACACCCACCCCCGCTCTTGCCCCGTGTCTCTTTCCCCCTCCCGCCCATCCCCGCTCTTGCCCCGTGTCTTTCCCCCTCCCGCCCACCCCCACTCTTGCCCCATGTCTTTCCCCCTCCCGCCCACCCCCGCTCTTGCCCTGTGTCTTTCCCCCTGCTGCCCACCCCCACTCTTGCCCCGTGTCTTTCTCCCTCCCGCCCACCACCGCTCTTGCCCCGTGTCTTTCTCCCTCCCGCCCACCCCCGCTCTTGCCCCGTGTCTTTCTCCCTCCCGCCCACCCCCGCTCTTGCCCCATGTCTTTCTCCCTCCCGCCCACCCCCGCTCTTGCCCCGTGTCTTTCACCCTCCCGCCCACCCCCGCTCTTGCCCCGTGTCTTTCACCCTCCCGCCCACCCCCGCCTATGCCCCTTGTGTCTTTCACCCTCCCGCCCACCCCCGCTCTTGCCCCTTGTCTTTCACCCTCCCCGCCCACCCCCGCCTATGCCCCTTGTGTCTTTCACCCTCCCGCCCATCCCCGCTCATGCCCCTTGTGTCTATCACCCTCCCACCCACCCCCGCTCATGCCCCTTGTGTCTCTCCCCACCTGCCGCCCACCCCCGCTCATGTCCCGTGTGTCTCTCCCCCCCCGCCCCCCGCTCATGCCCCGTCTGTCTCTCTCTCCTTCCCCCCACCCCCTGCTCATGCCCCGTGTGTCTCTCTCCCCTCCCGCCCACCCCCTGCCCCGTGTGTCTCTCCCCTTCCCCCACCCACCGCTCATGCCTCGTGTGTCTGTCTCCCTGCCCCCCACCCCCACTCTTGCCCCGTGTGTCTGTCTCCCTCCCCTCCACCCCCCGCACATGCCCCGTGTGTCTCTCTCCCTCCCACCCACTCCCCGCACATGCCCCGTGTGTCTCTCTCCCCTTCCCCCACCCCCCGCTCATGCCCCATGTCTGTCTTCTGTTCCCCCCGCTCATGCCCCGTGTCTGTCTCCTGTTCTCTCCACATCCCGCTCATGCCCCATGTCTGTGTCCTGTTCCCCCCGCTCGCATCCCCGTGTCTATCTCCTGTTGCCCCCCACCCCTCCCGCTCATGCCCCGTGTCTGTCTCCTGTTCCCCCCACCCGCTCATGCCCCGTGTCTGTCTCCTGTTCCCTCCACACGCTCATGCCCCGTGTCTCTCTCTTGTTGCCCCCCTCCCCCCGCTCATGCCCTGTGTTTGTCTCCTGTTCTCCGCACCCCCTGCTCATGCCCCGTGCCTTTTTCATGTTCCTCCCACCCCCCGCTCATGCCCCGTGTCTCTCCTGTTGCCCCCCACCGCCTCGCTCATGCCCCGTGTCTGTTCTCCCCACCCCCCGCTCATGCCCGTGTCTGTTGTTCCCCCCACCCCCCCGCTCATGCCCCGTGTCTGTCTCCTGTTCCCCCCACCCCTCGCTCATGCACCGTGTCTGTCTCCTGTTCCCCCCACCCCCGCTCATGTCCCGTGTCTCTCCTGTTGCCCCCCACCCCCGCTCATGCCCTGTGTCTCTCCTGTTGCCCCCCACCCCCCGCTCATGCCCTGTGTCTGTCTCCTGTTGCCCCCCGCTCATGCCCCGTGTCTGTCTCCTGTTGTTGCCCCTCACCCCCGCTCATGCTCCGTGTCTGTCTCCTGTTGCCCAGCACCCCCCGCTCATGCCCCGTGTCTGTCTCCTGTTGCCCTCCACCCCCTGCTCCTGCCCCCTGTCTGTCTCTGTTGTTCCCCCCACCCCCCGCTCACGCCCCGTGTCTGTCTCCTGTTCCCCCCACCCCCCGCTCATGCCCCGTGTCTCTCTCCTGTTTCCCCCCGCTCATGCCCCGTGTCTGTCTCCTGTACCCCCCACCACCCGCTCATGCCCTGTGTCTGTCTCCGGTTCCCCCACCCGCTCATGTCCCGTGTCTCTCTCCTGTTGCCCCCACCCCCCGCTCATGCCCCGTGTCTGTCTCCTGTTGCCCTCCACCCCCTGCTCCTGCCCTGTGTCTGTCTCTGTTGTTCCCCCCACATCCCGTTCATGCACCGTGTCTGTCTCCTGTTCCCCCCACCCCCCGCTCCTGCCCTGTGTCTCTCTCCTGTTGCCCCCCTCCCCCCGCTCATGCCCCGTGTATGTCTCTTTTGTTCCCTCCACCCCCTGCTCATGCCCCGTGTCTCTCTCCTGTTGCCCCCCACCCCCTGCTCATGCCCCGTGTCTGTCTCCTGTGCCCCCCCACCCCCGCTCATGCTTGTGTCTGTCTCCTGTACCCCGACACCCCCGCTAATGCCCCATGTCTGTCTCCTGTTGCCCCCCCGAACTTGCCCCGTGTCTCTTTCCCCCTCCCACCCACCCCCGCTCTTGCCCTGTGTCTTTCCCCCTCCTGCCCACCCCCACACTTGCCCCGTGTCTTTCCCCCTCCCGCCCACCCCCGCTCTTGCCCCGTGTCTTTCCCCCTACCGCCCACCCCTGCTCTTGCCCCGTGTCTTTCTCCCTCCCGCCCACCCCCGCTCTTGCCCTGTGTCTTTCCCCCTCCCACCCACCCCCGCTCTTGCCCCGTGTCTTTCTCCCTCCGCCCACCCCCGCTCTTGCCCCGTGCCTTTCACCCTCCCGCCCACCCCCGCTCTTGCCCCGTGTCTTTCACCCTCCCGCCCACCCACGCTCTTGCCCCGTGTCTTTCACCCTCCCGCCCACCCCCGCTCTTGCCCCTTGTCTTTCACCCTCCCGCCAACCCCCGCTCATGCCCCTTGTGTCTTTCACCCTCCCGCCCACCCCCGCTCATGTCCCTTGTGTCTATCACCCTTCCGCCCACCCCCGCTCATGCCCCTTGTGTCTCTCCTCCCTGCCGCCCACCCCCCGCTCATGTCCCGTGTGTCTCTCTCCCTCCCCCCCAACCCCCGCTCATGCCCCATGTGTCTCTCTCCTTCCCCCAGCCCCCGCTCATGCCCCGTGTGTCTCTCTCCCCTCCCGCTCACCCCCCGCTCATGCCCCGCGTGTCTCTCCCCTTCCCCCACCCCCTGCTCATGCCTCGTGTGTCTGTCTCCCTACCCCCCACCGCCGCTCTTGCCCCGTCTGTCTGTCTCCCTCCCTCCCACCCCCCGCACATGCCCTGTGTGTCTCTCTCCCTCCCACCCACTCCCCGCACATGCCCCGTGTGTCTCTCTCCCCTTCCCCCACCCCCGCTCATGCCCCATGTCTGTCTTCTGTTCCCCCGCTCATGCCCCGTGTCTGTCTCCTGTTCTCTCCACACCCCACTCATGCCCCATGTCTGTGTCCTGTTCCCCCCACACCCCGCTCATGCCCCGTGTCTATCTACTTTTGCCCCCCACCCCTCCCACTCATGCCCCGTGTCTGTCTCCTGTTCCCCCCACCCGCTCAAGCCCCGTGTCTGTCTCCTGTTCCCCCACACGCTCATGCCCCGTGTCTCTCTCTTGTTGCCCCCCACCCCTCCTGCTCATGCCCCGTGTTTGTCTCCTGTTCTCCCCACCCCCTGCTCATTCCCCGTGTCTTTTTCCTGTTCCTCCCACCCCCCGCTCATGCCCCGTGTCTCTCCTGTTGCCCCCCACCACCCCGCTCATGCCCTGTGTCTGTTCTCCCCACCCCCCGCTCATGCCCGTGTCTGTTGTTCCCCCCACCCCCCGCTCATTCCCCATGTCTGTCTCCCCTGTTCCCCCCACCCCTCGCTCATGCCCTGTGTCTGTCTCCTGTTCTCTCCACATCCCGCTCATGTCCCGTGTCTCTCCTGTTGCCCCCCACCCCCGCTCATGCCCTGTGTCTCTCCTGTTGCCCCCCACCCCCCGCTCATGCCCCGTGTCTGTCTCCTGTTGTTGCCCCTCACCCCCACTCATGCCCCGTGTCTGTCTCCTGTTGCCCCCCACCCCCCGCTCATGTCCCGTGTCTGTCTCCTGTTGCCCTCCACCCCCCGCTCCTGCCCTGTGTCTCTCTCCTGTTGCCCCCCACCCCCGCTCATGCCTCGTGTCTGTCTCTTTTGTTCCCCCCACCCCCTGCTCATGCCCCGTGTCTGTCTCCTGTACCCCCCCACCCCCTGCTCATGCTCGTTTCTGTCTCCTGTACCCCCCCACCCCCCTGCTCATGCCCCATGTCTGTGTCCTGTTGCCCCCCTGCTCATGCCCCGTGTCTGTCTCCTGTTCCCCCCACCCGCTCATGTCCCGTGTCTCTCTCCTGTTGCCCCCACCCCCCGCTCATGCCCCGTGTCTGTTTCCTGTACCCCCCCACCCCCCCGCTCATGCCCTGTGTCTCTCTCCTGTTGCCCCCCACCCCCTGCTCATGCCCCGTGTCTGTCTCCTGTACCCCCCACCCCCCGCTCATGCCCCATGTCTCCCTCCTGTTGCCCCCCACTACCCTGCTCATGACCCGTGTCTGTCTTCTGTACCCCCCACCCCCCGCTCATGCCCCGTGTCTGTGTCCTGTTGCCCCCCTGCTCATGCCCAGTGTCTGTCTCCTGTTCCCCCCACCCGCTCATGTCCCGTGTCTCTCTCCTGTTGCCCCCCACCCCCCGCTCATGCCTCGTGTGTCTGTCTCCCTAACCCCCACCCCCGCTCTTGCCCCGTGTGTCTGTCTCCCTCCCCCACCCCCCGCATTTGCCCCGTGTGTCTTTCTCCCTCCCACCCACTCCCCGCACATGCCCGTGTGTCTTTCCCCCTCCCGCCCACCCCCGCTCTTGCCCCGTGTCTCTTTCCCCCTCTCGCCCATCCCCGCTCTTGCCCCGTGTCTTTCCCCCTCCCGCCCACCCCCACTCTTGCCCCGTGTCTTTCCCCCTCCCGCCCACCCCCGCTCTTGCCCTGTGTCTTTCCCCCTGCCGCCCACCCCCACTCTTGCTCCGTGTCTTTCTCCCTCCGCCCACCCCCGCTCTTGCCCCGTGTCTTTCTCCTCCCCGCCCACCCCCGCTCTTGCCCCATGTCTTTCTCCCTCCCGCCCCCGCTCTTGCCCCGTGTCTTTCACCCTCCCGCCCACCCCCGCTCTTGCCCCGTGTCTTTCACCCTCCCGCCCACCCCCGCCTATGCCCCTTGTGTCTTTCACCCTCCCGCCCACCCCCGCTCTTGCCCCTTGTCTTTCACCCTCCCGCCCACCCCCGCCTATGCCCCTTGTGTCTTTCACCCTCCCGCCCACCCCCGCTCATGCCCCTTGTGTCTATCACCCTCCCGCCCACCCCCGCTCATGCCCCTTGTGTCTCTCCCCACCTGCCGCCCACCCCCCGCTCATGTCCCGTGTGTCTCTCTCCCTCCCCCCCACCCCCCGCTCATGCCCCATCTGTCTCTCTCTCCTTCCCCCCACCCCCTGCTCATGCCCCGTGTGTCTCTCTCGCCTCCCGCCCACCCCCGGCTCATGCCCCGTGTGTCTCTCCCCTTCCCCCACCCCCTGCTCATGCCTCATGTGTCTGTCTCCCTACCCGCCACCCCCGCTCTTGCCCCGTGTGTCTGTCTCCCTCTCCTCCACCCCCGCACATGCCCCGTGTGTCTCTCTCCCTCCCACCCACTCCCCGCACATGCCCCGTGTGTCTCTCTCCCCTTCCCCCACCCCCCGCTCATGTCCCATGTCTGTCTTCTGTTCCCCCCGCTCATGCCCCGTGTCTGTCTCCTGTTCTCTCCACATCCCGCTCATGCCCCATGTCTGTGTCCTGTTCCCCCCGCTCGCATCCCCGTGTCTATCTCCTGTTGCCCCCCACCCCTCCCGCTCATGCCCCGTGTCTGTCTCCTGTTCCCCCCACCCGCTCATGCCCCGTGTCTGTCTCCTGTTCCCCCACACGCTCATGCCCCGTGTCTCTCTCTTGTTGCCCCCCTCCCCCTGCTCATGCCCTGTGTTTGTCTCCTGTTCTCCCCACCCCCTGCTCATGCCCCGTGTCTTTTTCCTGTTCCTCCCACCCCCCGCTCATGCCCCGTGTCTCTCCTGTTGCCCCCCACCGCCCCACTCATGCCCCGTGTCTGTTCTCCACACCCCCCGCTCATGCCCGTGTCTGTTGTTCCCCCCACCCCCCCGCTCATGCCCCGTGTCTGTCTCCTGTTCCCCCCACCCCTCGCTCATGCACCGTGTCTGTCTCCTTTTCCCCCACCCGCTCATGTCCCGTGTCTCTCTCCTGTTGCCCCCCACCCCCCGCTCATGCCCCGTGTCTGTTTCCTGTACCCCCCCACCCCCCGCTCATGCCCTGTGTCTCTCTCCTGTTGCCCCCCACCCCCTGCTCATGCCCCGTGTCTGTCTCCTGTACCCCCACCCCCCGCTCATGCCCCATGTCTCCCTCCTGTTGCCCCCCACTACCCCGCTCATGACCCGTGTCTGTCTTCTGTACCCCCCACCCCCCGCTCATGCCCCGTGTCTGTGTCCTGTTGCCCCCCTGCTCATGCCCAGTGTCTGTCTCCTGTTCCCCCCACCCGCTCATGTCCCGTGTCTCTCTCCTGTTGCCCCCCACCCCCCGCTCATGCCTCGTGTGTCTGTCTCCCTACCCCCCACCCCCGCTCTTGCCCCGTGTGTCTGTCTCCCTCCCCCCACCCCCCGCATTTGCCCCGTGTGTCTTTCTCCCTCCCACCCACTCCCCGCACATGCCCGTGTGTCTTTCCCCCTCCCGCCCACCCCCGCTCTTGCCCCGTGTCTCTTTCCCCCTCCCGCCCATCCCCGCTCTTGCCCCGTGCCTTTCCCCCTCCCGCCCACCCCCACTCTTGCCCCGTGTCTTTCCCCCTCCCGCCCACCCCCGCTCTTGCCCTGTGTCTTTCCCCCCTGCCGCCCACCCCCACTCTTGCTCCGTGTCTTTCTCCCTCCGCCCACCCCCGCTCTTGCCCCGTGTCTTTCTCCCTCCCGCCCACCCCCGCTCTTGCCCCATGTCTTTCTCCCTCCCGCCCACCCCCGCTCTTGCCCCGTGTCTTTCACCCTCCCGCCCACCCCCGCTCTTGCCCCGTGTCTTTCACCCTCCCGCCAACCCCCGCCTATGCCCCTTGTGTCTTTCACCCTCCCGCCCACCCCCGCTCTTGCCCCTTGTCTTTCACCCTCCCGCCCACCCCCGCCTATGCCCCTTGTGTCTTTCACCCTCCCGCCCACCCCCGCTCATGCCCCTTGTGTCTATCACCCTCCCGCCCACCCCCGCTCATGCCCCTTGTGTCTCTCCCCACCTGCCGCCCACCCCCCGCTCATGTCCCGTGTGTCTCTCTCCCTCCCCCCCACCCACCGCTCATGCCCCATCTGTCTCTCTCTCCTTCCCCCCACCCCCTGCTCATGCCCCGTGTGTCTCTCTCGCCTCCCGCCCACCCCCGGCTCATGCCCCGTGTGTCTCTCCCCTTCCCCCACCCCCTGCTCATGCCTCGTGTGTCTGTCTCCCTACCCGCCACCCCCGCTCTTGCCCCGTGTGTCTGTCTCCCTCTCCTCCACCCCCGCACATGCCCCGTGTGTCTCTCTCCCTCCCACCCACTCCCCGCACATGCCCCGTGTGTCTCTCTCCCCTTCCCCCACCCCCCGCTCATGTCCCATGTCTGTCTTCTGTTCCCCCCGCTCATGCCCCGTGTCTGTCTCCTGTTCTCTCCACATCCCGCTCATGCCCCATGTCTGTGTCCTGTTCCCCCCGCTCGCATCCCCGTGTCTATCTCCTGTTGCCCCCCACCCCTCCCGCTCATGCCCCGTGTCTGTCTCCTGTTCCCCCCACCCGCTCATGCCCCGTGTCTGTCTCCTGTTCCCCCACACGCTCATGCCCCGTGTCTCTCTCTTGTTGCCCCCCTCCCCCTGCTCATGCCCTATGTTTGTCTCCTGTTCTCCCCACCCCCTGCTCATGCCCCGTGTCTTTTTCCTGTTCCTCCCACCCCCCGCTCATGCCCCGTGTCTCTCCTGTTGCCCCCCACCGCCCCGCTCATGCCCCGTGTCTGTTCTCCACACCCCCCGCTCATGCCCGTGTCTGTTGTTCCCCCCACCCCCCCGCTCATGCCCCGTGTCTGTCTCCTGTTCCCCCCACCCCTCGCTCATGCACCGTGTCTGTCTCCTGTTCCCCCCACCACCGCTCATGTCCCGTGTCTCTCCTGTTGCCCCCCACCCCCGCTCATGCCCTGTGTCTCTCCTGTTGCCCCCCACCCCCCGCTCATGCCCTGTGTCTGTCTCCTGTTGCCCCCCACCCCCCGCTCTCACCCCGTGTCTGTCTCCTGTTGTTGCCCCTCACCCCCGCTCATGCCCCGTGTCTGTCTCCTGTTGCCCACCACCCCCCGCTCATGCCCCGTGTCTGTCTCCTGTTGCCCTCCACCCCCTGCTCCTGCCCCCTGTCTGTCTCTGTTGTTCCCCCCACCCCCCGCTCATGCCCCGTGTCTGTCTCCTGTTCCCCCCACCCCCCGCTCATGCCCCGTGTCTCTCTCCTGTTTCCCCCCGCTCATGCCCCGTGTCTGTCTCCTGTACCCCCCACCACCCGCTCATGCCCTGTGTCTGTCTCCGGTTCCCCCGCCCGCTCATGTCCCGTGTCTCTCTCCTGTTGCCCCCACCCCCCGCTCATGCCCCGTGTCTGTCTCCTGTTGCCCTCCACCCCCTGCTCCTGCCCTGTGTCTGTCTCTGTTGTTCCCCCCACCTCCCGCTCATGCCCCGTGTCTGTCTCCTGTTCCCCCCAACCCCCGCTCCTGCCCTGTGTCTCTCTCCTGTTGCCCCCCTCCCCCCGCTCATGCCCCGTGTATGTCTCTTTTGTTCCCTCCACCCCCTGCTCATGCCCCGTGTCTCTCTCCTGTTGCCCCCCACCCCCTGCTCATGCCCCGTGTCTGTCTCCTGTGCCCCCCCACCCCCGCTCATGCTCGTGTCTGTCTCCTGTACCCCGACACCCCCGCTCATGCCCCATGTCTGTCTCCTGTTGCCCCCCCGCTCTTGCCCCGTGTCTCTTTCCCCCTCCCACCCACCCCCGCTCTTGCCCCGTGTCTTTCCCCCTCCTGCCCACCCCCATACTTGCCCCGTGTCTTTCCCCCTCCCGCCCACCCCCGCTCTTGCCCCGTGTCTTTCCCCCTACCGCCCACCCCCGCTCTTGCCCCGTGTCTTTCTCCCTCCCGCCCACCCCCGCACTTGCCCTGTGTCTTTCTCCCTCCCGCCCACCCCCGCTCTTGCCCCGTGTCTTTCTCCCTCCCGCCCACCCCCGCTCTTGCCCCGTGCCTTTCACCCTCCCGCCCACCCCCGCTCTTGCCCCGTGTCTTTCACCCTCCCGCCCACCCCCTCTCTTGCCCCGTGTCTTTCACCCTCCCGCCCACCCCCGCTCTTGCCCCGTGTCTTTCACCCTCCCGCCCACCCCCGCTCTTGCCCCTTGTCTTTCGCCCTCCCGCCAACCCCCACTCATGCCCCTTGTGTCTTTCACCCTCCCGCCCACCCCCACTCATGCCCCTTGTATCTATCACCCTCCCGCCCACCCCCGCTCATGCCCCTTGTGTCTCTCCCCACCTGCCGCCCACCCCCCGCTCATGTCCCGTGTGTCTCTCTCCCTCCCCCAACCCCCGCTCATGCCCCATGTGTCTCTCTCCTTCCCCCCAGCCCCCGCTCATGCCCCGTGTGTCTCTCTCCCCTCCCGCCCACCCCCCGCTCATGCCCCGCGTGTCTCTCATCTTCCCCCACCCCCCGCTCATGCCTCGTGTGTCTGTCTCCCTACCCCCCACCCCCGCTCTTGCCCCGTGTGTCTGTCTCCCTCCCTCCCACCCCCCGCACATGCCCTGTGTGTCTCTCTCCCTCCCACCCACTCCCCGCACATGCCCCGTGTGTCTCTCTCCCCTTCCCCCACCCCCGCTCATGCCCCATGTCTGTCTTCTGTTCCCCCGCTCATGCCCCGTGTCTGTCTCCTGTTCTCTCCACACCCCGCTCATGCCCCATGTCTGTGTCCTGTTCCCCCACACCCCGCTCATGCCCCGTGTCTATCTCCTATTGCCCCCCACCCCTCCCCGCTCATGCCCCGTGTCTGTCTCCTGTTCCCCCCACCTGCTCATGCCCTGTGTCTGTCTCCTGTTCCCCCCACACGCTCATGCCCCGTGTCTCTCTCTTGTTGCCCCCCACCCCTCCTGCTAATGCCCCGTGTTTGTCTCCTGTTCTCCCCACCCCCTGCTCATTCCTCGTGTCTTTTTCCTGTTCCTCCCACCCCCCGCTGATGCCCCGTGTCTCTCCTGTTGCCCCCCACCGCCCCGCTCATGCCCTGTGTCTGTTCTCCCCACCCCCTGCTCATGCCCGTGTCTGTTGTTCCCCCCACCCCCCGCTCATTCCCCATGTCTGTCTCCCCTGTTCCCCCCACCCGCTCATGCCCCGTGTCTGTCTCCTGTTCCCCCCACACGCTCATGCCCCGTGTCTCTCTCTTGTTTCCCCCCACCCCTCCTGCTCATGCCCCGTGTTTGTCTCATGTTCTCCCCACCCCCTGCTCATTCCCCGTGTCTTTTTCCTGTTCCTCCAACCCCCCGCTCATGCCCCGTGTCTCTCCTGTTGCCCCCCACCGCCCCGCTCATGCCCTGTGTCTGTTCTCCCCACCCCCGCTCATGCCCGTGTCTGTTGTTCCCCCCACCCCCCGCTCATTCCCCATGTCTGTCTCCCCTGTTCCCCCCACCCCTCGCTCATGCCCTGTGTCTGTCTCCTGTTCTCTCCACATCCCGCTCATGTCCTGTGTCTCTCCTGTTGCCCCCCACCCCCGCTCATGCCCTGTGTCTCTCCTGTTGCCCCCCACCCCCCGCTCATGCCCCGTGTCTGTCTCCTGTTGTTGCCCCTCACCCCCACTCATGCCCCGTGTCTGTCTCCTGTTGCCCCCCACCCCCCGCTCATGCCCCGTGTCTGTCTCCTGTTGCCCTCCACCCCCCGCTCCTGCCCTGTGTCTCTCTCCTGTTGCCCCCCACCCCCCCGCTCATGCCTCGTGTCTGTCTCTTTTGTTCCCCCCACCCCCTGCTCATGCCCCGTGTCTGTCTCCTGTACCCCCCACACCCCCTCATGCTCGTTTCTGTCTCCTGTACCACCCCACCCCCCCGCTCATGCCCCATGTCTGTGTCCTGTTGCCCCCCTGCTCATGCCCCGTGTCTGTCTCCTGTTCCCCCCACCCGCTCATGTCCCGTGTCTCTCTCCTGTTGCCCCCCACCCCCCGCTCATGCCCCATGTCTGTTTCCTGTACCCCCCCACCCCCCGCTCATGCCCTGTGTCTCTCTCCTGTTTCCCCCCACCCCCTGCTCATGCCCCGTGTCTGTCTCCTGTACTCCCCCACCCCCCGCTCATGCCCCATGTCTCTCTCCTGTTGCCCCCCACTACCCCGCTCATGCCCCGTGTCTGTGTCCTGTTGCCCCCCTGCTCATGCCCCGTGTCTGTCTCCTGTTCCCCCCACCCGCTCATGTCCCGTGTCTCTCTCCTGTTGCCCCCCACCCCCCGCTCATGCCCCATGTCTGTCTCCTGTACCCCCCCACCCCCTGCTCCTGCCCTGTGTCTCTCTCCTGTTGCCCCCCACCCCCTGCTCATGCCCCGTGTCTGTCTCCTGTACCCCCCACCCCCCGCTCATGCTCGTGTCTGTCTCCTGTACCCCCCCACCCCCAGCTCATGCCCCATGTCTGTCTCCTGTTGCCCCCCTGCTCATGCCCCGTGCCTGTCTCCTGTTCCCCCCACCCGCTCATGTCCCGTGTCTCTCTCCTGTTGCCCCCCACTCCCCGCTCATGCCCCGTGTCTGTCTCCTGTACCCCCCCACCCACCAGCTCATGCCCTGTGTCTCTCTCCTGTTGCCCCCCACCCCCTGCTCATGCCCCTTGTCTGTCTCCTGTACCCCCCCGCCCCCCGCTCATGCCCCATGTCTGTCTCCTGTTCCCCCCACCCCCCGCTCATGCCCCATGTATGTCTCCTCTTGCTCCCACCCATGCCCCGTGTCTGTCTCCTGTACCCCCCCACTCTGCGCTCATGCCATGTGTCTCTCCTGTTGCCCCCCACACCCCCACTAATGCCCCGTGTCTGTCTCATGTTGCCCCCCACCCCCCACTCATGCCGGTGTCTGTTGTTCCCCCCACCTCCCGCTCATGCCCCCTGTCTGTCTCCTGTTCCCCCCACCCCTCGCTCATGCCCCGTGTCTGTCTCCTGTTCCCCCCACCCCCGCTCATGTCCCATGTCTCTCCTGTTCTCCCCACCCCCCGCTCATGCCCCGTGTCTGTCTCCTGTTGCCCCCCCACCCCCCGCTCATGCCTCGTGTCTGTCTCCTGTTGCC
This sequence comes from Ambystoma mexicanum, assembly GCF_040938575.1. Lineage (NCBI taxonomy): Eukaryota > Metazoa > Chordata > Amphibia > Caudata > Ambystomatidae > Ambystoma > Ambystoma mexicanum. Next base: position 1,020,749,704 of record NC_090935.1, on the reverse strand, counting down.
CCCCACCCCCGCTCATGCCCCGTGTCTGTCTCCTGTTGCCCCCACCCCCCGCTCATGCCCTGTGTCTGTCTCCTGTTGCCCCCCACCCCATGCTCATGCCCCGTGTCTGTCTCTGTTGTTCCCCCACCCCCGCTCATGCCCCGTGTCTGTCTCCTGTTCCCCCCACCCCCCGCTCATGCCCCGTGTCTCTCTCCTGTTGCCCCCCACCCCCGCTCATGCCCCGTGTCTGTCTCCTGTACCCCCCCGCCCCCGCTCATGCCCCGTGTCTGTCTCCTGTTGCCCCCCCACTCATGCCCCGTGTCTGTCTCCTGTTCCCACCACCCACTCATGTCCCGTGTATCTCTCCTGTTGCCCCCCAACCCCCGCTCATGCCCGTGTCTTTCTCCTGTACCCCCCCACCCCACGCTCATGCCCCGTGACTCTTTCCTGTTGCCCTGACTCCCCCGCTCATGCCCCGTGTCTGTCTTCTGTTCCCCCCACCCCCTGCTCATGCCCCGTGTCTGTCTCCGGTTCCCCCACCCCCTGCTCATGCCCCGTGTCTGTCTCCTGTTGCCCCCACCCATGCCCCGTGTCTGTCTCCTGCATTCCCCCACTCCACGCTCATGCCCCGTATCTCTCTCCTGTTGCCCCCATGCTCCCTGCTCATGCCCCGTGTCTGTCTCCTGTTGCCCCCCACCCCCCGCTCATTCCCCGTGTCTGTCTCCTGTTCTCCCCACCCCCGCTCATGCCCCGTATCTGTCTCCTGTTCCCCCCATCCCCCGCTCATGCCCCGTGTCTGTCTCCTTTTCTCCCCACCCCCCCTCTCATGCCCAGTGTCTGTCTCCTGTTCTCCCCACCCCCCGCTCATGCACCGTGTCTCCCTCATGTTCCCCCACCCCCCGCTCATGCCCCGTGTTTCCCTCGTGTTACACCCCGCCCCCGCTCATGCTCCGTGTCTCCCTCGTGTTCCCCCCACCCCCCGCTCATGCCCCTTGTCTCTCTACTTTGCTTCCCACCCCCGCTCAATCCCGTATGTGCCCTGTACCCCCGCTCATGCCCTGTGTCTCCCTCGTGTTCCTCCCCACCCCCTGCTAATACCCCGTGTCTCCCTCATGTTCCTCCCCACCCGCTGCTCATGCCCTGTGTTTCCTTCCTTTTCCCCCACCCCCTGCTCATGCCCCGTTTGTACCCTGTTCCCTCTCACCCCCCGCTCATGCCCATGTGTCTCCCCTGTGCCCCCCAACCCTGCTCATGCGCCGTTGTGTTCTTTATACACCCCCCGCCTTCCCTTTCCATGGTGGCCATCTTGGTAAAAGATTTTCCTTCCTACACCGAGACGCCGCAGGCATCCCGGCGTAGGATGGAAAATCTTTTTGTTTTTTTACCACCCAGCATTCCCACTTTGAGGACATAAGATGTTAGTGGTCTTCATCTATTGAAAAGGATGTTATGGTCACGTTGTACTAATAAAAACCTTTAAAATTTAGTTAAAAAAAATGTTACAGGGATGTTATGGTTAAGTTGCACTAATAAAAACCTATGAAATTCAATGAAAAAACTTTGTCAAAGGGACATTATGGTTAAGTTGCGCTACTAAAAACCTATGAAATTCAGTGAAAAAACTTTGTTAAAGGGACGTTATGGTAAAGTTGCGCTACTAAAAACCTATGAAATTCAGTGAAAAAACTTTGTCAAAGGAACGTTATGGTTCCAAGTAAAACCAAAAAACCCTTGAAATTCTCCAGTTATGGTAAGCTAAGCAACCATAACTCGCGCCACCACCGTGCACTGCTAAGACTAACACCCAGGACATCAAAAATGACATCACAAATGTCATTGATGACATCACTGATGACATCACATGTCTGGCTCACTCTTTTTTCTTTTGCTGACATATCTAGGCCACATGGTTTCTTCAGTAACAGTCAGAAACTAAACATTTTATTTTATTTGTAGACGTATCCTTCAAGTAGGTTCTTACAGTAATTCTGTTAGAGTCCAGTCACATCATATGAAACATATACATCCCCCCCGCTCATGCCCCGTGTCTGTCTCTTTTGTTCCCCCACCCCCTGCTCATGCCCCGTGTCTGTCTCCTGTACCCCCCCACCCCCCGCTCATGCTCGTTTCTGTCTCCTGTACCCCCCAACCCCCCTGCTCATGCCCCATGTCTGTGTCCTGTTGCCCCCCTGCTCATGCCCCGTGTCTGTCTCCTGTTCCCCCCACCCGCTCATGTCCCGTGTCCTCTCTCCTGTTGCCCCCACCCCCCGCTCATGCCCCGTGTCTCTTTCCTGTACCCCCCCACCCCCCCGCTCATGCCCTGTGTCTCTCTCCTGTTGCCCCCCACCCCTGCTCATGCCCCGTGTCTGTCTCCTGTACCCCCACCCCCCGCTCATGCCCCATGTCTCTCTCCTGTTGCCCCCCACTACCCTGCTCATGACCCGTGTCTGTCTTCTGTACCCCCCACCCCCCGCTCATGCCCCGTGTCTGTGTCCTGTTGCCCCCCTGCTCATGCCCCGTGTCTGTCTCCTGTTCCCCCCACCCGCTCATGTCCAGTGTCTCTCTCCTGTTGCCCCCCACCCCCCGCTCATGCCCCATGTCTGTCTCCTGTACCCCCCCCACCCCCGCTCCTGCCCTGTGTCTCTCTCCTGTTGGCCCCCACTCCCTGCTCATGCCCCGTGTCTGTCTCTTTTGTTCCCCCCACCGCCCTGCTCATGCCCCGTGTCTCTCTCCTGTTGCCCCCCACCCCCTGCTCATGCCCCGTGTCTGTCTCCTGTTGCCCCCACCCCCCCTCATGCCCTGTGTCTGTCTCCTGTTGCCCCCCAACCCCATGCTCATGCCCCGTGTCTGTCTCTGTTGTTCCCCCACCCCCGCTCATGCCGCGTGTCGTCCCGGCGTAGGATGGAAAATCTTTTTGTTTTTTTACCACCCAGCATTCCCACTTTGAGGACATAAGATGTTAGTGGTCTTCATCTATTGAAAAGGATGTTATGGTCACGTTGTACTAATAAAAACCTTTAAAATTTAGTTAAAAAAAAATGTTACAGGGACGTTATGGTTAAGTTGCACTAATAAAAACCTATGAAATTCAATGAAAAAACTTTGTTAAAGGGACGTTATGGTTAAGTTGCGCTACTAAAAACCTATGAAATTCAGTGAAAAAACTTTGTTAAAGGGACCTTATGGTAAAGTTGCGCTACTAAAAACCTATGAAATTCAGTGAAAAAACTTTGTCAAAGGAACGTTATGGTTCCAAGTAAAACCGAAAAACCCTTGAAATTCTCCAGTTATGGTAAGCTAAGCAACCATAACTCGCGCCACCACCGTGCACTGCTAAGACTAACACCCAGGACATCAAAGATGACATCACAAATGTCATTGATGACATCACTGATGACATCACATGTCTGGCTCACTCTTTTTTCTTTTGCTGACATATCTAGGCCACATGGTTTTCTTCAGTAACAGTCAGAAACTAAACATTTTATTTTATTTGTAGACGTATCCTTCAAGTAGGTTCTTACAGTAATTTCTGTTAGAGTCCCAGTCACATCATATGAAACATATACATACGGGAAGAGACAAGCTTGAAAGACAGCAATCCTTTTGTGCATAAAGATAATCAATAGACTTATGAGCACTTTCTGATAGTTCTGTTGTTTTTTTTCATGGCTGTACTTTCCCTGTGGGTCCAATCACATCAAGTGATACATATACATAGGGTGAATAGCAGTTTTGAAACAGAGCAATCATTTATTTGCATGAAAATAATCAGTTAAGTTATGAATTGTTTCTGCTACTACTTGTGCTTTTTTGCTAACTTCACTTTCCCTGTATATACCCATATTGGTATGTGTTCTTGTGTCTTTGTGTTTTGTCTATAGTAATGCAATTATGTAATACATGGGTTTTATCAGCTACTTATTACATATTTTCACAGTACACAAAAATCTATTAAGAAAGCAATTATCATTTCATTATTCAACATATTAACATTACGAATATCATACCTTCATCTTGTACGCTGCACGGTGATGGCGCGAGTTATGGTTGCTTAGCTTACCATAACTGGCGAATTTCAAGGGTTTTTCGGTTTTACTTGGAACCATAACGTTCCTTTGACAACGTTTTTTCACTGAATTTCATAGGTTTTTAGTAGCGCAACTTTACCATAACGTCCCTTTAACAAAGTTTTTTCACTGAATTTCATAGGTTTTAGTAGCGCAACTTAACCATAACGTCCCTTTAACAAAGTTTTTTCATTGAATATATATATATATACATATACATATATATATATATATATATACATATATATATATATACATATATATATATATATTATATATATATATATATATATATATATATATATATATATATATATATATATATATATATAAAAAAAACTTTATTTACACACATACCTAGACACAATTAGGAAAGGGAAGGTGTAGCAGAAATGGAGACATATACAGGGGAATTGGGGTTTTGTACAGGTTGGGCATCAAGGGAGGAAGGTATTGAGGTCTCATCGTAATGTCTCTCTTTACAGGGAATTTGTGGGGATGGTTGGCTGGTAAAGGGGAAAGGGGTACAGGTGCAGGTGGGGCAGTGGTATTTAATTTTTTCCATAATATGTCCTTGTACAAAATCTTTTAAACTGGCAAAATTGTTTAGCAATTGCTCAATTTTACATCCAGGCTGTCTAATTTCTTTATTTACAGAGTCTGTTTCATTTTCTTTGCGAGCATGCCATTGTGGGAGAGATGCTGCTTTTGGTGCATTTTATTCATTTCCAGTATGTACTGTTAAAGAAAAAAATATCTGTCAGGTATATGTGAAGCAATGTGTATAAACTATCTTTCGGACTGTGTTGTGTACCAGTGGGGTTACTATTACAAATAAATACACAAACAAATTATCTTCACTCATTTTGTCATGAGGGAAATTCTCTTCCAGCCATTCTAAGGTGCTTGCCATTTCTGAGTAAAAAAAGCAAACAATAATTTTTTCTACTATTGTTCACTGAACAAACTATGCAACTATTGGAAAACATTGAGTGTACTTACCGTGTAGTAGTGGAGTTCTGCTCTTAGTACTTTGTAGTTCTTCCACTAACAATTCCTTCTTTGTGTATATGTTAAGCAGCACTGAGATAATATTTTTGGAAGCATACATTATTTCTCTTTTTGGTGTATTCCATTGTGGTGCATACCCTATGCATTTTTTCTGTTCCTTTCACAAGTACAGAATTTGTAGACCTACTGTATTTTTCATTGTAATTCATGTATGTGGTGCTGTTTGTATATGTTCAGTGTCTTTGCAGCATGGTACAACACTTTAAGAGAACCCCTGACCTTTTGAGCAGTTTGGATGCTACCCAATGTCCCCGAACAGATGCAAAGTCCGGGGACTCACGGGCTATCAGCATGGGAACAGGGGGTTCAATATATTCTATACAAATTAAGGGTATTCTGGTAAAAAAGAAACTATGAAATTCAGTGAAAAAACTTTTTTAAATGGATGTTATGGTTCAGTGGCCCTAGAAAAAATATCAAATTGAGTGCAAACATTTTTTTTTAAAGGGACATTACAGTTACTTTGTACTAATAACAACCTATCCATATTATGGTTACAAGTAAAACCGAAAAAACCCAGAAATTCAGCAGTTATGGTAAGCTAAGCAACCATAACTTACGCGCCACCATTGTACACTGCAAGGGCTAACACTCATGACATCAAAGATGACATCACAAATGTCATTGATGACATTGCAGTATATATAACTTGGAATATATCCTTTGTTGCAACACATGCCACTTGTAAATGAGTGTCTGCTTTGGCATGTTAGGTGTTGGGTCGCAGCGGATTACTAATCAGACAAGTCAATTAGGTTCCTCTTTGCATATCCACAGTGAGGTTTTGTCTTTTTACTTAACCTCTTCTCCCAATTCTCAATTAATTTTGGAATTTTTAAAAGAAAATGTTATTTGGCACGACAAACTGTTTGTCTACTACTCAGTGTTGCTCGGCTAATGTTAAACCAGTTGAGCCTTTGAAAATAAAACTTGCAGACGTTGATAATTGCTAATGACTAAGTAGTCGATTATGTTTTTCTGATGTTTCCAAAACCCATTTGATCTTACCATTCATCTTCACTGAGTTTGTTATATATGTATTACCAGGTTCAGGGGTTCCATTTCGGTGAATGTATAATTTTAACATGAGAACTGGACACTAAAGAAATAACTGAGCATAAGTTTACATAACATTTTCTTTTTGTATCAAGTACCCAGCTCCATCTTCCTTGCCTTTGTGATTTGTAATGTCATCAGTGTTCTCACACAACATGTAATTAGCAAGGTCATCAGTGATGAGATATGTAATGTCATCTTTGTGGTCATTGGCTGCGCAACAGGCATCTTGAAGTTTAGGTGGCTTTAGCTGAATTTTAGGGGTTTTGTTGCATTAAGTTCTCACCTTAACATCCCTGCAACTGAAGTTTTTTCCTTGAATATATATATATAAAACTTTCTTAAAGGGAAGTTATGGTTAAGTTGCGCTCCTAAAAACCTATGAAATTCAGTAAAAAAGCGTTGTTAAAGGGACATTATGGTGCCAAGTAAAACCGAAACACCCCTGAAATTCGGTAGTTATGGTAAGCTAAGCAACCATAACTCGCGCCACCACTGTGCATTGCTAAAACTAACACCCAGGACATCAAAGATGACATCACAAATGTCCTTGATGACATCACCGAAGACATCACATGTCTGACTCGCTGTTTTTTCCTTTAGTGATATATCTTAGTAATAGTTAGGAACAAAGAAATCAAAAGTACTATATTTGTAGACTTATACTTCAAATATGTTCTTACAATAATTCACTTAGGGTCCACTGACGGCATATGAAACATATACATAGGAAAAATACACACATAAAAAATAGCAATGCTTTTTGTGTATGAAGACAATCAGTAAGGTTATCAACACTTTCTTATTGTTCTGCTGTTTTTTTATTACTGTTCTTTCTGTGGATGTGCTCATATTTCTATTTGCATTACTTTCTTTAGGGTGCAGTCACATCATGTGATATTTGTACATAGGGAAGAAGTAGGTTTGAAGCAGAACAATTATGTCTGTGCGTAAAGATAATCAGTTAGGTTACAAACACTTTCTAGTTCTACTGCTGCTTTTTTGCATACTTCACTTTCCCTGTAGATACTCATATTTGTATGTGTTGTTGTGTGTTTGTGTTTTGTATGTAATAATGAAATTATATAGTAAGTGGGTTTTATTAGCTACTTACTACATGTTGCACAGTACAAAAAACTCTAATAAAAAAGCATTTATCATTTCACTATTCAACATGGGAAGATTATGAATATTCCACCTCCATCATGTATGCTGCACACAATGCTTATGTTTATACATGAGTAGCTTATTATACTGTAAATAACTTCATAATACAATGCTATTTATATCAATGCATTGCTTAATGCACTACAAAGCTCATGACATCTATTCCAATGATTCTTGACACTTTTTTTTCAACATTATAATAAGAATCCCTTGCACGGACTTTTCATGAAAAGTAAATGCACATGTGATGTCATTGGTGATGTCATCAATGACATTTGTGATGTCATCGTCAATGTCTTGTGTGTTAGTTTTAGCAATGCACAGTGGTGGCATGAGTTATGTTTTCTTATTTTACCATAACTGCCGAATTTCTGGGGTTTTTCAGTTTTACTTGGAACCATAGCGTCCCTTTAACAAAGTTGTTTTACTGAATTTCATAGGTTTTTTGTAGCGCAACTTAACCATAATATCCCTTTAGCAACATTTTTTTACTAAATTTCATAGGTTTTTAGTAGCGCAACTAGACCATAACCTTCCTTTATCAAATTTTATTTTATTGAATATACATATTCATATTGTGAATTTGATAGATGTTTACTAGGATTCCCTGGCTTTATATACAGTAACATAGAACATACTGAACCCCCAGCTAGTGATTTTGATGTTCCGCAGACTTTCCAAATGTCCGCGGACGGACGCGGACAACAGCACCACTACCCAAAAACTCAGGGGGTATCTTAAATTGTTCTATCAAGTCATATAAACACTGCACAAGTTCAAAAAGCAGCATATAAACACATTATATGTAATAATAAATAAGAAGTGGAACCTATAAATGTAACACATCAACTATCCATTTGAATACCATATGTACTAAAATGGAATATACCAAAACAAAAAAGATATGCCTCCAACATAATTACCTGACAGAAACTGAACAGCTAGGAGCAACAGCAGAGGTACACAACAGTAAGAACACAATTTACCCGAAGCTAGTAAGTAAAGTTCATTTTTCTTATATATTTCTAAACTTTTTGTATTAGGTACACTACAGTTAATATATTTTTGTTTTTCACACAGAAATGCGCAGTACTTTGGAGTGGCTTGAGGAAAATGTTCCACGTGAGGAAATGTCTGAAAACAGTGATAATAATGGTAGACACTTCTCTACATAAGCAAATTAATAATCATTACTTTATGTGTACTTAACATATATATTTATTTTTAACAGACCATACAAACATTGAAAATAATACACCAAAAGACAGAAAATAGACATGCTGAAGGAAAATGTCTATGTTTTGAAACAGGATTTGGAGGACCACATAAAAGAAGAAATTAAATGCCATTGTCCCACATGTACCTGTTTCCCCTCTCCATGTCCCAGTGAACTATCCCCAAACCCTCAACTCCAAGAAAAATTTTTGATGAGACTTCCATCCCTTCATCCCCTCCCATCCATCCTCTCCAAACCCCTAATTCCCCTGTATTTGTATCAGTTTCTGCTTCACCCTCTCTTTCATAAATTGTGTGTATGTATATAATAAAAAAAATATTATGTTTCTTTTAATGAAAAAAATGTCTGCAGAGAGTGCGCCTGTCCGGGCTGTCTGTAATTAACAAAATGGGGATGTCCTTAGGACACTATACCTGTCTGTACCATTCACAGCAAAGAGGGAACTGTTCTTAGAACACACCCGGTGACCGGGATGTCCGTACATAAACAAAATGGGGGAATCTTAAGGACACTATCTCTGTCTGCACCGTCCGCAGCCAAGTTGAAACTGTCCTAAGAACATGCATGGTGTATGGGATGTCCGTAGTCAAACAAAATGGAGGTGTCCTAAGGACACAATACCTGTCCGTACAGTTTGCAGAACATCTACGCACATGCGCACCACACCCTCCCATCCATCCTCTCCAAACCCCTAATTCCCCTGTATTTGTATCAGTTTCTGCTTCACCCTCTCTTTCATAAATTGTGTGTATGTATATAATAAAAAAAATATTATGTTTCTTTTAATGAAAAAAATGTCTGCAGAGAGTGCGCCTGTCCGGGCTGTCTGTAATTAACAAAATGGGGATGTCCTTAGGACACTATACCTGTCTGTACCATTCACAGCAAAGAGGGAACTGTTCTTAGAACACACCCGGTGACCGGGATGTCCGTACATAAACAAAATGGGGGAATCTTAAGGACACTATCTCTGTCTGCACCGTCCGCAGCCAAGTTGAAACTGTCCTAAGAACATGCATGGTGTATGGGATGTCCGTAGTCAAACAAAATGGAGGTGTCCTAAGGACACAATACCTGTCCGTACAGTTTGCAGAACATCTACGCACATGCGCACCACACCCGTAAGTCCTGCGAACATTGCGCCTGTCTGTAACTGTCCGTCTCATTTGTGTTGCATTTTTAATTTGTTTGAGGACCCGAACACTGTCCGTAGAACACCCGTGTGCATGCGCACAACCTTTCCCGTGCATTTGGTGTCCTGCGGACACCCATTCCCTTTGCGGACGTGTTCCCGACGTCATCATGTGACCGCACCCACGCTGAGCGTGTGTCCTAATTTGCAGACACTGTCTGGTTCCCCAATATTTTAAAAGAACCTATTCAGACAATCCAAATTATTTTACAGTAAAAATTCACCATTGTACATATCCCAGAGAATGGCCCTGGCTTCCCACATACTTTTTGTAACTTTTTGAATGCTTTTGAGTGTTCGATATGGTCACGAGACGCACCCCTCCACCCCTATAAAAGGCCACACCCCAGAGGTGATCTTCATTGTACTCCTGCTTATTGCAGATTGACTTTTGCTGCCTTTGCTGCTCTTCCTGAGATTATCTCATCAACCCTAATGGCATCCATGGCTGCTGTTGCTACATCTGCCTCAGCACCACCCCCAAACTCTCCACCACCACCACCTCCCCAAGGGCCTGCAGAGAGGAACACGCGTGAGGATGTAGAGAATGAGGATGAAGAGGATGAAGAGAATGAGGTTTAGGAACTCCCTACTACCAGCACTCGCCCGGAGTCTTGGGTTTGGCGCTTGTTTACCGTTTATGGTAACGTACCAAAAGCACATGCGAACAACCAGTGCAAATTGGTGCTGAGTCATGGGAGACGTGTTTGGTACAGCTTTGGTATGACATCCATGAAGCAACACATAACTTTGTTTCACATTGCGGACATTCGCAAGGTTGTACCTTGTGATAAATGTAGTAGGTTGAGTTCCTCTATAGCATGCTCCGTTTTCACTCCTCTCACCACAAGAGACACTCCTGTGGGAGAGCGCATACCTCCAACTGCTTCACAAGCCATGTGCGATGCTGTTGACCCTTACCTTTCGAGGGTCACAATATTGTATATGTACTGCGATGCAGTACTCTGCAGGGGGGAGAGTCTTTGAAGTGCTTTCGAGACTACGGTCAAAGACCACCAGAAGACCTGCTGCCTACCTAAATAAGGCCCACCCTACATCTTCCTCTCTCCATCTGCCTTTTCTTATCCCTGTGGTTGGTGTCCCTTCCTTACCCTCCTTTCCCCTCCTCTCCTAGTGTGTCGTGTGTAAAAAAGCAAAAGAAATGTAAAAGAACAAAAATCCAAAAAAATGCTCTTTTCAGAGCCGCCTTTCACAGTTTAAAAATAGAAGTGTCAAATAAACAGTGCAGGGCCCCATGAATTTTTTGAAAGTCCGCAGACAGTCCTAGGACACATAGAATTTTGGGGTGCTGCCCTAGCAAAACCAATCCACTTTTCTCTGGGAGGAAGTGGTGGCTCTGAAAAGAGCCTTTTGGTGGTGTTTTTGTGTGTTTGAAAAACTTGGGATCGTCAACATCTACTGCAAAATAGATAACTATAATTCCAAAAAAGGTTGCAATGCATTTTGTACATTTCTCAGAAAAATCTGATTGCCAGCATATGTAAGATGGACTCCATCTCTGCGAAAAATGTATGTGCTATGAAACATAATATTTTCATTGTGAAAAGAGGACATGCCAACATCTCTTAGAAAGGCACAAACAGCCTTATTGACATTGCGCCTCGCTTTCTACATTTGTGGACCAAATGAAGAGGAACGCAGCCACATTTGTCTTTGCGCAATACGAGAAACAATTACTTGGGAATTTGGAAACATGTCCATGACCTTCACAAGTCATTCTTTCATTGCAAATTGCAAAGAAATTCCAGACACATGTCCTAAACTGTTCCCTACACAATGAATTATAATTATGTCTGGATGACGCTCTGTCTCTAAAGTAGCACAAAGAGGTACCAAGTCCAGCCACTTCATTCCAGGCACTCCATGCCAGTCCACTTCCACATGAGGGAATCCAAGATCTGCAGCTTCTCCACAACGTTATGCATGCACCTCCAACCAATGTATCCATGAGTCTCCCAAAATCCAGATAATCTGTTTTCGAAAACACACAGCCATAGCTTCTTCTTTCAGGAAAAAGACGTTCTCACAAAATCTCTCCTTACACAACACACCCACTAGACTTTACTGACCAATCCCTAGCTCGGCACATTCTCATTTGCATGCTTCTACACCCCAGTATCCCCGTATGTAATACGCGCTGTCCGCAGACTACCGCCATGTCTGCGGACATATCGAAGAGGTGGGCTCTGAAAAGAGCCTTTTTTTGGGGGGGGCTTTGCAGATGCCTGAGAGACACCTGTTATTTTGTATTTTTTGGGGGGGTTTTTTCTTATTTTGCAACTAAAATCTTCACATAATATTCTCCAAAGCATTCCTTACATTCCAAAACAGCATGGCATTTCCCAAAAAAGATAAAGAAACACCATCTTCTTCAAAATAAACAGCATTACTCGAATCAATATTCTCATTGTTACAGAAAAACATACCAGCTCTAAGCATGAAAGCACGCATGCCTCGATTGATTACACACCTAGCAAAGTTTTGCTGAGGACAAAAAACAGAACTATTGTCCCATATTGCCCTAGGTAGTAATCCATAAAAAATTACTTTCGCATTTGGAAGGATGTTCATTACTGCTTAAACCAACTGTTCCAAATCTTCCAACAAAGTAGGGGCACTCACGTGGCCCAAATGGAAAGCACCTTAGTGCAAAACTACCAGACGAGGACTGTTCATCCTACTCATATCTTCACAAACTTGGAGAATTGCCTCTACATTGCAATCAGGCACACCGCTCCACACCACCTCCACTCCTTTAACATCGAAATTGTTTGCCACATGCCTGCATTGATAATACTGCTGTAAACCATACACAAACATATCTCCGAGCACCAACACCCTGACTTTCTCCACCTCTGCCATCTTCACTACACACACTCTCTTTCTACACAAATCCACAATGTCAACATCTGATTGGCTGATTCCTACAGTCCCCTTTCCATACTGGATTTGCTGTAAAACCCCGGATGTGGCACGCCCTACCCGCGTACAGCCGCGGTGTCCTTGCAGCACCTAACTCTTAGCCAGCCCTTGTACCCTTTACACATCACTCTTTGTGCCATTCCCTCATTGGATACAGCTAAGCAGTCACACAACCATCCACCAATCACATCCAAGACCTCTACATCTAACTCCATCATCAGAGTTCCGCACTTCAAATGTACTGTTGATCACTCTGAGTACAAGTCTCATATCATTGGAAAGCACCTATTACAAAAAGTACTCTACAAGTCTCAAACATATCTACTTACAGCTCAATGCATGTTCACATGCATGATTACAAACTACAGGTATGCATATTTTATTCAGAGTACATGTACAACTCTTATGAATCCATATAAACAGAGTAATGCCACTAAACCTGCATAGCCTGTACATACATGCCAACGCTCCCGATTAAAGCATGAGACTCCCGATTTTTCATAGAAAAACTGCACTATTTTTTACTGTCTCCCGCACAACCTATACATACATGCCAACGCTCCCGATTTAGGCGCGAGACTCCCGATTTTTCATTGAAAAATCGCACCATTTTTTACTGTCTCCCACCTAAATTAATGCATGCACTCCTATGAGAAAAATAAATGTTCCCGATTGCTGTGCTGAAATCTCCCTCTTTGGGGCTCCCAATTGTTGGCATGTCTACCTTTAAAATGAACTTATTGAAATGTTTCCCATCTGCTATAATCAACTATCACTTCCAAACCTGTCTCCTATCTACAACACAGCTTTAAAAAAAAGTGAATTTCATGCACTTAAAATTCTACTCATTTGCAAAGTATGTTGAACTAACATATTGTAAATAAAATATAAATGCTGCACATAGTAAAATGAAATGCATGCATACACTATATTCAGATATCAAACAAGAATACTACCACAAAAACATAAAAATGAACGTCTACATTTACATCAGTGCTATAAACACACAAAATGCCTAACTTCTTTCCTTTACAATTGCAGTGAAGACCACCCTCCTGAAAATAAGCAGCATCTAAACTACAAACAACATATCCGAAGAAACCTGCTTATTCAACACAAAAAGAATAAGTACAATACTACCTTAATATTCTTACAGTTCCTCAAAGACACTGTGTGATTCATTCATGCAATTTGCACACCAAAAAAACGCGATTTCTGAACCATTCTGCCCACAAATCCCCATTTATTAATAATTGATTAGCAGGCATAATGGCACACAAATCTCCGTTTTTTTGGAACACAAATAACATACTCAACCCTTCGAATGTTAGTACTACAAAACAAAGAACTGTTTTATTTTTATACCATTATGTTTACTATTAATGCTTATCCTCACCACTAGCTCACTTTCTACTCTCATCTGAACCGCAGTTTAGTAACACACAAATAGAAGAATAGCCTTCCCAACTCATTGTAACTGCCCAATGCACAATCACAAACCACCACATACATCTTTCCCATCATACTCAGACACTTATACACACAGCACACATACATTTCAATACCCAACCCATACCTTCTTTTTTTTTCAACAGAACCCAAAGAATGCCTACCAAAAAGCAAGTCTGTAGAAAGCAACGCAAAAATAGAGCAAATGAAAATAAAAGTGTCCAAAATAAGCATCCATCTCTACCAGAGTTTCTACAAAACGTTCAAACAAACCAGCTAGTGAAACAAAACAAGCTGCTAGTACAGTACTTTGCCTCCTCTATCAAAATGTAAAATGAAACAAAAAATGCTTAACAAGAGTTCGGCTACCACTACTGCTAAAACTGCTCCTATAAATCTTGATATACTAGCAAGTAACCATACCAAAAAAAGCATTTTAGCAAAAATGTTCCACCACAGAGTCCTTCAGAATGTTATAAAGACAGGAGAGAAATCATGCACAGCCCTTAAAACCTACCTTAGAAAATGAATCCTAGAAGCTCTCGTAGACAGTGCAATCCTTCTCAAAAGGAAGGTATTTATTTTAGTTTTAAACAGAATGAAACCACTAACAAAACGAACTACTAAACTACAAAGAAACTTGTCAATAAACGTAATGTCAACAAAAATAATTTCTCAAATATCTGTGGAGGGGAATGGAGTCACACCACGACCACAGAACCATATTTTAATGAAGAAGCACACAAACAAAACCAAACAAACACACTTTTCATCCATAGCAGTGGATGAGGTTATGAAAAAATTAATAATACCATAATGGAACAAGAAATCCTGCTTACAATAATATCCCCAGAAAACTCAGAATTACCTCTCCATTCAACTGAACCAGAACGTCCAGTATACAAATGGCCATGCATGTCAATGTGTAACATTCCCAAAAAATCGTTCAAATCTTTACACCATTTCCTCAATCAGTATGTGAAAGGTAAAGACAAAATCCAAAATGAAAGTGCTGCAAAATATGGATACCTGTCCAGTGCGCAAATACACAGGACTACAAGGTCATTCATTAGCCTGCATTTCAGGACCTATTTGCAAAAGCACCTTCCATGATATCAGAATGATATCAACACATCATTCAACTATAAGAAATCTAGTCTATAAACTGTACTATGCTAAACGTTCTGCTTTAGAACTAGCCAATTTAAATAACACTCTTCTGCATGGTACGCCCAAAGACCTACAAGAAGAAATAGACCGTAGCCAGGGAAAATATTTTGGAAGTGAAAGCCACTTACAAAATGCAATAGCCTTACAACAGACTAGCAACAATTCTGCACATGGTAACCTTCTACTACACACATGCAAAAAAGAAATACTAAAATTTAAAAGTACATCCGCTGAAGTTCCAAACCATGTGTGTGTGTGTGTTGCCACAGAAATGTTTACAAAAGTAACACAAAAACTATAGACGTAACATGCAAAATAGAAGACAATGAAGATTCCAAATGGTTTGAATTAGCTCTCTACCTTGTAGCAGAAATCAAATATGAAATAACTGACCCCTTCATACTTTGCAGTTACTGCACTACAAAACTTGACAACAACCAAACCCCTTCACATGCTATCACAAATAACTTGGAATTATTCCCACTACCAAAACCTCTGCAACAACTCAATTTATATGAGAGCATCATAATTCAAACAGTACACCCATTTCAAGCAATTTACTTCTTCAACCAAAAACAGCAAAATTACCTCCCTCTGAATTGGTGAAAGGCATTCGTGGCAAAGTAGTTTATTTACCATTGGATCTGAAAGAAAATGTGCACACTCTAGGAGTGCAACGTCCAATAGAGCAATCTTTAATGGTCTTAGTAAATGGTGTACCAACAAAAGCAAAAGAAATTGGCAACAACTTGTGGATTTACATAAAGTTAGACAAGCCTTGCAATATCTAAAAGACAATAGTGAAGACTACAAAGAAATAAATATTGAAGAAAACTTAAAGGAAACAACTGAAATAATTCAAGAGTCACCAGAAACTGGTCAATTTGAACTTCTAGATCCTGCTACAGTATCCAATATTTTAGACCATTATACAATTCATCCATTACACTCTAATGACACCATAGATGATGCACTAGAAACGTACCAAATGCGACAAACCAAAGGATCACCAATGAGCATATGGGAAAATGGTTGTATACGAATTGTTCGTTTTACAACTGTTCGAATTACAATTGACCTTTTCACAATTGACCGAATTGTGAAGGCCAATTGTAACATATATGTGGGGGGAAACCCCCCACAATCCCCCACCCAACGACACAACGACAAACCCCCAAAACCCTATATATATATATATATATAAATAAAACCAAACCGATATATAAATATATATATATATATATATATATATATATATATGCATATATATATATATATATGCATATATATATATATATATATATATATATATATATATATATATATATATATATATATATTCAGTGAAAAAACATTGTTAAAGGGACGTTATGGTTAAGTTGCGCTACTAAAAACCTATGAAATTCAGTGAAAAAACTTTGCCAAAGGGACGTTATGGTTCCAAGTAAAACCGAAAAAACCCTTGAAATTCGCCAGTTATGGTAAGCTAAGCAACCATAACTCGCGCCACCACCGTGCACTGCTAAGACTAACACCCAGGACATCAAAGATGACATCACAAATGTCATTGATGACATCACTGATGACATCACATGTGTATGTACTTTTCATGAAATATGTGTACAAGGGATTCTTATTATAATGTTGCGAAACAAGTGTCAAGGATCATTGCAATAAATATCATACCCTAATTAGTGCATTGAACGATGCATTGATATAAATAGTATTCTATTATGGGGTTCTATCTGGTATACTAAGCTACTCATACAGAAACATAACATTTTGTGCAGCATACAAGATGAAGGTATAATATTCGTAATGTTAATATGTTGAATATTGAAATAATTGTTTTCTTACTAGATTTTTGTGCACTGTGAAATATGTAGCTAATAAAACACTGTATTACATAATTGCATTACTATAGACAAAACACAAAGACACAAGAACACATACCAATATGGGTATATACAGGGAAAGTGAAGTTAGCAAAAAATCACAAGTAGTAGCAGAAACAATTCATAACTTAACTGATTATTTTCATGCAAATAAATGATTGCTCTGTTTCAAAGCTGCTATTTACCCTATGTATATGTATCACTTGATGTGATTGGACCCACAGGGAAAGTACAGCCATAAAAAAAAAAAAAACAGAACTATCAGGAAGTGCTCATAAGTCTATTGATTATCTTTATGCACAAAAAGGATTGCTGTCTTTCAAGCTTGTGTCTTCCCGTATGTATATGTTTCATATGATGTGACTGGACTCTAAGGGAATTACTGTAAGAACCTACTTGAAGGATACGTCTACAAATAAAATAACAATTTTAGTTTCTGACTGTTACTGAAGAAAACCATGTGGCCTAGACATGTCAGCAAAAGAAAAAAAGAGTGAGCCAGACTTGTGATGTCATCAGTGATGTCATCAATTACATTTGTGATGTCATCTTTGATGTCCTGGGTGTTAGTCTTAGCAGTGCACGGTGGTGGCACGAGTTATGGTTGCTTAGCTTACCATAACTGGCGAATTTCAAGGGGTTTTCGGTTTTACTTGGAACCATAACGTCCCTTTGACAAAGTTTTTTCACTGAATTTCATAGTTTTTTAGTAGCGCAACTTAACCATAACGTCCCTTTAACAAAGTTTTTTCATTGAATTTCATAGGTTCTTATTAGTGCAACTTAACCATAACGTCCCTGTAACACAATTTCTTTTACTGCATTTCATAGGTTTTTATTAGTGTCACCATAACATCCTTTTCAATAAATGAAGACCACTAGTATCTTAGGTCCTCAAAGTGGGAACCCGAGGTGGTAAAAAAAAGATTTTTCTTCCCAAACCGGGACGCCTGTGCAGGAAGGAAAATCTTTTACTAAGATGGCCACCATGGAAAGGGAAGGCAGGGTGTATAAAGAGAACACAACAGAGCATGAGCAGGGGGTGGGCGGGAGGGGATAGACACACACGGAGCATGAGCGGGGGGTGGGCGGGAAGGGTATAGACACACAGGGCATGAGCGGGGGGTGGGCGGGAGGGATAGAGACACACGGGCATGAGCGGGGGGTGGGGCAGGAGGGATAGAGACACACGGGGCATGAGCGGGGGGGCGGGAGGGACAGAGACACACAGGGCATGACCGGGGGGTGGGCGGGAGGCCTAGAGACACAGGGGGCATGAGCGGGGGGTGGTTGGGAGGGATAGAGACACACAGGGCATGAGCGGGGGGTGGGTGGGAGGGATAGAGACACACGTGGAATGAGCGGGGGTTGGGTGGGAGGGCCAGGGGCATGAGCAGGGGGTGGTTGGGAGGGCTAGAGACACATGGGGCATGAGTAGAGGGTGAGGGGAGAGACACACGGGGCATGAGCAGTGGGTGCGGGGGAGGGAGAGACACACGGGGCATGAGCAGGGGGTGGGCGGGAGGGATAGAGACATACGGGGCATGAGCGTCGGTGGGGGGAGAGACACACGGGACATGACCGGGGGGTGGGTGGAAGGGATAGAGACACTTGGGGCATGAGCGGGGGTGGGTGGGAGTGATAGAGACACACGGGGCATGAGCGGGGGGTGGGTGGGAGGGATAGAGACAAACGGGGCATGAGCGGGGGGTGGTTGGGAAGGCTAGGGGCATGAGCGGGGGGTGGGTGGGAGGGCTAGAGACACACGGGGCATGAGTAGGGGGTGAGGGGAGAGACACACGGGGCATGAGCAGGGGGTGCGGGGGAGGGAGAGACACACACGGGGCATGAGCGGGGGTTGGCGGGAGGGATAGAGACACACTGGGCATGAGCGGGGGTGGGGGAGAGACACACGGGGCATGAGCGGGGGGTGGGTGGGAGGGATAGAGACACACTGGGCATGAGCGGGGGGTGGGTGGGAGTGATAGAGACGCACGAGGCATGAGCGGGGGGTGGGTGGGAGGGATAGAGACAAACGGGGCATGAGCGGGGGGTGGGGGGGTGGTTGGGAGGGCTAGGGGCATGAGCGGGTGTGGGGGGGAGGGAGAGACACACACGGGGCATGAGCAGGGGTGGGGGAGAGGAAGAGACTCACACGGGGCATGAGCGGGGGTGGGGAGAGGGAGAGACACACACAGGACATGAGCGGGGGGAGGGAGAGACACACACGGGGCATGAGCGGGGGGTGGGCGGGAGGGATAGAGACACATGGGGTATGAGCGGGGGTGGGGGGGAGGGATAGAGACACACGGGGCATGAGCGGGGGGTGGGCGGGAGGGATAGAGACACACGGGGCATGAGCGGGGGGTGGGCGGGAGGTATAGAGACACACGGGGCATGAGCGCGGGGTGGGCGGGAGGGATAGAGACACACAGGGCATGAGCGGGGGTGGGGGAGAGGGAGAGAGACACACGGGGCATGAGCGAGGGTGGGAGAGAGACACACGGGGCATGAGCGGGGGGTGGGTGGGAGGGATAGAGACACACGGGTCATGAGCGGGGGGTGGGTGGGAGGTTTAGGGGCATGAGCGGGGGGTGGGTGGGAAGGCTGGAGACACACGGGGCATGAGCGGGGGTGGGGGGAGAGAGAGACACACACGGGGCATGAGCAGGGTTGGGGGGGATGGAGAGACACACACAGGGCATGAGCGGGGGTGGGGGAGAGTATGAGACATACACGGGGCATGAGCGGGGGTGGGGGGGAGGGAGAGACACACACAGGGCATGAGCAGGGGTGGGGGGAGGGAGAGACACACACGGGGCATGAGCGGGGGGCGGGCGGGAGGGCTAGACACACACGGGGCATGAGCGGGGGTGGGGGCGAGGGATAGAGACACACTGGGCATGAGCGGGGGGTGGCCAGGAGGGATAGAGACACACGGGGCATGAGCGGGGGTGGGCGGGAGGTATAGAGACACATGGGGCATGAGCGGGGGGTGGGCGGGAGGGATAGAGACACACGGGGCATGAGCGGGGGTAGGGGGAGGGAGAGAGACACACGGGGCATTAGCAGGGGTGGGGGGAGGGAGAGAGACACACGGGGCATGAGCGAGGGGTGGGTGGGAGGGATAGAGACACACAGGGCATGAGCGGGGGGTGGGAGGGAGGGGAGAGACAAACGGGGCATAAGCGGGGGGTGGGTGGGAGGGCTAGGGGCATGAGCGGGGGTGGGTGGGAGGGCTAGAGACACGGGGCATGAGTAGGGGGTGAGGGGGAGGGAGAGACACACACGGGGCATGAGTGGGGTGGGGGGGTGGAGAGACACACACAGGGCATGAGCGGGGGTGGGGGGAGGGAGAGACACACACGGGGCATGAGCAGGGGTGGGGGTTGGGGGGAGGGAGAGACACACACAGGGCATGAGCAGGGGTGGGGGGAGGGAGAGACACACACGGGGCATGAGCTGGGGGTGGGCAGGAGGGATAGACACACGGGGCATGAGTGGGGGTGGGGGGAAGGGATAGAGACACACTGGGCATGAGCGGGGTGTGGCCAGGAGGGATAGAGACACACGGGGCATGAGCGGGGGGTGGGCGGGAGATTTATATAGACACATGGGGCATGAGCGGGTGGTGGGCGGGAGGGATAGAGACACACGGGGCATGAGTGGGGGTGGGGGGGAGGGAGAGAGACACACGGGGCATTAGCAGGGGTGGGGGGGGAGAGACACACGGGGCATGAGCGAGGGGTGGGTGGGAGGGATAGAGACACACAGGGCATGAGCGGGGAGTGGGAGGGAGGGGAGAGACAAACGGGGCATGAGCGGGGGGTGGGTGGGAGGGCTAGGGGCATGAGCGGGGGGTGGGTGGGAGGGCTAGAGACACGGGGCATGAGTAGGGGGTGAGGGGAGAGACACACAGGCATGCATGAGCAGGGGGTGGGGGGAGGGAGAGACACACGGGGCATGAGCGGGGGGTGGGTGGGAGTTTTAGAGACACACGTGGCATGAGCGGGGGTTGGGAGGGCTAGAGACACACGGGGCATGAGCGGGGGGTGGGAGGGCTAGAGACACACGGGGCATGAGCGGGGGGTGGGTGGGAGGGCTAGAGACACATGGGGCATGAGCGGGGGGTGGGTGGGAGGGCTAGAGACACACGGGGCATGAGCAGGGTGTGGGTGGGAGGGCTAGAGACACACGGGGCATGAGCGGGGGGTGGGTGGGCGATCTAGAGACACACAGGCATGACGGGGGTGGGTGGGAGGGCTAGAGACACACGTGGCATGAGCGGGGGTCGGGGAGAGGGAGAGAGACACACGGGGCATGAGCGGGGGTGGGCAGGAGGGATAGAGACACACGGGGCGTGAGCGGGGGAGGGGGGAGGGATAGACACACATGGGGCATGAGCGGGGGGTGGGCAGGAGGGATAGAGACACACGGGGCATAAGCGGGGGATGGGCGGGAGGGATAGAAACACACGGGGCATGAGCGGGGGGTGGCCGGGAGGGATAGAGACACACGGGGCATGAGCGGGGGGTGGGCGGGAGGGATAGAGACACACGGGGCATGAGCCGGGGTGGGGGGGATAAACAAAAACACAGGCATGCTGCACGGACATGAGTTTGTGCAGCAAATCCCGCTCCTCGGCCCTCCGATGGCCACCGACACGGGGCATGAGTGGGGGTGGGGGGGAGTGAGAGAGACACACGGGGCATGAGAGGGGGTGGGGGGAGGGAGAGAGACACACGGGGCATGAGTGGGGGGGAGAGAGACACACGGGGCATGAGCGGGGGTGGGCGGGAGGGATAGAGACATGGGGCATGAGCGGGGCTGGGGAGGAGGGAGAGGCACACACACGGCATGAGCGGGGGGTGGGCGGGAGGGATAGAGACACATGGGGCATGAGCGGGGGGTGGGCGGGAGGGATAGAGACACACGGGGCATGAGCAGGGGGTGGGGGGGACAAACAAAATCATGGACATGCCGCATAGACATGAGTTTGTGCGGCAGATCCCGCTCCTCGCCCCTCCGCTGGCCACCGACACAGGGCATGAGCGGGGGTGGGGGAGGGAGAGAGACACACGGGGCATGAGCGGGGGTGGGGGGAAGGGAGAGAGACACACGGGGCATGAGCAGGGGTGGGGGGAGGGAGAGAGACACACGGGGCATGAGCGGGGGGTGTGCAGGAGGGAGAGAGACACACGGGGCATGAGCGGGGGTTTGGGGGGAACAAACAAAAACACGGACATGCCGCACGGAAATGAGTTCGTGCGGCAGATCCCGCTCCTCGGCCCTCCGCTGGACACTGTGTGCGATGGCGTGAGCGGGAGGCTGGAGGAACAGGGGATGAGTGGGGTTCGGGGGGACAGGAAGGACAAACGGGGCATGAGCAGGGGTGGGGCAGACAGAAAGGACACACGGGGCATGAGCGGGGGTGGGGCAGACACAGGCATGAGCGGGGGTGGGAGGAACAAGAGACAGACACGCTCCTGCTGACCTGACAAAGCCTCTCATGCGGCCAAGAAAGATGGCGGGCGTCTCTGAAGCCAGACGCACTGCACGCTTTCACCGCATCCAATGAGCGAGCACGTCAGATGTCCGCGGACATCACGCAAGCTGCTGGCCCATCACGTCCTGTCCGCGGAGCGAACAGGGAAGTCTGTCCGCGGACCGAACACAGATATCACTAATTTTTTTTACTTACTTTTTGGTCATTTTAAAAAAAACTACTGGATGGATTTTCACCAAATTTGCAAAAGCACGCTTTCAGGACCAAGCCGCTCCTGGTTCAAATTTGGTGAAAATCCGTCAAGCGGTTTGGGCTGTAGACGCGAGCAAAACATTTTTCCCATTCAGTCTATGGGGAAAAATAAGTTTTGGGACCCCCCTGTATTTTTGCCCCCCCTGGACGAATCCTCACCAAACTTTGCAAAGACATCCAGAGTGACCCAAATACTCTTTTTGCAAAGTCTGGTGAGGATTTGTCCAGGGAGAGCGAAGTTATACGCCACCCAAAAAGTGCTCTTCCTATGGAAACAGCAACTTAACCATAACTACATGGCCACTACCGTGGCCATGTAATATATATATACGGTCAATTGTGACCCTTTAAATTCAGTCAATTGTTCATTCGAACAATTGTAAATGAACAATTTGGGTAATACTGGGAAAACAGGATAGAAGCACGTGCTTTTCCTCTACTATTTCCTACTGGCAAAGGAGGAAGGTACGATCATAGACCCACTACTCAGATAACAGCATCAGAATACCGCTCATTACGAATGTATTCTGAAGATCCCAGATTTAGACAAAATGTGCAATACATATTCCACCTACTCTCTGAAAGTGAACTAGCAACTCTATCTTACGGAGTTGCACACATATTGAAATTATGAACCCACTTTCAAAATATGTCAGCTACGCAATTTAAACAGAAAGTGCAAGAAAAATGAGGTTTTACA
The DNA here is from genome assembly GCF_040938575.1 of Ambystoma mexicanum. NCBI lineage: Eukaryota > Metazoa > Chordata > Amphibia > Caudata > Ambystomatidae > Ambystoma > Ambystoma mexicanum. Next base: position 1,020,726,017 of record NC_090935.1, on the reverse strand, counting down.
ATCAAGCATTACAAATCTGTTTGCAAACATGCGTGGTACGAAAGAGTACTGGTTCCGATATCACAGAGATGTACTTTGTATGATAAGAAACCGTGGCCCATCCACTTGGTTTCTTACATTAAGTTGTGCAGAATATGCATGGGAAGATTTGCATGATTTCCTACGCATATCAAACAAAAACAAAACAAACATAGATATACTAACAACTGGAGAACTTTGCTCTCTAGATCCTGTTAATGTTTCAAGATATTTCCACCATTGTTTCATTGCTATGCTACACTTTATTTGTAATAAAACTGTTCCTCCCCTCGGAGAAGTGAAACACTTCTTTTGGAGAAAAGAATACCAAGCCAGAGGAGCACCACATATCCACATGCATAAAAATGCTCCTAAATTTGGTCAGGACAGTGATTCCACTGTTCTTCAGTTCATCCAAAAATATGTCACTTGTGAAATCCCTTCACAAACGAGACATAGTGACCTTCATGCACAAATTGTACAATTTGACCAGTTACAGAAACAGATGAAGTGAAGAACTTCAGAACACGTATTACATAAAAAGAACAGAAGAATCAAAGTATATCAATGATTACAATGCAATCATTGCCCCCTAGGAATGCAAACATAGATGTGCAGTACATTGCAGACAATTCCACTGCAGTTGCACGATATGTTACAGCCTACTTAACAAAAGCAGAAAAAACAGAGCTTCAAGACCTCTGGAATGACCTATCATCAGACAAAACACTATCTCAGAAATTGTACAGCTTAGGCATAAAAATGCTCTCTCATAGAGAATGTGGCTCCTATGAAGCTGCAGATCGTTTAACCGGTACTGCTTTGTATGTAAAATCTGAAAATATAGTATGGCTATGTTTTGGTCCTGCTAAATCTAGAAAAAGAGTTCTCAAATCATATGAGGACATAGAAACAATAGCTAAAAATGATCCCAACAGCCAAGACATTTTGAAAAACAATTTACTAGAAACATACTACCCGAACAGGAGTACCACTTTAGAAACCATGTGTCTATACCACATAGCCCAAAACTTTGTATACAAAAATAATATAAAATCCAATGAACAAAAAGGTAGCTATAGAGTGACTGATTGTGAAATCAGCTTAGTGAACTTTACCAAATGAAGCTTAATTAATCATATCAAATTGTCATTAAAAACTCCTCAACAGAAATAACTATATTACACGTCCCTGCTACAACTTTTTAAACCATGGAGAAAAGAAGAAGAGATACTAGATAACGATGACTCCTATGAAGACGCTTTCAAAGCAAATGAAATCACTATCACTGATGTAAACTTTGCGCAGTATATAGCAATGTTGCACAATGGACAGAAACACGAAGAAGAACTCCAGGCCCAAATAGATAAGGACACTCCTGACAGAAGTCAACCTTCTGTAACAGGAAGCCAAGAACCACTGGGACAGTCACTAATAGCAAATGAGGCAGAGTTTGCTACGACAGAATTAGAAAACACCATGTGTCACTATGAAGAAGATACAGAAGACTTAACTATACTACAATCAAATCTAAACAAAGAGCATCGCACCATTTTTTAAGAAGTAACAAAAGAAACTGCACATGGTGTACAACATGAAAATAAAGAATGTACCTGCCAAAATTACAAACCTATACTACTATACGTCAGTGGTGAAGCTGGTTCAGGCAAAACATTCTTAATCAAAATCATCATCAAGTTCCTTCAACAATTGACAAACAACAAGCTGTCAGCTGGTGTAACTGCCCCACAGGTTTAGCTCCCTACAACATAGGCGGTGTCACTTTACACCGATTACTACTCCTTCCAGTAGAACACCAAAAGAAATTAGAATATTACAAACTTTCTACAGAAGCTGCGATGGAACTACGCAAAGTGTTAAAACAAATGAAAATGCTACTAATAGATGAAGTGAGCATGGTCTCCAACCTAATGTTTGCTTTGATTCACCTCAGATTGCAAGAAGTAATTAAAACAAACTACGAAGAACTCTTTGGAGGAAAACACATTATTGTTTTCGGAGTTCTTCTTCAATTGACACCAGTGAAAGGTGAACCTATTTTTAAAACATTAGGACACAAACTCTGCCATAAAACTGTTTGCAGCATAGGAAATGTCAACCTTTGGCAACATTTCCAATACAGAGAATTAACAGAAAACATGCGCCAATCTGCAGACCTCACTTACGGCAACATTTTAAAAAGTATTAGAGTTGGTGTACTATCTCAAGAAGCACAAGCAATATTAAAAACTCCGATGGCCACCGACACGGGGCATGAGCGGGGGTGGGGGGGAGTGAGAGAGACACACGGGGCATGAGAGGGGGTGGGGGGAGGGAGAGAGACACACGGGGCATGAGCGGGGGTGGGGGGGAGGGAGAGAGACACACGGGGCATGAGCGGGGTTGGGCGGGAGGGATAGAGACACGGGGCATGAGCGGGGCTGGGGAGGAGGGAGAGGCACACACACGGCATGAGCGGGGGGTGGGCGGGAGGGATAGAGACACATGGGGCATGAGCGGGGGGTGGGCGGGAGGGATAGAGACACACGGGCATGAGCGGGGGGTGGGGGGAACAAACAAAAACACGGACATGCCGCACAGACATCAGTTCGTGCGGCAGATCCCGCTCCTCGGCCCTCCGCTGGACACCGTGTGCGATGGCGTGAGCGGGGGGCTGGAGGAACAGGGGACACACGGAGCATGAGTGGGGGTGGGGGGGACAGGAAGGACACACGGGACATGAGCGGGGGTGGGGCAGTCAGAAAGGACACACGGGGCATGAGCGGGCGGGGGTGGGGCAGACACATGCATGAGGGGGGGGTGGGAGGAACAAGAGACAGACACGCTCCTGCTGACCTGACAAAGCCTCTCATGCGGCCAAGAAAGATGGCGGGCGTCTCTGAAGCCAGACGCACTGCACGCTTTCACCACATCCAATGAGAGAGCACGTCAGATGTCCGCGGACATCACGCAAGCTGCTGGCCCATCACCGTCCTGTCCGCGGAGCGAACAGGGAAGTCCGTCCGCGGACCGAACACAGATATCACTAATTTTTTTTACCTACCTTTTGGTCATTTTAAAAAAAAACTACTGCATGGATTTTCACCAAATTTGCAAAAGCACGCTTTCAGGACCAAGCCGCTGCTCCTGGTTCAAATTTGGTGAAAATCCGTCCAGCGGTTTGGGCTGTAGACGCGAGCAAATCATTTTTCCCATTCAGTCTATGGGGAAAAAAAAGTTTTGGGACCCCCCTATATCTTTGCCCCCCCTGGACGAATCCTCACCAAACTTTTCAAAGAAATTCAGAGTGACCCAAATACTCTTTTTGCAAAGTCTGGTGAGGATTTGTCCAGGGAGAGCGAAGTTATAAGCCGCCCAAAAAGTGCTCTTCCTATGGAAACAGCAACTTAACCATAACTACATGGCCACTACTGTGGCCATGTAATATATATATACAGTCAATTGTGATCCTTTAAATTCAGTCAATTGTTCATTCGAACAATTGTAAACGAACAATTTGGGTAATACTGGGAAAACAGGATAGAAGCACGTGCTTTTCCTCTACTATTTCCTACTGGCAAAGGAGGAAGGTACGATCATAGACCCACTACTCAGATAACAGCATCAGAATACCGCTCATTACGAATGTATTCTGAAGATCCCAGATTTAGACAAAATGTGCAATACATATTCCACCTACTCTCTGAAAGTGAACTAGCAACTCTATCTTACGGAGTTGCACACATATTGAAATTATGAACCCACTTTCAAAATATGTCAGCTACGCAATTTAAACAGAAAGTGCAAGAAAAATGAGGTTTTACAATCAAGCATTACAAATCTGTTTGCAAACATGCGTGGTACGAAAGAGTACTGGTTCCGATGTCACAGAGATGTACTTTGTATGATAAGAAACCGTGGCCCACCCACTTGGTTTCTTAAATTAAGTTGTGCAGAATATGCATGGGAAGATTTGCATGATTTCCTACGCATATCAAACAAAAACAAAACAAACATAGATATACTAACAACTGGAGAACTTTGCTCTCTAGATCCTGTTAATGTTTCAAGATATTTCCACCATTGTTTCATTGCTATGCTACACTTTATTTGTAATAAAACTGTTCCTCCCCTCGGAGAAGTGAAACACTTCTTTTGGAGAAAAGAATACCAAGCCAGAGGAGCACCACATATCCACATGCATAAAAATGCTCCTAAATTTGGTCAGGACAGTGATGCCACTGTTCTTCAGTTCATCCAAAAATATGTCACTTGTGAAATCCCTTCACAAACGAGACATAGTGACCTTCATGCACAAATTGTACAATTTGACCAGTTACAGAAACAGGTGAAGTGAAGAACTTCAGAACACGTATTACATAAAAAGAACAGAAGAATCAAAGTATATCAATGATTACAATGCAATCATTGCCCCCTAGGAATGCAAACATAGATGTGCAGTACATTGCAGACAATTCCACTGCAGTTGCACGATATGTTACAGCCTACTTAACAAAAGCAGAAAAAACAGAGCTTCAAGACCTCTGGAATGACCTATCATCAGACAAAACACTATCTCAGAAATTGTACAGCTTAGGCATAAAAATGCTCTCTCATAGAGAATGTGGCTCCTATGAAGCTGCAGATCGTTTAACCGGTACTGCTTTGTATGTAAAATCTGAAAATATAGTATGGCTATGTCTTGGTCCTGCTAAATCTAGAAAAAGAGTTCTCAAATCATATGAGGACATAGAAACAATAGCCAAAAATGATCCCAACAGCCAAGACATTTTGAAAAACAATTTACTAGACACATACTACCCGAACAGGAGTACCACTTTAGAAACCATGTGTCTATACCACATAGCCCAAAACTTTGTATACAAAAATAATATAAAACCCAATGAACAAAAAGGTAGCTATAGAGTGACTGATTGTGAAATCAGCTTAGTGAAACTTACCAAATGAAGCTTAATTAATCATATCAAATTGTCATTAAAAACTCCTCAACAGAAAGAACTATATTACATGTCCCTGCTACAACTTTTTAAACCATGGAGAAAAGAAGAAGAGATACTAGATAACGATGACTCCTATGAAGACGCTTTCAAAGCAAATGAAATCACTATCACTGATGTAAACTTTGTGCAGTATATAGCAATGTTGCACAATGGACAGAAACACGAAGAAGAACTCCAGGCCCAAATAGATAAGGACACTCCCGACAGTAGTCAACCTTCTGTAACAGGAAGCCAAGAACCACTGGGACAGTCACTAATAGTAAATGAGGCAGAGTTCGCTACGACAGAGGTAGAAAACACCATGTGTCACTATGAAGAAGATACAGAAGACTTAACTATACTACAATCAAATCTAAACAAAGAGCATCGCACCATTTTTGAAGAAGTAACAGAAGAAACTGCACATGGTGTACAACATGAAAATAAAGAATGTACCTGCCAAAATTACAAACCTATACTACTATACGTCAGTGGTGAAGCTGGTTCAGGCAAAACATTCTTACTCAAAATCATCATCAAGTTCCTTCAACAATTGACAAACAACAAGCTGTCAGCTGGTGTAACTGCCCCAGAGGTTTAGCTGCCTACAACATAGGTGGTGTCACTTTACACCGATTACTACTCCTTCCAGTAGAACACCAAAAGAAATTAGAATATTACAAACTTTCTACAGAAGCTGCGATGGAACTACGCAAAGTGTTAAAACAAATGAAAATGCTACTAATAGATGAAGTGAGCATGGTCTCCAACCTAATGTTTGCTTTGATTCACCTCAGATTGCAAGAAGTACTTAAAACAAACTACGAAGAACTCTTTGGAGGAAAACACATTATTGTTCTCGGAGATCTTCTTCAATTGACACCAGTGAAAGGTGAACCTATTTTTAAAACCTTAGGACACAAACTCTGCCATAAAACTGTTTGCAGCATAGGAAATGTCAACCTTTGGCAACATTTCCAATACAGAGAATTAACAGAAAACATGCGCCAATCTGCAGACCTCACTTACGCCAACATTTTAAAAAGTATTAGAGTTGGTGTACTATCTCAAGAAGCACAAGCAATATTAAAAACCCGGCACATCCATGCACTTTATGGCGATAACTCATGTGCTACTGACGTTATGGAACAATTAGCGCACAAAAATGTCAATTGTATGTCCTTAATGCCAACTCGGCCATGCACCCAAGACTCCATTGTCAAACTGGATATTAAATTATGCCTCCTGGTGTTAACGATTGTATGTATATTGGCCTACGCCAAGTCGCATAAAACTGTACACGAATAACTCTCTACTACAAGGTCTTAACCTTAGAAATTGATGTAAGTCGCCATCTTGAATCAAACCACCATTTTAGGTTCTCTTGCTGTTTAAAAGTCACCCTGAACATCAAAATGGTGGACGATGCCAGTCCAAACAGAATCTGATCGACATGACCTCTGTACAGCTAATGTATAACTTGCCTGCAGGCCACTTGTTAGGGTCGTGAACTGAGACCTTGTCCTTCTGTTGACCTGCATGTAAATGGATTACCTGTATCAACGGAACTGATCTATGCACATACAAATGAATAAATTAGAGTTGACCTGGCAGAGACCCTAGACCTGTTACACATTCATGGAATGGTTAACTCGTGAAGGGGTTGGACAACAGGCTGGACAAATATATAAAAGCCTGAATGTCCCAATGTACAGTATCTCACTGAATACATTGAACCCCATTGAAGTTTGTTGTGTTGCACTGAGGGCCGATAGCTATCTGACCTATCATTTGACTTTGTTATTGCTTGACCTTAAAATAAAGTACTTTGTATGTTCCTTTGTAACCGGTGTTTGGTGTGTTTCCTTTGGGTTCCCCGGCCTCATATTATTTTTCTCTTTTCACAGTTGGCGCCCGAACAGGGACCCTCAAGATTGATGCCGGAACATTGAAGGTTGACGCATACTATCGGACCGGGATCGGACGGTGTGATACTACGGGCCCGACTGAACGAGAGGCGACACCTCTACAGCGCTGCACGATCCGATCCCTGGACGATAGCCGTGCGGTCTGAGACGGCATCTTGACGAGGGTTCACTTTTAAGGTGGGCAGATTTGCCGAAATCACCAAACACAAGGTAAAATTTGTTAGGTAAGTTCTTTGATAAACCATACGGTCCTCCTTAGGTTTGGTCAGGTGAGTCGTGACCCCACTCTTAATTTAACCCTGACAATTTGAATTTGGCGCATTGTATCTGCAGACACAATTATTGACCAGGTAACACCAAGTTTTTGAGAAATGCATGGGAAATTGTCTAGCTGCTTTAGGACATTTTTCCGCAGCGATCGACAATATTTGGAATTTAGCCACCCGGCACCACAGGAGGGGTCGCCGGCGTTTACTATGTATTGTAAACATAGCATTGGAAGTGTAGTATTTAATGATATTTGGCACAGACAAACCAGACATGCCTCTGAACTTCAGTGGCCAATCAATGGTAGTTTTGAGATCCCTCGTATTGAATACTTAGAGTCGGTCTTGTTAAAGAAAAAGGTCAGACCTGCGGCATTTGATGTTCTGCAGAATTGGAAAAAAGAAGCGTTGCAGCAGTTTAAGACTAGGGAAAAACATGCACGCCGTCATAAAATGAACGCTGAAAAGGCGTTGTTGTATGATCAGGACAAACAGTCTGAGTCAGTTAAGAATATTGATAGGGCTTTCTCACTCGGTATTCAGAAAATCTATCCTTCTAAAGACCTTCATGTTTCTGACGAGTTTCTCGACAAATTGTTAAATGAGCGAAGGCCTGGTGCCTCTGCACCACCTCCGTATGATCTTCTTCCTGTTGCATTGCCTCTTCCTGCTGTTATTCCTGCTCTCCCTGCTCAACCTGTTGCTCCTATTATTCCGGCTGTTGTTCCTCCGCCTGCTCTACTACCTCTTCCCATTGCACCAGTAATAACACCTCCATTGAATCTGCCTGCACCTCCACTTCCGAGTGGTTCTGTACCGACTATAGTTGATCGGAGTGCAGGGTCGAAGGTTGTTACTTGTAATACTGTCCCTACAGATAAAAAGCGGGATTTGCTTGCATGGGCTAAGCATTGTATGGAGAGAGATGACCGAGCTAATGTTTATGCCACACTGTCTAATATGGATAATTTTCCTGAGAAAAATGTTTTTATTGAAGGTTTAGGGATTCATTTGTGTGTAATGTGGGGTAAATTAAATAATGTGGATCTCCCACAAGGGCTGAGGGATCTGAATACTTTAGCACTATCCAGAGATACTGTGGAGAAAGTACATGAGCATGTTGAGAGGTTGTTTGAGTATAGGAGAGATTTGGAGAAGTTACGGAATGAGGATGATGAAGAAGAGAGTATGTATATACAGAAACGATTTCTTCCGTGTTGTAAATGGGCATCTGAGGAAGCACAAATTTGTACAAGAGATGCGATTAGATGGATTTCGGATTTATCGATAACTCCGGTTGAGGTATATGACACATATAGTCAATATACGCTAGAAATGCAGAGGAAGGTGATTCAGGTAATGGCAGAGTGCCTGCAGGATGAATGTGTGAGGAAGAAGGTTAGTTGTCCCACAGAGCTACTAGGTATTTATAAGAGAGCTTTTTCGCTTGACACTTCTTTGACTGCCTTATTGCTCGACTTAGCTCTGCTGCTTAGTAAGCGTTCAGAGTTGCCTATATTTCAGTTGCCTATGAGAGAGGTGCCTCCGACATTTGTCCCAAAAGTTGAGATTGCCGCTAATGCTGTAGCAGGTATAGCTGCTGTGGACATTCCTGCACATTATGTATCACAGTTTGTTCACGTCCCATTTTCGCGACAAGAAGTGAATACTATTAGGCAATCTATTCCCGACATTAGGAAAAATCAGACAGGATTCTATAAAGAGATAGAGTCCGTCTTGCAGTTCTCAGTGTTCACCCTAGGCGATATTGACTTATTATTCCCTGTACTCCTGCCCGTAGATTTGTGGAAACAGGTTAGAACAATAGATGATGCACCTGGGTTGGCAGATACGTGGGCTAATATAACTAGGCTTGATGAGGAAAGGCCTGCTGGTGAGAGACCGCCTCAGGTGATACTCACTTTGCCTGACAGAATCATTGCGAAATTAAAAACTATAATTCCCAAAAAAAGAATTATTTGGGACAAGCTTACGGCCTGTGTCCAAGGAAAATCTGAGGGTGCCACCGAGTTCTTTAACCGGTTTGAACAAGTATTCTCGGACTATAGTGGACAGGATTTAGGCGCAGAATCTGGGAAAAGGTTATTTGTGGACAAATAGGTGCATGGATTGCTGCCTGACATCCAGTCACAGATTATGTCTTCCGAGAGCGCTTGGCAGGCGAAATCTCAATCAGAAGTACTGCACATGGCTCAGTACTATGAGAACCGTGTCAATAATGAAAAAGATAGAGTAGAAAAGAGAAAAGGAGACTTAAAGACTAAAGTATTGTTAAAGCAAATTGTTAGAGGCCCCAGAGGGGGTAGTTCGCAGATTAGAGGTCAGTACGTTCCACAAGGGAATGTTCCCTTGAGTCCTGTGAACATTAACCAGTGTGCCTATTGTCGCCAGGAGGGTCATTGGCGTGCACAATGCCCCGTCCTTCGACAGAGGTCGAATAACACATTTAGGAGTATGGGTAGAAGACCCAGAGTCGCACCGTGGTGGGGGGCCCTGGTAGAGGTCAGTTTTCACAGGATCCTCAGCAACCTTTTTCACAGGACAATCAGGCTTCGAGTGTGGATACTAGAAACATATTCGATCACCCGTCTGCTGCTTACCTCTCTGTGGAGCTTCCTTCTGATGATATTTTGTTTAGTTAGGATTGCCCGAAGCAGGGTTTGGAACCTACACCTTTTCCCGTTAGTCAAAAAGGTCCCTACGTTGAAATGGTAGTGGGAAATAGGAAACATCAGTTCTTGATAGACACTGGTGCTCCATTGATCATTTTCGGGTTCCAAACATCTCACTGTCAGGGCAAACCAATGTCTCCGTAGGGTTTTCTGGCACACCAATCATTTGTCCAGTTTCTTCGCCGGTACCTATTTCTTTGGGTCCCTTTACGGACCATTGTCCCTTTCTTTTGACTTCGAATTGTGGAGAGAATTTGTTGGGGTTGAATCTGTTGAAGGAATTAAATGCGGTAATTTACTGTTCAGCTGATGGAGTGCGTTTGACGATTTCACCACAGCAGTTTTCTGTTTCACAATACTTGACTAGACCTTTGCCACCAGAATTTAGTAATGTCCCGGAGTGTTTGTGGGCGGCTGACGACAATGATGTCGGTGTTCTACAGATTGAGCCTGTTAGAATAGTCTTGAAACAGGGTATTAAGCTGCCACGTATTCCGCAGTATAAGATCTCGGTTGAAGGTGAGCGAGCTTTGAAGAGCATTGTTTCCGATTTTGTGCATTGTGGGGTGATTGAGGAGATTGCGGGAAGTTTGTGTAATAGTCCGATCCTACCCGTGTACAAAAAAGGCGATAATGCTATTCCGTTTTGTTTTATAATTGATTTGCGTGCCATCAACAGAGTTGTCGCTACACAATTTCCAATTGTGCCTGATGTGACAATGATATGAACTATGATTCCAGCTACGGCTACTTACTTCAGTGTTGTGGACCTGAAGAATACTTTCTTCAGTATTCCTATACACAAGGACAGTAGATATTTGTTTGCGTTCACCTTAGGGGGACGCTCGTTCACATTTACTCGTGCACCTCAAGGGTACACCGAGAGTCCTAGCATTTACAGTAGGGCCTTGAAAGAACAGCTTGATACTCTTGAATTACCCCCTACTTGTACGCTGCTTCAGTACGTTGACGACTTGCTTTTAGCAGCAGATTCTGAGAGCTCTTTTAAAGAGGGCACGGTATTGTTGCTCACCCATCGCTTAAAAAGTTTCAATATTGTTGCCAGGAGGTTGCCTATTTAGGCTACCTCCTGTCAAAGAAGGGAAGAAGATTGACACCTCAAAGAATAAAACACATTTCTGGCATGTCTGTCCCAAATACACAGAAGGAAGTCAGAGCCTTAATAGGTATGGCCTCTAACTGTAGGTTATGGATCTCAAACTTTTCACTAGTGATAAACCCGATGTTGGCTTTGACAAAGAAGGGCATTTCTTCGCCATTGCCATGGAAATCGGAACATCAACAATCATTTGAGCTTCTCAAGACTGCATTATGCTCTGCACCAGTTTTAGGTACACCAAATTATAGCAAGGCCTTTGTGTTGTTTGTGCATGAATGTGATGGATGTGCTTTGGCTGTATTAATGCAGGAACACGGAGGGAAGAATAGGCCGTGCGGCTACTACTCTTCCGCCCTTGATCCTGTCGCATGTGGTTTGTCAAGATGTTTGCGAGCTGTCGCTGCTGCTGCCGCATCTGTGAAGCAGAGTGAGGGAATGGTCCTAGGCCATGATCTAACCCTGATGGTACCTCACTCTGTAGATGTTCTATTGAACAAAACCCAAACGCAACACCTCACTTCCGCACGATTGACGAGATATGAGTTAATTTTATTTGCTCCCCACATACAAATTAGGAGGTGTTGTGTTCTTAATCCGGCTGAACTCCTACCTCCCCGCAAAATACTGTTTGCGGTGATGATGAGTCACATGACTGCCTGTATACTACTGAACAAGAAACGAAGGGTAGAATTGATCTTAAGGACACTCCTTTGGATAATGCACAAGGGGAGCTATTTTGTGATGGCACTTGTTTCAAACTTCCGGATGGTACATCCACAGCTGCTTATGCAGTCACTACATTGAGCACGGTTGTAGAGATCAAGCGAATTACAGATAACTCTGCGCAGGCCGCAGAGATTATAGCATTAACCCAAGCTTGTGAGCTTTCCGGAGGGTTAACAGTGAATATATATACTGACAGTCAGTATGCCTTTGGGGTGGCTCACAACTTTGGGAAACTTTGGTCAGAAAGAGGGTTTCTAACTTGACATGGGACCAAGATTCAACATGGCCCCCTGATAGTACAATTGCTCTCGGCGCTCCCGCTTCCTAGTCAGTTAGCGATCATGAAATGCGCAGCGCATCGCAAGATCACAGATGATGTAGGAAAAGGGAATGCTTTCACTGATCAGATAGCCAGACAAACTGCCACAAATCTTCGCACAGAAATGTATGCTCTAAGAGAAACTAGGGATGTCTATGTAATGAGCGAGGATATTGGGTCTGTGTGGGATATCCAAGCTGATGCCGCAATGGAAGAATCTAAGAAATGGGCTGAAGGCTTGGGGAAATTACATTATGACGGGTGTTGGGTGGACACAGTTGAAGGGAAATGGTTACTTCCTAATGCCTATATAGTTATGATGGTTACTATGGCACACAGTCCCACATGTGTGTGCTCAACAGATTACGAAAATGTTCGAGAAAGTCTGGGTAAATGATAAGATTTCGAAAATTGCTCAGCATTATGTCCAAAATTGCATGATTTGCCTACAGCACAATGTGGGAAGGGGACGGTAACTCCAAGGGGTAGCTTTGGGCCTCCTTCTGTCCCGTTTGAGGTGATACATTTTATTTTTATTGAGATGGAGCGGTGCAATAGTTTAAAATATGTCCTTGTGGTCATTTGTGCCTTCAGTAAATGGGTTGAGGCTTTCCCTGTCAAATTCGCCACAGCCATGACCACTGCAAAAATTATGATAAAAGAATATTTCCCGTGGTTTGGGTTGCCAAGAGTCATCTGGTAGGACAATGGTCCACATTCAATCTAAGACTGGGCTCTCTCCATTTGAGGTGGTGATGGGGAGACCTGCCAATATTTGGGTCTTCCGAAACCTAAAGCACTGAGAAATGTTGAGAATGTATTGCTTTCAGACTACTGTAACCAGTTGACTAAAAATCTGTATTTCATTTATCATCAGGTATGATAAGCTTTACCTGTACGATATGAGGGGGCCCAGGACAAAACATCCGGCCTGGAAGCTGGGCCCTGGTGAGAGCATACGAACGGTCCTCTTGCCTCGCGCCTCGCTGGCGGGGACCATTTCAGGTTTTGTTGGTCACCCAAACAGCAGTGCGGGTGGCTGGAAAGAAGAACTGGATACACGTGACGCATGTCAAGAAACTTCCTCACCCAACGACGCACGTTACAGAAGAAACAGAACCCCTTGCTAATGCTGCAATTGATAATCCTGGAGCAGCAAATAGCACTGTGAGTGAATCGGAGAATCTCTCTGAGCCCGTGGGGCTTGGGGAACTGTCCATTTTGCCTCCACACTCTTTGGAAAAGTCATTTCCGGAAACCATTGCTTCGAATTCTGCAACTTCCGTTGCCTCTGATACGTTGCTTCCATCAGGGAGTGACGTTACCTTATTTCCAGATCAAACAGTACCGGGAACCACCAGATATAATCTTCTACAGAGAAAATAGACCTACAGCACAGTTCGACTGTGCATTCGAAAGAAGGAAAGAATCGTCAAGGGCTTGCCCTTTTGCCCAAATTTGAGAAAGGGGGTTCTGTTGGCTAGGGTTGGGGAAGGACTAAGAAGCCGTGTGACCGGGGGATCGCCAGCAACGAACATTGGGGTTTCCATCAGAAGACTGCAATGCCTGCCACCGATACTGCCCGTATTGGACTTGTAAATAAGGGGGTGACCAACTTGGACAATGAAAAATGTGCCTGGGCCCCGAAAACGTATTGCTGTGTTTTGATGTTAATAATTGGGATTTTTATAGTAACTGCTTTAGGATTCTGGTATGTTGAGGAGATTTATCCTCTAGAGCCTATTTTGCCAACTGAAATTGCACCTACTGTTTTTACTCCTTGTGTACACCTGCATACTCTGTCACCTAGGGACTCTCAGCATAGACAGAAGTATCACAATCATATTATGATGTTAATCATGAATTCAACACAGGCGATTTTTAACAAAACCAATTGTTGGGTCTGTTCACATTTACCGCAACATGGGGATAAGGGGCTAGGTTGGTATATTCATCCCTTACCTTTGACGACTGCTTGTTATGCCTCTCTCAGAGCACTGTTCTTTGGCCGATGGAATGATAGCATCTCGGGGAACTTCGATGGAACTAATTTGAATGATTTTGAGAAACGTGTTCTGATTCCCCTCGGATGCTCGCTTTTCGCAAATAGGAGCAAACCCAACATTGCTTCTATTAGGCCTTCTGATAGACTATCTCGTCCTTTCCAATCTTTAGTTTCCTTTAAAATGGCTCCGATAGGCAATAAGGATGCCGTGCCTCCTACTTACTCTGTTAACCATAGCCCTGATTCAGTTTCTTTCTGCATACAGAGGAATGGTACCCAGTCAATGGGAGATTTTAAAGGCTGTGCCAACGTTGCAAATTTGACTGGGGAAGACAGACCTTTGTATGTGGGTGAACCTGTCTATTTTGTTTGCGGTAATGTAGCATTTCCATGGTTACCCAGGGATTGGTAGGGAACCTGTTATTTAGGGATCCTGTTACCTGGGGTATTCATAGCAAGTACTTTGGAAGTTTCAAAGGCTCGTCCATGACGGGACGAGAATGGTGATACCCCCGCACAAGTGATGGGAGATATAGCGAAATCAGTTGTGCCATTTTGGGGGCAGATAGCAAATTCCGAAGACATCAGGAGACTAGCGAGAGTACTGGAGAGAACCATCAACCGGACCACAGATATACTCTATAACATGACAGAGCAGAAAGCGATAAGATTAGTAGCACTCCAGAACCGGATCACATTAGATGTCATTCTGGCTGAACGTGGTGGAGTATGTAAATTAGTGGGGTCCGCCTGCTGTGTTTTTGTACCAGACTCCTCCCCAACCATTTTTAAAGCAATTCAGAATCTGCACGTCCTTAGCTCAGAAGTGCATGTTCCAGAGGGGAACTGGAATCTTAGTGCTTGGTTTTGGGATTTCTTGCGATCTTGGGGTTGGAAGGTACTTTCAGTTTTGTTGATTATTTTGGGAGTTCTGCTATTCCTTTGTTGTTGTATCCAATGTCTGCCTAGTATATCTTTGATGCTAGGGGGATGTTGTGCTCAGGCAATAGGTACGATAGGACACAAAGTATATGCCCCGGATAAAACTTCCAAGGAGTATGTGGTAAAAGAGATTTTGACTTTGTTATTGCTTGGCCAGGCACCCAAGACTCTAGGCCCTGCCCACAACCACCTGATAGATATTCAATTCTATGGGTGTAATCTATGGGTGTGATATGCTGAGGTGGTTGTGGCCATGGCCAAGGGTCTTGGGTGTATGACTAACAGCCTTTGCCCATGCACCCAAGACTCTAGGTCCTGCCACAAAAACTGTAGCATATCACAACCGCAACGGCCGCACCATATCACACCCATGCTGCCTTATAACTTCAGTGCTTATAACTTCGGTCTTGGGTGCCTGGCCTTCGGCTTGAGAGAGTGAAAGTGACATGAACAAGTTTGGTTATATATGTTGGGGTCCTTAGTGGTAGTAGTATTAAACAATGTGAAAATATTGAATAATTAGTATGGATAACACATTATTGGGGTAATTCATATACTTCAGCGCACAAGTGGTGCACGCGGCTGGCGCACAGTGTGCGCGTGCGACTTTCTGCGCCAGCCGCGTGCGCTAAAATCCATTTCCGCGCACAACATATTCATGGATTTTAACATCCAAAACCAGCATTGGCACAGAGTGGCGCATCAACCCTGCAGCAGCGCCAGTTACGCGCCCAACCCCTCCCCGTGCGCCATGTACAGCGCACAAATCCATACATGGTGCACAGGCTCACAACCTCGAAAATGCCTGTAAAACTCCCCGCGCACCCCTCCGAATACACGTACCCCGCTGCGTGGGTAGTCTCACACACGATTGTCCCTGTGCGAGCAGGGTACGTGTATTACTGGGGTTCACAGGAAGTTTCTAACGCGAGTGGCCCTGTGCGAGTGGGTACATGTATTACTGGGGATCGCGGGAAGTGTCACACGCGATTGGCCCTGTGCAAGCGGGGTATGTGTACTACTGGGGTTCGTGGGAAGTTTCACACACGATTGGTCCTGTGCGAGCGGGGTACGTGTATTACTGGGGATCGCGGGAAGTGTCACACGCGATTGGCTCTGTGCGAGCGGGGTACGTGTATTACTGGGGTTCGTGGGAAGTTTCACACGCGATTGGCCCTGTGCAAGCAGGGTATGTGTATTACTGGGATCGCAGGAAGTTTCACACGCGATTGGCCCTGTGCGAGCGGGGTATGTGTATTACTGGAGTTTGCGGGAAGTTTCACACACGATTGGCCCTGTGCGAGCGAGGTACGTGTATTACAGGGGTTCGCAGGAAGTGTCACACGCGATTGGCCCTGTGCGAGCGGGGTACGTGTATTACTGGGGTTCATGGGAAGCGTCACACGCGATTGGCCCTGTGCGAGCGGGGTAGGTGTATTACTGGGGTTCGCGGAAAGTTTCACACGCGATTGTCCCTGTGCGAGCGGGGTACGTGTATTACTGGGGTTCGCGGGAAGTTTCACACACAATTGGCCCTGTGCGAGCAGGGTACGTGTATTTCTGGGGTTCGCGGGACGTTTCACACACAATTGGCCCTGTGCGAGCGGGGTACGTGTATTTCGGGGGTGCGCGTGAAGTTTCACACGCGATTTTGCTGTCAGAGTGGGGTACATGTATCCAGTGTGGTGCGTGGGGAGTCCTACACGTGAATTGGCAGTGTGAGTCCTCCCAGGTGTCCCCTCTACCCCCTCCATGGCCCCTGCAGGCAGCCCACACCACAGGGGACTACCCTGCACCCCTGGTCATGTCCCACAGGCAGCCCATCCACCATGGGCATACCCCCTAGCCAAGCCACATGTCACCTTGCAATATGATCACCAACTCATGTCCCCCTGAACCCCCACCACCCAGCAGTGAGAGGCACCTGTCAGCAGGCCCCTACTCATGTCTCTCTGCACCCCCACCCCCCAGCAGTGAGGGCCACCTGCCAGCAGGCCCCCACTCATGTCCCACTCATGTCCCCCTGCACCCCCAACCCCCAGCAGTGAGGGGCACCTGCCAGCAGGCCCCCACTCATGTCCCCCAGCACTCCCACCCCCCAGCAGTGAGGGGCACCTGCCAGCAGGCCCCCACTCATGTCCCCCTGCACCCCCACCCCCCAGCAGTGAGGGCCACCTGCCAGCAGGCCCCCACTCATGTCCCACTCATGTCCCCCTGCACCCCCACCCCCCAGCAGTGAGGGGCACCTGCCAGCAGGCCCCCACTCATGTCCCCCTGCACCCCCACCCTCCAGCAGTGATGGGTACCTGCCAGCAGGCCCCCACTCATGTCCCACTCTTGTCCCCCTGTACTCCCACCCCCCAGCAGTGAGAGGCACCTGCCAGCAGGCCCTCACTCATGCCCCCCAGCACTCCCACCCCCCAGCAGTGAGGGGCACCTGTCAGCAGGCCCCCACTCATGTCCCCCTGCACCCCCACCCCCCAGCAGTGAGGGCCACCTGCCAGAAATCCCCCACTCATGTCCCACTCATGTCCCCCTCTACCACCACCCCCAGCAGTGAGGGGCACCTGCCAGTCGGCCCCCACTCATGACCCACTCATGTCCCCCTGCACTCCCAGCCCCCAGCAGTGAGGGGCACCTGCCAGCAGGCCCCCACTCATGTCCCCCAACACTCCCACCCCCCAGCAGTGAGGGGCACCTGCCACCAGGCCCCCACTCATGTCCCCTGCACCCCCACCCCCCACCAGTGAGTGCCACCTGCCAGAAATCCCCCACTCATCTCCCCCTGCACCCCAACCCCCCAGCAGTGAGGGGCACCTGCCAGCAGGCCCCCACTCATGACCCACTCATGTCCCCCTGCACTCCCAGCCCCCAGCAGTGAGGGGCACCTGCCAGCAGGCCCCCACTCATGTCCCACAACACTCCCACCCCCCAGCAGTGAGGGGCACCTGCCAGCAGGCCCCCACTCATGTCCCCTTGCACCCCCACCCCCCAGCAGTGAGGGCCACCTGCCAGCAGGCCCCCACTCATGTCCCACTCATGTCCCCCTGCACCCCCACCCCCCAGCAGTGAGGGGTACCTGCCAGCAGGCCCCCACTCATGTCCCCATGCACCCCCACACACCAGCTGTGAGGGCTACCTGCCAGCAGGCCCCCACACATGTCCCCCTCATGTCCCCTGCACCCCCACACCCCAGCAGTGAGGGGCACCTGCCAGCAGGCCCCCACTCATGTCCCTGGGCACTCCCACCCCCCAGCAGTGAGGGGCACCTGCCAGCAGGCTCCCACGCATGTCCCCCTGCACCCACACCCCCCAGCAGTGAGGGGCACCTGCCAGCAGGCCCCCACTCATGTCCCCCTGCACCCTCACCCCCCAGCAGTGAGAGCCACCTGCCAGCAGGCCCCCACTCATGTCCCCCAGCACTCCCGCCCCCCAGCAGTGAGGGGCACCTGCCAGAAGGCCCCCACTCATGTCCCCCTGCACCCTCACCCCACAGCAGTGAGGGGCTTCTGCCAGCAGGCCCCCACTCATGTCCCACTCATGTCCCCCAGCACTCCCACCCCCCAGCAGTGAGGGGCACCTGCCAGCAGGCCCCCACTCATGTCCCCCCTAACATGTCAACATGACCCACAATCATGGCCCTCATGGCCACCAAAATCCCAAAGCACGCCACCCCTGTCCAAATAACCCACCAAGCATAACATACACCCCACATTGAAATGCACATTACAAGAAACAACCCAAATGGCATGTATGTACATCAACACATGTCCGTCACACACACACAATGGGTGCCAGTGAATGTGAAAACCCACATCGTGACATGCATGAAACCAATGAGAGAATACCACACATTGAAGTACGGGAACAAATGTATTGAACAAAAAATGTGATGAAAGAAAATCAAATACCAAACAATGGACATAAGGAAAACAATGCAGAATGTCACATAATGTTAATAAAAGGAAATCAGAATCCAAAATATATGAAATCAAAAATGTCTGCAAAGTCTCCTTCCAACAAAGCAAATCCAAACAGAAATGAAAAAGTAAAATCCATTGCTCCATGGAAAAATCAAAAAAGAAAATGCCGACAAATACACACTCCAACTATTTACAAGGATGAAATCATGGGTCCAGGAGCCCAACTGTCCAAATGAAACCTACAAAAATACACTAACTAATGAAGAAATATATACAAAAATGTGGGGTATTGTCCAAGCGCCCCAAAAAAAAAATGAACACCAAAATGAAACCTAACACTAACTAACTAACAAACTATTTACAATGGCAGCGGGCTAGTCCGATGGCTCAATTTTGGATGTCCCGTGCCAGGGCATCATCAAACTCCCGCTCAATGTTTGGGGGGGACATGGTCCTCTTCCATGGCCCTGAGGGTTGACAGGGACGATGACATGTTGGCCTCCAACTCACTGCGAATTGCCTCGAGGCACTCGGCCCGCCTTAGTGCCCTCCGCATGGAGTTCTCCACCCTGACCATTGTGAGCCATGCCTCTTCCACCCGCTGCCGCTCCGCATCTATGGCGTGGCCCAACCGCTGCCACACAAAAGACACTTGCAATCCTGGGTCCTCCTGCCCTCTGGCTGATGCCTGCCCCTCCAATGTTGAAGGCCCCGAGCCATCATTGCTCCCACCATGTTGCTGCTGCTGCTGTGCCTGTGCCTGAGCCCTGGCTCTTGCTGCCTGCACGTCCTCCTCCGGCTGGGGTGCAGTTGTCGTGGTGGCCACCCCTGCTGGATGTCTGACTCCCGACTGTGGCAGGGATGTGTCCTCCACCAGCCTGGCCGCTGGGTCAGAGGCAGCTCCACAGGGTACCCAGGTGATACATGGGTGGGAAGATGGCATGGAGGACAACTGGTGCGTAGGGGGTTCAGGTGAGGAGGGGGTCACAGGAAGGTCCAGCACACAGAGGAATCCAGCACTGGTGACCCATCCCAGTAGGTCAACACGGTCCAAGAGGCATCCGAGATGCCGTGCAGTGTCTTCACGAAAATACTGCAGGTCAACTCGCATGTCCCGTTGACGCAACGCTATCCCAGCCAGGACAGGCTCAATACGGTCCCGGATAGCCATGTCTGGAGGGAGAGGAAGGCCAGTTGTTGTGCGCCCATCCCCTCCCTGAAAACGGGTCTGGACGTAGGCATCCCTGCTGGTGCCGGATGATGCAATCACAGGGACAAGATTACACACAGGCACCTATGCGGCGACCTGTGCTGCCTCCTGTCCCTGCCCCTGCACTGCACCACTGGCACCAGTGGAATCCCCACCTCCAGACCCCATGTGTGTCCCTTCCACGGCCTCCTCCTCCCCCAAACCCCCCACCAACCTGGTTGACTCCATGCCATTTTCCTCCGTCGGACCCTGTGGGGTCTCAGCTGCCCCTTCTGCTGCCGAGGAGTCAATCTCCAACCTCCGCCTCTTGGACCTTCCCTCAGCATCTGCGGCCTGGGACGCGGCACCAGACTCCTCACTCCCCGAAGAGATGACAATCTGGGATGGTATCCGGGCCTTGCATCTCCGGCTGGTGGTGCGATCCCTGCCGCTTTGCTCCACAGCACCCTCTCCGCCCTCTTCATCAGTTGAAGGCTGCAGACAGGGAGAGATAGAACACAAGCATCAGGTCCCTGTACAATGGACTGATACACACATGACAGTTGTACATGAGTGGCAGTGTCAAACTTCAGACATGGCATCACACTCCCTAACACACATGTTATTTCTACTCACACACATGAGCAATTCCACAGCAATATTGCACCAGGCAGCACCACCCATACACATACAACAGCATCAGCATCCAAAGGTGAGCCTGACGTCAAATTAAACACGGGGAGTACACAACACATGCACACACACCAACACACTTACATGCATGTGTGCATGTCCACCAACTGTCAGAGTGATGAGATCGCCATCCATGTCACATCTGGCATTCATGGCATTCAGCCTTCTACATGTCAGTGCCACATGCATCCATGTTGCATCATAGTTGCACACTTGTCAAATGCATACACATGCACATGTACACAGTGCAGATACATGCAGCTGGAACCAACATCCATGTGTGACACCACAACCATGCCAACATACATACACAGTAATTCAAACATGTGTGCTCCCACATCTGCATTTGGCCTGCATGCTTACCCACACATACACCCTCCATGTGTCTCACAGATGAGAGGACTCGCATGTGTCAGCCTCACGCCCCTGTACATACACATCCATACATGGCCCTACAAAAACACATGTGCAACCTGCACACTACTGGCACACCATGACACCCACAGCGTCCAATCAGTATGCATGTACGCTCGACTCCAGACGGGTCTGCCTCTCAAGGCCCTGGACGTGGAGCGCTGGGCATATGCATTCCAGGACCCTCGTTTGGTGGTCGGACAGGTGGCCCCCGCGCCCCTTGGCATCCGCTGCCTTCAAGAGGCGCCGGGCCTTGTCGAGGGTCCTGGACCTGAAGTCCTCCCAGCGCCCCTTGACATGTTTGATGTCGCAGACTGCCACCCCCTCCTCGTTAATGGTAGTCACAATGTCCATCCAGATCCTGGTCCGTCCTTCATAGTTGGCGCAAGAACTTCCAAAGAGGGCATCATACTGCCCCAGGACTTGCTCCACCAGGACACCAACTTCCCTGGCACTGAAGCTGGTGGCCCTCTGCCTTTCTGGCTGGGGGTTGCCAGTGGTGCCAGATGGTGGTGTGCCCGACATGGCAACCCCAGAGGCAGGTGTGGGTGGGCAACTGGGTCCTGGGGCTGGGCTGTGGAGCGATGGTATCCCAGTCAGGAGTCTTCAGTTCCAGCAGGGGTGGTCACAACAACTGCACCCCTGCAGATGGATGATGTGCAGGCAGCAAATAGGAGGGCACGTGGGCAGCAGGCAAGCTGGCAGCAGCAGATGGCAGGTGGGAGCGTGCTCAGGGATCTGGGGGGCAGTAATTCGGCCTTCTGGGCAGGAGTGTGGTCTTCCGTGTGTTGTTGCGTGGCCATCTTGATACGGAGTGATTTGGCACGTGAAAATCTTGCACGTCTGCGTGTAATTCGAGGAAAGGCCCTTAGCGCGTAAGTGCGTCTATGATGTTACGCGTGCGGGCGTTTCCCTCGTGACGTGGCCATAGTGGCTCATGGCACATGAAAAAACTGCACGTCTGCGTGTGAATGCGTGTAATCCAAGGAAAGGACCTACGCATATGTGACATGACGCACGCGGGCGTTTCCCTCAGCACGGGTCCATGTTCATCGTACATGTCCAAAAACTGCACGTCCGAGTGTCAGCTTGTGTAATTGGAGGAAAGGGCCTTAGCGCATACATGCGTAAGTGACGTTGTACGTGTGGGCCGCTTTAAAAGGTACATGTAGGACCCCATTTCCTTGTAGGTGCTTTTCGTGGAGAGCGAGTGGGTGAATTCTGTACTTCTTGTCGGTTCACACGCGATTACTTCACAGCGTTTCAAGTTCGTACTCCCTGTTACCTCTGACAGCGTTCATTTTTTTTGTTGGGCCTGTTTCCTCAAACAGCATTCACTTCTTCTTTTGTCCTGTCTCCTCAGACAGCGTACAATTCTTCTTTTGGCGGGGGTGTTGCCAACGCACACACGCGTGTCTTTTTCACGTTCTTTTTCCAGACAGACGGTGAGTCGCGCACGTATTTACCAACTGTGCTTGCCCGGTGTGTCGCGTACCCCTTCAGAGGTCATTGTAGGCTGTGTGTAACATGCATACGCTTATTTTTGTGTTCCTGGTTGCCACAACGTAGTGCGCGTTCATTTTTCCATGCACGTGGTCTACGAGGGGTTGCGTGCACATTATTTTTTGTTTTCGGGGTGCTGGTGCGTTGCGTGACCCGTCATCTTCCCCCAGGGGTCACAAACAGCCTTGCTAGAGCACTAGGGTACGATTTCCATCTAGTACCCTACTCCTTTCACCCCCAATTGCCCAGGACAATCGTTTACTGCTACTCCCATATGCACAACAACATCAGTGCCATGGTTGAGAGGCGACCAAGCGGTAAGGGAGGCAAAGGTAGCCGACCTCCAAAAGGTGGGCGTGGTGGGCGGGGTAGGGGGCGTGTGTCAGGATTTGCAGGGTGCCCCTAGATCCCCATGTGTGGAGGACCAATCAGGGACACCCATGCCGCCCCCCCATGGTTGTGGGAAACGTAGCTGACACCATCCCAGCTCAGCCCTTGTTGGACCAGCCCATTGTGGCACCTGAACCGGCACAGGATGACTCCCAGGCTGACTTCCAGGTCAGCAAGTCTAAGCCACGTGTGGTGGTGCAAGTTGGTGTCACCAGGCCACATGGATGGGGGCAGCGATGTCATCTGCTGCCCCAGGTAGGCAGGGTTGGGAGGCTGCAGGGGCAGCTGCAGCTCTATCCACCCCAGCTCTGAGTCTCCCAGCCGGGACAGTGTCGGTCCAGGTGTAACGCTCACCTGATTCCCACGGAGGCGCTGACCCAAACTGGACTGCTACAGTTGCTTCTATGACTATGATGAGGCGTAGAACTCGGAAGACGCTCTGGGCAGGACCTCTGAATATTGACTGTCTAGCTTGTAAGGTGAGTTTTCTGCAGGTGGAAGAAAAAGGGGTAATTACAAGCTGGTTGGATAAGTTCTCCCACCAATCTTCTGCTTTTCCCACTTCTTGGTTCTCGACTGGTCTCCACGAACTCTCACCTTTAGTTTAGTAAAGCAGAGCTCTCCATCCTGCTTCTGCTGCAGGGGCGCGTGGAATCCAGTTACGTCACTGGATGATTTCAGTGTTTAGGCTCAGTGTCCTTTTGTGGCTTGTAATAGTCCTTCAGGTGCCGAGGAGCTGTTGGCAACACCACCACTGCTGTGCAAGAAGAGGCTCGTGAGTATAGAAGATCTGAGGCCGCTTCTGAAGGAGCACCCTTTTATAATGTCCTTTTCTGTCTTTCAGGTGCCGAGATGCTGTGGGCGATGCCGCCGCTGTTGCACGTGCGGTGGCACGTAAGTATAACTGAATTGTGGCCGTTTCCAAATGGGCGCCTCTGATAATGTCTTTTCCTTCCTTTCAGGTGCCGAAATGCTGAGGGCGATGCTGCCGCTGCTGCGCGTGAAGAAGCCCGTAAGTATTACTGAATTGTGGCCACTTCAAAATGGGCACCTCTAATAATGTCTTTTCCTTTCTTTCAGATGCCGAAATGCTGAGGGCGATGCTGCAGCTGCTGCGCGTGAAGAAGCGCGTAAGTATAACTGAGTTGCAAACCCTTTGGCTCGGACACCACTAACAATGTCTTTTGTCTTCCAGGTGCTGGGATGCTGCCGAAGCGAAGGCCGCGGTGAACTCCGGTGTGACCACGGATGGATAAGGTAAGCGAGCGCAGCTGCGAGCGTGTTGCCCGTTTTCTAACCTTATGTCTTTATTTGCAGGTTGTCGGAGACTGGACTCTTGTGGCTGAATTCTGATGAGTAGATGTTCCTGTGCCTTTTCTTCATCCACAGGTTGCTGCTCGAGAAGCTGAGGGTGTGTCTGGACCTGGAATGTAGGAGCCGACTCAGTGAGCGTCCTGCTGCTGTTGCAGAATAACACGAAACATGAATTCTATCGGGCGTGGTTTAAATAGTGGAGAAGTGCTTTGGTGCGTATTCTTCCTCCAGCCTCACCCAGGTAAGAAAAGAGTTCCTGTAACAGAGGATTGGTCCCTCCCAGCCAGTGGCTGGGACTTCACCCAGCTTGGATTGTTCTAGGTGAGTATGCAGCATGGTCTGCCACAGGTAAGTCCACCCAATCACTACTGCACACTTTAAGAATATGAGCCCAGCGCCCATGGCGCTGGGACTGTGGTTCCTTATGAGCCTGGTGCCAGAGGCGTCAGGACATGGTCCAAAGGGCCCCTCTAGGGGTCTGCTGGAACCAGGGGTGTGGATGATGAGCCTGCTTCCGGGGACGCTGGGCCAGTCTTGGCTCCTCGGGAGTAGCGCTCATGACAGCACCCCCCCTCAAGGCCCCTCCCAAACTTGTCCTCCCCGGGGGTTTTGGTTTATCGGGAAAGGTTCGGTGGAATTTCCTGACTAGACGAGGAGCATGGACGTAATCATAGGGTTCCCAGGATCTTTCCTGGGGTCCGTAGCCTTTCCAGTCGATTAGGTAGAATAGTTTTGATTTGATGATCTTGGAATCCAAAATGTTTTTAACTTCAAATTCGGGCTCTCCATTCACCTGAATGGGTTCTGGATGTCTGGTCAGTCTGGTTCCAGGTTGCATGGGTTTCAAAAGAGATACGTGAAACACAGGATGTATTCTCATATGGGTTGGCAAATCTAATTTAACGGCCACTGGATTAATTATGGCCGTAATTGAATATGGTCCCAGGTATTTTGGGTTGAAGGTGCAAGGTCCTTTTAGCGATAAATGTTTGGTGGACAACCAGACTTGGTCCCCAACCTGGTATTGAGGGGCATCGCTTCAGTGTTGGTCTGCTCCTTTTTTGTACCTTTCTTTAGCTTGTTGTAGATGTGCAGTCGCTTCCTTGAAAGCTTGGGTAATAACAGAGTGCAACTGATCTACGGCGGGTGTTCCAAGATCTTGAGGTGGGTCGAGGTTGGAGGTTCGAGGATGAATTCCATACAAGATGTAGAAGGGACTCTTCCCGGTTCCCGAATGAACTGAATTGTTGTATGCATATTCAGCTATCCAAAGGATGTCCTTCCAGTTGCTTTCAGACTGTTGAAGCATGCATCGTAAATATTGTTTGAGAGTCTGGTTTGTTCTCTCGGTTTGCCCGTCGGTCTGGGGGTGATGGCTGGTTGAAAGTCTTACATCGATTTGAGCTGACCGACAACAACTACGCCAAAAGTGAGAAATAAACTGGCTTCCTCTATCAGAGATTAGTACTGACGGGAAGCCGTGTAACCGGACAATGTTTTCAAGGAATTCTCTGGCTAGTACTGAAGCTGAAGGTAAGCCTTTTAGCGGAATGAAGTGGGCCATTTTAGAAAACAAATCCACAATAACGAGAATAGTGTTGTACCCGGAACAAGAGGGTAAGTCTGTGATGAAGTCCATGGAAAGGGTATGCCAGGGACACGGTGGAATGTCTAATGGTTGCAGAACACCAGCCGGCCTTTTCTTTTGACCCTTGTTTTGAGCGCACACACCACAGGACATCACAAATTCTTTTATGTCTTTTCTCCATGAAGGCCACTAGAAGTGTCTCTTCACTTTTTCTGTGGTTTTGGCGATGCCAGGGTGACCCTCCATTAATGAATCATGATAACAGGAGATTACCTGTTTTTGTAAATCGGCATGTGGTAGGAATAATCGTCCTTGGAAATAAGGCAAGTCATTGTTTACAGTGAAGTTCTCTCCTCTTTGTAACCAGCTCTGTAAGTCTGATGGGGTCACAAGTTGTTTAGTTTTTGCCTCAATATCCTCGATGGATTGCGAAGAAATCAGACCCAAGATCCTTTGTTCAGGAATTATTGGTACGGGTTCGGGATTGACAACGTTATCTCCCATTCCAATTCGGGAAAGAGCATCTGCTTTGCCGTTCTTGTTGCCCGGGCGGTAAGTGATCACAAAGTCAAATTCAGCAAAGAATAGAGCCCAGCAAAGCTGTCTGGAGGATTGAGCTTTGGCGGTTTTCAGATACTGTAGATTTCGATGATCGGTGATCACCGTAACGGTGTGTTTGGCCCCGAGGAGATAAGGCCGCCAGGCCTTAAAGGCGGATTTAATAGCTAAAAGCTCTTTGTCCGTGATGGTGTAATTAATCTCAGGCGCCGAGAACTTTCGAGACCAAAACGCCACAGGATGCAGTTGGTTAGTCTCTGGATCCCTTTGTGAAGAACTGCTCCCATTGCTAAGCTGGAGGCGTCGGTTTCAACGATGTAAGGGAGATCCGGGCGTGGGTGTTTCAGTATTGGCGCCGAGGTGAACTTGGCCTTTAGCTCTTGGAAGGCTTGTTCAGATTCTGCAGACCATTCAAAGCGCTTATTTTTTCTTAAGAGGGATGTGATGGGTTGTACCACTCGTGAAAACTCTGGAATAAATCTGCGGTAAAAATTGGCAAAGCCTAGCATGCTTTGAACACCTTTCACGGAAGTAGGAGATGGCCATTTGAGGATTGCGTCAACTTTTCTCGAGTCCATGTGGACTCCTTTGGGTGTCAGAATAAATCCCAGAAATTCGACCTCAGTGACATGAAAGGCACATTTCTTGAGCTTGGCAAAGGGTTTATGTTGGCGAAAGTTTTTCAAGGACCGCCCTAACATGATTTCGATGATCAGCTTCCGAAGATGAGTACACAAGAATGTCGTCTATGTAGACGACAACACAGACATCAATGAGCTCTCTGAGGACGTCATTCATGAAATATTGGAAGGCGGCCGGCGCATTGCATAGTCCGAAGAGCATCACTTGGTATTCAAATAGCCCATACTTAGTGCGAAATGCCGTCTTCCATTCATCACATTCCTTGATCCGTACCAAATGATAAGCTCCCCGGAGATCAAGCTTGGTATAAATACAGGCGTTTTTCACCTGGTCGAGGAGTTCCGGGATCAGAGGTAAGGGGTATCTGTTTTTTACTGTTATCTGATTCAGAGCACGGTAATCAATACAGGTTCTGAGGTCACCTTCTTTTTTTGGTACGAAGAACAGAGCCGAGGATGCAGGAGTCTTTGACGGACGGATAAAGCCATTGGCCAGATACTGGTCTAAATACTGTCGCAGATGAAGGTTCTCAGGCTCGGTGAGGGCGTAAATCCTACTTCAAGGGGGAGTTGCACCGGGTAGCAGATCTATCTGACAATCGTATGATCTGTTAGGTGGCAAGGTGTTAGCCTGTTCCTTTTGAAAAACATCTTGGAACTCTCGATACTCTTGAGGTAATTGTGGACCATCAGTCGTTTCTGACGCTAGGCCAATGCTGGGTCGTGGATAGCAGGTTGGTGCACACTCAGGGAACATTATCGTATTTGCTCGCCAATCAATCTGAGGGTTGTGTTTCTCTAACCAAGGGATTCCTAAGATTACTTGGAATTGAGGAGCCTTGATCACGTCGAACACAATTACCTCCCGATGCCCGTCTTGGCCTAGTAACGTCACTTCAGCAGTGGTATGGGTTACCGGTCTGGGGCGATTTCGGTCCCATCCACCATGGTAATGACGTCTTTAACCGCCTTTGGACAAAGAGGTAGGTTCATCCTGGAAGCCAATTCGCGGTCCACGTAATTTCCTATTGCTCCACTATCAATGTATGCCTTAATAGCATGCAAACGTTCTGGTTGCTTTGGGTTTACGAGGACCATAGGCATTATGAAGTGCAAGGTCAAAGAACTGGTTTTTAAGCTCGGCAAGCGGACCTCTACACTTCTCGGGCGAGGTCGTTTCCCGGCTCAGGCTTTTCAGAGTTCTTGTCAGAAGCTCCTACTGTCTTCTTAGGTGGTTTTACCGGGCAATCTCGAAGAAAATGTCCAGAGTTTCCACAATAGAGGCACAATTGCATTTGTCGTCTTCTGTCACGCTCTTTCTGGGTTAAGGGACCCTTTACGGCCCCAATCTGCATAGGTTCAACGGTGTCGACCCCTTTGGCGTTGCTTTGTGTTTTCGTGAATACTCGGGTTTCAAACCTGGATCAGTCCTCCTTTCTGTTTTGGAGACTATGATCCAATTGGACCACCAAATCAATATATTCCGAACAGTCCTGAGGAGGATTCACGACCTGGGCAAGGACGTCTTTAAGTTCACCACGCAGACCTCTGTGAAATAGCGTGATCCTTTTATCCTCGGGCCATCTAGATTCCACGATTAACTTATTATAAGATGCAATGTAGGCTAATAGGTCCTGGTTGCCCTGTCGCAGGGAGAGGTGTTCGTTGTCCAGGGCCTGCCCTTGGGAATGTCTTGCAAAAAGTCTCTCCATACTCGCCTGGAAGGCTGAGAAGTTCCGAAGAATTGGGTCATCCTGTGTAACCAGAGGGATCGACCAATCAGCGGCGCTGCCGCTAAGATACGAAAGTACAAAGGCTACCTTGGTCTGGTCAGTTGGAAAGGCTGTGGGTCTACAAAGAAAGTGCAGTCGGCATTGATTTATAAACACTGCAAATCTTTTAGGGTCACCAGAAAAACGTTCAGGTGGTGCCAATGGCACATTTCCAGGTAGGTTGATTTGAACGGGATTGGTTGAAGTAACTGCGGTATAATTCCCCTCTGAGTTAGGTAGAGGAGTTTGCCCCGCTTGACTCTGTAATAACTGTCTGGCGAGATCGTCAGTTCGTTCTTTTGACATTATCAATTCCCTCTTAAGGGCGTTCGTTTCCTGGCGAGCAGCATGGACTTCAGCTCTTAATTCCCCCAACAACTGGGCCAATTGGTCTGTGTCAGAAGTTTCCATAGCGCTTGGGTAGGAGATTATGGGTAGGCTTTGCGTTCTGTAACGCACACCTGATTCCCACGGAGGCGCTGACCCAAACTGGACTAGTACAGTTGCTTCTATGACTATGATGAGGCGTAGAACTCGGAAGACGCTCTGGGCAGGACCTCCAAAAATTGACTGTCTGGCTTGTAAGGTGAGTTTTCTGCAGGTGGAAGAAAAAGGGGTAATTACAAGCTGGTTGGATAAGTTCTCCCACCAATCTCCTGCTTTTCCCACTTCTTGGTTCTCGACTGATCTCCACGAACTCTCACCTTTAGTTTAGTAAAGCCGAGCTCTCCATCCTGCTTCTGGTGCAGGGGCGTGTGGAATCCAGTTACGTCACTGGATGATTTCAGTGTTTAGGCTCAGTGTCCTTTTGTGGCTTGTAATAGTCCTTCAGGTGCCGAGGAGCTGTTGGCGACACCACCACTGCTGTGCAAGAAGAGGCTCGTGAATATAGAAGATCTGAGGCCGCTTCTGAAGGAGCACCCTTTTATAATGTCCTTTTCTGTCTTTCAGGTGCCGAGATGCTGTGGGCGTGGCCGCCGCTGTTGCACGTGCGGTGGCACGTAAGTATAACTGAATTGTGGCCACTTCAAAATGGGCACCTCTAATAATGTCTTTTGCTTTCTTTCAGATGCCGAAATGCTGAGGGCGATGCTGCCGCTGCTGCGCGTGAAGAAGCGCGTAAGTATAACTGAGTTGCGAACCCTTCGGCTCGGACACCAGTAATAATGTCTTTTGTCTTCCAGGTGCTGGGATGCTGCCAAAGCGAAGGCCGCAGTGAAATTTGGTGTGATCACGCATGGATAAGGTAAGCGAGCGCAGCTGCGAGCGTGTTGCCCGTTTTCTAACCTTATGTCTTTATTTGCAGGTTGTCGGAGACTGGACTCTTGTGGCTGAATTCTGGTGAGTAGATGTTCCTGTGCCTTTTCTTCATACACAGGTTGCTTCTCGAGAAGCTGAGGGTGTGTCTGGACCTGTAATGCAGGAGCCGACTCGGTGAGCGTCCTGCTGCTGTTGCAGAATAACGCGAAGCATGTGAATTCTATCGGGCATGGTTTAAATAGTGGAGAAGTGCTTTGGTGCGTATTCTTCCTCCAGCCTCACCCAGGTAAGAAAAGAGTTCCTGTACAGAGGATTGGTCCCTCCCAGCCAGTGGCTGGGACTTTTACATCAGCTTGGATTGTTCTAGGTGAGTATTGAGCATGGTCTGCCACAGGTAAGTCCACCCAATCACTACTGCACACTTTAAGAATATGAGCCCGGCGCCCATGGCACCGGGACTGTGGTTCCTTATGAGCCTGGCGCCAGAGGCGCCAGGACATGGTCCAAAGGGCCCCTGTAGGGGTCTGCTGGAACCGGGGGTGTGGATGACGAGCCTGCTTCCGGGGACGCTGGGCCAGTCTTGGCTCCTCGGGAGTAGCGCTCATGACACCAGGTCCATCAAACCGACGTTGCCCCTGCCAACATCACACTTCAGCCAATGCCTGCACCAAGAACTATGGTCATTGTGCATTTGCACACTCCTAGTACCCAGTCCACCTGCGCTTCTGCCCCTACTGACCAGAGCGGAGTAAGCCACTGAGGCTCCGCTCCACCTTTGAAAAAGAGGAAGAAGGGTGCTCTCGCATTACAGGCTGAGACCCCAGACCCGGCTACACACTCCGGCACGTAAAGGAAGCCTAGCTTTAATGACGCCAAACTGGATCCATTTGTGGCCTATGTGTCTGCACATAGCCGCGAAATGGTGGTGACTGCAGGGTGCAAGACCACACCTGGTCAAAGTAGGGCACACTGGCAGACCATCGCGGACCGCATAAGTGCCCTTGGATTTGTGAGGCGCACAGCAGATGATTGCTACAAGCGGTGGAATGACCTGAAACGCAGAGCAAAGAACAAGCTGGCCTCAAATCATGCCGCTACTCTGGTGACTGGTGGTGGGTCTCCACCAGAGGACAACAAACTCACTGAACATGAGTCTGTTGCTGGGACCTTCATCACAGTGGAACGGATCAAAGGCGTGGGAGACCTACCTCATTAAGACGCATTGTCCAGTGAGTGCCCATAGATGTGTATGTGATCCATGTTTATGTTGTTTGGGTGACGGGTTCTTATTGAGTGCCAGGTGAGGGTGTGTACTCCTGAGTGTAATGGGTCTCCCATGTCCTTCCTCCAATCCATTCATGCGCCTTTGATTTGGGTATGACAGTATCCCTTCTGCACACAGTATCCAATTAGCCCCACATTACTGCTGTTGCCGTTGAACTATCATCTTGCAACAACATTGTTCTGATTTTATCTGTGTTCATTCAGGCTGATTGTTTAGATCATCCCATTTTTCATATGCATTTTTCATCCCTAATGCCACATATGTGACATGCTTCTGTCATTGTTTATACACCACATTGTGCCATATTAGTTACCTGGTTATGTGAATGATGATTAGACCATTCAGGGCGAGAGAGTATTGGCCTGCTGAAATTTATTTTTAGGGCCTATTTGCATGTGGAACATGATAGTTGTTTCCTGTCATGTTGAAGTGACCAACCAATGATGTGTACATCTGCCTACAATCAATGTATTATTGTACACTGGATGTGTTGCAGTGTGTGGCACATGCATATTTTGCAACACTATTCTGCATTAATCTTCTCATCATGTCCATGTGACATGGATGTGTGACAGTACTCATTCACTGACATATCGCTGTAGTTGTCTAATTTACCATGGCTATGCTACATGACATCTGTGTGCTGGCATGTGTCATGTATGTGTATTGGACATGCCACTCACAGGCTGATGTGTGATGCCAGTGCTACACAACATGCTGAAATGTGCTGCTTTTCCATCTTGGTGTCCTCATTGTCTGCCTTTTTGACTCCCCTTCAAACTCATTGACAGTGCATGAATGCCAGGGTTATAGTCATGTGGGACATGTATAAACCATGTACAGGATCTCTGTCTTGTCAGGCCTATGTGTGTTCTATGGTGCTCATGCCTGTTTCCATTTCTTGTATTTCATGTTTTTGCAGGTAACGATGCACCTGATGCTGGTGAGGTTCAGGAGATGGTGCAGACCCAGGAGGATTCTCAGCCACGACCAAGCAGCAGTGGGGGACGTGGTGTGGTGGTGGGTGAAAACACTTGGTACTGCAGAACATACTGTCGAGGGGTGTCTCTGGGTGCAGCTCCCCAGACCTCTAGTCAGGTGCTGAGTCAGATGATGAGACTTATGTGCTGTTGCAGGTCACTGCTTCTGGCAGGGATTCTGTTCTGTCCAACCCACCTGCACCAGGGGTAGAACCCTCTATGGGGATGTCAGTGTTGGTAGGTCCGCCTTTGGCAGTTACGGATACAGGGTCACACTCCACAGCATCTGATCCTGTTCAGAGGGGGAATGCAGTCCTGCAGCCTCAGGCATTGCCAGCACAGCAAGGTGCAGATCGCCTTGCCCAGAACAGGTGTGGTGCCAGCCGACGCGGACCAGGCAATACTGTAGCAACCCAACAGGCAGCATCAGTAGAAATGATGGCTCAGGCAATGGAGAGGGTGGCCACTTCCATTATCCCCCTTGAAAGGCAGATGGAGCAACAACAGCAGGCAACAGACTCCATTTGCCAATCACACAGGGAAGACATGTTGGCGTCCAACAGGGACCGACGGGCGGCACTGGAGACTCTGCGCGGATCCATATCAATAGAGTCATAGGGCCACAGAGAAGCCCTGGGTGTAGAACGCCATAACCTCAGGCAGAGTCTGCTTGAACTTGAGGTTTCCCGAAATGTTAGGGCAGAACAGCAGCTGAAGCAGCTCACACGTTCACTCTCAGCTGAGCTGCAGGCAACACGTGAGGAGATCCGGGCATCACGCGAGGCCATGCGTGCAGAAGTGCAGGCAACCCTTGAGGTGCTGCATGGTGATCTCCGCACTTTAATCCTCCAGAATCAGACCTTCCAGACCCGCATGCTTGCTGCCATGGAGGACCATACCAGGGCTTTGCATGGGCTGCCTCCCATAGTGCCACCACCTCCTGATGCAGCAGGTGAAGGTGAAGAGAGCGACAGCAGTTCTCTACAATGGCATAGCCGTGCAGGCCATGAGCCCATGGAGGTATTTTTTTTTTTGCAACATCCACGCAGCTGGATTTTGGTGTGCACCCTGTCGTCAAACCTCCTGGGTGCCCCCCCCCCCCGGCATTCACATGGTCAATTTTTTTTGTTTTTGTTTACAGTGTATTGCCTTGTGTGGCTCCCGTGGGAATCCACTGTAGTACGGCTGGGCACATGCAGGCTTGTCCTGAGTTTGGGTTAGATGCTTGGGTTCATGACACACACACCCCTCCTGCTTCCTGTTTCCATGGGCTTGCAAAGGGTGTGTCCAAGTGACAGTGACTTACACAGTGGCATTGGGCTCCCATGAGCTGTGTGGGGAGTCTCTAGTCAATACTGTGTGGACATCCCTAGTGGGTATTGTTGTTGTATTGTACACTGCATGTTGTATTGATATGTGCTTGTGCATTCATGTCTTCCTCCTAATTTGCAGGTTCCTTCCTCATGTCTTCACAAGGCTGTCTCCTTTGCAGATGGAGTTCATCTTGTATTCTTTACACTGACACATTTGCGTGGCAGCAACACTCTACAGTTTGAAGGGGTCGATGTGCTGGCTTATTCAGGTTGTAAGTCTACCACTTCTTTGACTTAGTACTGTCATGTTTTTGCAATGTTTCATGGTGTGTTGCTGTATTGTGTTGGTGGTAAGTATTTGTTCATGTGTGCTGTTTGTTATTGATTACTGGGAGCATATTGTCTGTGGGCAGTTTCCATTTGGGACAGTGCACTTTGTGACACTTGTGTCAGGTCTTGTGCATTGCTTTGTTTGCTTTCACATTGCATGACATGCCATGGTGTGTTGGGTGGCGGAGATGGGGAGGGGTTGGGTGACATGGCGCTGTTTTCATGTTGTATTTTGCAAGGGGGTAATCAATTTAGCAGCATAGATGTATGTCTTATAATGACACATCATTGGTGGTGTTTCAGTAGGTAGGGATGCACACAATGTAACACTTCCAGGTGACCAATCTCAGGCTGGTATTGTTGTGACAGTTGACTGTCCCTTATGTCATCATCATTGATTGTCAGCTGATATGTGCCAGGTCTGTATGCACTCCACAGGGGTGTGATTTTAGGTGAAGTAATTAGCCACCAGCTGCGTACGGGCTGCCGCACCACGTGCCCTTTCCCCTCCCATGCACAGCGGGCGTGCATGTGGTTGGGAATGTGGGGGCACCACCATGTCCACCTGCAGGCCCCGGTGTGTTGCAACGTTGTGCAGGACACATGCTGCCATTATGATCCTGCACACTACTGGGGGTGCGTATAGCAGCTGCCCAGTCAAGGGAGCAAAAGCGTGACTTGAACACTCTGAATGTGCGCTCCCCTATGCCCCGGGTTGCAATATGGGCTGTGTTGTATCTTACCTCGAGTGGTGTGGTGGGGTTCCGAATTGGCGTCCTCATGTGGGTGCTC
Source organism: Ambystoma mexicanum (assembly GCF_040938575.1). Classification (NCBI taxonomy): domain Eukaryota; kingdom Metazoa; phylum Chordata; class Amphibia; order Caudata; family Ambystomatidae; genus Ambystoma; species Ambystoma mexicanum. The sequence continues at coordinate 1,020,691,055 of NC_090935.1, read as the reverse complement.
AGAAGGTGGGCACTGTCCCCTGGGGAGGTGCTGATGGGTATCATTAGTGGGGTTGTGACATTACTCAGTATGTGACATGAATGCATGTGCAGTGGCATTTACACTCACCAAGCAGCCATGTATCGCCATGCCGCCCAGCTTCTAGGTCCCGGTTTAGGGTTGACATTCTGTAAATGAAACTGTCATGGTTGGACCCTGGATAGTTGGCATATACTGAGGTGATGATTCCCTTGGCATCACATACTACCTGCACGTTGATGGAATGCCAGTGCTTGCGGTTTCTATAGATGTGCTCCATTGCCCTGGGGGGACGTAGAGCCACATGGGTGCAATCAATGGCACCTAGCACTTTGGGGAATTGTGCCACCCCGTAGAAATCCTGGAAGGCAGCCTGCCTTTCTGCAGGTGTTCTGGGCAGGTATATGTGCCTGCGGACTGATGGGCGTGCAGTCACGATGGCCAAGACCTGGTGTAGGCAGCGTGACTGCGTGGCCTGTGACACCCCACCCCCACTATAGCACTTGTCCGCTGAAATGATCCAGTGGCCAAGAAGTGCAGTACATTAAGCACCTTTTCCAAGGGGCTCAGTTCTTGGGAGCACAGGGTGGGTGATGTGAGGTCATCCTCCCACTCACTCACCAGGTCGAGTATTATGTGAGGTGGAAACCTGTACCTCCCATACACCTGGTCATCAGGCATCCCAAAAAGGCTGGTTCTGGGTGTAAAGATTCTGGGCCTGACTATCCTCCTCCTCCTCCTGCGGTATCCCACGACCACTGCTGCAAGGAACGGTATATTCATCTTAGCGTCTGAGCTTGTTTGTTGTTTATGCATACTTTTATGCTGTGCGGGTCCACGTACGCCTGCTTCCTGCTGGCGTACGTGTTTCCGGATAAGCGCATCTTTTTTGGCGCACGCATTAGTCCCATTCAATTCCATGAATACGTGTTGTAGGTGCGCGTGTGGGCGTTCTGCGCATTTGCCACCTGTACTTAACCCGTAATGCCCCCATTTTCATGCGCTGTTCCCCATTCCGCGTGTTACACCCCATGTTACGCCTACTTTTGTTGTGTGCGCTGCGCTATGTGCGTTTTCGCTGTGCGCTTGGCGCACGCTGTTAGAAGACGTGTGCGCCAGCGTGCACCACGCAGGATTTTAGCACACATCCATGGATTTACACGCGCACGGACTTCCATGAATCGCTGTGTGCGGGTTTTGCGGCGATTTTTCGCACTTGGGCTGCGATTCACACGCTTTCGCACGCTTGCACAGAATTTTTCAGCGCACATTAATTCCATGAATCGACCTGTAAATGTATTATTTTTCAAATACCCTTTTCTGTACATATGTTCACTTGGTGTAAAAGTTCTGGTTAATGAAACACACAAATCATCAATGTATTCTTTTAATAGGCAGCCAGACAATAAGATTTATTTTTTAATATGTAGTTGCAATGAAAGGCAGTATTTCTTCAATGCAGTCCTTAGAATGCATGGTGGCCATTCTCAGTAGTGTGTGCTCTCCAGCTGGCTAGTTATCACTTGATTGAAAATTCATTTTTGATGTATCATAAACTCAAACATGCTCAAAACAAGACAGACATAAAAGTAGGGCTAAAATTAAATATATGTTGTTTTTATTACAAAATTAGTTGAAATAAATAACTCTTTCATAGGGTCACCTGAATTTTTTGGGACAACTCAAATGACAAAGAATTCACAGGGCATCACAATGTTCAATCTGGTTGTCACTTTTTTGGATGCTTATTTATTCCTCAATCATTCACAGTGTTTGGGGTTCGAGAGTCCTCAGAATTCTTTCGTTATTCTGAGTTCTTTTGGTTTGGTCATTTGCGTTTTGTCGGGAAGCCTTGGAGACCCTTTCACCTGGGTCTCTGGGTTCCACATTCTTTCACAACAAGCCTAGGCAGTGGTAGAAAGTGGGCCTGTGTAACACCAACTAAACTGCAGAGTTGCTACCAGGTCGGTGACCACCTCCGCTAGTCAACATGCTGAGTCAGACTATTTTCACTGCTTTCCTGTTTTAGGGTGTTGGCTCTTGTCTACCTCCTCAAAAGGACAAAAATGATCTAGTACTCAAGGAGGTATATGATACTTCTCCTCTCCACCCTTCTCCACTATAGTCTAATTTTACCTTGTTTTGTGTCTCCTCAACACTCCACCAGCATGCTTGTACCTCGACCTCTCCTGAACTCTATCCTGTCAGGTTTGTGACAAGCCTGCTCCCTCACCCTCGCTACATTAGCCTCTTATCAGTGGTCTCATCTCACCTTCCTCTTTTTTCACTTATCTAATACTCATCTCCTCTTCTTTCACTTATCCAATACTCACCTCCTCTTGTCAACCACAGTGCCTATTTGCCCCCTACCTCCGCTTCAATCTTTGCATGTATTCCTCCAGGTACACTTTCTTCCCCTCAATCGACACCATCTCCACCTTAAAACTTATCACATTCTCCTTGATTTTCACCACCTACTCCTTGACCTTTAACAATTCCCTCACAATTTTGTATACGTCTTCTCCAGTTCATCCTTAACATACAGTGTCTTTAACCAAAATTATTGCCCTGTGATCTCTTCTCTGCAGCTTGTTTTCCCTTCTTCAGCACAACTTCCTCCTGCTTCTTCCACCTCCAACCTGCAGGAAACCCCTGTAGCACAGAACCAAGTTGTGGTAATGCTTATTGCATTGAGCGGTTTCCAGGTGAATTTACTGCCGGATACTGGTCACTCATGATGAGGCCACTGATGTAATGGGGGTCCAGGTGGTGCGGGGGGCGCCACCACCACGTGTCTAGGGAGGGGGGGCCCCCTTGGACTTAAAAAAAAAAAAAAAAAATTGTTGTAATCACTCTGCCTTCATAAAGACATTATTTTATAAAGAAATTATTTCTGTTACAGCGTAAAATAAATAATTTCTTCATGAAGGCAGGGTGACTACAAAAATAAACTATTTATTTTTGAAGTCTGAGGGCTCCCCCGCCCCATGACATGGAAGCCTCTTGGCGGGAGGCCTCCATGTCATGGGGTTGGGGAGCTCTATGACTTAAAAAAGAAATAGTTTCTTTTTGAAGTCACTCTGCCTTCATATAGAAATTATTTCCATTATGGTTTGGTCCTTAACAGACATAATTTCTTCATGATGTTGGAGTGACATAAAAAAACATTCCTTTTTGAAGTAACAGGGCACCCCTCAACCCCATGACGTGTGTATGGTGAAAGGTTGCACACTTAAATGTATAGGTGGCTTCCTGTGTGAGTGTAAGGTGAAAGGGTGCACAATTAAATGTATGAGTGGATGGGTGTGCATTGTGAAAGGGTGCACACTTACATGTATGGTTGGCTGCCTGATTGTAGCTTTATGGTGAATGGGTGCACATTTAAATGTGAAGGTGACTGCCTTTGCGAGTGTATGGGTAAACGGTGCACAATTAAATGTATGTGTGGGTGGGTGTGTGTGTCGAACGCATGGTGAAAGGGTGCACACTTAAAGGTATGATATGATAGGTTATTTATAATGCAATTAATACCCAGAGGTTTCTAAGCGCGTACCTGGGGATCGAACCTGTGTTGCTACATGTTGTCTTGCTTACAAGACAAGCATGTTGTCCCTGAGCTATCCTCCTGAGTCTGAGTACGGGTGGCTGCCTAGGTGTGCCTGTATGGTGAAAGAGTACACACTTAAATGTATTGGTGGCTGAGTGTACGTGTGTGTATGGTGATGGTGAATGTTGTGGGGGGTGCTAATTCTTCAAATGCTGGGAGAGGTGCTAATTTCATGAGCAGTGGGAGGGCAAACCTATTTGTTTGGGGGCATCTAACTTTTTTATGCATTGTTGTGAGACTATTCTAGTGCAGCTTCATTGTTACAAGCAGTTAACTCTCTCCTTTAAGTCTGAAAGCACCCACTTATGAACTGCTGTGAGAATAAGCGGTCTCCTGTCCCCTCTCTACCCTTCCAATCACTTCCATGGCATGCAAGTATTAAACGCCCATCAAGAATTCATTTCTCTAAATAATTATGTATTTGAAGGCAGGTACTAACAGTGAATGGCTTTACGATAATAATTGTCAGGCCTTTGTTAACAGCGAAACCCAGGTGCCGTTTAACAGCTGTGTTCTGTTCTGTCCAGCAATGGCTCTGTAGGTCAGCCAGGTCGAGTCAACATAGCCCAAAATGTCAGGGGGGAAAGCGCAGGGCTGAAGCCCAGTCAGCTCAATGTTGTTGCACTACTATTTGTGTTTGAAAACTTGGTTACTTGTTGGTAATCTTCACTACTCATAGCGCTATTCATCCTCGTCCAAGTAATTGTGTATGAGACACTTTGCCTCATTCACAAGCACTGGCATGAGGTAGAGGGACATGGAGGTAATGCCTGGCTTAGTTACCTGTAATCTTCATTACTTGTAGTCCCACTCTTCCTCATCCCAGTACTTACATATGCGACAAGGAGCCTCACACGCAAGCACAAGGACCAGGAACAGGAATGTGGAGGTAATTCTGGGCAGAGAAGCTGATTTTGGGGCGTCTGGGTGGGACGGAGAGGGGATGTGTGGGGGGGTGGGATGGGATGGGTATTTTGCAAAAAATTATAATGGTCATCCATGTCCGGGCTAAGCAGGCATGATATGTGGTATTAGTGGCTAGAGAGGCATTTTGGTGCAGCCAGTCTAGTCATGTCTTAGTTTGGCTTGACTTTTTTTAACTGGGCATCTCTGATAAAGCAGTCCGGCTAAGTGTAATTACCTGGCTAGACTGGAATTTGGGTGCTGCCAGTCTTTCTGTTTCTTAATGTGGCATTGTATATTGTCTGGGCATCTGTGATAAAATAACCATAAGTGTTATTGCTTCAACTGGCACTTTGGTGCAACCAGTCTAAGTATGTCTAAATGTTGCCTGTCATGCTTTACTGGAATATGTTATTACGTGTCTAGACTGGTCTACATTGTGCAGGTGGTTGAACATGTTTTCATTGTGGCCAGCCATTTTTAATAGCAAAGCATTAATGTTCCTGTGCACTGTTGGTGACTTTCATGTATTGGATTTTTGGATTGGTATTACACTACAAAACAATTGCAAACGCTCTAGCCTTTTAGACAATTCTACTCAGAAAGTGTGCTGTATATATATTAAAACACATATTTATATCGTTCTCCTAGAGCAGTGTGTGGCATATCCCTGCAACAGCATGTTCCTGCGTATTACGTAAGCATGGTAATCTAGATTGTCCCAGAGTGTGGCGTGACCCGTGATTTATTGCTGAGTTGGGGGGGTTCTCAGCATGGCTCGTAGGGTAGCCCCCAAAGTTTGTCTCAAGCCACTTACTTTAGAAGAGCCTCAATCTAGCTTAATGAAATGCAACAACGTTTTAGATACCGCCTCTAAAACCTTGACATACATATTCATCATATGTTGTTGTGTCCTAAATCACAATGATGTCAAGCTCAGTTCTGCTCTCACAAATTTCACAGGAGTACATTGGCAGATTCCAGGCAATCTCTTTAGGGTCTTGCTTAGAGGGTCCCCAGATCTCACATCCTCATACAAAAAAGTGAAGGATATTATATGTTTATAAACCTATATCAAGGGCTGAAAATTGTAATCCCTGTGTTTATAGATGAAATCAATAACGACATATGGCAACTGGGCTGGATTTGATGTAAGATACGCAGTGTGATCATTGCACTTGCGTTTGTAATTAAAGAAATTCCCAAATAGGAATAGGTGTGGGCCACTTCCAGTGAGATGTCATCCAGTTGCCAGTAATCTTTGTGTTGTTTATGTGTATTAAATACCATGATATTTGTTTTGTTAAAATGTATTTTCAATCCCTTGTTTGTCTTTGTAGAATGTATTTGAAAACCTTTTTCGGTGGAATTTCATAACAATGCATTCAGTGACTGCTTTAAGCCGGCTGATGTGCAATCTAATACTAACACAACCAATCTAACCATTGGTCACTCAGGCGCTGAAGGTATACCCCTTGAAGGTCCAAGACAATAATTATGTCCACTAGATACAAATTAAAAAGTAACAGAGCTAATGCATTGCTTTGCTTTAGTCCATCAAAAGTTATGTATGGCACTTGTGCAAGACCAGTATTGCCCAAAAGGAATGCAACAGTAGTTTGTTCATCTAAAGCAATAAGCGTTTTTCAGTAAGCAACCAGGGATACCCAAAGAATGTGATTACCTCCAAATTAACTCTATGTTTATTGTTGTCTATTATTTAGATCTAAACCGGTGCATGAAGCATTGCTAGCAGTCTATTTCGAGTGGGGGGGGTAGATGAAAAAAAAAGTTAACATGACAGTAAGTGTGTTAATACTGCGTTACCGCCGCTTTACCTCACCACCATACTACAGTTTTGGTGTTAAGTTGGAGGATTGACCTCCAGAAAATAGCTGGAGGTATATCCTCAACCTTACTGCCAAAAATCATTGGGTGCTAAAATTAATACAGATGAAGGCAGTTGGGACATTGGGACCTGGCCTTGGAATTTGCGCACAGCTCTGGGGTGGAAAATATTTGCCATTCTTGCAATGTTTGCAGGAGTTATTCTATGCTTCTGCTTCTGTATAGAGTGCCTGTCAGCTTTAGGGTTGGTGTTAGGCCAGTGTTGTTCTAGGGCATTAGGACACCTACATTCCAAATGATTGACCCCAGTAAATGCAACCAATGCCCTCATCATGCAGGATATGGAGATACAACGTTCATGGCAATTGACGTACTGCAGTAAGGAGAGCCATATGAAACAAAAAATGTCTTACCTTAAGCTAAAAGGAGGGTATGTGAAAATGTACATAATCAGGTTAGCCTTAAGCCACTCCATTTTGTTCACAAATCTAACATCATGTACTCTTGCGAGCCTTGCCTTTAAACATGAAGCAAATTTCTTTCATAAAAACATGTTCGTAAAATGTGTGGGTTTTTGAAAAATGCACATTTGTTTAAGCTTCGTCAGCAGGCCAGAGACTTGAGACATGACAGGAATCTTACCGTCTGCAGTTGCTTATCATGTGAGACGCAGAGTATGTATGAAGGAGTTATGTCTGAATGCCCCTGTATGTTGTGGGAAGGATTCATGACTAAACCCCCTCATTCTTTGAAACAGTTCTGTGTGCAGACAGGAAAGGCTTTGCTTAAACAAACTATAGCTCCAGAATGAGTGGGAACGCCTCCCTTTCTGGAAATTGTCTGTTTTCTAGCAAGGTCAGGATGTTCATGAAAAGGACTGCTGACAAAATGTATGTTTCTCAGAAATTGTGTACATTACAGGAAACCATAATGTCTACGCAACTAACAGCTTCAGTAAACCAATGTGTATAAAAGAGAAGATTTCTCTTCTGTAAATTGCTCACTTCACTACTTTCCCTGGAATTTGGGTTGTGGTTGATCCTGAGCCCACAGAGCCAAAATAAAACATTGTATTTGTTTTACTCTATGTCTGATGGTCTCATTTGCTTTAGAGATATAAATAGGGTCTTGAAATCTTCATCATTAAGTGAGCGGTGGAAGTGGTCAGATATGATTTAACCTGTAGACATTTTGACCTGATCATAGAATAAGCCCTAGTCACCTGGCTTTTCTCAAAATAAGGACACCTATCATTGTGTATTGAGGTAGTTCCTGACACCACAACCCTACACATCTACAATGAAACACTGGGAAGGGAATCTTCTGGCAAATGTAGACTACTGGAAAAATCATCATCTTTAAATCACAAAGGCTGGGTATTCTGCTGGAGGTGAGGTGGTTGACAAAGTCCAATTTCTAAGGCTATAGGATGGCACTGGGGTAATCATTAGGCCAGGAATACTATACACTCTGTGATGTAGGCTCCAGAAGAGGAATAAAGTGGATCATTCAGACACCTAAGGATGTATCAGATTGCAGACGATTTAACAAAATGGTAGGCAAGAAGCAGGTTTTTGGTGGAACCGCTACTGTGGATGTCCACTGAACATAACATACCTACTGTCAAGTACCTGATCATTGGAGTGTGTCATCTGAGTTGTCCAGTGAGCAGTTCTCCTGTGGTTCAGCTGCAGAGTGAGTAAAAGCTGGGCAGTTGGAGGAGTTGACTCCGTTCCACCCTGGGGACTCAGGGAAGGTTGGGGACATACTCTCCGAACCGTGAACTCACCTCCCGGAATTACGTGGTAGGACGCAATGTGGACACTGAACCAGGAAGTATATTGATGGTAGTCAGGGTATCTCAGGAGTCAAGCGAGGTAACAGGAAGGCAAATAGAAGAAGGACCCCTAAAAGCAGGTCTCAAGTACGGGCACAGAGATGAATAGGAAGGGGGAGAGGAAGACAGGTCAACCAGTAGGGCAAGACCACATATGATATGAAATTATAAGTCATTTATAACGTGCATGTACACAAATGTTTCTAGGTGTGACAAGAGAAGGAGGGGGAAACAGAATGAGGACAAAACAACTGTGTTACTAGGCCTTGTGCCAGTCAGATTGCGCAAGTGAGGGGAAAAGGGAGGGGTGAACTGCAAGGGTGGGAGAGAGAAGTGCAGGTAGCTCAGTAAGTGCTGCCAGAGGGTGGCTCATAGGTGCAGAGAGATGAGACTGTAGGGTTGCAGTTACAGACCCTTAAGTGCTGGGCGGGTCCGTGGGCAGTGCAAGGGCAACTGGAAAAGCAGGAGCCTGGACCCGAGTTCAGTGGGTGGGAAGGTGACCAGTGCATGGAGCAGTCAGGGGCATTTGCGGGGAAGAGGATGAGAGAAAGCAGAAGCAAAAAGGAAGGTCTTGAGTTGCTTCCAGAACTGGAGGTGGTTCTGCTCAAGTTTGAGAGAGGCAGGAAGCTGTTCCAGAACCAACCAAGGAAAGAGATCTGGCACAAATTGTCTGCTTGGAGAAACGTCTGACCCTCAGAGAGGTGGAGGTGGATGAGCGGAGATCTTGAGAAGGAAGATGTTTAGGAATAGAAAGTTGGAGGTAGTGTGGTCCCAGGCCCTAGAAAGCTTTGTGGCTGATGCAAAGTGTGTTGAAATTAATCCTTGCTGCCACTAGGAGCCAGTGAAGAGGTTTCAGAGCTGGAGAGATACTTTCCCTGGGCTTGAGGCCAAGGACAAGTATTGCAGTCCTGTTCTGGACAAGTTGTAAAGGTCAGAGAGTAGAGACAGGCAGATTTAGAAATAGTCTGTTGCAATAGTCGAGTCTGGAGAGGACCAGGGCTCTGGAGACAGACAGCTTCTGGGGGAAAGTGAGAAAAGGCAGAATACCTCTGATGAGGTGCAGTTGATATTGTGACTTCTAAGAGACATCAGAGATGTGAGGGGAGAAGGAGAGGGTGGAGATGAAGATGACACCAAGGTTCTTAGCCTCACAGTAAGGAGCAGGGAGAGGGCTGTTTGTGGCGGCCATAGAGAGAGAGGAAAGGAGGGAGCATGTGTCCCAACATGAGGAGGATCTCATTCTTAATGGCATTAAGGCAGAGAGCAATGGTGGCACACCATTCCTGAATTTCGGGCAGACAGTCTGGTATGAGAGAAGGAGCAGAGGGGGCTGAGGGGAGCCTGAAGGAGAGCTGGGCTCTATCTGCATAACACTGAAAGTTAGAGCAGAAAGTAGTGATGCCTTGGGCAAGAGGTTCCAGGTAGTGGTTGAACAGCCAGTGAGCCAGTGAGAAAGGTTAGACCACTGGAGAACACTACAAGGAGAGAGCTAGAAGCGAGGAAAGACCCCAGTTGTACCTGAGAGGGGCAATCAGTGAATAAAGTGAGCTTATGGAGCTTTGGAACGTGCAAATAAATTGGATTGGATTACACCAGAATAATTCTGAGTCCAAATAACCAGACAAACTTAAGAAGTTGGCAAGTTACTGTTTTACTAACAATTATCTAAAACAGGGATATTACAACAAAGATCAACAGACGTACGCTCCGTCCATCAATGATCTCCACAATAAATGCAATTCTTATGCTTATTATGCATCAGAGTGACGTCATACTACATGGCAACAATGAAAAACTTATCAAGGGTCGGGATTGGTTAAGGGAAACATCTAGTCATACAATTGTATAGGAGCTAGATTTGTTATTGGTGGCCCTTTATCAGATGGACAACCTATGCCTACTTCTTAAAACAAGTAATTTCAGAAACATTAGTTACACAGTTTCTAATTGGTTTTACAGGGTATAAGTGTGCCATGTCTGGAACATTCGGTTCATTTAGCAGCACATAATCCTAGACCCAGGTGCAGGGAGATATGGTTATGAAAATTCCTCACCACCCAATTAGCCCAGCATCTCTCATCACCCATGCCTTCTGCCATGAAATTGTCTTTGTACTTGGCCTTGTAGAGTATTCGCATTTGGGCAATGCACTGGGGTGAGGGCATTCAATGTTGTGGTTGGACCTCTTCAAGCGCTTTTTCCATCCTTGGCTCACATGACAGGAGACCACAATCTGGTTCATTTTGCTGTTTTTAAATGCTCTAAATGAATTGCAAATTGGCATCCTTTGTGTTCTTTCTTGTACCTTAACTTGAAAAGATTCATCCTCTGCACACTTGTTCTTTCAGAGACGATAGCTGACCTCAATTTCTAGGATCTTGACTTCAGGCCATTCAGCCTTACCATACAGCTTTCCATTCTCCGTTCATGCTTTCTGGTTTATTTATTTCATGATTCCAATGTACAGTTTCTGTACAATGGTGGCTTCACCTGCATTCTATTTACTTCTCATAGCTAGCTTCTATAATGACCAATAATAATCAAGTGATCTACCTTGGTTTTCAGCATCTGTACATACATTGTACTTTTGTTTTCTGCAGTACTTTGTTAATGTGTAATCTTCTTTTCCAGGTTGGTTAGTTTACTCAATCTTTTACTTCATCATTTGTCCTCTAGGATCCATACATTGGGGGTTGTTACGAGTACGGCGATAGGGGGTTAACGTCACCGGTAAGGATGCTGGTGCCGTTAACCCCCTACTGCCGCATTCCAAGGTCCGTTAGCGGGTCCCACCAGGTCCGGCTGGTTTTATCAGCTGCCCTTAGCGGGACCCATTAAGGGACCATGGAGCTAATACCGTTATTAGCTCCTTCCCCATTCCCATTGAGCCCTATGGGGGCTCAAATGGGGTATGGTATTCGAAATGGGGATTTACCGGGTTTGCATAGGTCGGAATGTCCCGGTAACGCCCCATTCCGACACCACGGACACAGGTTTGTCTTTTGTCTTCCAGGTGCTGGGATGCTGCCGAAGCGAAGGCCGCAGTGAAATCTGGTGTGATCACGCATGGATAAGGTAAGCGAGCGCAGCTGCGAGCGTGTTGCCCGTTTTCTAACCTTATGTCTTTATTTGCAGGTTGTCGGAGACTGGACTCTTGTGGCTGAATTCTGGTGAGTAGATGTTCCTGTGCCTTTTCTTCATCCACAGGCTGCTTCTCGAGAAGCTGAGGGTGTGTCTGGACCTGGAGTGCAGGAGCCGACTCGGTGAACGTCCTGCTGCTGTTGCAGAATAACGCGAAGCATGTGAATTCTATCGGGCATGGTTTAAATAGTGGAGAAGTGCTTTGGTGCGTATTCTTCCTCCAGCCTCACCCAGGTAAGAAAAGAGTTCCTGTAACAGAGGATTGGTCCCTCCCAGCCAGTGGCTGGGACTTTTCCATCAGCTTGGATTGTTCTAGGTGAGTATGCAGCATGGTCTGCCACAGGTAAGTCCACCCAATCACTACTGCACACTTTAAGAATATGAGCCCGGCGCCCATGGCGCCGGGACTGTGGTTCCTTATGAGCCTGGCGCCAGAGGCACCAGGACATGGTCCAAAGGGCCCCTGTAGGGGTCTGCTGGAACCGGGGGTGTGGATGATGAGCCTGCTTCCGGGGACGCTGGGCCAGTCTTGGCTCCTTGGGAGTAGCACTCATGACACCAGGTCCATCAAACCGACATTGCCCCTGCCAACATCACACTTCAGCCAATGCCTGCACCAAGACCTATGGTCATTGTGCATTTGCACACTCCTAGTACCCAGTCCACCTGCGCTTCTGCCCCTACTGACCAGAACGGCGTAAGCCACTCAGGCTCTGCTCCACCTTTGAAAAAGAGGAAGAAGGGTGCTCTCGCATTACAGGCTGAGACTCCAGGCACGGCTACACACTCCGGCACGTAAAGGAAGCCTAGCTTTAATGACGCCGAACTGGATCCATTTGTGGCCTATGTGTCTGCACATAGCCGCGAAATGGTGGTGACTGCAGGGTGCAAGACCACACCTGGTCAACGTAGGGCACACTGGCAGACCATCGCGGACCGCATAAGTGCCCTTGGATTTGTGAGGCGCACAGCAGATGATTGCTACAAGCGGTGGAATGACCTGAAACGCAGAGCAAAGAACAAGCTGGCCTCAAATCATGCCGCTACTCTGGTGACTGGTGGTGGGTCTCCACCAGAGGACAACAAACTCACTGAACATGAGTCTGTTGCTGGGACCTTCGTCACAGTGGAACAGATCAAAGGCGTGGGAGACCTACCTGATTAAGACGCATTGTCCAGTGAGTGCCCATAGATGTGTATGTGATCCATGTTTATGTTGTTTGGGTGACGGGTTCTTATTGAGTGCCAGGTGAGGGTGTGTACTCCTGAGTGTAATGGGTCTCCCATGTCCTTCCTCCAATCCATTCATGCGCCTTTGATGTGGGTATGACAGTATCCCTTCTGCACACAGTATCCAATTAGCCCCACATTACTGCTGTTGCCCTTGAACTATCATCTTGTAACAACATTGTTCTGATTTTTTCTGTGTTCATTCAGGCTGATTGTTTAGATCATCCCATTTTTCATATGCATTTTTCATCCCTAATGCCACATATGTGACATGCTTCTGTCATTGTTTATACCCCACATTGTGCCATATTAGTTACCTGGTTATGTGAATGATTAGACCATTCAGGGCGAGAGAGTATTGGCCTGCTGAAATTTATTTTTAGGGCCTATTTGCATGTGGAACATGATAGTTGTTTCCTGTCATGTTGAAGTGACCAACCAATGATGTGTACATCTGCCTACAATCACTGTATTATTGTACACTGGATGTGTTGCAGTGTGTGGCACATGCATATTTTGCAACACTATTCTGCATTAATCTTCTCATCATGTCCATGTGACATGGATGTGTGACAGTACTCATTCACTGACATATCGCTGTAGTTGTCTAATTTACCATGGCTATGCTACATGACATCTGTGTGCTGGCATGTGTCATGTATGTGTATTGGACATGCCACTCACAGGCTGATGTGTGATGCCAGTGCTACACAACATGCTGAAATGTGCTGCTTTTCCATCTTGGTGTCCTCATTGTCTGCCTTTTTGACTCCCCTTCAAACTCATTGACAGTGCATGAATTCCAGGGTTATAGTCATGTGGGACATGTATAAACCATGTACAGGATCTCTGTCTTGTCAGGCCTATGTGTGTTCTATGGTGCTCATGCCTGTTTCCATTTCTTGTATTTCATGTTTTTGCAGGTAACGATGCACTTGATGCTGGTGAGGTTCAGGAGATGGTGCAGACCCAGGAGGATTCTCAGCCACGACCAAGCAGCAGTGGGGGACGTGGTGTGGTGGTGGGTGAAAACACTTGGTACTGCAGACCATACTGTCGAGGGGTGTCTCTGGGTGCAGCTCCCCAGACCTCTATTCAGGTGATGAGTCGGATGATGAGACTTATGTGCTGTCGCAGGTCACTGCTTCTGGCAGGGAATCTGTTCTGTCCAACCCACCAGCACCAGGGGTAGAACCCTCTATGGGGATGTCAGTGTTGGTAGGTCCGCCTTTGGCAGTTACGGATACAGGGTCACACTCCACAGCATCTGATCCTGTTCAGAGGGGGAATGCAGTCCTGCAGCCTCAGGCATTGCCAGCACAGCAAGGTGCAGATCGCCTTGCCCAGAACAGGTGTGGTGCCCGCCGACGCGGACCAGGCAATACTGTATGGGAAAACTCCATGTACGGTATAGCAACCCAACAGGCAGCATCAGTAGAAATGATGGCTCAGGCAATGGAGAGGGTGGCCACTTCCATGATCCCCCCTGAAAGGCAGATGGAGCAACAACAGCAGGCAACAGACTCCATTTGCCAATCACACAGGGAAGACATGTTGGCGTCCAACAGGGACCGACGGGCGGCACTGGAGACTCTGCACGGATCCATATCAATAGAGTCATAGGGCCACAGAGAAGCCCTGAGGGTAGAACGCCATAACCTCAGGCAGAGTCTGCTTGAACTTGAGGTTTCCCGAAATGTTAGGGCAGAACAGCAGCTGAAGCAGCTCAGACGTTCACTCTCAGCTGAGCTGCACGCAACACGTGAGGAGATCCGGGCATCACGCGAGGCCATGCGTGCAGAAGTGCAGGCAACCCTCGAGGTGCTGCATGGTGATCTCCGCACTTTAATCCTCCAGAATCAGACCTTCCAGACCCGCATGCTTGCTGCCATGGAGGACCATACCAGGGCTTTGCATGGCATGGGCTGCCTCCCATAGTGCCACCACCTCCTGATGCAGCAGGTGAAGAGAGCGACAGCAGTTCTCTACAATGGCATAGCCGTGCAGGGCATGAGCCCATGGAGGTATTTTTTTTTTTGCAACATCCACGCAGCTGGATTTTGGTGTGCACCCTGTCGTCAAACCTCCTGGGTCCCCCCCCCCTGGCACTCACATGGCCATTTTTTTTTGTTTTTGTTTACAGTGTGTTGCCTTGTGTGGCTCCCGTGGGAATCCACTGTAGTACGGCTGGGCACATGCAGGCTTGTCCTGAGTTTGGGTTAGATGCTTGGGTTCATGACACACACACCCCTCCTGCTTCCTGTTTCCATGGGCTTGCAAAGGGTGTGTCCAAGTGACAGTGACTTACACAGTGGCATTGGGCTCCCATGAGCTGTGTGGGCAGTCTCTAGTCAATACTGTGTGGACATCCCTAGTGGGTATTGTTGTTGTATTGTACACTGCATGTTGTATTGATATGTGCTTGTGCATCCATGTCTTCCTCCTAATTTGCAGGTTCCTTCCTCATGTCTTCACAAGGCTGTCTCCTTTGCAGATGGAGTTCATCTTGTATTCTTTACACTGACACATTTGCGTGGCAGCAACACTCTACAGTTTGAAGGGGTCGATGTGCTGGCTTATTCAGGTTGTAAGACTACCACTACTTTGACTTAGTACTGTCATGTTTTTGCAATGTTTCATGGTGTGTTGCTGTATTGTGTTGGTGGTAAGTATTTGTTCATGTGTGCTGTTTGTTATTGATTACTGGGAGCATATTGTCTGTGGGCAGTTTCCATTTGGGACAGTGCACTTTGTGACACTTGTGTCAGGTCTTGTGCATTGCTTTGTTTGCTTTCACATTGCATGACATGCCATGGTGTGTTGGGTGGCGGAGATGGGGAGGGGTTGGGTGACATGGCGCTGTTTTCATGTTGTATTTTGCAAGGGGGTAATCAATTTAGCAGCATAGATGTATGTCTTATAATGACACAGCATTGGTGGTGTTTCGGTATGTAGGGATGCACACAATGTAACACTTCCAGGTGACCATTCTCAGGCTGGTATGGTTGTGACAGTTGACTGTCCCTTATGTCATCATCATTGATTGTCAGCTGATATGTGCCAGGTCTGTATGCACTCCACAGGGGTGTGATTTTAGGTGAAGTAATTAGCCACCAGCTGCGTATGGGCTGCCGCACCACGTGCCCTTTCCCCTCCCATGCACAGCGGGCGTGCATGTGGTTGGGAATGTGGGGGTGCGTATAGCCGGATACTGGTCACTCATGATGAGGCCACTGATGTAATGGGGATCCAGGTGGTGCGGGGGGCCCACTACCACGTGTCTAGGGAGGGGGGGCCCCCTTGGACTTAAAAAATATATATTTTTTGTTGTAATCACTCTGCCTTCATAAAGACATTATTTTATAAAGAAATTATTTCTGTTACAGCGTAAAATAAATAATTTCTTCATGAAGGCAGGGTGACTACAAAAATAAACTATTTATTTTTGAAGTCTGAGGGCTCCCCCGCCCCATGACATGGAAGCCTCTTGGCGGGAGGCCTCCATGTCATGGGGTTGGGGAGCTCTATGACTTAAAAAAGAAATAGTTTCTTTTTGTAGTCACTCTGCCTTCATATAGAAATTATTTCCATTATGGTTTGGTCCTTAACAGACATAATTTCTTCATGATGTTGGAGTGACATAAAAAAACATTCCTTTTTTAAGTAACAGGGCACCCCTCAACCCCATGACGTGTGTATGTGTAAGTGTATGGTGAAAGGTTGCACACTTAAATGTATAGGTGGCTTCCTGTGTGAGTGTAAGGTGAAAGGGTGCACAATTAAATGTATGAGTGGATGGATGTGCATTGTGAAAGGGTGCACACTTACATGTATGGTTGGCTGCCTGATTGTAGCTGTATGGTGAATGGGTGCACATTTAAATGTGAAGGTGACTGCCTTTGCGAGTGTATGGGTAAACGGTGCACAATTAAATGTATGTGTGGGTGGGTGTGTGTGTCGAACGCATGGTGAAAGGGTGCACACTTAAAGGTATGATATGATAGGTTATTTATAATGCAATTAATACCCAGAGGTTTCTAAGCGCGTACCTGGGGATCGAACCTGTGTTGCTACATGTTGTCTTGCTTACAAGACAAGCATGTTGTCCCTGAGCTATCCTCCTGAGTCTGAGTACGGGTGGCTGCATAGGTGTGCCTGTATGGTGAAAGAGTACACACTTAAATGTATTGGTGGCTGAGTGTACGTGTGTGTATGGTGATGGTGAATGTTGTGGGGGTTGCTAATTCTTCAAATGCTGGGAGAGGTGCTAATTTCATGAGCAGTGGGAGGGCAAACCTATTTGTTTGGGGGCATCTAACTTCTTTATGCATTGTTGTGAGACTATTCTAGTGCAGCTTCATTGTTACAAGCAGTTAACTCTCTCCTTTAAGTCTGAAAGCACCCACTTATGAACTGCTGTGAGAATAAGCGGTCTCCTGTCCCCCCTCTACCCTTCCAATCACTTCCATGGCATGCAAGTATTAAACGCCCATCAAGAATTCATTTGTCTAAATAATTATGTATTTGAAGGCAGGTACTAACAGTGAATGGCTTTACGTTAATAATTGTCAGGCCTTTTTTAACAGCGAAACCCAGGTGCCGTTTAACAGCTGTGTTCTGTTCTGTCCAGCAATGGCTCTGTAGGTCAGCCAGGTCGAGTCAACATAGCCCAAAATGTCAGGGGGGAAAGCGGGAGGGCTGAAGCCCAGTCAGCTCAATGTTGTTGCACTACTATTTGTGTTTGAAAACTTGGTTACTTGTTGGTAATCTTCACTACTCATAGCGCTATTCATCCTCGTCCAAGTAATTGTGTATGAGGCACTTTGCCTCATTTCCAAGCCCTGGGATGAGGTAGAGGGACATGGAGGTAATGCCTGGCTTAGTTACCTGTAATCTTCATTACTTGTAGTCCCACTCTTCCTCATCCCAGTACTTACATATGCGACAAGGAGCCTCACACGCAAGCACAAGGACCAGGAACAGGAATGTGGAGGTAATTCTGGGCAGAGAAGCTGATTATGGGGGGTCTGGGTGGGAGGGAGAGGGGATGTGTGGGATGGGATGGGTATTTTGCAAAAAATTATAATGGTCATCCATGTCCTGGCTAAGCATGCATGATATGTGGTATTAGTGGCTAGAGAGGCATTTTGGTGCAGCCAGTCTAGTCATGTCTTAGTTTGGCTTGACTTTTTTTAACTGGGCATCTCTGATAAAGCAGTCCGGCTAAGTGTAATTACCTGGCTAGACTGGAATTTGGGTGCTGCCAGTCTTTCTGTTTCTTTATGTGGCATTGTATATTGTCTGGGCATCTGTGATAAAATAACCATAAGTGTTATTGCTTCAACTGGCACTTTGGTGCAACCAGTCTAAGTATGTCTAAATGTTGCCTGCCATGCTTTACTGGAATATGTTATTACGTGTCTAGACTGGTCTACATTGTGCAGCTAGTTGAACATGTTTTCATTGTGGCCAGCCATTTTTAATAGCAAAGCATTAAATTGTTTAAAGCATTAATGTTCCTGTGCACTGTTGGTGACTTTCATGTATTGGATTTTTGGATTGGTATTACACTACAAAACAATTGCAAACGCTCTAGCCTTTTAGACAATTCTACTCAGAAAGTGTGCTGTATATGTATTAAAACACATATTTATATCGTTCTCCTAGAGCAGTGTGTGGCATATCCCTGCAACAGCATGTTCCTGCGTATTAGGTAAGCATGGTAATCTAGATTGTCCCAGAGTGTGGCGTGACCCGTGATTTATTGCTGAGTTGGGGGGGTTCTCAGCATGGCTCGTAGGGTAGCCCCAAAAGTTTGTCTTAAGCCACTTACTTTAGAAGAGCCTCAGTCTAGCTTAATGAAATGCAACAACGTTTTAGATACCGCCTCTAAAACCTTGACATACATATTCATCATATGTTGTTGTGTCCTAAATCACAATGATGTCAAGCTCAGTTCTGCTCTCACAAATTCCACAGGAGTACATTGGCAGATTCCAGGCAATCTCTTTAGGGTCTTGCTTAGAGGGTCCCCAGATCTCACATCCTCATACAAAAAAGTGAAGGATATTATATGTTTATAAACCTATATCAAGGGCTGAAAATTGTAATCCCTGTGTTTATAGATGAAATCAATAACGACATATGG
This sequence comes from Ambystoma mexicanum, assembly GCF_040938575.1. NCBI lineage: Eukaryota > Metazoa > Chordata > Amphibia > Caudata > Ambystomatidae > Ambystoma > Ambystoma mexicanum. The sequence goes on along the minus strand of NC_090935.1, from coordinate 1,020,672,323 downwards.
CAACTGGGCTGGATTTGATGTAAGATACGCAGTGTGATCATTGCACTTGCGTTTGTAATTAAAGGAATTCCCAAATAGGAATAGGTGTGGGCCACTTCCAGTGAGATGTCATCCAGTTGCCAGTAATCTTTGTGTTGTTTATGTGTATTAAATACCATGATATTTGTTTTGTTAAAATGTATTTTCAATCCCTTTTTTGTCTTTGTAGAATGTATTTGAAAACCTTTTTCGGTGGAATTTCATAACAATGCATTCAGTGACTGCTTTAAGCCGGCTGATGTGCAATCTAATACTAACACAACCAATCTAACCATTGGTCACTCAGGCGCTGAAGGTATACCCCTTGAAGGTCCAAAACAATAATTATGTCCACTAGATACAAATTAAAAAGTAACAGAGCTAATGCATAGCTTTGCTTTAGTCCATCAAAAGTTATTTATGGCACTTGTACAAGACCAGTATTGCCCAAAAGGAATGCAACAGTAGTTTGTTCATCTAAAGCAATAAGCGTTTTTCAGTAAGCAACCAGGGATACCCAAAGAATGTGATTACCTCCAAATTAACTCTATGTTTATTGTTGTCTATTATTTAGATCTAAACCGGTGCATGAAGCATTGCTAGCAGTCTATTTCGAGTGGGGGGGGGGGTAGATGAAAAACAATGTTAAAATGACAGTAAGTGTGTTAATGCTGCGTTACCGCCGCTTTACCTCACCGCCATACTACAGTTTTGGTGTTAAATTGGAGGATTGACCTCCAGCAAATAGCTACAGATTAATACAATTAATACAGATGAAGGCAGTTGGGACATTGGGACCTGGCCTTGGAATTTGCGCACAGCTCTGGGGTGGAAAATATTTGCCATTCTTGCAATGTTTGCAGGAGTTATTTTATGCTTCTGCTTCTGTATAGAGTGCCTGTCAGCTTTAGGGTTGGTGTTAGGCCAGTGTTGTTCTAGGGCATTAGGACACCTACATTCCAAATGATTGACCCCAGTAAATGCAACCAATTCCCTCATCATGCAGGATATGGAGATACAACGTTCATGGCAATTGACGTACTGCAGTAAGGAGAGCCATATGAAACAAAAAATGTCTTACCTTAAGCTAAAAGGAGGGTATGTGAAAATGTACATAATCAGGTTAGCCTTAAGCCACTCCATTTTGTTCACAAATCTAACTTCATGTACTCTTGCGAGCCTTGCCTTTAAACATGAAGCAAATTTCTTTCATAAAAACATGTTCGTAAAATGTGTGGGTTTTTGAAAAATGCACATTTGTTTAAGCTTCGTCAGCAGGCCAGAGACTTGAGACATGACAGGAATCTTACCGTCTGCAGTTGCTTATCATGTGAGACGCAGAGTATGTATGAAGGAGTTATGTCTGAATGCCCCTGTATGTTGTGGGAAGGATTCATGACTAAACCCCCTCATTCTTTGAAACAGTTCTGTGTGCAGACAGGAAAGGCTTTGCTTAAACAAACTATAGCTCCAGAATGAGTGGGAACGCCTCCCTTTCTGGAAATTGTCTGTTTTCTAGCAAGGTCAGGATGTTCATGAAAAGGACTGCTGACAAAATGTATGTTTCTCAGAAATTGTGTACATTACAGGAACCCATAATGTCTACGCAACTAACAGCTTCAGTAAACCAATGTGTATAAAAGAGAAGATTTCTCTTCTGTAAATTGCTCACTTCACTACTTTCCCTGGAATTTGGGTTGTGGTTGATCCTGAGCCCACAGAGCGAAAATAAAACATTGTCTGATGGTCTCATTTGCTTTAGAGATATAAATAGGGTCTTGAAATCTTTATCATTAAGTGAGCGGTGGAAGTGGTCAGATATGATTTAACCTGTAGACATTTTGACCTGATCATAGAATAAGCCCTAGTCACCTGGCTTTTCTCAAAATAAGGACACCTATCATTGTGTATTGAGGTAGTTCCTGACACCACAACCCTACACATCTACAATGAAACACTGGGAAGGGAATCTTCTGGCAAATGTAGACTACTGGAAAAATCATCATCTTTAAATAACAAAGGTTGGGTATTCTGCTGCAGGTGAGGTGGTTGACAAAGTCCAATTTCTAAGGCTATAGGATGGCACTGGGGTAATCATTAGGCCAGGAATACTATACACTCTGTGATGTAGGCTCCAGAAGAGGAATAAAGTGGATCATTCAGACACCTAAGGATGTATCAGATTGCAGACGATTTAACAAAATGGTAGGCAAGAAGCAGGTTTTTGGTGGAACCGCTACTGTGGATGTCCACTGAACATAACATACCTACTGTCAAGTACCTGATCATTGGAGTGTGTCATCTGAGTTGTCCAGTGAGCAGTTCTCCTGTGGTTCAGCTGCAGAGTGAGTAAAAGCTGGGCAGTTGGAGGAGTTGACTCCGTTCCACCCTGGGGACCCAGTGAAGGTTGGGGACATACTCTCCGAACCGTGAACTCACCTCCCGGAATTACGTGGTGAGGACGCAATGCGGACACTGAACCAGGAAGTATATTGATGGTAGTCAGGGTATCTCAGGAGTCAAGCGAGGTAACAGGAAGGCAAATAGAAGAAGGACCCCTAAAAGCAGGTCTCAAGTACAGGCACAGAGATGAATAGGAAGGGGGAGAGGAAGACAGGTCAACCAGTAGGGCAAGACCACATATGATATGAAATTATAAGTCATTTATAACGTGCATGTACACAAATGTTTCTAGGTGTGACAAGAGAAGGAGGGGGAAACAGAACGAGGACAAAACAACTGTGTTACTAGGCCTTGTGCCAGTCAGATTGCGCAAGTGAGGGGAAAAGGGAGGGGTGAACTGCAAGGGTGGGAGAGAGAAGTGCAGGTAGCTCAGTAAGTGCTGCCAGAGGGTGGCTCATAGGTGCAGAGAGATGAGACTGTAGGGTTCCAGTTACAGACCCTTAAGTGCTGGGCGGGTCCGGGGGCAGTGCAAGGGCAACTGGAAAAGCAGGAGCCTGGACCCGAGTTCAGTGGGTGGGAAGGTGACCAGTGCATGGAGCAGTCAGGGGCATTTGTAGGGAAGAGGAAGAGAGAAAGCAGAAGCAAAAAGGAAGGTCTTGAGTTGCTTCCAGAACTGGAGGTGGTTCTGCTCAAGTTTGAGAGAGGCAGGAAGCTGTTCCAGAACCAACCAAGGAAAGAGATCTGGCACAAATTGTCTGCTTGGAGAAACGTCTGACCCTCAGAGAGGTGGAGGTGGATGAGCGGAGATCTTGAGAGGGAAGATGTTTAGGAAGAGAAAGTTGGAGGTAGTGTGGTCCCAGGCCCTAGAAAGCTTTGTGGCTGATGCAAAGTGTGTTGAAATTAATCCTTGCTGCCACTAGGAGCCAGTGAAGAGGTTTCAGAGCTGGAGAGATACTTTCCCTGGGCTTGAGGCCAAGGACAAGTATTGCAGTCCTGTTCTGGACAAGTTGTAAAGGTCAGAGAGTAGAGACAGGCAGATTTAGAAATAGTCTGTTGCAATAGTCGAGTCTGGAGAGGACCAGGGCTCTGGAGACAGACAGCTTCTGGGGGAAAGTGAGAAAAGGCAGAATACCTCTGATGAGGTGCAGTTGATATTGTGACTTCTAAGAGACATCAGAGATGTGAGGGGAGAAGGAGAGGGTGGAGATGAAGATGACACCAAGGTTCTTAGCCTCACAGTAAGGAGCAGGGAGAGGGCTGTGTGTGGCGGCCATAGAGAGAGAGGAAAGGAGGGAGCATGTGTCCCAACATGAGGAGGATCTCATTCTTAATGGCATTAAGGCAGAGATCAATGGTGGCACACCATTCCTGAATTTCGGGCAGACAGTCTGGTATGAGAGAAGGAGCAGAGGGGGCTGAGGGGAGCCTGAAGGAGAGCTGGGCTCCATCTGCATAACACTGAAAGTTAGAGCAGAAAGTAGTGATGCCTTGGGCAAGAGGTTCCAGGTAGTGGTTGAACAGCCAGTGAGCCAGTGAGAAAGGTTAGACCACTGGAGAACACTACAAGGAGAGAGCTAGAAGCGAGGAAAGACCCCAGTTGTACCTGAGAGGGGCAATCAGTGAATAAAGTGAGCTTATGGAGCTTTGGAACGTGCAAATAAATTGGATTGGATTACACCAGAATAATTCTGAGTCCAAATAACCAGACAAACTTAAGAAGTTGGCAAGTTACTGTTTTACTAACAATTATCTAAAACGCCGATATTACAACAAAGATCAACAGACGTACGCTCCGTCCATCAATGATCTCCACAATAAATGCAATTCTTATGCTTATTATGCATCAGAGTGACGTCATACTACATGGCAACAATGAAAAACTTATCAAGGTTCGGGATTGGTTAAGGGAAACATCTAGTCATACAATTGTATAGGAGCTAGATTTGTTATTGGTGGCCCTTTATCAGATGGACAACCTATGCCTACTTCTTAAAACAAGTAATTTCAGAAACATTAGTTACACAGTTTCTAATTGGTTTTACAGGGTATAAGTGTGCCATGTCTGGAACATTCGGTTCATTTAGCAGCACATAATCCTAGACCCAGGTGCAGGGAGATATGGTTATGAAAATTCCTCACCACCCAATTAGCCCAGCATCTCTCATCACCCATGCCTTCTGCCATGAAATTGTCTTTGTACTTGGCCTTGTAGAGTATTCGCATTTGGGCAATGCACTGGGGTGAGGGCATTCAATGTTGTGGTTGGACCTCTTCAAGCGCTTTTTCCATCCTTGGCTCACATGACAGGAGACCACAATCTGGTTCATTTTGCTGTTTTTAAATGCTCTAAATGAATTGCAAATTGGCATCCTTTGTGTTCTTTCTTGTACCTTAACTTGAAAAGATTCATCCTCTGCACACTTGTTCTTTCAGAGTCGATAGCTGACCTCAATTTCTAGGATCTTGACTTCAGGCCATTCAGCCTTACCATACAGCTTTCCATTCTCCGTTCATGCTTTCTGGTTTATTTATTTCATGATTCCAATGTACAGTTTCTGTACAATGGTGGCTTCACCTGCATTCTATTTACTTCTCATAGCTAGCTTCTATAATGACCAATAATAATCAAGTGATCTACCTTGGTTTTCAGCATCTGTACATACATTGTACTTTTGTTTTCTGCAGTACTTTGTTAATGTGTAATCTTCTTTTCCAGGTTGGTTAGTTTACTCAATCTTTTACTTCATCATTTGTCCTCTAGGATCCATACATTGGGGGTCGTTACGAGTACGGCGATAGGGGGTTAACGTCACCGGTAAGGATGCTGGTGCCGTTAACCCCCTACTGCCGCATTCCAAGGTCCGTTAGCGGGTCCCACCAGGTCCGGCTGGTTTTACCAGCTGCCCTTAGCGGGACCCATTAAGGGACCATGGAGCTAATACCGTTATTAGCTCCTTCCCCATTCCCATTGAGCCCTATGGGGGCTCAAATGGGGTATGGTATTCGAAATGGGGATTTACCGGGTTTGCATAGGTTGGAATGTCCCGGTAACGCCCCATTCCGACACCACGGACACAGGTTTGTCTTTTGTCTTCCAGGTGCTGGGATGCTGCCGAAGCGAAGGCCGCAGTGAAATCTGGTGTGATCACGCATGGATAAGGTAAACGAGCGCAGCTGCGAGCGTGTTGCCCGTTTTCTAACCTTATGTCTTTATTTGCAGGTTGTCGGAGACTGGACTCTTGTGGCTGAATTCTGGTGAGTAGATGTTCCTGTGCCGTTTCTTCATCCACAGGCTGCTTCTCGAGAAGCTGAGGGTGTGTCTGGACCTGGAATGCAGGAGCCGACTCGGTGAGCGTCCTGCTGCTGTTGCAGAATAACGCGAAGCATGTGAATTCTATCGGGCATGGTTTAAATAGTGGAGAAGTGCTTTGGTGCGTATTCTTCCTCCAGCCTCACCCAGGTAAGAAAAGAGTTCCTGTAACAGAGGATTGGTCCCTCCCAGCCAGTGGCTGGGACTTTTCCATCAGCTTGGATTGTTCTAGGTGAGTATGCAGCATGGTCTGCCACAGGTAAGTCCACCCAATCACTACTGCACACTTTAAGAATATGAGCCCGGCGCCCATGGCGCCGGGACTGTGGTTCCTTATGAGCCTGGCGCCAGAGGCACCAGGACATGGTCCAAAGGGCCCCTGTAGGGGTCTGCTGGAACCGGGGGTGTGGATGATGAGCCTGCTTCCGGGGACGCTGGGCCAGTCTTGGCTCCTTGGGAGTAGCACTCATGACACCAGGTCCATCAAACCGACATTGCCCCTGCCAACATCACACTTCAGCCAATGCCTGCACCAAGACCTATGGTCATTGTGCATTTGCACACTCCTAGTACCCAGTCCACCTGCGCTTCTGCCCCTACTGACCAGAGCGGCGTAAGCCACTCAGGCTCTACTCCACCTTTGAAAAAGAGGAAGAAGGGTGCTCTCGCATTACAGGCTGAGACCCCAGGCACGGCTACACACTCCGGCACGTAAAGGAAGCCTAGCTTTAATGACGCCGAACTGGATCCATTTGTGGCCTATGTGTCTGCACATAGCCGCGAAATGGTGGTGACTGCAGGGTGCAAGACCACACCTGGTCAACGTAGGGCACACTGGCAGACCATCGCGGACCGCATAAGTGCCCTTGGATTTGTGAGGCGCACAGCAGATGATTGCTACAAGCGGTGGAATGACCTGAAACGCAGAGCAAAGAACAAGCTGGCCTCAAATCATGCCGCTACTCTGGTGACTGGTGGTGGGTCTCCAACAGAGGACAACAAACTCACTGAACATGAGTCTGTTGCTGGGACCTTCGTCACAGTGGAACAGATCAAAGGCGTGGGAGACCTACCTGATTAAGACGCATTGTCCAGTGAGTGCCCATAGATGTGTATGTGATCCATGTTTATGTTGTTTGGGTGACGGGTTCTTATTGAGTGCCAGGTGAGGGTGTGTACTCCTGATTGTAATGGGTCTCCCATGTCCTTCCTCCAATCCATTCATGCACCTTTGATTTGGGTATGACAGTATCCCTTCTGCACACAGTATCCAATTAGCCCCACATTACTGCTGTTGCCCTTGAACTATCATCTTGCAACAACATTGTTCTGATTTTTTCTGTGTTCATTCAGGCTGATTGTTTAGATCATCCCATTTTTCATATGCATTTTTCATCCCTAATGCCACATATGTGACATGCTTCTGTCATTGTTTATACCCCACATTGTGCCATATTAGTTACCTGGTTATGTGAATGATTAGACCATTCAGGGCGAGAGAGTATTGGCCTGCTGAAATTTATTTTTAGGGCCTATTTGCATGTGGAACATGATAGTTGTTTCCTGTCATGTTGAAGTGACCAACCAATGATGTGTACATCTGCCTACAATCACTGTATTATTGTACACTGGATGTGTTGCAGTGTGTGGCACATGCATATTTTGCAACACTATTCTGCATTAATCTTCTCATCATGTCCATGTGACATGGATGTGTGACAGTACTCATTCACTGACATATCGCTGTAGTTGTCTAATTTACCATATCTATGCTACATGACATCTGTGTGCTGGCATGTGTCATGTATGTGTATTGGACATGCCACTCACAGGCTGATGTGTGATGCCAGTGCTACACAACATGCTGAAATGTGCTGCTTTTCCATCTTGGTGTCCTCATTGTCTGCCTTTTTGACTCCCCTTCAAACTCATTGACAGTGCATGAATGCCAGGGTTATAGTCATGTGGGACATGTATAAACCATGTACAGGATCTCTGTCTTGTCAGGCCTATGTGTGTTCTATGGTGCTCATGCCTGTTTCCATTTCTTGTATTTCATGTTTTTGCAGGTAACGATGCACTTGATGCTGGTGAGGTTCAGGAGATGGTGCAGACCCAGGAGGATTCTCAGCCACGACCAAGCAGCAGTGGGGGACGTGGTGTGGTGGTGGGTGAAAACACTTGGTACTGCAGACCATACTGTCGAGGGGTGTCTCTGGGTGCAGCTCCCCAGACCTCTATTCAGGTGATGAGTCGGATGATGAGACTTATGTGCTGTCGCAGGTCACTGCTTCTGGCAGGGATTCTGTTCTGTCCAACCCACCTGCACCAGTGGTAGAACCCTCTATGGGGATGTCAGTGTTGGTAGGTCCGCCTTTGGCAGTTACGGATACAGGGTCACACTCCACAGCATCTGATCCTGTTCAGAGGGGGAATGCAGTCCTGCAGCCTCAGGCATTGCCAGCACAGCAAGGTGCAGATCGCCTTGCCCAGAACAGGTGTGGTGCCCGCCGACGCGGACCAGGCAATACTGTATGGGAAAACTCCATGTACGGTATAGCAACCCAACAGGCAGCATCAGTAGAAATGATGGCTCAGGCAATGGAGAGGGTGGCCACTTCCATGATCCCCCCTGAAAGGCAGATGGAGCAACAACAGCAGGCAACAGACTCCATTTGCCAATCACACAGGGAAGACATGTTGGCGTCCAACAGGGACCGACGGGCGGCACTGGAGACTCTGCGCGGATCCATATCAATAGAGTCATAGGGCCACAGAGAAGCCCTGAGGGTAGAACGCCATAACCTCAGGCAGAGTCTGCTTGAACTTGAGGTTTCCCGAAATGTTAGGGCAGAACAGCAGCTGAAGCAGCTCAGACGTTCACTCTCAGCTGAGCTGCACGCAACACGTGAGGAGATCCGGGCATCACGCGAGGCCATGCGTGCAGAAGTGCAGGCAACCCTCGAGGTGCTGCATGGTGATCTCCGCACTTTGATCCTCCAGAATCAGACTTTCCAGACCCGCATGCTTGCTGCCATGGAGGACCATACCAGGGCTTTGCATGGCATGGGCTGCCTCCCATAGTGCCACCACCTCCTGATGCAGCAGGTGAAGAGAGCGACAGCAGTTCTCTACAATGGCATAGCCGTGCAGGGCATGAGCCCATGGAGGTATTTTTTTTTTGCAACATCCACGCAGCTGGATTTTGGTGTGCACCCTGTCGTCAAACCTCCTGGGTGCCCCCCCCCCCTGGCACTCACATGGCCATTTTTTTTTGTTTTTGTTTACAGTGTGTTGCCTTGTGTGGCTCCCGTGGGAATCCACTGTAGTACGGCTGGGCACATGCAGGCTTGTCCTGAGTTTGGGTTAGATGCTTGGGTTCATGACACACACACCCCTCCTGCTTCCTGTTTCCATGGGCTTGCAAAGGGTGTGTCCAAGTGACAGTGACTTACACAGTGGCATTGGGCTCCCATGAGCTGTGTGGGCAGTCTCTAGTCAATACTGTGTGGACATCCCTAGTGGGTATTGTTGTTGTATTGTACACTGCATGTTGTATTGATATGTGCTTGTGCATCCATGTCTTCCTCCTAATTTGCAGGTTCCTTCCTCATGTCTTCACAAGGCTGTCTCCTTTGCAGATGGAGTTCATCTTGTATTCTTTACACTGACACATTTGCGTGGCAGCAACACTCTACAGTTTGAAGGGGTCGATGTGCTGGCTTATTCAGGTTGTAAGACTACCACTACTTTGACTTAGTACTGTCATGTTTTTGCAATGTTTCATGGTGTGTTGCTGTATTGTGTTGGTGGTAAGTATTTGTTCATGTGTGCTGTTTGTTATTGATTACTGGGAGCATATTGTCTGTGGGCAGTTTCCATTTGGGACAGTGCACTTTGTGACACTTGTGTCAGGTCTTGTGCATTGCTTTGTTTGCTTTCACATTGCATGACATGCCATGGTGTGTTGGGTGGCGGAGATGGGGAGGGGTTGGGTGACATGGCGCTGTTTTCATGTTGTATTTTGCAAGGGGGTAATCAATTTAGCAGCATAGATGTATGTCTTATAATGACACAGCATTGGTGGTGTTTCGGTATGTAGGGATGCACACAATGTAACACTTCCAGGTGACCATTCTCAGGCTGGTATGGTTGTGACAGTTGACTGTCCCTTATGTCATCATCATTGATTGTCAGCTGATATGTGCCAGGTCTGTATGCACTCCACAGGGGTGTGATTTTAGGTGAAGTAATTAGCCACCAGCTGCGTATGGGCTGCCGCACCACGTGCCCTTTCCCCTCCCATGCACAGCGGCGTGCATGTGGTTGGGAATGTGGGGGCACCATCATGTCCACCTGCAGGCCCCGGTGTGTTGCAACGTTGTGCAGGACACATGCTGCCATTATGATCCTGCACACTACTGGGGGTGCGTATAGCAGCTGCCCAGTCAAGGGAGCAAAAGCGTGACTTGAGCACTCTGAATGTGCGCTCCCCTATGCCCCGGGTTGCAATATGGGCTGTGTTGTATCTTACCTCGGGTGGTGTGGTGGGGTTCCGAATTGGCGTCATCATGTGGGTGCTCAGAGGGTAGGCACTGTCCCCTGGGGAGGTGCTGATGGGTATCATTAGTGGGGTTGTGACATTACTCAGTATCTGACATGCATGCATGTGCAGTGGCATTTACACTCACCAAGCAGCCATGTATCGCCATGCCGCCCAGCTTCTAGGTCCCGGTTTAGGGTTGACATTCTGTAAATGAAACTGTCATGGGTGGACCCTGGATAGTTGGCATGTACTGAGGTGATGATTCCCTTGGCATCACATACTACATGCACGTTGATGGAATGCCAGTGCTTGCGGTTTCTATAGATGTGCTCCATTGCCCTGGGGGGACGTAGAGCCACATGGGTGCAATCAATGGCACCTAGCACTTTGGGGAATTGTGCCACCCCGTAGAAATCCTGGAAGGCAGCCTGCCTTTTTGCAGGTGTTCTGGGCAGGTATATGTGCCTGCGGACTGATGGGCGTGCAGTCATGATGGCCAAGACCTGGTGTAGGCAGCGTGACTGCGTGGCCTGTGACACCCCACCCCCACTATAGCACTTGTCCGCTGAAATGATCCAGTGGCCAAGAAGTGCAGTACATTAAGCACCTTTTCCAGGGGGCTCAGTGCTTGGGAGCACAGGGTGGGTGATGTTAGGTCATCCTCCCATTCACTCACCAGGTCGAGTATTATGTGAGGTGGAAACCTGAACCTCCCATACACCTGGTCATCAGGCATCCAAAAAAGGCTGGTTCTGGGTGTAAAAATTCTGGGCCTGACTATCCTCCTCCTCCTCCTGCGGTATCCCACGACCACTGCTGCAAGGAACGGTATATTCATCTTAGCGTCTGAGCTTGTTTGTTGTTTATGCATACTTTTATGCTGTGCGGGTCCACGTACGCCTGCTTCCTGCTGGCGTACGTGTTTCCGGATAAGCGCATCTTTTTTGGCGCACGCATTAGTCCCATTCAATTCCATGAATACGTGTTGTAGGTGCGCGTGTGGGCGTTCCGCGCATTTGCCACCTGTACTTAACCCGTAATGCCCCCATTTTCATGCGCTGTTCCCCATTCCGCGTGTTACACCCCATGTTACGCCTACTTTTGTTGTGTGCGCTGCGCTATGTGCGTTTTCGCTGTGCGCTTGGCGCACGCTGTTAGAAGACATGTGCGCCAGCGTGCGCCATGCAGGATTTTAGCACACATCCATGGATTTACACGCGCACGGACTTCCATGAATCGCTGTGTGCGGGTTTCGCGGCGATTTTCGCACTTGGGCTGCGATTCACACGCTTTCGCACGCTTGCGCAGAATTTTTCAGCGCACATTAATTCCATGAATAGACCTGTAAATGTATTATTTTTCAAATACCCTTTTCTGTACATATGTTCACTTGGTGTAAAAGTTCTGGTTAATGAAACACACAAATCATCATTGTATTCTTTTAATAGGCAGCCAGACAATAAGATTTATTTTCATATGTAGTTGCAATGAAAGGCAGTATTTCTTCAATGCAGTCCTTAGAATGCATGGTGGCCATTCTCAGTAGTGTGTGCTCTCCAGCTGGCTAGTTATCACTTGATTGAAAATTCATTTTTGATGTATCATAAACTCAAACATGCTCAAAACAAGACATCCATAAAAGTAGGGCTAAAATTAAATATATGTTGTTTTTATTACAAAATTAGTTGAAATAAATAACTCTTTCATAGGGTCACCTGAATTTTTTGGGACAACTCAAATGACAAAGAATTCACAGGGCATCACAATGTTCAATCTGGTTGTCACTTTTTTGGATGCTTATTTATTCCTCAATCATTCACAGTGTTTGGGGTTTAAGAGTCCTCAGAATTCTTTCGTTATTCTGAGTTCTTTTGGTTTGGTCATTTGCGTTTTGTCGGGAAGCCTTGGAGACCCTTTCACCTGGGTCTCTGGGTTCCACATTCTTTCACAACAAGCCTAGGCAGTGGTAGAAAGTGGGCCTGTGGAACACCAACTAAACTGCAGAGTTGCTACCAGGTCGGTGACCACCTCCGCTAGTCAACATGCTGAGTCAGACTATTTTCACTGTTTTCCTGTTTTAGGGTGTTGGCTCTTGTCTACCTCCTCAAAAGGACAAAAATGATCTAGTACTCAAGGAGGTATATGATACTTCTCCTCTCCACCCTTCTCCACTATAGTCTAATTTTACCTTGTTTTGTGTCTCCTCAACACTCCACCAGCATGCTTGTACCTCGACCTCTCCTGAACTCTATCCTGTCAGGTTTGTGACAAGCCTGCTCCCTCACCCTCGCTACATTAGCCTCTTATCAGTGGTCTCATCTCACCTTCCTCTTTTTTCACTTATCTAATACTCATCTCCTCTTCTTTCACTTATCCAATACTCACCTCCTCTTGTCAACCACAGTGCCTATTTGCCCCCTACCTCCGCTTCAATCTTTGCATGTATTCCTCCAGGTACACTTTCTTCCCCTCAATCGACTCCATCTCCACCTTAAAACTTATCACATTCTCCTTGATTTTCACCACCTACTCCTTGACCTTTAACAATCCCCTCACAATTTTGTATACGTCTTCTCCAGTTCATCCTTAACATACAGTGTCTTTAACCAAAATTATTGCCCTGTGATCTCTTCTCTGCAGCTTGTTTTCCCTTCTTCAGCACAACTTCCTCCTGCTTCTTCCACCTCCAACCTGCAGGAAACCCCTGTAGCACAGAACCAAGTTGTGGTAATGCTTATTGCATTGAGCGGTTTCCAGGTGAATTTACTGCCGGATACTGGTCACTCATGATGAGGCCACTGATGTAATGGGGATCCAGGTGGTGCGGGGGGCCCACCACCACGTGTCTAGGGAGGGGGGGCCCCCTTGGACTTAAAAAAAAAATATTTTTTGTTGTAATCACTCTGCCTTCATAAAGACATTATTTTATAAAGAAATTATTTCTGTTACAGCGTAAAATAAATAATTTCTTCATGAAGGCAGGGTGACTACAAAAATAAACTATTTATTTTTGAAGTCTGAGGGCTCCCCCGCCCCATGACATGGAAGCCTCTTGGCGGGAGGCCTCCATGTCATGGGGTTGGGGAGCTCTATGACTTAAAAAATAAATAGTTTCTTTTTGAAGTCACTCTGCCTTCATATAAAAATTATTTCCATTATGGTTTGGTCCTTAACAGACATAATTTCTTCATGATGTTGGAGTGACATAAAAAAACATTCCTTTTTTAAGTAACAGGGCACCCCTCAACCCCATGACGTGTGTATGTGTAAGTGTATGGTGAAAGGTTGCACACTTAAATGTATAGGTGGCTTCCTGTGTGAGTGTAAGGTGAAAGGGTGCACAATTAAATGTATGAGTGGATGGATGTGCATTGTGAAAGGGTGCACACTTACATGTATGGTTGGCTGCCTGATTGTAGCTGTATGGTGAATGGGTGCACATTTAAATGTGAAGGTGACTGCCTTTGCGAGTGTATGGGTAAACGGTGCACAATTAAATGTATGTGTGGGTGGGTGTGTGTGTCGAACGCATGGTGAAAGGGTGCACACTTAAAGGTATGATATGATAGGTTATTTATAATGCAATTAATACCCAGAGGTTTCTAAGCGCGTACCTGGGGATCGAACCTGTGTTGCTACATGTTGTCTTGCTTACAAGACAAGCATGTTGTCCCTGAGCTATCCTCCTGAGTCTGAGTACGGGTGGCTGCCTAGGTGTGCCTGTATGGTGAAAGAGTACACACTTAAATGTATTGGTGGCTGAGTGTACGTGTGTGTATGGTGATGGTGAATGTTGTGGGGGTTGCTAATTCTTCAAATGCTGGGAGAGGTGCTAATTTCATGAGCAGTGGGAGGGCAAACCTATTTGTTTGGGGGCATCTAACTTCTTTATGCATTGTTGTGAGACTATTCTAGTGCAGCTTCATTGTTACAAGCAGTTAACTCTCTCCTTTAAGTCTGAAAGCACCCACTTATGAACTGCTGTGAGAATAAGCGGTCTCCTGTCCCCCCTCTACCCTTCCAATCACTTCCATGGCATGCAAGTATTAAACGCCCATCAAGAATTCATTTGTCTAAATAATTATGTATTTGAAGGCAGGTACTAACAGTGAATGGCTTTACGTTAATAATTGTCAGGCCTTTTTTAACAGCGAAACCCAGGTGCCGTTTAACAGCTGTGTTCTGTTCTGTCCAGCAATGGCTCTGTAGGTCAGCCAGGTCGAGTCAACATAGCCCAAAATGTCAGGGGGGAAAGCGGGAGGGCTGAAGCCCAGTCAGCTCAATGTTGTTGCACTACAATTTGTGTTTGAAAACTTGGTTACTTGTTGGTAATCTTCACTACTCATAGCGCTATTCATCCTCGTCCAAGTAATTGTGTATGAGACACTTTGCCTCATTTCCAAGCACTGGGATGAGGTAGAGGGACATGGAGGTAATGCCTGGCTTAGTTACCTGTAATCTTCATTACTTGTAGTCCCACTCTTCCTCATCCCAGTACTTACATATGCAACAAGGAGCCTCACACGCAAGCACAAGGACCAGGAACAGGAATGTGGAGGTAATTCTGGGCAGAGAAGCTGATTTTGGGGGGTATGGGTGGGAGGGAGAGGGGATGTGTGGGATGGGATGGGTATTTTGCAAAAAATTATAATGGTCATCCATGTCCTGGCTAAGCATGCATGATATGTGGTATTAGTGGCTAGAGAGGCATTTTGGTGCAGCCAGTCTAGTCATGTCTTAGTTTGGCTTGACTTTTTTTAACTGGGCATCTCTGATAAAGCAGTCCGGCTAAGTGTAATTACCTGGCTAGACTGGAATTTGGGTGCTGCCAGTCTTTCTGTTTCTTTATGTGGCATTGTATATTGTCTGGGCATCTGTGATAAAATAACCATAAGTGTTATTGCTTCAACTGGCACTTTGGTGCAACCAGTCTAAGTATGTCTAAATGTTGCCTGCCATGCTTTACTGGAATATGTTATTACGTGTCTAGACTGGTCTACATTGTGCAGCTAGTTGAACATGTTTTCATTGTGGCCAGCCATTTTTAATAGCAAAGCATTAAATTGTTTAAAGCATTAATGTTCCTGTGCACTGTTGGTGACTTTCATGTATTGGATTTTTGGATTGGTATTACACTACAAAACAATTGCAAACGCTCTAGCCTTTTAGACAATTCTACTCAGAAAGTGTGCTGTATATGTATTAAAACACATATTTATATCGTTCTCCTAGAGCAGTGTGTGGCATATCCCTGCAACAGCATGTTCCTGCGTATTACGTAAGCATGGTAATCTAGATTGTCCCAGAGTGTGGCGTGACCCGTGATTTATTGCTGAGTTGGGGGGGTTCTCAGCATGGCTCGTAGGGTAGCCCCAAAAGTTTGTCTTAAGCCACTTACTTTAGAAGAGCCTCAGTCTAGCTTAATGAAATGCAACAACGTTTTAGATACCGCCTCTAAAACCTTGACATACATATTCATCATATGTTGTTGTGTCCTAAATCACAATGATGTCAAGCTCAGTTCTGCTCTCACAAATTCCACAGGAGTACATTGGCAGATTCCAGGCAATCTCTTTAGGGTCTTGCTTAGAGGGTCCCCAGATCTCACATCCTCATACAAAAAAGTGAAGGATATTATATGTTTATAAACCTATATCAAGGGCTGAAAATTGTAATCCCTGTGTTTATAGATGAAATCAATAACGACATATGGCAACTGGGCTGGATTTGATGTAAGATACGCAGTGTGATCATTGCACTTGCGTTTGTAATTAAAGGAATTCCCAAATAGGAATAGGTGTGGGCCACTTCCAGTGAGATGTCATCCAGTTGCCAGTAATCTTTGTGTTGTTTAAATACCATGATATTTGTTTTGTTAAAATGTATTTTCAATCCCTTGTTTGTCTTTGTAGAATGTATTTGAAAACCTTTTTCGGTGGAATTTCATAACAATGCATTCAGTGACTGCTTTAAGCCGGCTGATGTGCAATCTAATACTAACACAACCAATCTAACCATTGGTCACTCAGGCGCTGAAGGTATACCCCTTGAAGGTCCAAGACAATAATTATGTCCACTAGATACAAATTAAAAAGTAACAGAGCTAATGCATAGCTTTGCTTTAGTCCATCAAAAGTTATTTATGGCACTTGTGCAAGACCAGTATTGCCCAAAAGGAATGCAACAGTAGTTTGTTCATCTAAAGCAATAAGCGTTTTTCAGTAAGCAACCAGGGATACCCAAAGAATGTGATTACCTCCAAATTAACTCTATGTTTATTGTTGTCTATTATTTAGATCTAAACCGGTGCATGAAGCATTGCTAGCAGTCTATTTCGAGTGGGGGGGGGTAGATGAAAAACAATGTTAAAATGACAGTAAGTGTGTTAATGCTGCGTTACCGCCGCTTTACCTCACCGCCATACTACAGTTTTGGTGTTAAGTTGGAGGATTGACCTCCAGCAAATAGCTGGAGGTATATCCTCAACCTTACTGCCAAAAATCATTGGGTGCTAAAATTAATACAGATGAAGGCAGTTGGGACATTGGGACCTGGCCTTGGAATTTGCGCACAGCTCTGGGGTGGAAAATATTTGCCATTCTTGCAATGTTTGCAGGAGTTATTTTATGCTTCTGCTTCTGTATAGAGTGCCTGTCAGCTTTAGGGTTGGTGTTAGGCCAGTGTTGTTCTAGGGCATTAGGACACCTACATTCCAAATGATTGACCCCAGTAAATGCAACCAATTCCCTCATCATGCAGGATATGGAGATACAACGTTCATGGCAATTGACGTACTGCAGTAAGGAGAGCCATATGAAACAAAAAATGTCTTACCTTAAGCTAAAAGGAGGGTATGTGAAAATGTACATAATCAGGTTAGCCCTAAACCACTCCATTTTGTTCACAAATCTAACTTCATGTACTCTTGCAAGCCTTGCCTTTAAACATGAAGCAAATTTCTTTCATAAAAACATGTTCGTAAAATGTGTGGGTTTTTGAAAAATGCACATTTGTTTAAGCTTCGTCAGCAGGCCAGAGACTTGAGACATGACAGGAATCTTACCGTCTGCAGTTGCTTATCATGTGAGACGCAGAGTATGTATGAAGGAGTTATGTCTGAATGCCCCTGTATGTTGTGGGAAGGATTCATGACTAAACCCCCTCATTCTTTGAAACAGTTCTGTGTGCAGACAGGAAAGGCTTTGCTTAAACAAACTATTGCTCCAGAATGAGTGGGAACGCCTCCCTTTCTGGAAATTGTCTGTTTTCTAGCAAGGTCAGGATGTTCATGAAAAGGACTGCTGACAAAATGTATGTTTCTCAGAAATTGTGTACATTACAGGAACCCATAATGTCTACGCAACTAACAGCTTCAGTAAACCAATGTGTATAAAAGAGAAGATTTCTCTTCTGTAAATTGCTCACTTCACTACTTTCCCTGGAATTTGGGTTGTGGTTGATCCTGAGCCCACAGAGCGAAAATAAAACATTGTATTTGTTTTACTCTATGTCTGATGGTCTCATTTGCTTTAGAGATATAAATAGGGTCTTGAAATCTTCATCATTAAGTGAGCGGTGGAAGTGGTCAGATATGATTTAACCTGTAGACATTTTGACCTGATCATAGAATAAGCCCTAGTCACCTGGCTTTTCTCAAAATAAGGACACCTATCATTGTGTATTGAGGTAGTTCCTGACACCACAACCCTACACATCTACAATGAAACACTGGGAAGGGAATCTTCTGGCAAATGTAGACTACTGGAAAAATCATCATCTTTAAATCACAAAGGGTGGGTATTCTGCTGCAGGTGAGGTGGTTGACAAAGTCCAATTTCTAAGGCTATAGGATGGCACTGGGGTAATCATTAGGCCAGGAATACTATACACTCTGTGATGTAGGCTCCAGAAGAGGAATAAAGTGGATCATTCAGACACCTAAGGATGTATCAGATTGCAGACGATTTAACAAAATGGTAGGCAAGAAGCAGGTTTTTGGTGGAACCGCTACTGTGGATGTCCACTGAACATAACATACCTACTGTCAAGTACCTGATCATTGGAGTGTGTCATCTGAGTTGTCCAGTGAGCAGTTCTCCTGTGGTTCAGCTGCAGAGTGAGTAAAAGCTGGGCAGTTGGAGGAGTTGACTCCGTTCCACCCTGGGGACCCAGTGAAGGTTGGGGACATACTCTCCGAACCGTGAACTCACCTCCCAGAATTACGTGGTGAGGACGCAATGCGGACACTGAACCAGGAAGTATATTGATGGTAGTCAGGGTATCTCAGGAGTCAAGCGAGGTAACAGGAAGGCAAATAGAAGAAGGACCCCTAAAAGCAGGTCTCAAGTACGGGCACAGAGATGAATAGGAAGGGGGAGAGGAAGACAGGTCAACCAGTAGGGCAAGACCACATATGATATGAAATTATAAGTCATTTATAACGTGCATGTACACAAATGTTTCTAGGTGTGACAAGAGAAGGAGGGGGAAACAGAATGAGGACAAAACAACTGTGTTACTAGGCCTTGTGCCAGTCAGATTGCGCAAGTGAGGGGAAAAGGGAGGGGTGAACTGCAAGGGTGGGAGAGAGAAGTGCAGGTAGCTCAGTAAGTGCTGCCAGAGGGTGGCTCATAAGTGCAGAGAGATGAGACTGTAGGGTTGCAGTTACAGACCCTTATATGCTGGGCGGGTCCGGGGGCAGTGCAAGGGCAACTGGAAAAGCAGGAGCCTGGACCCGAGTTCAGTGGGTGGGAAGGTGACCAGTGCATGGAGCAGTCAGGGGAATTTGCAGGGAAGAGGAAGAGAGAAAGCAGAAGCAAAAAGGAAGGTCTTGAGTTGCTTCCAGAACTTGAGGTGGTTCTGCTCAAGTTTGAGAGAGGCAGGAAGCTGTTCCAGAATCAACCAAGGAAAATGATCTGGCACAAATTGTCTGCTTGGAGAAACGTCTGACCCTCAGAGAGGTGGAGGTGGATGAGCGGAGATCTTGAGAAGGAAGATGTTTAGGAAGAGAAAGTTGGAGGTAGTGTGGTCCCAGGCCCTAGAAAGCTTTGTGGCTGATGCAAAGTGTGTTGAAATTAATCCTTGCTGCCACTAGGAGCCAGTGAAGAGGTTTCAGAGCTGGAGAGATACTTTCCCTGGGCTTGAGGCCAAGGACAAGTATTGCAGTCCTGTTCTGGACAAGTTGTAAAGGTCAGAGAGTAGAGACAGGCAGATTTAGAAATAGTCTGTTGCAATAGTCGAGTCTGGAGAGGACCAGGGCTCTGGAGACAGACAGCTTCTGGGGGAAAGTGAGAAAAGGCAGAATACCTCTGACGAGGTGCAGTTGATATTGTGACTTCTAATAGACATCAGAGATGTGAGGGGAGAAGGAGAGGGTGGAGATGAAGATGACACCAAGGTTCTTAGCCTCACAGTAAGGAGCAGGGAGAGGGCTGTGTGTGGCGGCCATAGAGAGAGAGGAAAGGAGGGAGCATGTGTCCCAACATGAGGAGGATCTCATTCTTAATGGCATTAAGGCAGAAATCAATGGTGGCACACCATTCCTGAATTTCGGGCAGACAGTCTGGTATGAGAGAAGGAGCAGAGGGGGCTGAGGGGAGCCTGAAGGAGAGCTGGGCTCCATCTGCATAACACTGAAAGTTAGAGCAGAAAGTAGTGATGCCTTGGGCAAGAGGTTCCAGGTAGTGGTTGAACAGCCAGTGAGCCAGTGAGAAAGGTTAGACCACTGGAGAACACTACAAGGAGAGAGCTAGAAGCGAGGAAAGACCCCAGTTGTACCTGAGAGGGGCAATCAGTGAATAAAGTGAGCTTATGGAGCTTTGGAACGTGCAAATAAATTGGATTGGATTACACCAGAATAATTCTGAGTCCAAATAACCAGACAAACTTAAGAAGTTGGCAAGTTACTGTTTTACTAACAATTATCTAAAACAGGGATATTACAACAAAGATCAACAGACGTACGCTCCGTCCATCAATGATCTCCACAATAAATGCAATTCTTATGCTTATTATGCATCAGAGTGACGTCATACTACATGGCAACAATGAAAAACTTATCAAGGGTCGGGATTGGTTAAGGGAAACATCTAGACATACAATTGTATAGGAGCTAGATTTGTTATTGGTGGCCCTTTATCAGATGGACAACCTATGCCTACTTCTTAAAACAAGTAATTTCAGAAACATTAGTTACACAGTTTCTAATTGGTTTTACAGGGTATAAGTGTGCCATGTCTGGAACATTCGGTTCATTTAGCAGCACATAATCCTAGACCCAGGTGCAGGGAGATATGGTTATGAAAATTCCTCACCACCCAATTAGCCCAGCATCTCTCATCACCCATGCCTTCTGCCATGAAATTGTCTTTGTACTTGGCCTTGTAGAGTATTCGCATTTGGGCAATGCACTGGGGTGAGGGCATTCAATGTTGTGGTTGGACCTCTTCAAGCGCTTTTTCCATCCTTGGCTCACATGACAGGAGACCACAATCTGGTTCATTTTGCTGTTTTTAAATGCTCTAAATGAATTGCAAATTGGCATCCTTTGTGTTCTTTCTTGTACCTTAACTTGAAAAGATTCATCCTCTGCACACTTGTTCTTTCAGAGTCGATAGCTGACCTCAATTTCTAGGATCTTGACTTCAGGCCATTCAGCCTTACCATACAGCTTTCCATTCTCCGTTCATGCTTTCTGGTTTATTTATTTCATGATTCCAATGTACAGTTTCTGTACAATGGTGGCTTCACCTGCATTCTATTTACTTCTCATAGCTAGCTTCTATAATGACCAATAATAATCAAGTGATCTACCTTGGTTTTCAGCGTCTGTACATACATTGTACTTTTGTTTTCTGCAGTACTTTGTTAATGTGTAATCTTCTTTTCCAGGTTGGTTAGTTTACTCAATCTTTTACTTCATCATTTGTCCTCTAGGATCCATACATTGGGGGTCGTTACGAGTACGGCGGTAGGGGGTTAACGTCACCGGTAAGGATGCCGGTGCCGTTAACCCCCTACTGCCGCATTCCAAGGTCCGTTAGCGGGTCCCACCAGGTCCGGCTGGTTTTACCAGCTGCCCTTAGCGGGACCCTTTAAGGGACCATGGAGCTAATACCGTTATTAGCTCCTTCCCCATTCCCATTGAGCCCTATGGGGGCTCAAATGGGGAATGGTATTCGAAATGGGGACTTACCGGGTTTGCATAGGTCGGAATGTCCCGGTAACGCCCCATTCCGACACCACGGACACAGGTTTGGAGGCAGCCATGGTTCCAGTGACCGTTAACCCTTACCGCCTTACTACGAGGTCCCTTTGCGGGACCCGACCTTAATGGCTGGTGTAGACCAGCCTTTAAAGTTGGGACCCGCAAAGGGACCTTGGTGCTAATTACGGTACCGCAATTTGCAGTACCGTAATTAGCTCCTTCCCCATTCCCATTATGCCCTATGGGGCAAAAATGGGAATTGGGAAGGGTCATGGAGAAAGGGGGAATTACCGCCCCGCCAACCTTGGAATGGGGTGGTAATTCCCCTTTCCTCCATGGTGGTACCGGTATGGTACCGGCGGCAACCATGGTGCTAATAGCACCATGGTTTACCGCCTACCGTGTAATGATGCCCACAGTCACATGTCTGCAAATCAGGAGATGTAGGGGGGTGGGATCTCCTGCAGATCTATACAGCTGCTCCACTACCAAACCACGAAGAGTCTCCAAAAAGGCAGTAAAGGGCAGAGAAAACTTGTTGCATACTGGTAGCAGAGCAGAACAAAGCAAGGAAATGAGCAGTGTTGAGACACTCACAGGAAAGCAAGCATCTTCCTTTTATGGATGTTTCGATGTTGCCATGGAAATGTGCGTAGTGTACGTCCTCCATGCTAACGCAAAAGCAAAGGCAGAAACACTTACTGACATGTATCCAAGCTGCCTTGGAGCCCACCTCCTGTGCAGAAACCCTGAGAGAGGCATGTGACTGCTGTGCCGGACAAGGCACCACTGTGGATTCAAATGCCAGCTGGCACCGGGTGAGTTTCGGCAGCACAGAATGGGGCACATGACACTCTGCCCTCTTCCCGGGTCAGTCGAGGGACCAGGTTTCTAGGGGTACTGCACCTGAAAGTTTTGTACCAGGCGCGGTGCATGTACTTGGGTTGCAGGTTCCCAAGTCCGATTAGAGTCCGCATATTCTTTCTGATCAATCAAATGATACAAACGGCCCCACCTATAGTGATAATCACTGATAGCGTATACCTAATATTCTCGATGCCCTTGCACCAACAAAGGGGCTGGATTTGAAGGGTGTCATCTGAAAGGATCTGGTATTAATGGTTTCAACAAGAGGACACAGAAAACTGGTCGTACTCGCCAAATAGTAGGTAGTTGTAAACAGTAAGGCACTGGGGAAAGCACCTTAATGATGCCAAATGGTCCAAGGAAACAAGGTGCCAATTTTCTAGGAATGTTATGCAAAGGCAAGTTCCAAGAAGACAGCCAAACATGATATCTGACTTGATGGGCGGGTTCTGGTATCCTGTGTTTGTCAGCATGACCTTTCTGAATCTCTTATTATCAATAAGGATGATGGTGATCATAAACAGTCTGTAAAGTGTGAATCATATCATCAGCGGAGGGTACAGCACTACAATGAACATCATGTATCTGAAGTGTCTTGGGATGAGACCATACGTGCCACAGAATGGAGTGTTGTTGATTTATGGTTAGAGGAGCAGGTGGATGCTTCCTCACTAGTTCACATCACATCACCACTGTTATACTGGAACAGCAGGAGAGCAGCAAATGGGGTCCTCTGTATTGTTCCCATAACGCATCAAGTGTATGAGATACAATATGCACTCAGACAGCCATACAGAATGTACCCTCGCAAAGAAAGTGTGGATGGATGCCACATGGAAGGATGTCAGCATGCACCTGTGGACATCATGGAACGTTAAAGTGAAATCTGACAAGGGCAGAGTGATGTCATGAAGAAGATAAATAAACCTATATTGAAACTATATGAAAATACTTAAGAGTAACAATGTAACTGAAGCAACAAGAGAAATATGTACCTAAGGCTGAAGTAATTGTGAATACAAAGAAGAAGAAGTAACTTACTGGTCAATACTTGAAAATATGCAGTAATGCAAGCTAGAAAGGAAACATATAGAGGCTTTCTATAGAGGTATAGAGCTTGGTTAAGTTCAACGTGAGCCAGCGTCCATTTTCCCATTATGGCCGTCCTTGCTATTGGTCAGTAAGTTACTTTATATTCTTTAGAGCCATGATTATTTTAGCTTAAGATACATGTTACTCTTAGTGCTTCCACTACATTGTTACTTCTAAATATTTTAATATTGTTCAGCATAGGTCCATGTATCTTCTCTATGTCATCACTTTGTCCTCATCAGATTTCACTCTAACGTCCATCCATAATATTCATTGAGACATTCTGACATCATGTCAGGCCAACATTCTTCCATGTAGCATTCAACCATGCAACATCCTTCCACACTTTCAGTGTGAGGGTACAGCCTGTATGGCTTTCTGAGGGCATAACATCTCTTATATACTCAATGAGGTATGGGAACAATGCAGGGGGGCCCCATGTATTGCTCTTCTCTGACAGTTCCAGTATGACGGCAGTGAGAACTGGTGAGATAGTGTGTACCTTCTCCTCTACATTCTATTCTTTCACGGTCTTTATCTCCTCTTCATAATTTGTCTGCAACTTTTCTTCATCCTGATTCTTCTTCAGGATCCAAATCTTTGTCACCCACTCAGGTGACCTCCATTCTTTTTGTGTTCATCCACACTCCAGGTCATGGGGAGCACTGTCTAGATGGTGAAAAGAATATCCAACGTCCCACATATCTTTTCCAATCCTTGGGGTGAGGGTACTTTTCTTTATGTTCTCATGGGTACTGACTTCATTTTGCATCTGCTTACCCATTCCAGCATCAATGACAATCATTATCTTCATCCTAATTGCTTTCATGGCTGTTTTCTGGCACCGTCCCAAGAGTATCCTTATGAGACGGAATCCTAGCAATATGAACACTAGTATTGCTCCAAGCATCTTAAAAGCTAATTCTAGCGAGGTTGGAATCCATGAAAACAGAGATGTAAACCAGTAATCATCTTCAATTTCATCTACTTCCTCCACCATCTTCATGTGCAAAGTTGACAACATTGTTATTACTTCTGTAAGGGTTCCATTCTCTTCATCATGGGCAGTTATAAATGTACATCAATAAGCCCCGGTCTTGGCATGCAAGCCCCCTTCCATTGCTGTAATTAAATGCAGAACATAGCTGTTCTGGCAGGCAATGAAGTTACCACAAAAATAGTGTCCCAACCAAAAAGTTAATTGTATGTGAAGATGAATCCCTTCTATTTTAACAAAGGCGTGATAGTATTAGGCATTGTTTAATTATTCACTGCCTATCTAGTTGGACCCAGGGATCTGTAAATGTTAATTGTGAAACTGGCAAGCCTTTTAACTTATTTGCATTTTAAATATAGTTAACCAAAACAAGTTGATAATAATACAGAGATAATACATTTGTAAAAAGCATTCAAAGATTATACAATTGTGCAAATAAATAAGGTTTTAACAAAAACAGAACAAAACAAGTGAAATTGCAGAAAATTCCTGTGATGTTTTTCTAGCTACCTAATAGATGGTCATACTAAAAGACTCCTGCAAATTAAGCAGATTGATGGGCTGATGGGTCTACGTCGGTCTCAAATTCTAAATAGTGGAGACCATAAGGCGAGAGATTTGTAGGTCAATTCTTTCCACGCAGGGCTAAATACATTTTGGCGGTATTTGTCTGGATGGTTCCGCCTTCCTCAAGACCATGAAGAGAAACATTTAGAAGCAACTCTGTGTGCAAAAACACTGGGCAGGCTGTCTCTGCATGATGATAGGGTAGGGCATGTAATTGATAGCTAAATACTGTTGTAACAATCCAGTACACATGGGGTGCAAGAAGGTTCTCTGTTGTACAGACTTATGAAGGCTCTGATGCACACTGTGGACGGGCATGGAATGAATCCTTGAACTGTTTACTTGGGAAGAGATGCTCCTCACACCAGGGGCAAGGCTCCATCTGAGTGCCACTCGATGACTTGAGTTGTACGAGGTCGCCCACAATTCCAAAATATGGCGAAGTTGCTGCTTGCATTGACAGAATGCCTCCAACGGACTGCATGCTTTTCGGAGGGCAATTAGCCTGGTCGCTCTAATTTCTTTTTTAATTGCATGACATCCTTGTATTGTTCTGTTTATCGTTTGCATCAGCTCCAATCTAATGATTTGTAACCACTTAGCATTCACTGTAGTCTGAATTTCTGGCATGAAGATGGATGTAATTATCACTGCTGTTCTACTAAACAGTTTATGTGCATCTGGAATGTCATGATATGCATCTATGGATTTGCTGAAAAGTAATTCTCTCTTTTTTGTCTGTTTTTGCTGAACAACCTTCTCTTCCTCAGGTGTGCATCCATTTTAAGGAACTGTATTATCCGCAAGTTACTTTGTGGTACTACCAAGGTTGGCATACTTATTAACACCAATGAACACACTCCTCCCCATTTTGGCAGTAATTTCATATATGCTCTGGATCCACAGGCCAAATAATGATCAATTAGAACTGTTGTTCCTTCTTTCGTGCCTGTGATGTTGAAAACTCAACCACACTTGAGGCTTTCTCCACCTTTAATTGTGCCATTGTTCCTGAAGCATAAAGGCACATTCGTCAGGGGAAATATCTGCAAGGGTACCCCCTCATCATTAACCCATGTTTACAATCTTGCAGTCTAAGGCCACTGGTCTTTGCATTCTTTCTCTGCGTACATTATGACTACTTCCCATTGTCCGGTTAATGCTAGTGCTTTTCACACAAACATTCCATCAGCCCATCCTTCTGGAGTAAGCACTATTCCTTTAATTCATAGATGGCCTCTTTCCCAGCATTCTCGTCTTTCATCCCCAGTCATGTCTTCACATTGGAGCACCTTACTTTCTTCTTTCTTTATTCCTGCTCCATTAATTCCAGGCTGTTCATATTTTACTGATGCTTCTGCAGCCATGGACGTTTTAGCTGTTCCCAAAGCATAAGATATAAGGGAACACACATAACAGCTTTCGTCTGATGTACTCCGTCCCACCTTTTTCATATGCTGGTACCATAGATTGGTGCTCTTACCGGTGCCAGTAATCCCTTAGTGCCATCCGTGTAATGAGGCCCATTATTTTTCAAATGCATCAAATTATCGAGATATGTATTTATATCTTCATGGTTTCCCTCAACATCCCTTTTAAATCAAAAGAGACTCCTAGTTCCATTATAAAACAGAATGTCTGTAAACATAGTGGGGACAATAATAGATGTTTCATTAACACCCTCCATATCTGTACTCCCTCTTGCTATATTTTGAACTCCCATCATAATGAGAAAAACACTAATCATAATATTAACTGATATCATCATCACTATTTCATGAAAACCTATTGACTTTCTAGATGGTAGGTAATCTCTGAAATGTTGGAGCCTCTCCATTCTGAGGTTTACTTTAATATAATATGTGCTATCTCCTTTTTAATCAATGTCATATTATAAATCAGGAGTATTAATGCAATTATCATTCTTCAGACAATACAGTCATTTTTGAGATCTCCCAGAAATGTAACGATATCCACTCCTCTTCGGATTAGGGCTGGATAAATTTGCAATATGTAGGAAAAAATCACATACAGGAGTGTGTCTACTAGTGTAATAATGGGTAACATAAATGACAGCCAATACTCTTCTTTCTTCTTCAAATCCTGGACTCTTCTCACATTGTTCCTTGAAGCCTGTCTAAAAAGAATTCCAAGGTAGCTTCAAGTCTATTGTCTGCTTGTCAAATTTTTAAATGCTGGACTCTAATCTATAGTGTTTGTGTGCACTTAATTTTCCTTGTTCTTGTTTCTAGCCAGGAAGTGAGTCTGCATGCGTGGAACTTCTACTCTTGCTCCTCTTGGATTGATCAGCACACGCAGAACTACTTCTCTTGCTTAATTTCAGATATATTCCGGACAAGTTGATGTTTCGCTTTTATACGGCTTGACATCATGTAGATGTAGCCACGCTCTACGCCCCTTCAGTTTGACAGCAGTGGGCTAGCTTCTTCTATTACATGTGGTCCCTCAAAGTGGGGCATACTCCAGATGTGTATAAATGTGCGTCCTAGCACCTGGTCACCTGGATGCAGACTTGGGGGTTTTAGCAAATTTTCTGTTTCACAAGGTTGTCTTTGTCACTTCTTTTTGAGCCATCCTCTTCTGTTGTTGATCTGTTGAGAGATGAAAGAAACACTTGCAATCATTGTTGTTAGGTAATCATGCATCTCATCACCCAATGCCTTCACTACACTGTGTGCATCAGTTCTAACCTTAGTTGAAGGAGCAAGTGGGGTTCTCATACAGCTTCCAGTCAGCAACTCATGAGGAGTTAGATGGTGATCTGAACCAGGCTTATTTCTCAAGGCATATAAGGCAAGGGGCAGGAAATTTAGCCATCCCATTTTCAGAGATATTTTCAACTTGGCCATGCGCTCCTTTAAACATCTTTTTAATCTCTCACAAACACCATTGGGTGATAAGGGGAAGAACACATATGTTTTATATGCAACAGAAGTACTATCTGTTCAAATAATTTGTTAACAAAATGTGGGCTATTGTCAGACTGCAAAACCTTGCACACCCCCCACCTGGGGAACACCTCGGGCACAAGGAAATTGGCAGCGCACAGGGCATCAGAGTGTTTTCATGGACCAGCCTCTATCCATCTAGGAAAAGGACATACTACGACCAGTATATATCTGTAGCCATTGCATATTTGCTGCATATCCACATAATCTATATGTCAATGCTGAAATGGGTCATTGAGTCTAGGGATTGCTCCTCTAACTGTTTGCAAAGTATGCCCTGCAGTACATTTCTGGCACACCATGCAATTTACAATGAACTGTGCCACATGTTCTAGTAGATTGGGTGACAACCATTCTTCTGCAATTGTTGCAGCTAGACTCTCTTGATAATAATACTAGAAGCATAATAGGCTTTCCAATGTTATCCTGCCTCCAAAGTGCTTCAGTGGGCGATAAGGAACACCTCTGCTTTCGCCATAAATCCTGTTCTTCTTGTAGAACTCGGCCTTTTATTTCAATTAACTGGACAATAGACGTCATGTTAAAGCCCTCCTTTGCTTACAGCCTTGGTCCTGTCATCTGTTTAACATCTTCTCTTTCCAAACTAGAAGTGGGTGGATAGTATGCCGCTTTTTTGGCCTCTACATGTGCAGCTTCATTTCCACGGGAAAATAAATCTGTTTGTTTACAATGCACTGAGCATTTTTTACAACTGTTAGGGACAATGGGAGATGCAATACTTCGATAATCCTATCCAATAAGGATGCATGTTGCACTGGAGTGCTGTCTATGCAGAGAAAACCCCTCCTTTTCCAGTGTGACAAACCTGCATGCACGGTTGATGTCACATAGGCAGAGTCTAAGTACATTGTCGCTTCCTCATCCTCCAATCTCTGCAGCACTTCGATGAGTGCCACTAATTCTGCAGCATGTGCTGAATAATTCAAAGACAACCTCATGCTTGTTACTACCTCGAATTCACCTTCTCTATTCAGTTTCACTACCGCTGCTCCAGTATGCCTTTCCCCAGTAGCTTGGTCACTTTTTGAAGAACCATCAATAAAATCAATTTCCCCCCTCCCAAGGGCATTTTCTCTGGCTTGGGGGATATTATTGTAATAGTCTGTGTACGTTGTGCAATCATGTACATAATTATCCTCTCCTACTGGTTCTGCTATACACATTGCTAGAATTACTGATTTACATCAAACAATTTTAATTGTAGCATTGGAAATAATCACCTTGTACCCCGATGATCATTGTGTGGTCAATGTACTTTTGGGCTTCTGTAAATTGCCAACAATGGATCCTCTACAAATAATGTTATTGGGCACCCCATCATTATACTTGAACATTTTTCAACTGCGAATGCAGCAGCAGCTAAAGATTGCTCACAGGGATAGTGTCCCTTCTTTACTAGATCTAAAATCCCACTGTAATAGGCCAATGCTTTATTTCCATGTCCTAATGTTGTCTTCTGTGTAAGAAATGCTGTCATGACATCTCCATTTGAATGGAAGAATACATACAATTCTTCATTGTAATCTGGGATCATCAATACCAGGGCTGTACTGATTGCCTTTTTAATTCTTCAAACTATTCAGTAATCTCATCTGTCCATGTTATTGTGCACTTATTTACCTGTGCTTCTTTGAGTCCCTTTAAAAGTGGTTGAATGTATATACTGTAATTGAAAGCCCTGGCACTGAAATAATTGCATAAGCATAGAAACGGTTGCATTTACTTCACTTTCTTAGGTGCTATGGTTTTCATGATTGGTTCTGCTGTTTCAGATGTCACTTTTATCCTTTAGTGAGAGATCAACTGTCCTATATACAAGACTTCTTCTTGTCAATATTGTAATTGTTCCTTGTCTACCTTGTATCCTTTCTCTGAGAGTATGGTCATAAGTTTAACTGAGTCTTCTCTACATCTTTCTTCTGTTTCACTAAACACCAAAATGGTATCCATATACTATATTATTGCACTTTTGAGTTGGATATTACCCAAGTCCATCTGGAGGACCCTGTTAAAGATTGAAGGGGACTCACAGTAACCCTGGAGGAAACGGGTATGTTTCTATATGAAAAGGAAGTCAAATCTTCTGAATCTTCATGAAAGGTAATCGAAAAGAATACAATCTTCAAATAGACAACTGTGAAACAGTTGGTAGTGGATGAGATGTTACATAGTATTGTCAAAGGAATTGGAACAAAAATCAGCTTAAACTATATTGTTTAGAGGGCGAAGGTCCTGAATACATCTCCATGACCCCCCACCCCCTTGGATTTCCTCACAGGGTACACAGCTGTGTTACATGATGAATCTGATGGCACCATTGTGCCTTATTTCATTAATCTGTCCTTCCTCATCGTCCATGGGGATTTCTGGCTTGAACAAAAATTCATCAGGTATTCTCAATTTTCTTAATATTTTACCTTACAGCCTGGGTACCAATGATAATGAGATAGTCACTCCATACAAAAATACTTCTGGATCTAAAGGCACAAGAACGAGTGGTTCCAGTGTCTAGCAGAAATGGAAATGTCTTGCCTCCTATAGTCACCTTGACCCTTGGCTCCTCTTGGGGGTCTGGTGTCACTGATAGTACTGAACACATTAAGTCACTATGTGGACTGTCCTATTGTGGATATACATTCATCCCCATACCTGTGAATGTATTTCCTCCTATGACAGTCACACTCCCCAATTTGGCTCTGGGGCTTGTTGGGCTCCTAGGGCCATGTTCCATTGTGGTACCACAGCCTACTGTGTCTGTGCTTGTTGTGATTGTGCCTGTTGTGGTTTCATGGGTACCTGCTGTGGTTTCCCTTGTGGCAATTACATTTGCAGCAGTGCTGGCTACATTTGTTGGAATTGTGGTGCACATGTCTGAGCATACATGTGACCTTTGGCCTAATACTCCAGTGATTCTGTATTATATCGTGGAGCATAATCCATCACCGCTTTTGGAGCTTACCAATTCTGTTCCATGCTACCTTTGCATGTCCTAGCTATGTGTCTCAAAAGTTGAACATTGCTGTCGCTGTCCACCATTAAATGCTCCTGTTCTCTGAGAGTTTTGAAATACCCCTTGTCCTACTCCTCTAGGACCATCCCCTCTTCCTCTTGGCCAAAAATTATACTCACTCTGGTTTGTGGGATACCCTGTGTTATTCAGCTGCCCTGACTTTATCTCCTGTGTCACCCCTCTGTTCTCAAATGTCTTCTTATTTTTCTCCTGCATTAATCAGCAGGGATACATGATTGTCAATTGTACTTCTGCACATGGCTTTACTTCCATTCCCACCTGTTTTTTCAATTGCCATTGCACTGCCTTAGGCAATCCTTGAAATAGAATATGATAAAATAAGGCTACCGTGTTATCACACCGTTCATGAGTCTGCTACCCCCATCTATCCTGAATATCTTTAATATAAGCAACAGGATCATCTTCCTCTCCCATTTTCATAGTCATAATCAAACCCATGTCTGTTGTATCGGGTATTGTACTCTGAACATCAGGCCATACATCTGCTCTGCAATTATTAAATGGTGCTCCATCGTGTGGCGTATTTTTAACAGTCACACCTGCGTATCCTGCTTCCTTCCAAATGTCATCATCTCTCTACCCTAGGATAGCTGCTAGCAGCCTTTTTACATCATCTAAAGCTAACATCATTCCTGATGTCATCCTTTCTAACTCATAAATCCATTTTCCAAACCGGAAGTTAAGGGTATCAGGTAATAAAGTCCCCATACATAATGTCCCCATACTTAATGTTTCCAGGAAAGCCATTGTCGACATTATATATGGTGACATTATGTATGGGGACGGGTTGCAGATATGTCCCCTGCTCCACTTGTAAAAAAATAAATCAGCATTTGCGGGGGTGCCTCCTGCATGCTCAATGTAATAATGTCTCAGCAAAAAACTGCGACTTTTTTTGTCAGAAGATATTTTTGCGTGGACATTATTGCATGGAACCAACTCGGAAATGTACACCTTCAATTGTTTTTATCCATCTATGTTCAGGGTATATATTGTCTTCATCCTCCTCCTTTCTCCAGTAATGGGAATTGTGAAAATCCTGGTTCATAATTATATTTACTTACACTACTTGTCTTAAGACAGAGCTAGCCTCGCCCAATTGTTTCCTTCCTAGCAATGATCTTCCCCTCTTTACATATGTCAGGGATATATCCCTGCACTACGCAATCGTGCTTGTAGTCTCTCAGCATATGGTGTCGATTCAGATGTCCTCTCTTTAGGGTCCTCTAAACTGGACCATGTTACCCCTTTTTCTGCACTCAATTCTTTTAATAGCCCACATATGCCCTCTCTTTGTGCCCTCTCATTCTCCTCCATCTCCATGTCTGACATCATTATGCCCAAGCTTGCATGACTATTGCCTTCTTATACATCATAAAGGTCTAACCTATTTAAAGACAACGTTCCATACTCATCTGTTATGACATAATCTAATCTACCTTCAGTTCCCTTTAATAGGGATCCTTCTACATTCTCTTGGATTTTATACCTGTCTTTGTCCCTGATTTGCCTGTATACATTTGTACATTTCTATGTCTCCTGTATCCTGCCCACCACCCCATGTTGACCTCGGCATTCGTTGCAGCTCCTGATGTTACCATCTCTCTTCCACCAACCGTTCTCATGCTTCAACTGGTACTGTGTTCCTATGGCATAGCTATTCTATCTTGTCTTTTAATTCCCTACTCTTGTTTATTTCTTCTTCTCCGCATCTCCCTCAACTCGTCTTACACTTGCCTTTGTTGCAACCTATGTACTTTCATTCTTTGGGCTTCTATCTCTTTTGTTTTTCTTCTCCTCTAATCTCTCCCTTTCTTTCCTTGATTCATATTTCTTTGTTCTCCCCTTTCCACATTTCCTTTATCCCTCTCTTCGTTGCATGCTCTTTCTTCTTCCTTCTCTTTTCTTTGCTGCTCTTCTCTCTCCTCTGTTTCTCAAACCCCATCAATGCCCTTATTGCCAAGCTTAAGAAATATTTGCCCTCCCATTCATTCATTCAGCGCTATTGTTATTCCCTTAGCGTTATCCTTTATTTCTTTCTGTTTCCCTGCTTCTTCCACTATCTCCATTCATCTGTCTTGTCTATCGTTTCTCTCATAAAATGCTGATATGTCATTGCATTCTCTGCCTTTGCTCTCTTCCACATTATCCTCACTGCTATAAACGGGGGGACATACGTTGGATTAACATACCCTGCTGCTGCTTTCAAATTCCTTTAAAAGGAAAAAGCCCTTCTCCTCTGTGTCTACACTCTTCTCTTCACGAGGGGAAAGGGGAGCAAAAGGTGTTTTATCTTCCCCTTTGTGCCGATTGAGCATCCACTCCCTCTAGGCTAAATTTACTTTCTCACTCTGGTACAATTTCCATAGCTCTAAAATGCCAAACTTTTTCTGCAACTTTTTTCCCTTATATGTGGCATGCAAATATGTTGTCATATGCCGCAATATAGCTTTTGACAGCAAACCCTCCTGAGACCACGGCATAAGTGTCTTATTGGTTGTGCCTCAAACCCATGCCAAATGATATTTCCTTATCTTCGCTGTGTATCTCTGCAATGTACTACATAAATGTAAAAGAGGTGTATCCCTAATGATGACTGATCAGATTTGATAGTCAATAGTTAGCCGTTGTGTTATTTGATTATTTACTTGAGCAAATATACCAATGCCGGTCAATTGGCAGAGGCACCATTAATCACTGTTTATAATCCCAATCAGAATATATTTTAACTGGTTGCTTTCTTTTTATTTTTATAAATCTATTCAATGATATTCTTTTTCCTGCTTTGTTTATACTTTCTACCAAATTTTATTATATTGTTCTTTTATTAGTAGTATTTGGAGAGTCTCTTCTTTATTTATATATCAATTTCTTTTGATTTTTCCCTTCCTGATTGACGTCAATCTTTTGGTCCAAATTTTCACCAATCTCTTTTATTTTTACTATCATTTTATGTTCATTAGTCTAGACACAACAAATGATTTATATGAACAGTTTTATAACCCCACACATGTGCACCTTTTTATTTTTACTGCATAAGCCTTCCTTTACTATCTTAGTAAATGCATCCCTTATCTGTTTCACTCCATTTTGGAGTTTGATACGCACTCTTCTGCAGGCCTTGCCTCAGGAATCCGTCACACCCTTCATTTTAGTGCGTACCCTTCTGTCCCCTTGGAACCATGAATCGAGGTATCTATTTCTCTTTATAATCTCCCCCTAAAAGCCAGTTACTTTTTACACTTATTATTCACAATACAATCCCTTGCTCTATTGTTCCCACTTTTGTTGTTCTATTTACATCAGTGACACAGCTTGAGTCCTCCAGCATTGACTCTACCTCAATCGACCAGTTCGCCTTCCGTCCCCAGGGCACCTGCAGGGATCGGACAAGAATTTCATCAAAGGGGGACCTGCTGACCAAATCTTCTTGCATGTGACTCTGTGCACCAATCTTCACAGGAAGCTCTGTGGTCTTTTGGCTAATGACAGGAGTAACCAAGTATCCAGGGTCTTGATCTGGCATAGATTGACTGGACTGCAACCACCTGCACCACTACTAAATGTTCTCTAGCACCTTGTAGTGTCTGTTTGTGCTAGATGGAATTACAATAATGATCTCATTCCAAATAACCAGACAGACTCAAAGAATGTTCAAAGTACTACTTTATTGTCATGTATTAAAGTAGGGAGATCTCACAGACATTAGGCTTATGAATGCACACTTACATAGCAGCTTGATTACATGGAGGACTAATACCCCAAAATGTGTCATCTATGACATCAATCTACATGGCAAAATTCAAACCTATCAAGGGAAAGGATTGGTTAAGCTAACATATCTACTTATAGAACATTGCTACCCCTTATCTGTGGGGCACACCTTGAACTACCTCTAAATGCATACAGTACTGATTATAGTGGACAAAACAACAGTGGAATGGTCTATGCTACATTGAATGTTAGGTAGTCCCTCAGCTCCACTGATTGGTTGGCATACAATCCCAACCTTGGACTTTGGCTCTTTAGCAGCACATACTTGAAACAAAACTTAGGTGTTTGAATCTCTTCAGACTACTCTCCGTTTTGCCAATTAGTTCATCATCTCTCATCGGTAGGCCATCAGCCAAAGTCTTCCATTTGTAGTTGACCTTGGTGCCTGTTCAGTGCCATGAAACATTCACGTGAGTGTGAGCACACCACTATCTTAGCTTGAGGCTCTAATGAATAGCCTTTGTTTTCAAATTTTTAGTCTCATGAGAAGAGACCACAAATGTGCTCATTTCAGCCTTCTATTTACTGCTATTTGATTTAATCACACATGTTGCTGTTGCTCCTCTTGGACTCTAGAGACTTGCTCACTCTATCACATATGAACTTTGTGTACTTTTAAATGACCAACAGTTTGGCTCTCACAGATATTTTCTTCTTCTTTTATATATGAAGAATGTCCCGCATTCAGAGCTTATCCATGTACTCCCTTTGTGCTCTGTGCTTATTCCTCAAAATAGCATCATAACTCTGGGCCAACCTTGACTCATCGTCAGGTCTGCACACAGAGCTGTTTTTCCACGTCTTCTAATTCTACAGTCTCAGCCTGTCTCTGAGTTAGCTTGGTTAACTTCAACATGAGCCAGCGTCAATTTTCCCATTACGGCCGTTCTTGCCACATTAAATATTCCTCTATAGCAAGCTTCTATACGTTTTCTTTCTACCTTGCGCTACTGCATATTTACAGTTATTGCTCAGTAAGTTACTTCATCTTTTTTAGATCGATAATTAATTTAGCTTCAGGTACATGTTACTTGGGTGCTTCAGTTACATTGTTACTTCTAAGTATTTTCATATTGTTTCAGCATAGGTTCATATATATTCTTTATGCCATCACTTTGGTCTCATCAGATTTCACTTTAACGTCCATCCATAATATTCATTGATGTATTCTGAAATCTTGTCAGGCCATCATCCTTCCACGGAGCATTCTTCCATGCGAAATTCTTCCACACCCTCAATGCAAGGGTACATTCTGTATGGCTGTCTGAGTGCATAACATCTCTCATACACTCGATGTGATATAGGAGCAATGCAGGGAGTCCCATTTCTTGCTCTTCTCCAACTGTTCCAGTATGATGGCGGCGAGGCTGCAGGAACCGGTGAGATAGCTTTTACCTGCTCATCTACAGAGTGGATACTCAATCAGCATAAAGGGGAGGATACAACTCCTTTTGCTCCCCTTTCCCCTCCTAAAGGCAAGAGCATAGATAAAGAGGAGAAGGGATTTTAACCTTTAAAAGAATTAAATGCATGAGTGGGGTATGTTAATCCAACATATGCACCACCCACTTTTAGCAGCAAGGATAATCTGGAAGAGAGCAAAAGCAGAGAATGCAAAGATATTTCAACAAATGATGAAAGTAAACAGCGTGATGAGAGAAAGGACAGACAAGCAGACAAATGGAGATAGAGGAAGAAGCAAAACAACATAAATAACCAAAGGAAAAAGTTCAGGAAAAACAATACCATTGTCTGAATGGATGTGGGAAAATTACTTAAACTAGATCATAAGGGCATTGATGGGGATTGAGAAATAGAGGAAAGAGAAGAACGGGAAAAGAACGAAAAGCCAGAGGAAAGAGCATACATAGAAGAAAGGGCTAAAGAATGCAAGCAAAAGGAAGAACGAAAGAAGATATGAGGCAAGGAGAGAAAAGGAGAGATTAGAAGAAAAGAAATCAGAAGAGATAGAAGCACAAAAAATGAAAGTACATAGATTGGAAAGAATTCGAGAGGAAGATGAATTGAGGGGGATGAGGGAAGATAAGAAGAAAGTAGGAAATTAAAAGATGACGAGAAAAAATAGTTATGTCATGGGAACATAGTGATGATAAATGCACGAGAACGATTGGAGGAAGAGAGGGGGTCACAACAGCCCTGTAGGGAGCTGCTCAGAATTCTGGGATCAGCATGAACTGATGGACAGGACACAGGAGATATAGTGCAAAGATGTGGGAATTTATACAGGAAAATAAGGGTAAAGATGGGTATAAAATCCAAGAGAACGCAAAGGGATCCCAATTAAGGGGAAATTAAGGTAGGTTAGATAACATCATAACAGACGGAACGTTGTCTTTAAACAGATTACATCTCAATGATGCGGAGAAGGACAACAGTCACATGAGTTGAACCATAATGATGTCAGACGAAGAAAGGGAGTAGAAAGAGAGGGCATGAAGAGAGAGCGCATGCAGGTTTTTAAGAGAATTGTGTGTAGAAAAAGGGGTCAAATGGTCAGACCTGGAGGACCCTAAAGAAAGAACGCCAGAACCGACATCATTGTCACGCTCACCTGATTCCCACGGAGGCGCAGGTCTGGCTTTGAGTGCTGATGCTTCTTCTATGGTGAAGCACGGGACTCTGAAGATGGACTCACTGGCTCGCAGGAATATTTCCCTGTGCGTGAAAAGGGAGTACTACCTACTGACGGAATAATGCTCAAGCCTCCCACTCCCTTCCAACCCTCCACGATACCCTTCCTCGATTCCCCGTGAAGTCTCACCTTAGGGTCTGGAAGGATGAGTTCTCCATCCTGCTTCTGATGCAGGGGTGCGTTGAAACCCATTTACTTCACTGGATTGAGGTTTGATGGGAGTTCACATAAGCTTGACTATTCAGGTAAGGCGCTGTAAGAGTTCTGTAGCAAGTTCAAAGGTTCAAGCTTAATAATAAAGTTCATTGTCTTATTGCAGCATGCGCTAACGCTTATGTCTTTTTCCTCTTAGGGGCCGGGGTTCGGAATGCCGGACATATGGCGCCGACCCGAAGTGAAATGTGCAGTTCCAGTAAATAACAGATAAGTTCTGGATGAGCGTTCGGGTAATGTCTTTGCATTCGCTCATTCAATGTCTTTGTCTTTTTTCCCCATAGGGGCCGGGGTCCGGAATGCCAGGAAGCGGCAGGACCCGAAATGAAATGGTAATGACCCAACAGGTAAGTCTTAGAAGGAAACTGAGCTTTTCCTAATCCCTTCCTTCTCTCACCTTGTGTTCTTGTCTTTTTCTCTCTAGGTTCTGGGAAGTGGCTGCGGATCCGGATGATCGCTGCTGAAGATGAAGGTGCCCAGGAAAGGTGAGTGAAATGCAGCGCTGCAGCGATCGAAGCGAAATGCTCTTAAAATGATGTCTTCCCTTTCAGGATCGTCGGTGTGAAGTCTCCGTGATGCAGCTTAAGCAGGTAAGGTCTTCTTTCTTTCCAATTCTCTCTTAGCAGGTGACCCAGGATGCTGACAGGCGTGGCTGAAGTCCAGATGCAGGAGCTGACACGGTGAGCGTCCAGCTGCGAGGAGCAGAACAACGCGAAGCGTGAGTTGCTGATCGGGCGTGGTTTAAATAGCTTTGGAAGAAGTTCCAGGTATGTATCCTTCCACCGATCAGGTATGTATCCTTCCCCGACCACACCCAGGGGAAAGTAGTTCCACAGGTAAAGTAGTTCCATTCAGGCCTCAAGAGGGCCTGGATGTAGCAGCATGGTCTGCATCAGGTAAGTGCACCTTAAAACACACATGTCTAGCTTTATGAGCCTGGCGCCTAAGGCGCCAGGACAGGGGTCCAACATGAGCCTGGCGCCTAAGGCGCCAGGACTGTGTCCAAAGGGCCCCAGCTTGGGCCCGCTGGCACTTCCCTGGGGGAAATGATGCCTGCCTCTGGGGTTGCTGGGTCGGACCTGGCTCCTTGGAGGTAGGCATCATGACAGTCATATATTGGGAGGCCACAAGCATGATCGTGCAGTATAGGACATATATCCCTGCCATGTGTAAACAGATTGAGATTATTACCAGGAAGGAGACAAATGGGCAAGACTAACCCTGCCTGGAAGACAAGGACTGTAGGCAAGTATGTTAATGGATTGGGATTTTCACAATTCCCATTATTGGAGAAGGAGGGAGGACGACCACAAAATATACCATGGCCACAGATAGATAAAGACAATTTAAGATGTAAATTGCTGAATTTGACTTCTTGTGAAGGAACATTTATTTATAAATTAGAGAGGATGAAATCAGGAATTATGCTAGCTGTAGGTGTTATAAAATGCTTACTAGTAGTTATTCTAGGGGAGAGACATTTGGAAATGAGCCGGATACGCAGGTGTGACTGCACAAAACATGACACATGAAGGAGCGCCATTTAATAATTGGAGAGCAGATGTATGGCGGGCACTCAGAGTGCAATATCCTGATACATCAGACATGGGTGGGATTACGACTAGGAAAATGGGGGCGGATGTAGATACTATTGCTTATATTCAAAATATTCAAGACAGATGGCATCAGGAGACTTGTGAACCGTGGCATAGAACATTTTGTGTCAAGGGTTTCCTGAGCCAGTGGAATGGCAATTGAACAAACAGATGAGAAAGGAAACAAAACCATGGTGAGAAATACAATTGACAAGTGTGCATCACTACCAATTAATACATGAGAAGAATAAAAAGAAAGCAGAGAATAGAAAGCAGGAGGAAGCAAAGTTAGTGCAGAAGAAGTTGTCAAAAACAGCCATAAAGGGTGCAGTTTTGATGAGTAATGAAGGAAGGGTGACGCAGGAGATGCAGTCAGGGCAGCAAAATAATGCAGGGTATCCCACAGACCAGAGTGGGTACAACTTCTGGCAAAGGGGATGAGGGAATGGGTCTAGAGGAATAGGATGAGGTGGATTTCAAAACCCTCAAGGAAGAGGAGGATTTAATGGCTGGCAACCGCAAAAATGCTGGAACTGGACACATAACTAGGACATGCAGAAGAAGAGGAGGCATGCAACTGATTTGGCAAGCTCCAAGAAAGGGGATGGGTTATGATCCACAATATAATACATAACCACATATATATTATGCCCAAGATCACACACAGGCTCAGACATAGGTGCCTGAACCCCAACAAATGCAGTCAGTACCACTGCAAATGCAATTAGCCATGCAATCACAACAGGTACAGGTACAACCACAGCAAGATCAGGCACAGCAGGCTATGCTACCACAATGGAACATGATGTGGGATGTCTCAACCCACTGGTCCAGGCCCTGCAATATTATTGTGCATTGCTGGCAGCAGAAACCTCAGAAATGGCCACTGGAAAGCATGCTGCTCGCTAAAAAGCACCCAAAATGCGCAGTAAAAATCTGAAAAATAGGCCGCCATCCACTTTGCCTATCTTAGTGAGCACAGGAGATCACTGCCAAAACCCACCATTGGGCTACCCACAAAGTAGCCTGAAATCACTTGAAAAAGCAATGCTGATTGCCAAAAAGAAACACAGAGCTGTTTGGAAATCCGTTTTCTTGATTGTCAAAAATGTGCAAGAATCATGACTCACAAACCACCTAAAAGATCCAACCTCCTTGTTGGGTGTTTCACATTATTATACTGCAAGAAACCGCCTAACAGACAGACAGGACACACTTTGTACACTCCTCAACTGATCTCTTGGCGAAGCACCCTGCAGGAAGACCCAGGTTCCAGACATAGATCCAGAGACCAGACTCTAGAACCAAACTCTAGAACTTTGAAGCAGAGAGGCCTAACCAAAGAAGCTGAACCCTTTTTCAGCAAGCCTCAGAATATTTTGCAACCTGATTCTAACCCCTAAACTTCCACGGGGCCTAACTTAACCATTCAACAGCCTGGATGAGCTGTTCTGCTGTTCTAGCTAAGAACCCCGTGCTAGAACCTAGATCCATACCCGCAGAGCAGAGCTGTAACCCAGAACCCGTCAGATCCAGTCCAAGAGGCCGCGCCGACCAGAGGCCTTGCTGAGAGCAGAACCCAGTGCCTGGGACCTGTCCGGTGGCGAGAGAATCCCAGCCAAACCCTTGACCAGATCTTTGACGGGTCCATTCCATTCCAAAGCCATAGTTGTAAGTATTTAGTGTAGAACTGTCCATAACTAACCTCTTAGTATTAAGTAACCCAATCCAACCATTCCAACCTTTCCATAACTGCATTATTGAATCTCTTTCGTCTATTCTAAATTCTTCTCTCCTCCACATAATCCTTGATAATTGTAGTGATAATCATGTTGGCACCAATATAT
The DNA here is from genome assembly GCF_040938575.1 of Ambystoma mexicanum. NCBI lineage: Eukaryota > Metazoa > Chordata > Amphibia > Caudata > Ambystomatidae > Ambystoma > Ambystoma mexicanum. The sequence continues at coordinate 1,020,631,214 of NC_090935.1, read as the reverse complement.
ATATATATTTTCTGGAGAAAGGCAATCGTCTTGTTCAGACAGAAACCATCCAGACGCGCCTCTGGATAGGTGGCTGAGCTGTCGTGTAGTTTACGGCTCCATAGACTCTTTAGTGTAAAGAAATCTGAGTTTCGAATCTTCAATAGCGCATCTTTCATTTTGAAATCTTGACTCTGTTTCTGGAAAATCTACCTTCACAAAAAACCTCTGTAACTTTTGAACCGCATGTCCTAGAAACGAAATTTAAATGTTCAATGATCAATGGTGTCGAGGTGTTGCAAAGCTCCATAAACCAGTCTTGTCCTGACACAGTTATTCCTGAAACCTGTGTGCCCTCTTCCACCTCTTCAAATTGCATACTGGGGGTAGTGAGTAATAACAAGGGGAAAGAGTGATCATATTGTCTTTTGATTGAATTCATATCAAGTTTATTTCTGTGTTGCATTCTTTCTTATTATTGCATTTCCTTGAACCATACAACATTTTTTCTGCTACCTTAATCCTTCCATTCATACTCCTAATTGATGAAAGAGATTGTTGATATTGTAATATTACCCATTGCTGATCATTGTTCATATTTATAAGTGTGATATTCAGATATTATTCATATTCATAAAAGTATAATCTATATATTGTTCAATTCTTCAAATAAATCTTTTAATTTGCAAAACAAACCTATTTCTTGGTTCAGTGAGACCGGGGGGATTCAAAGAGAGGGGCGTTATATAAGGGTACATCATCCAGAATGAAACGAACTTTGACATAAAAATATATAAATAAGGGTTTCCATTGGGCATCCCCTACTAGGCATTGACTTAGTTGGAGTGCCGGATTGAAATCACTTACAATGACCCCAGAAGCTCAACAAGCACCTGCTCCCAAAATGGGATGTATGACTGTGATAGGAGAAAATCCCTTCATAGATACAGAGATGAATGTATACTCAAATGAGGACAGCCCACAGAGTGACCTGATGTGTTCAGTACTATCAGTGACACCAGACCCCCAAGAGGAATTGGTCATGGTAATGATAAGAGACAAGACATTTTCATTTCTCATAGACACTGGAAACACTCGTTCCTGTGTCAGTGAGGGAAAATACCCAATGTCAGGTACTGCCATGAATGCCCAGGGATTCTCCCGGGTGAATAGTTTAGTTCCTTTCACAGATGAATTGCCAATCTCTAGAGGAGAACTCGAAAGGCCATTTCCATTTTTATATTCTAAGCAGACGCCAGTTAACATATTAGGATGTGACCTGATGACAAAGCTTAACATGACAATAACATTTACTGACAAATGAATAGTCTGTTCTACTCCAAGGATACACTACATGAATATAAGAGAGTTTATATTAGCCTTTACAGGCCAGAAGGCATTACCAGGAGTTCCTTTCTATATGGTATTTCTAGGAGGTATTTCTATATAGATTGACTATTTTATTATCATGGTTACCCAGATTGGTAGGAAACAAATTGAGAATATCTGATGAATTCTTGTTTAGACTAGAGATTCCCATGTACGATGAGGAAGGACAGATTATCCACTTTGAGTTAGAAGCAGCAGCGATCAGAGAAGAAAAGGTGATGCTTCATGGGACATGGGACAGGTGATGAAGGAAGAGGACGGAGAACAGTGATAGCCATCAGTGAAGGATATAGGCTGAGAGTATTAACATGCAAAGAACTGTTTAGAGATGATTATTCTGACAATGAACTAGTGTTTTTTATAACTCCCATTTATTGGATTAAAGTAGAGGATACAGAAATACAGCAGAGAATGGTGTTGGTAAAAAGAAGACCATCATTAATTCAGGAAGACTTAGAGAAAGTTCCAAATATTTTATGGACTACAAGCCGATATGATGTGTTTCTATTAAAATGGATAGGTGCAGGTAAAATTAAACTAAAACCAGGAGCCCTTTTACCATGAGCAAATCAATATCCCATGTCCAGAGAGGCAAATGAAGGTATATTGAGATGATTTCCACTTTAATGAAGCAAAGCATATTAGTGCCTTTGAGTTCATCATGTATCATGGCTGTGTACCATGTGAGGAAATCAAAGAGGGGGATGTGGAGATTCTTACAGGACCTTCGTCCCCTAAAGAATATAGTCGAAGCTGAGTTTCCTTTATTTCCAAAACCTGTGATAGTACTGTGTAACATTCCATCTAAGGTTAAATATTTCAAAGTCAATGCATTCTTTCGGATTCCCCTTCATGAAGACAGGCAAGATTTGGATTCCTTTTCCTATAGAAATAACCATCTGAAACATACTTGTTTGCCTTAGGGGTACTGTGAGTCCCCTGCCATCCTTAACAGAGTCCTTCAGATGGATGTGGGCAAACTCCAACTTGAAAGTGTAATAATCCAGTATGTGGATATTTTGGTGTACAGTGAGACAGAAGAAACATGCAGAGAAGACTCAGTTAAACTCATGACTATACTCTCAGAGTAAGTATATAAGCTAGATAAAGAGAAGTTAGAATACTGTCAGGTATAGGTCATGTGCATAGGGAAGTTGATCCCTCATGAAGGGAGAAAAGTGACACCTGAAAGAGCAGAATCAATCATGAAAACTGTAGCAACTAAAATAGTGAGGGAAATGCAATAGTTTCTAGGCTTATGTGACTATTGCAGGTGTTGGGTTTTTGATTAAAGTACATATAAACAATCACTTTTAGAAGGTCTTAAAGAAGCACAGGTGGGCAAAAGCCCAACAACCTGGGCAGAAGAGATGACTGAAGGATTTGAAGAAATAGAAAACAAGTTAGCACAGTCCATGTGTTGGAGATCCCAGAGTATAATGAATAATTGTATTCATCTTCCCATTCAAATGGAGAAATTATGACTGCAGTTCTCAGACAGAAGACAACATTAGGACATGGACACAAACCATTGGCTTATTACAGTGGAGTTTTAAGGAAAAGTCCTTGAAACAAGGTATCCATTGACAAAACCCTATATGTATCCATGAATAAATGATTACCATTTGAAGGAAGTCCTGGAAGAAGTGTGAAAATTGATGAAAGAAAGAACTGGTGATGTTACATGAAGTAGAGGTGACGCACAAAGAAGAGATATAAGTGAAGTAAGAATATAGACCTTATAGAACCTGACAAAGAAGTAATGAAGTATGCAACATTTCGGGAGAACAATGAAGATTGCACATGCAGAGAAGCACCAGAGAAAATGCAAAACCAAAACCATTTTACAATTGTACAAAAGCAGTAATGCAAGTAGACAAAATAATAATAAGGCTGGCTATGTAGTGAAAAGATTGCGGCAATGCACCAACGTATATACATAGGAATATATACAATCTGGATGTTCCACAATGCGCTTTAGAAAACTTGGACCCCATGAATGGAAGGGTTGGAAGTGTGGTGTAGTAGAATAATAGCTGACAATGAAGGAAGATTAAAGAAAGGCTTGCCTGGCCCTGTGTCAAGAGTCGGGCCACCGAGAGCCTTGCCATGTATTCAAGAAGATGCAAAAACGTGAGAAGCAAGCTCAGCTCCTGTTTGAGGTGTAATAAAGAACATTGAGAATGCCAAGATTCCTTCATTTAATGGTATTAAAATACAACGAAGAGCTTGAAAATGTGGTCTCCAATCACATGGTCGGATGTGAATAAACTTTGGAGCGAGCTACACCGAGACCAGAAGATAAGACCATGCTTCACTCTCTTTTATTCTCAGGTGCAGTGAGCCTCTACAACGCCAAGTTCAAAGGTTTGAAATGAATTGCAGACCACAGGATTGACAATGGATGTTCGGGTAATTGGGTGGGAAGGCATGACCAGGCCAAACCCCCCCAGCACCTGGAGTACCAGCTGTGTGCTACTAGCAAGTGGAATATTCCAGAAGGGTACAAGTGTGCCAATCAATTATAGAGGGCCACGTATTAAGGAGCCCTATAGATTGAGAAGCCAATAGTACGTCGCATATGTTTAATGACACAGAAGATGACTTGCACTTGGGATTGGCTTAGTTGCCCACCTGACCTTAGAGATCCAATCATGTCCCTGTAGCCCATAGAATGTATATGCACATGTTCCCTGTTCACTGACTACAACCCCCTGTAGGTTTTTCTTATTTGCCTTGTAGTATGATGTCAATGATGACAAGTTTTTACTATAAATGTGTGTTTTTTTATTAAATACATTGAGTTTTCGAGTGAGAGATTAGTATGTGCGGCGTGGATGTCCATTGTACTCCCTGTTTTAAGGACTTGTTATTAAAACAGCTTTGACTTTTACCAACTTCTTGAGTCGGTCTGATTATTGATGTTTGAGTAAGACCTGCATCCCCATCCATCTCAGATACTGTTACCGCATCTTAAAGGACCCGTTGTCTGGGTTCACTTGGTAACAGAGAGAGGATGGTTCAGGCCCATCGACTAATAAAGCTCTTAGAGATTGCGGAGCATCGGGGGTCCTCCTCCATCTAGCTGGAAGAACGCAGGTTTTCCTGTGGAGAGTGGCCGAACATAGACAAACTTGCAAGTAACAAAGATACAGGTGGGCCGGGTCCCTCTTTCACAAAATCCATACTGGTTTCTAGAGGTGCTGAGCGGACTAAAGGCAAAAGTGGCTTTATTGGCGGAGGAGACGATCCTGAGTGTCAAGTGCTGAAAGGCGAATGGTGAAAGGATTGAAGATGTGAGAAATGTGAGAACGGGGATTGTGTTGATAGTAAAGTGTAATGGGGTTGATTGAGTAAATAAATATATATATATATATATATATATATATATATATACATATATATGTGTGTGATGAGGAACGTCAGAGACGAAGAACGTCTGAGATAAAGCCCAGTGACCTACACTTAAGAAGTGTCTAGAAGGAGTCTTCTCAAAACCCAAGTGGGTAAACTAGTCTGCGTATAGATAGATCTATAAGAGGAGACAATTCATTCTCGCATCAGCGTAAATTAGGGGCAAGTAATAGCAGGGAAGAGCACTGAGGAAGTATATGTTGTAAAGTGGACTAGTTTGTCTGTTTGTGTATTTTATGTATAGGAGAGGTGAAGTGTTGATGAACGACAAGGACAGGTTGTGTTGGGTGGAGATCAAAATGTTACAATTTAAATGCTTTAGTTATTATCAGTGCTGATTGAAATAAGTAGATTGGATTGAAGTTGTGAACTAGAGGCTTTGAGCGCCGACTGTTGGTGCGCACTTATATTTGACTATTTTTCTGAAATGTATTTTGTGTAAAGGAACAGTAAATATTGACAGCCAATTGAGACTTGTCACAATGGGGATGATACTCCACTAATGCATCTGTGCAAGCAGGTGCCAAAACATGCACCTAAGCTTAAAAAGTACAGTGTGGAATGGGTAAGCGTACCGCAGACAAAATGTTCATGCCATGGCCACAAGGGGGATCACTGTCAAAAGCGTGTTTGCAACACATGACCACATACTTGCACACTGAGTACACAGGAAGGAAATTAGAGAAAAGATTAGCTAGCTTAGAGCTTTGGAAAATGCACCAGGAGGAATGAGAAGATTGGCCTCCTGAGGATTAGATGCTTAATCAGTGTAGGAAGGAAGGTGCTGAACCTTCTGCTCCCCCTACCAAGCCCGAAGTAAATGGCAATAGTACAAAAGATGACAGATTGTACCCATTAAGGGAAATAAAAGCAGCGATAGGATATAGGAATCTGATATCTGAACCACCTGCTTATAGCAGCGATGAGAGTCCAGAAAGAGAACGGGCTAAAGGAAATGAGGAGACATCTAAGGTCCTGCAAGATAAAGCGGAGAAAAGTGAATGACCAAACGTATCCTTAGATATAAAATGAGAGATTAAAAGATGGAAAGGAGAAAGCGATAGAACTGATGAGGTTACGCATGTACAGAACAAATGGATGGGCGGACAGATATTGCTCAAACTCAATTGAAAGGTCATCGAGGAAGTGAGGCAAGGGGAAGATCAAGACAAACAAGATAGAAATGACAGGAAACGAGAGAAACAATTGAAAGAGGATGGGCATTAAAGGACAAATAGACAGAATAGACAAAGGCAATAGCAAATGTATCAGGAGGAGCAACTCAGAAAGGAAGAAAGGGCAGAAGAACAGAGAAAAGTATGACAACAGTCATTTTTAGAAGAACGAGATAGGCTAGAAAAGAAGAGAGAAGAAGAGGAAGAACATAAATTACGAGATAAAAGCATGAAAAGACGAAGCGACAAAGACGTGAGTAAAGCAAATAGAAGAAAAATGACAGGAAAAGGGTAGAGCTAGATGGAAAGCGAAAAAACAAAGGGAATAAGACAATGAAATAGATTGAAAAAGGAGACAGAGAGCATGCGATATTGATCGCATTGTGAAAGAGCTGATGGAACCGAGTCCAGTAATATAATGGGGCAACATAGAGGAGTTTCTCCCATTGCAAGGAGCGGTGACAGGACCATCTAGGGTAAACCGAGATGAGAATTTTGAGATATCAGAGATAGAATTGATAAAGCTTACCAAGAAATGAGGAAAGAAAATTAGTCGAGAAGTAAGGGAAAGGAAGATTGATCCACAGGTTTCCAGTTACGAGGAAAGGAAGGAAGCATGTTTATCCTCGAGCATAGAGCCTTGTCTTTGGACAGGCTAACATTAAACAGAGATGAGAAAGGTGAATGCCACACTAGTTGGAGACTAGATATGTCAGCCAAAGAATGAGAAACCTTCCGTGAGGAAAAGGGAGAAAGTGCATGTTGTCCTGAGGGATGTCTGCAGAGAGATAAGGAAGTAAGATGGTCATATTTACACCAACCTAAAGATAGGATGCCAGACCCCATGGCATACCCAGAGTGACTTAAAGGGCAGTCACACAGTCAGAGGGGAGAATCATCACCATATATGAGCAGGTTGAGGTCATTGCCAGGTTGAAGGAAATTGGGAACCATTATTGCCACTATGAGTAGGCAGACGATGGAAGCGGATTACGGATTTGAGTTTATGCAATTCTTCCTACTAGAGAAAGGAGGGGCCATACCACAGTATATTCCTTGGCCCCAAATGGAAAAGGATAATTTAAGATGCAAACTCCCCAGTTTAACGGCGGGTGCAGGAAAATGGATTTATGAGTTAGAAAAGATGACAGAGTATCCTGATACGTCAGATATGGGTGCGTAAGATGCGATTATATTGTGTAAGATTTTTAATATTCAACATTTTCACGAACAGTGGACCTTGGAAAAGAGGGAGACTTGGGGGAAATCTGTGCCCGTATTTTACCACATTTTGTCACAGGGGTTGCGAGAGCAGGTACAGAGACAGCTCAAGAAGCTAGTGGGAATGGAAGCGGAGCCATGGGCGGAGAGACAGTTGACAATCGTGCATCATTGCTGATTTCTGCATGAGAAAAGCAAGAAGAGCGAGGATGCTTGGAAACTTGAGGAAGCTAAGTTGGTCCAGAAGAAATGATCAAAGTTTGTCATAGAAGGAGCAGTACTGACAAGCGGAGAGGTGCTGGGTATGCAGCAGGTAGCAGGTGTGCCACAGGCGAATAATCAACGGCAGTTGGACATGTGGGATTACAAGGCACATGGCTCAAACATGCGGGAGCCAAGCGTATTTACAGAAGGGGCAATTCTGAAGAGGGGGGACAACTTATCCTCCAGCATATAGCCCTCAAAATATGAATGGGTTTGCCCAAGATCAGACAGTGTATCAAGCAGAAGTGCTGCAAATGCAACAGGCTTTACAACCCCAGCAAGCACCATTGAATCTACCACAAGGGCGATCACAGCACGCACCCATGCAGACACAACAGAGTACAAATACAGTGTACCTTGAAATAATCCACCCTTCTCACCTGTGCTTTTATTTTCTGGAGCTCACCATCCTGTATTCTACAGGGGCACGTTGAGTAGGTGACTTTTGATCTGAAGGGTATGTAGTGTCGAAAAATTTGTAACTGAACAATGTCCAAAATGTCTTCTAAAGGTACCTTGGCCAAGTCTTTTGGTGAAAATAATAATTATATACAGTTCATTAGATACTCAATGGTCCCTATGTTGGAGAGATCTCTCTTGCTAGAATTTCCTCTAGTTTTTGCAGGTTTGTGTTTCCTTAACAAGGGCTGATGCTGTGGTATGGCTGCAGATATACTAGTTTTGAGGAAACCTTAATTTACATCATTTCGTCAAAAACACAGAGTAATAGCTGCCTTCAGAAACAAGTGTGGTAAGAAATAAGCGAAGAAAAGCCTTGATGAGTTCATTCATTCATTAAATACCTTTTTTTGCAGGTCTTCGGAAAAACTGTTGAAGAAAATATCTTCGGACAGTACCAACACTCCTGAGGAAAACTTTAGAAAGAAAATACTGCGACCACGGACGAAAACTGCTGAGATAAGAAATGCTGCAGCTGCGACGGAGCTTCTGACAGAAGATGCGGGGACTGCGAATATAACAGTAGACTGAGGAAAATACTTGGGAAATATTTGGTTCGGTAAGGCTTTACAATTCTACTGCTGTTCTGTTGATTTTTCTGTGAAAATTAATATCTTTGCCTCTTTTTTCTATTGACAGGTTCTGTCAGAGATCGCTGGGAGCGCTACCCTCTGTCAGCGGAGAAGACACGAAGGGAGAGCTTTGGCAGAGGCGGCGCTTAAGTAGCTCCCTCTGCAACAGGTGTAGAATGCACTGTGAGTTATCTACGGACTTTTAGCAGCGACCATGTCAAGGTTAGAAAAGGCAATGTGAGTGTAATGAGCTTATGGGTACAATGCTAGGAGTGAAGTAAATGTCTCTTGCGCCAAGCTTGAAGTCACTGTTGACCCACTGATGGATATGAAGTTCCTTGCCTTCCTAGTTTTACTGAATGGAATCTATATTCCTGTGCTGGGATCATGACAGTACCTTTATTGTTTTCAAGACAGACACCAGTTAATATTCTGGGCAGAGACTTAATGACTGAGTTAAATATGACAATCTCCTTCACTGATGAGGGAATAGTATGTTCCACTCCAGGGATACATTATTTAAACATGGGTGAATTTACTATGGCATTTACAGGGCAGATAGGTCTGCGAGGAGTGTTATTGGAGCCAGAAGTCTTTCTTTGTAGGGTTTGCATTTTGTTAACATGGTTACCTGGATTATTGAGAAAGATTGTGAGAATACCTGATGAATTGTTGTTCAGGTCACAGATACCTATGGATGAAGAGGGGGGACATATTTTTCCTTTACAGCGGCAGGTAGCAATAGTCCGAGGGGAATTAGCCATTATATGATATATGATATGATATGGCATTTATAACATGCCTATCCACAAGTGTTTCAAGGCGCGATGCAGCATGGGAGGGGAACAGAGGGAAGATAGAGACAGCAATCCTACTAGACCAGGTGTCCTTCAGATCGTGCAAGTGCAGGGCAAGAGGGAAGAGTGGGAGGGGTGGTGGGGACAGTGCAGTACACGGGGTAAAAAAATGAATAACAATACGAGAAGTGGGGCCAGATGGTGGTAAGTGCAAAGGTAAGTGCAGACATCAGCTGTCAAGTGCTGGTAGGGGGACTGTAGGGATACAGAAAACAGTCCCCAACTGCGGGGGTTGCCAGGGCAGCAGTGCAGGTGTGTAACTGGTGGGGGAAGGGACCTGGGCCTGAGATCAGAGGGTGGTCAGGTGACCAGTACAGTTTCAACCAGGAGTTCAGTAGGGGAATGGAGGAGAGAAATAGGAAGCAAAGAGGAAGGTCTTGAGGTGCTTACGGAACCGGAGATGTTGCTCCTCAGGTTTCAGGGAGGCAGGGAGGCAGGGAGGCTGTTCCAGAGGGAGGCCCCAGCGGAGGAAAGTGATCTGCCACCAATTCACTGCTTGGAGAAGTGACTGGTCCTGTGGGAGTTGGAGGCAGATGATTGAAGAGCTTGAGCAGGAAGATATTTAGAAAGAGAGAGTTGAAGGTATTGAGGCTCCCGGCCCTAGAAGGCACTGTGGACAATGCAGAGGGTTTTAAACTTAATCCTCACAGCCACTGGGAGCCAGTGTAGAGATTTCAGTCCTGGAGAGATATGATCCCTGGGCTTGAGGCCAAGGACAAGTCTTGCAGTCCTATTCTGGATGAGTTGCAGAGGGCGGAGAGTGGAAGCAGGCAGATTTAGAAAGAGGCTGTTGTAATAGTCCAGCCTAGAGAGAACCAGAGCTATGGAGACAGTGAACTTCTGGGGAAGGAGAAGAAGGGAAGAATACCTCTTAGGAGGTGCAGCTGATAGTGTGACTTCTTAGAGACGTGAGAGATGTGAGGAGAGAAGGAGAGTGTGGAGTCGAAGATGACCCCGAGGTTTTTAGCCCCGCAGGTGGGAGCTGGAAGAGGGCCAATAGAGGCCGGCCAGAGAGGGACAAGAAAGGAGGGAGCAGGGGGTGCTGATGAGGAGAATCACAGTCTTACTGCCATTGAGGCAGAGGTCATTGGCAGTACACCACTCCTGGATAGCAGACAGACAGTCAGAGATGAGAGACAGAGAGGAGGTGGCTGAGAATAGCCTGTAGATGAGCTGAGTGTCATCCGCATAGCACTGAAAGTTGGGGCAGAGAGTGGCAATGTGCTGGGCAAGAAGTGCCAGGTATTGGTTCAACAGGCAGGGAGAGAGCTTAGACCCCTGGGTGACACCACATGTAGAAATAGAGATAGAGGAGAGGAAAGACCCAAGTTGGACCTGGGAGGGTCAATCGGAGAGAAAAGAAGTCAACCACACCAGGGCCTGACCAGTGATACCCAGGATATCATGGAGACGGTTGAGCAGGATGGAGTGGTTGACCGTGTCAAAGGCAGAAGCGAGATCAAGAAAGATGAGGACACAGGGGTATGGGAATCATGGTTGGAGGGCAGGTCTTTATGGATGTTCAGTAGAGCAGTTTCTGTGCTTCTGGCAGCTCTGAAGCCAGAGTGATGGTCATGGATACAACCATCAGATTCAATGTGTAGATTAAGCTGGGAGATGGCCAGTTTTTCCAGGAATTTGCCCAGGAAGGGAGTGATGGAGATTTGGCGGTAGTTAGCCGGCAGGACGGATCAGCAGAGAGCTTCTTAAGAAGAGGGTGCACAAAGGAGTGCTTCAGGGGTGATGGGAAGACTCCAGTGTTGAAGGAGTGGTTACAGAAGTCAGCCAGGGCAGGAGCCAGGGAGTCAATTTGGTCCTTCATGGTTTTGGGGGAACAGGGAGGAACCTGTTTTAATGAGACTTTCATAGATGGGACTTATCTAGAAACCTTGTCTGGGGAGAACAGTGGAAAGGCAGAGAAGGAGGGAGGAGAGGTGGCTAAAGAAGAGCCAGAGGATGAGCAGAGAGTAGAAGCAGGAAGGGACAGGATGTCCTGAGTTTTGGAGATGAAATGAGAAGCCAGAGCCATGCAGAGGTCCTTGGAGGGGACAGGAAAGGTAGAGATTGAAGCAGGATTGGCCAGTTCCTTGCAAATTTTAAAGAGTTTGGCCGAGTTGTTAGATGGTACAGAGATGCAGGGTTGGATGTGAGCTCTCTTCTTGGTGCGTACAGAGAGACAGTATTGCCTTTGGAGCAAGCGGCAGGCCAATTTGTCAGAGGATGTATCAGAAGCGTGCCATTTCCGCCAAGCCACCTTGCACTTGCATTTGAGGGTGACGAGGTCGGAGTCATAACAGGAGTTGTACTTGCCTTTGGGTTTCAGGCGGAACCTCATGACAGGGGCAAGAACATTGAGGGTATCAGATACAGCAGAGTGGAGCGTGGAAAGGGCTGTTTCAGGGTGAGAGTCAGCCACAGGGGGTGGGCTGATAAGAAAGTGGCGGTGAAGGATTGAAGGATTTGAGAACAGTAATTGCCATTGGGGAAGGGTATAGATTGACCGACGTCACAGATGAAGACATGTTTAGGGATGATCCATCAGATGATGAAGTAGTATTCGAGATGAGTATTACATATTTGGTGAGAATAGAAAGAAGGGAGATCCCACAGCGAATTGTGATTGTGCGGCAGCGCTCTGCATTTTTCAATGACGATATGGAAAAGGTGCCAACCTCCTTATGGACTACAGGCCCTTATCACATAGGCCTATTGAGAGGGGTGGGAAAAGTTAAGATTAAACTGAAACCAGGAGCAATTTTATCTCTCACAAGGCAGTACCGATGTCTCAAAAAGAAGATGAGGGTATTTTTAAGACTATATCGGCTATGATGGAACAAGGCACTTTGGTGGTGTCAGAGTAACCATGTAATACTGCTGTGTATCCTGTGAAAATAATCAAATGAGGGTCATGGCGTTTAATTCAGGACATGAGGCTGATTAACCAGATTGTAGAGGCAGGGTTTCCTTTAGTTCCGAATCCTGCAACAATTTTATGCAGTATTCCTACAGAGGCACAATATTTCACGGTGATGACTTGAAAAATGTGTTTTTCTCAAACCCATTGCATATGGACTCTCAAGACCTCACGTCATTTACTTTCCTCCAGACTAAGCTGAAAAGTACTCATTTTCCACAGGGGTAGTACAAGTCCCTGGCAATCTTTAATAGGGTCCTGCAGATGGACCTAAGCAACAATGATTTTCCAAGTATTGTGCTGCAGTACGTAGTTGATATTTTAGTTTGTAGCATGACAGAAGATAAGTGCAGGCAAGATTCAATTTGATTGATGACTATTTTGGCAGACAAAGGATATAAGGTAGATAAGGAGAAGTTAAAATATTGCCAGGAAGAGGTGTTGTACAGGGGTCAGTTGATTTCATATTGGGAAAGAAGGTTACACCTGAAAGAGCTGAGCTGATTATGAAAATATCAAAACCCACACACGATAAAGCAAATGTAGCTGTTTTTGGGATTGTGTAACTGTGTTAGAGCATGGATATTTGATTATGGTTCATATACGAGACCTCTTTTGCAGGCTTTGAAGAAAGCTCAAGTGAGTAATGAGAAGCTAGAATGGACAGAGGAAATGGAGGAAGGGTTTGAGGAGTTGAAAAAGCAATATGTACAGCTCCAGTTTTAGGAATTCCCAATTATTCTGAGGAGTTATTTTTGTTCTTGCATACCAATGGAACAGTTATGACAACAGTGTTTACACAGTGAACCACACTTGGGTATAAACCTTTGGCATACTATAGTCGAAATTTAGATCCAGTTATGAGTGGCCACTTTCCTTGCGAACAATCACTGCAGCGGCCACGCTCGCTATTGAAAAGTCTGCAAACATCGTGATGGGGTGTTCCATGACTTTATTTGTTGGGCATGCTTTATTTGCTGTTTTGGAGAAACCTAAGTGTACACTAACATCTCAGAGGGCATTTGCATACAAGGTAGTCATATAGAATCCAGCAGTCAAAATAGTTAGGTGTAAAATAGTGAACCCTACCACATTTGTAGCTGAACCTGTGACAGAGGAAGAGCAGGTGCATGATTGCTCGAATTATGAGGAGTTTTATGATGAAATACCGAGAGTAAATGAGGATGCTGTGGCAGGGGAGGAGATTCTCTTTATTGATGAGTCTTCGAAAATTGATGAAACTGATGGAGAAAGGCATTTCAGTTCAACTGTGGTAATGCACAGAACTAATGGGGAATTTGAAGTGGTATCAAGTGCAAGAATACCATCTCATTTTTTGGCACAAGGTGCAGAATTGGTGGCACTTATTGTTACGCTCAAGAATCACACAGGGCAGGAAGTGACGGTGTACACTGATGCCTATGTGACGTCAACTGTACACGCATGGTGTAATACCCTGCATTATTTAACAGGCTTATTAAGGCACTACAACTCCCAGTAGTCATTGCAATATTTACATGCGCAGCAAATACCAAGAGAACTGACTTCATTTCACATGGAAACCAAGCTGCAAACGAAGAGGCCAAAAGAGTTGCATATTCACTGGATATTTTTTGTTTTTATACCCCTCATGTGAACATTCTCACAATTATGATTGTAAATGAAGGATTTAATCATTTGTTTAGAACACAATTGATGAAAGTTCAAGGTAGTGCTCCACAAGAAGAAAAAGAGTTGTGGACACGGAGGGGTGTTCTTTATCCCCGTCGAAAGAACTATGGTGACATGACAGCACTGGTAAAGCAGTGATGCCTAAAGCCTTAAAAAGGGTAGTGTTAGAACAACTACACTACTCAGCGCATGTAACTAAGGAGAGTCTCGCTGCAGCTATTGCAGAAGACTGGTTTGTACCGAACCTGTTAGAACATGTTGCATTTTATGTAGTAAATTACATTGTATGTCAAAAATTTACTGCTGGGCACACATTGCGAACAATTAGAGGAGTGATTCCTAGACCGGATTGTTCATTTCAGAATGTACATATTGACTGTGTTGATATGCTGCAAGTACATGGTGGATACAGGTATATGATAATTTTTGTGTGTCCCTTTTCCAGATGGATTGAAGCTGGTCCATGTACATACCCAGATGCCACTTGTGCTGTGAAGTTTTTAGTCTGAGACGTTTTTCTAGATGGGGACTATGTGAGGTGCTAAGATCCGACAATGGGACCCATTTTGTAAATTAAGTATTTGAGCAAATCAGTCTATTGCTTAGTATTAAACACAGGATTTCTTCTGCTTTTCACCCGCAAACTAACAGGGTATGTGAGAGACTCAACAGCTTTCTCAAAGAGAGAATCGCCAAGTTGAAATTAACACTGAAGAAGGGGTGGCTGTATTGTCTGCCCCTTGCATTGTATGCATTAAGAAATCAGTCCGGGTCAGACCACCACCTCACACCCCATAAATTATTAACAGGGAGGTGAAAGGGAATGCCTCTAACTGCTCCATCGAGGACTAGGAGTGATGCCCAGACAACTGCAAAATTGTTAGGAAATGAGTTACAAGCATTTTTAACATGTATGACTGCTAGTATCTCTGTCATTTCAGATCAACTCAGGCGTATGGGGTGTCTCAAGACACATATGAAGACCATTCAGCAACCGAATCTGAACAGTGTTTACCAGTACCAAAGCTATTTAGATGGAGATCTTTTACTAATATGCAACTTCACTAACAAGTGGCATGATCCTCGTTTTAGTGGTCCTTTTATAGTGGAGAATATTACTCCATCTGCAGCAAAGGTTCAAGGAAGATGTGCCTGGATACATGTTAACGATGTGAAGCCATATGCTGGTTAGACCAGAATACCCCCACCCGATTTGGAAGCAAGTCAAGAAGAAGCAGATCAGCACGTGCAGACTCGATCGATGATGAGGAAGAAGGATACAAAGAGTGTGGAATAAGTAAATGCAAGTGTGCATTTGAACTGTGGCTCCCCTGAACACTCCTCATGTACATTTTAGCAGGAAGTGAGAAAGTTACTGTTCTTGAGCCGCAGGAATTCATTGAAATTGGACCTTAGAAAATGTTGAGGTAAATGAAAAATGCCTGATCTGGAATTCCCTTTTGATGATTGGAAAAGGGAGCAGTTCCCAGATTCATTTCTTACTGAGTTTCTCTTTGGACGCATAAATGGTCCTGTCTGATGACGATGCCCATAGACTACTTATTGTGGTCTTTTATCACCTGATTCGAGCTCATCCTTATCTTGTTTGGCATAATACCAAAAGTTATGTGTTTCTACGAGATCCCATAAATCGCCCTGCAATCAGTCGGTTACTTTTGGAGATAATCGGGCAGATTCGGCAGCTACCTGAGCATTTAACAAGGCTGCCTGAATAAAAAGTGTTTTTCCTTCCTTAAAAAAATTAGTATACAGGCACAATGAGATTTATTAAGCATAATGTGGTTCCAGAAAGTGAGCAAACTCAACGACGTGTGGAGAGACATCAATGGTGGGGCTTCATGTACTGGTACATAATTTATATATGCAGTATCTGTTCTTGTTTTTCTATTTTTGCTAATTCATGCTGCATATCTTGTTGGTTATAAAAGAATAGAAGAATAGATAAATTCTGCATATAAGACCCTTTGATTCTTCTCACTCAAGTGACCTATGCAGAGTTAGAGGATGCAAGGAAGCCAAGACCATATGTGATCATCCCTACACCAGTGACATATGTAAGGTCACCTATTTCACTGACAAGTGTTTCTATGATTCCCCCTGTAGGAATAAGGTGTACTGATGTATTCAATGAGATGCTTATAAGAGCTCACCTGGCAAGAAAAAGGCCTAAGAGAAGTACATGAGAGGATGATTATGAGTTAAATGATTATTTTGACAGCACAGCACATTTGGGGAATAACATGTGGTATCAACACATGAAAGTGGAAGGAAGGAGAACCTCTGAGGAAGGTTTGCTATGTGTGTGCTCTCCTACATTATGCTAAGGGAACATCTAAAATATTCATAGCTATAGAGATAGATGTCCAAACAGATCATTGCTTAACTCACTTTGCACTCTGCCATAAAAGAGGTCATCGAAGACAGGGACAATTATTTCTCAGCTAAGTCACTAGAAGCTTTTGATGCTATTCCGTATGAGCACAGACTATTCAGCAAGACTGCTTCAGTTTTTACTGGTATCTTTATGCCTGGGATCAAGACGATGCAAATGCCAAGAGGTTAAAAATAACCATATGGGAGCTTTTGCAGATGATCAACACTACCATAAAGGGATTCAATGCTATCGAGGAAGAGCTGAGGGCCATGCGACCTATGACTCTATAGAACAGATATGTTCTGGATATGATTACAGCCATGGATGGAGGTGTTTGTGCCAAAATCTGAGAATCATGTTGCACATTTATACCTTCCTCATGATGACGAGAATGGCACCTTGATGAAGGCCATAATGATGCTGACCAACTTGCATTTCAAGATGGAAGATGAAGTGGAAGACATTTGTAGAGAAGGAGCCAAGTACCCCCACCACAAGCATCTCGCCCATATTGCCTACATGTTGGGAAGCAGCATGTGAAACATGTGTAGTACCAGTGAAAATACTGATACCAAGGAGAATCCTGGAAGTAAGGTTCCCATTAAGAAAGCCATACCTACATACAAGACAGTATGATGGCCATTTGAATGAAATCCCAGAAGAAGCATAACATGAAAAGAGAGCAAAAGAGCAGATTGGTGACATCATGCAAAGTAAAACTGATACACCTAGAAGAGATGCAGAGACACTAAAGTGAAGATAGTCTATAAGGCATCAAGAAAGTATTAAAGATAAGTGACAACTGGGGCTCGAGATGAAGAAACTTATGCTACAGAAAGGATGAAGATATCAAGTTATTTTATACGTGTACAGATGCAAAGAAACGCAAGCAGACACAGTATTCTTGTGGCTAGCTATGTAGTGAATAGATTGCAGTGATCACCAGCATTTACATATATAGGAGTAAGTAAAGAATGGATCTTTCCACTAGGTATTATAGCAGAGCTGGACCATAGAAGGAAGGACTTTTCCAGTGTGTCACAGTTGGAAAAAGCAATTGAATTACAGAAGTGATTCTCAGAAGGTGAGGCTGGGTCAGCCCCAAGAAGGCAAGGGGCCTCATTACGAGAACGGCAGTAGCCATGGTGCTGTACCGGCCCCCTTCAATCCGGGAGTGCCAGGGTCGTAATGAGGCCCAAGGTCTTATCGAAATGGGATGAGCAGACATCAGTTATAATCGTGTGATAGAATGAACCTCCTGCTAAGAAGGCATGGAGAAAAACAACGAAGACGTCAGAGGTTTATTAAATAATAGTATTTTAATTGCACCAGAGCTCAAATGTGTGGTCTTCAGTCATGTGGATGGATGGAACTGGACAAACATGACACACCACACCTACACAGAGGGTCAGAGCATGCCTCTACTCCCCTGAATTTTCCAGAGCAAGGAACATTTCCAAGGCCAAATTCAAAGCCTTAATTGATGTACAGACCACTGAGGCCATGATAGATGATGTGCTAATTGGTGGGAAGCTATGGTTATAACCAGCTCATCAGCACCTGGAAGTCCAGCCTGCGTGTTGCTAA
The DNA here is from genome assembly GCF_040938575.1 of Ambystoma mexicanum. Lineage (NCBI taxonomy): Eukaryota > Metazoa > Chordata > Amphibia > Caudata > Ambystomatidae > Ambystoma > Ambystoma mexicanum. The sequence goes on along the minus strand of NC_090935.1, from coordinate 1,020,613,317 downwards.
CATGGGTGGAAAAGAACTGATGGATGTGAGAGTGGCAACCAATTTTAGGGGGCGTGTAATTAAGAGCCCTAGAGTTTATATAACCAATGGGATGTTGTGTATTTAAAGACGTTCCTATTGACCTGTTTGAAGAGTGGGCTTAGTAGTCCCACCTGATATTGAAGAGCCTATCAACTTTGGAATGTATATCTAGACGTTCCCCTTATGCCTATCACATTTGCCTCTAGGTTTTTGTAGTTTGCCACTTAGGATGGCGTCAGCAAATATGTCGGTTAACGTCATCAATGATGAGTTTCTGGTTTATAAGGAATGTTTTTTATTAAATGTATTGAGAGACCATGCTGTGAGACATCCATTGATGTCCGATGTATTCCCTGTTTTAGATAATTGATATTAAAATAGTAAACTTTGCCAACTTTCTGATTATTGATGTTTGAGTATCTTCTGCATGCCAATTCATCTCAAAGTATTGCTACCACATCTTAAAGGGCTGAGTCGGCTGTCCCGGTTCACATTACTCATGACAGCTGGATTGCGTCAATCTTCTCATGGGTTTCAAAATGTAAGTGAATATTTTTAAGTTCCTTGGAGCCCTGTTAGTGATGATCATGTTTGGATTCTGTGTAGTTAGAATTATGTTCACATAGTGCAAAAAGACTGCAAAGAAAGCTACAGGAATAAAAATCATGATTGATGTTGAAGCTGGATTCAACCAAAAGAGCTGACAGATGAAGAAATCAGAGACTATGTAAAGGCTAGTATTCATGCACCCGAGGGAACTACATTTCTGTATCCCAGAAAACCACAAGAAGTATGTGGGAAGATGGATTTACAGCAGTCCCAATGGGCAGTGCCGTCATATGAGCTGGAATATTGAAGAGCGTGTCAAGTCAGCGGGATGCGTGAAAGGAGTAATAAAGATATGGGGCCTCATTACACGGATGGCGGTAAGGATTTACCGGTACCGGTAAAATACCGGTACCGGTAAATCCTTACCGCCTTACTACGAGGTCCCTTTGCGGGTTGGAGGATTTAACGCCTGCTTTTTGCAGGCGTTAAAAACCAACTCGCAAAGGGACCCAGGGAGCTAATTACGGTACCGCAATTTGCGGTACCGTAATTAGCGCCTTCCCCATTCCCATTATGCCCTATGGGGCAAAAATGGGAATGGGGAAGGGCAATGGTGGAAGGGGGAATTACCGCCCCGCCAACCTTGGAATGGGGCGGTAATTCCCCTTTCCACCAAGGCGGTGCCGGTATTTTACCGGCATGAACCATGGCGCTAATAGCGCCATGGTTCACCGCCATCCGTGTAATGAGGCCCATGGACTCCAAAGAAACATTTCTTCAGGTAAGGATGACTGACGGGAGAGTGGTCGATGAATCGCCCATAGGGTGAGTGTAGAGGAGGAGCCAAGTACCTCTTCCAGAAGTTACGCCCCTTTTTTGCCCATATGTTGGCAGCCGGAGTTTGCAACATGCGCAACACCAGTGAGAATGCCAATGCTGTGAAAAAGAACTTGATACAAGGTATGCTTTGAGAAAACCCTACATGTATCTACGAAGAAATGATGACATTTTGAAGGAAGTCCCAGAAGTAGTGTGAAAATGGATGAAAGAAAGAACGGGTGACATCACATGAAGTAGAGGTGACACACACAGAGGAGATATGAGTGAAATAAGAATATAGACCTTATAGATCCTGACAACAAAGTAATGAAGTATCTAACATTTCGGGAGCAACATGAAAATTGCACGTGCGAAGAAGCACCAGAGAAAATGCACAACCATTGTACAATTGTACATATGCGGTAATGCAAGTAGACAAAATAATCATAAGAATGGCTATGAAGTGAACAGATTCGGTGATGCGCCAACGTATATAGATAGGAATATATAGAATCTGGATCGTCCACAACAGACTTTAGCAATCTTGGATCCCATCAATGAAAGGGTTGGAAGTGTGGTGCAACAGAATAATAGCTGACGGCGAAGGAAGATTCAAGAAAGTCTTGCCTTGCCCAGTGTCAAGAGTCAGGCCACCGAGAGCCTTGCTATCTACTCAAGAAGATACAAAAATGTGAGAAGCAAGCTCAGCCCCTGTTTGAGGTGTAATTAAAACCATTGAAGGTGCCAAGATGCCTTCATTTAATGGTATTAAAATACAACAAATAGCTTGAAAACGTGGTCTCCAGTCACATGGTCGGATGTGAATGAACTTTTGGCGAGCTACACCGAGACCGGAAGATAAGACCATGCTTCACTCCCTTTTATTCTCAGGTGCAGTGAGCCTCTGGAAGGCCAAGTTCAGAGGTATTAATAGAATGGTGGACTGGAGTCCCAGTTGTGTGCTGCTAGCGAGTGAAATATTCCAGAAGGGTACAAGTGTGCCAACCAATTATAGAGGGCCACATATTAAGGAGCCCTATAGTTTGAGAAGCCAATAGTATGTCATATATTTTCATGACGCAGAAGATGACTTGCACTTGGCATGGGCGTAGTTGCCCACCTGACCTTAGAGATACAATCACAGCCCTGTAGCCCATAGAAAGTATATATAGATGTTCCCCATTCAACAACCACAACCCCTGGTAGGTTTTTCTTGTTTGCCACGTAGTATGACATCAATGATGACAAGATTTTACGATGAATGTATGTTTTTTAGGAAATAGGTTGCGTTCTTGAGTGAGAGATAAGTCCCTGTGGCACCTGTTGATGTCCGTTGTACTCCCTGTTTTAAGGACTTGTTATTAAAACAGCTTTGACTTTTGCCAACTTCTTGAGTCGGTCTGATTATTGATGTTTGAGTAAGATCTGTATCCTCATCCATCTCAGATACTTTTACCTCATCTTAAAGGACCCATTGTCTGGGTTCATAACAATGGGGTGTCCAATAACACTATTTGAAGAACATGCATTATTGCCGATTTTAGAGAAGCCCAAAAGTACATTGACCACACAAAGAGGATCAGGGTATGAGGTAAATATTTCCAACCCTGCGATCAAAATTGTTAGACGTAAGAGAGTAAATTCAGCAACAGTTATAGCAGAACTAGTAGGAGAGGATGATTATGTACATGATTTCACAACGTATACTGAATGTTATATTGATATTCCCCAAGCTAGAGAAAATATCCTTGGGAGGGGGGACATTTTCGCCATTGATGCTTCTTCAAGAACTGACCAGACAGCTGGGGAAATACATACTGGATCAGTTGTAATAAAGCTGAATTGAGAAGTTTATTTTGAGGAAGTGGCAAGAATGAGATTGTCTTCACACTATTCAGCCCAGGCTGCAGAATTAGTGGCACTCATTGAAGTGCTATGGAGATTTGAGGAGGAGGAAGTGATGGTGTACTCTGACTCCACCTATGTGACATCAGGTTTACACACAGGTTTGTCGTGCTGGAAAAGGAGGGTCTTCCTCCATGCAGACGGCACTCCAGTGCAACATGCAGCACTATTGGATAGGTTTATAGAAGCATTCAATCTTCCATTGACCCTAACAGTTGTAAAATGTGCAGCTCATTCCAAAAGAACAGATTTAATTTCCTGCGGAAATGAAGCCACAGACATAGGGCCTCATTACAAATGAGGCGGAATGGGTTAACGGGCTCCGCTAATGGTGGCGGGCCCGTTAACACCATTCCACCTCATTACGAGGTCCCCTCGCGGGACCTGGTAAGGATGCCTGGTAAAACCAGGTGTCGTTACCAGGTCCCGCGAGGGGAAGAGGGAGCTAAGAATGGGCCGGTCGTAATTGGCCCGTTGTTAGCGCCCTCTCGCATTCCCATTGAGCCCTATGGGGTGTCACAACTTGTTTCTTCTCTGGCGCGGAGGCAGCACAAACGCAGCACAAACACCTCCCTCCCCGTTAGGTCTCGGCACCTGGGAGTGGTTAACACAGGTCACCTTGACCCTTTGGGGAAAGAGGGTTAGGGTCCGTTGGTTGGATGGATAGAGGGTGATTAGGAAGTCCGGGAAGAGGGAGAGGGAGAAGTTGTGGATAGGGATGGGGAAGAACAGGTTAACATGCTCCTCAGCTCCGGCTCCTAATCCGGAGTTCTCCACCTTCACACTCTTGCACTCACTTACTTTCACACTATATGCCAGAATAGATGGGGCCTTTGTACTGGAGCCCTAAACCAGTCTTGTGTACTCCTTTACATTCAGTCATGTAAAACACTATCCCCACGTTACATCATGGAGGAAAACAACACCTGCATTGCCTTATGCAGAAAAAAATAAGCTTTGCAATTTCCCCCTTATCTGTACGTGCCCTTTACAAATAATAATAATTGCACTTAACTTCGGTGCTGCTGGACAAGTCTTCTGGCCTTTTCGTGTTGTTTTGACCACTGCAGCATTCACAACCTCATTAGCGCTGCAAGAAACAAGATAAAGTCAGTACTGGAGCGCATACACGTGTGGAGTCCCTGTATAGGGTTAATCAGGTTGATTATTCCACGCATCAGATTCACAGTTTAGAATACATGCGGGTTACACGCTTCATCTAAGAAAACAATCGCGTGTTAAAGAATTTGTCTCATGCTGGGTTATTGGGAGGAGCGCCATGCATTTCCTAAGCGCTTCGGTCATGGTTCCTGTAAGCATTGAAGTCCAAAACGCGACTTTGTTTAAGTAACACCTTCCATTATGAAGAACAGCTGGAGCGCGTACTATGGAGAGGCACTTATCTTAGTAGTCATGTGGGGCCTAGGGTGAGTCTTGCAGGTGGCGGGCGTGCCCCGCGTAGGCTTGCCGACAGGAGATTTGGGTCTGCACATCCTTCCTCTCTGCTGGCCGGAATTGCAAGCGTGGGTTTTTGGGTGCGGTTCGCGCACGTGCGTTAGCGCGGGCATGGCTGGCTTCACAGGCCTGCTGGGAATTGTAGTACTCGGGCTGTTCTTCGTCTTTGAACCAAGAATCTAAAAAAGGGATGAAGAACACGCCTGGAGTACCGTGTGGGAAGAGCCCTGCACAATATAAGGGCACCTACCACCCTTCCAGAGTCCTTACCAGCCCCAGTCCCGACAGGGGGCTCAAATGGGAATGGGGAAGGTCTGGGCCCGGGTTCCCAGAGGTAGGAATTACCGTGCCCTCCGAACTCGGAATGGCCCGGTAATTCCCCATTCTGGGAACCCGGTAAAGGAGCCCGATTTGGCGGCAGCCATGGAGCTAATAGCTCCATGGATACCACCAAACTCGTAATGAGGCCCCTAGAGTCTAAAAAAAAGCAGCCTATTATCCACCCATATCTAGTCTTGAAAAAGAAGATATTAAACAAATGACAGGATGTTGGTAAATAAGGGCTTTAACATGCTGTCTATTGTCCAGTTAATTGATATACAAGGTCGAGTTCCCTAAGAAGAATGGGATTTCTGGAGAAAGCGGGGGTGTTTTTTATCCACCGATGAGGCATTTTTGGGACAGTTATGCCTCTAGCAGTATTGAGAGTAGTGCTGGAGCAGCTCTGGAGCAGCTTCAATACCCAACACACATGATTCGAGAGAGACTTGCTGCTAATATTGCATAAGAATGGTTATCACCCAATCTACTGGAAAATGTGGTACAGTTCTTTGTAAATTGCATTGTGTACCAGAAATGTACTGCAGGGCAGACTTTGCGAACAGTGAGAGGAGCAATTCCAAGACTCAATGGCCCATTCAAGTATCTACATATAGATTATGTGGATGTGTTGCAGACATGAAACGGCTACAGATATATGCTGGACATAGTATGTCCTTTTCTAGTGCATCAAGGCCAGGTCCATGCACGCACCTTGATGCCTCATGTGCTGCCAAGTTGCTTGTACACCAGGTATTCCCCAGGTGGGGGGTGTCCAAGGTTTGCAGTCTTTTAATGGACCACATTTTGTAAATCATTTTTTTAACAGATAGTTCTCCTATTAGGTATAAGACATAGACTTTCTTCCACGTATAACCCACAAGAAAATGGCATCTTTGAAAGAGTAAATGGATTATTAAAGGAAAGAATAGCAAATCTCAAAATTACCTTAAGAAGGGATGGTTACATTGCCTGCCCTTGCCCTATATGCCATGAGAAATCAGCCTAGCTCAGATCACCATCTAACTCATGAGTTGATGACTAGATGCTGTATGAGAAGCCCACCTACTCCTCCAACTAGGATAAGAACTGATCCCCACAGTGTAGCGAGGACATTTTCAACCTGAGGGGTTGACAAAGATTTGGATTCCGAGGAAAAAGCAGGAGGATAATAAGATGAAGACAAATGATAAAGAGAAAATAAAAACAAGAGAAGAGAACATTTGACCAGAGGGAGGAATGTAGAGGAGCATGCAAATGCTTTCACACTAGTTTTCACTCTCTCGCTGCAGGAGATGAGCAGTAAAAGGGGTCCTCTGTATTGTCCCTGTATCTCAGGTGACTTGCATTCTTTAAATGTTCAACAATACACCAGGTCATGTGAGATCACTCTCCAGATGGTAGACAGAATCCTACACATTTTGTATGATCCTTGGGGTAGTAGAGCTTGGTTCCCGGGAGTGCAAGGGGACTTTTCTCTATAGTCTGATGGGTGCGTCCCTCGTTCTGCATCTGCTCACTAGTTCCAGAGTCTATATCATCATGAACTTCATCCCGATAGCTTTTTTGGCTATCTTCTGGCATTGTCCCAAGATTACCCTTATGAGACTGAATCCGAGCAACACCAACACTAGTATTGCTCCAAGTGTTTTAAAAGAATTTGCCAGCCAGGTTGGAATCCACGACTATAAAGATAAACAATAAACATCTCCTGCTGTCTCACCAGCTTAATCTTCCATTTTTCTATGCAGGGTCATCAGCATAGTTATTGCCCCTGTCAGGGTTCCATTTCCTCCATCATGGGATGGTATAAAACGTTCAGCAAGAAGGCCCGATCTTGGCGCACACACCTAATCCTTTGCTGTAATCAGGTCTAGGACATATTTGTTCTGGAGGATCATCAGCCTTATGGCTCTCATTTCTTCTCTGAGGTACATAGACAGCCATACAGAATGTACCCTTGCACAGAAAGTATGGAAGGATGCGCATGGAAGGATGTCAGCATGCACCTATGGGCATCATGGAACGTTAAAGTGAAATCTGATGAAGGCAGAGTAATACCATGAAGAAGATATATAAACCTAAGTTGAAAAGATATGGACATATTTAAGAGTAACAATATACCTGAAGCACCAAGAAAAATATGTACATAAGGCTAAAGTAATCATCAATACAAAGAAGATGATGCCACTTACTGGTCAACAATTGTAAATACGCAGTAACTGAAGGTAGAAAACAAAAATATAAAGGCTTGTTCTAGAGGATTATGTAACTTGGCAGGCATGGCCAGGATAGGAACATGGATGCTGGCTCATGTCAAATTCAACCAAGCTACCTCAGAGACAGACCAAGGTTGCAGAATCAGAAGAGGCTGGAAAGCTCTGTGTGCTGAACAACAGGAAGGCAATGTTGGTCTAGGATCAAGGATACTACGGTAAGAAATAATTGCAAAGCACAAGAGGAGTTAACCAGGATAAGCTATGAATGAAGGGCTAATTTCTCGTACATTAAAGAAAAAAAATCTGCAATGGCCAAATTATTGGACAATTAAAAGTGTATGATGTCTATGCAAGGTAGAGTGAGCAAGTCTCTAGAGGCCAAGAGGAGTAATAGCACCCTGCATAAATGTATACAAATAGCAGTGGTCTTGTCACATGTGACTCGGAAGCCGTAAAACAATTGCTATTCATTAGAGCCTCAGACGAAGATAGTGGTGTGCTCAAACTTCCTTGAATGTTCCAGGACAGTGAGCAGGCTGCAAGTTCAACTACAAACAGAAGACTTTGGCTTATGGTTGATCGATGTGAGATGATGGACTAATTGGGAAGACAGGGAGTAGTCTGACGGGATTCAAACACCTAAGTTTTGTTTCATGTACGTGCTGCTAAAGAGCCAAAAGTCCAAGGTTGGGATAGTATGCCAACCAATCAGTGGGTCTAAGAAGCAACCTAAAAAATAATGTTGAATAGACAAATCCACTGCTATTTTGTCTGCTATATTCAGTACTATACGTATTTAGAGGTAGTTCAAGGCATCTCCTACAGACAAGGGGCAGCCAATGATGTATTTGTATATGTTCTATAAATAGATGTGTTCCCTTAACCAATCCCTTCTCGCAATAGATTTTATAATTTGCCACATAGAATGACGCCATACATGACGCATATTCAGGTATTAGACCTCTATGTAATCAAGCTACTGTGTGAGCGTGCATGCATCAGACCAATGCCTGTCAGTTCTCCCTGCTTTATTAAATGAGATTAAAGTAGTACTTTGCCATATTCTTTAAGTCTGTCTGATTATTTGGTCTGACATCATTATTTGTAATTCCATCTAGCACAAAAGATGCTTCAAGGTGCTAGAGCCCAGATGAATGCCACAAGTTGTTTTAGGTGATTACGGCAGTATCAAGGTTATAGGCCCAGTTATCCTGTGTGGCGTTAGCATAACTTCATAGATAGTGGTCTAGTGTTTGATTGGTTAGTTCGGTCTGACCATTGGAATGAGGATAATATCCAGAAATGAGTTCCTGTTGGATCTTGAGATGTTTACAGAGCTATGTCCAAAAACATGATATGAACTGAGAACCATAGTCAGAAATGATCTTTTCAGACCACCCATGCAAAAGATGGATGTTGTGAATGCTTTTGCCATAGTGGCAGCTGTGGGTACGGAGACCAATGGAATTAAGTGTGCCAATTTTGACAAGCATTCCACCCCTACCATGAAAGAAGAATTACAGTTGGAAACATGGAGGTCCACAATAAAATCGGTGGCAATGGTGTGCCATAGTTTGTAGTAGACCTACAGTCTTCCGTCTCAACGTCTTAATTGGGCACACACTGGACAGGAAACCACATATGCGGCCACTTGTTTGGGTAAACCCAGCGACCAGAAATGGCAAGCTACTAATTCCTTAGTGGACTTGATTCCTCGATGACCAGCAAGGGAGGAGTCATGTAATCCATGCTACCCAAAGCTCCTGAGCAGGCATATTTATTCAGTTAGAATGGAAAATGAAACCATCCCATTGCAGGATTTCCTGTTTTTGCATTAAAAGTGAATGCAAGGGGTTTGGCTGGGTTGCAAGACAAACCTGTTTCAGGTAAGTTTGTAAAGTTCCCATGAAATGTTTTGCAGGAAACAAAGCATTCAGATAAGTCCATTGTGTGGACTATGTAGCCAAATATCTAGACCATGGGCCTCATCACGACCTCGGTGGTATCCCTTAAATCCGGCGGTAGCGCTATTACCACGGATTTAAGGGTCCACCGAATCAGGGCTTCGGCGGATTTCAAACCAGCTCTGAGCTGGTGTGAAATCTGCCGAGAATTCGCGCTAATACCGCCGGCAGGAAATCCGCCGGCGGTATGAGAGCAAAATTTCCCCATTGAGCCCAATGGGGAATGGGGCATTCCCGAATGGGCTCAATGGGGAATGGGGACTTCCAAGTCTGCCCAACTCGTGATCCCGCGCTATTAGCGCCGGGGGCTACGGCGGTCACGCTAATAGCCCCCACGCTAATAGCGCCACCGCTACCGCTGAGGTCGTGATGAGGCCCCATGTGTCAGCCCATATATTACTGGTTCTAGGAACATAATTGAGAAGGAAGTCGAATTGGGCATCTGCTTCAATGATGAAAGAACGGGTGTCTTCAGGATGTCTTAACATGGTAAAGGCATTTTTCAGGGCTTGAATGGCAGCTTCAGTGGGTTCATTCCATACAAAAGAAACACAAGTACCTAGGATGTGGGTAAGGTCCAAAGACAACTGTGCGAATCTGGCAATATGATTGCAATAGTAATTAGAAAAATCCAGATAGCCTTAAACCGTTCATGTGGGCTCTTCCAATTCTTCATGGCTCATACCCTGGCAAGGTCCAAAGGAATTCCGATATCGCTTAATACAGGACTTAGAAATTGAATGCTATGTTGATGGAAAATATAGGTTTTCTTTCCGGCGTTGTAGAACCTTTGACACATGTCTACGATGGTCTTCCTATGTAGATGAGAAGACAAGAATGTCATTAAGGTAGACCCAGACCTGAAGACCAAGTTTGTCTGAATAGATGCAGTCCCATGAACCTCTGGAAGACCGAAGGTGCATTACACAGAGCGAAGGGCATTATTCAGTATTCAATATTTACCTTGAATGTTTTGAAGGCAGTCTTTCATTCATCTGTTTCTTAACCAAATAAGGTGGTATGTGCCTGAAAATCTAATTTGGTAAAGATATTGGCTATCTTCAAGGATTCCAGTATGTCTTGAATCAACGGAAGAAGATACCTGTCTTTAATGGTTACATATTTGTGTCGTGGTCGTGGTAGTCCACACAAGGCATTATTAAGGTGCCCTCTTTGTTTGGTACGACTAATAAGGGTCCTCCAGCTGGGAACGGAAAGGAGCTATTTATCCTTTCTCTGAGCTCTCTTTCAGGTTTTTCTGCAATTCAAGCCATTCAGCAGGAGAAAGGGAATACACTCGTACATGGGGCATGGCTTTCCCTGGGACAAGATTAATCTCACAGTTGGGAGGAAATAAAATATCCCGGGCTCTGAGACTACTTCCTAAAATGATAGTTATTCATGGGACAACCCCTTTATGGCACAGAGGTGGACTCTTGAAGGCCCTTCTGGTGCATTAATAATAGGAACAGCCGATGTCTGAGAAAGCACTGAGTGGTAAACATAGTAGAGCAAAATGTCAGGGTTTTGGTAGTCCAGTCTATGTGAACATTATGAAGAGATAGCCAGGGAAGCCCTAGAACCAATGGGTAGGAAGGTGTTGGAATGACATCAAAAGCCATTTGTTCAAGGTGTTGGTCAATATTCAGAGAGAGAGAACAAGTATGCTAAAGGATAGGCCCAGAAGCCAACTATGTTCCATCTATCAGCTCCGCTTTGGCTGGCACATTTTTCTTTTCCAAGGGTATGCCGTATCTGGCTGCAAAAACCAAAGTCAATGTAGTTGCCTGAGCCTCCACAATAAAGCAATGCGAGAGCTCAAATGGACACAGACGAGGATGGCTGCTGTAATAACACTTCTAATACCAAAAGACCAGTTAGAGACATGGGCATCTGACTGGTGGTAGGAAGAAGAGGCTGATCCAACTGGCTTGTTGATATCTTCCCTCTGGACAACAAGCCTGTTAGTTTTCACTGGTCATGGAGGACATAAAGGTCATGTCTCCAAGAAATGGCCAGAACTACCACAGTAGAGGCAAAACCTATTGCTACGCCGCCATCATTTTTCTTTGTCCAACAATGATCCACGTATGGTCCCCAATTGCATTGGTTACTCCTGTTTTTCAATGGGAACCAATGGGATATAGAGAATAGGTGCTGCAACTGAAGAGGGAGGCACGTGCTGTCTTTTGTCGGCATGTCGTTTCATCAACCGGTGGTCGATGCGAATAACCAGATTGATTCAAGTACGGAGATCTGTTGGCTCAGGAGCATGTACCAATTCATCCTTATATTCTTCCGAAAGCCACCTCAAAAGAGGATTCCTTTGGGCCATTGTGCATAAGCTGCCAACTGGCAAAAACAACTTATGTACATGAGCAGATCCTTTGAACCTTGCTTTAAATCCACTAATTGTTTTTTTTTTGCTCTTGAAACCAGATTGGGAGACCGAAACGTCTCCATAAAGGCCATATAGAAGTCCTGAAAATTAGCAAGGATTGGGCTGTTCGTTGAAACATATGGAGCCGCCCAAGCCAAGGCGCTACAAGTGAGATAACTACGAGTGAATCCTATCTTTGCTTTGTCGTGCGAAAAATCAGCTGGTCGAAACAGGAATTGTATCTTGCAATGATTGCAAAATTCAGATAACTTACTCAGATCTCCATCGAATTTCATGGAAGAAGTATGGGCCACTGCCTGTTCAGATGTGGTCACAGAGGCGTTGTGGGCCATATCAGCTCGTAAAGTGGTGCTCTCTTGTCAGAGAGATGCAACCTCCAGACACAAAGGTTGCATTTAATTTCAGAGTTCTTGTAAGGCTTCCATGTCTGAACCTGTCGGTAGGCCTCTCAATCTGTCAAATACCTGATCTTGGGAGTATGTTGTCTGTGGTGTCCTGTGAGCAGTACTGCTTCGGTTTGGTTCTGGAGTCAGTAGAAGCTCGGCAGTTGGAGAAGTCGACCCCTTCCACCCTCTGGGGCTGTAAACTCAATGAAGGTCTGGGACAGGATCTCCAAACTGCGGGCTTACCTCCTGGTATCATGGTGAGGCGATAGTGTGGACACTGAACTGGAAGGTACAGTGATGGTAATCAGGGTATCAGAGGAGCCAAGCGAGGTACCAAGAAGGCACATAGAAGAGAAAGGGGTTGACCCCGAGAAGCAGGTCTCAAGTACAGGCACAGAGATGATAATGTGACAGAGAAAACTGGGGGCAGACTGGCAGCAGAGAATAACAAAGCAAGGCCATGAGGAGCATTGAGAGCCTGCCGCTGGCGCAGAGGCGCACACTGAGACCCAGAGAGAGGCATGTGTCCGCTGCATGGGCCATGGCACCACCATGGATGCAACCACCAATTGGCAATGGGTGAGTTGCGGCAGAGCCGAACGGGGTGCATGACACCTAGAAAGATAGTTTGTTCAGAGAGTTATGCCTGTGCATGAAGTTCACAGGAATTTTCATGAGCCCCATTTTCTGGACTTAGTGGGGGGCCTGCAGGTGTGAGAAATCCAATGTCATATGCATTTCTGAGACAAGAGAGGAACACAACCTGCCATTAAGCGTGGGTTGCCACAGTCTTCAATCTGAAACCAAGAAGGCTGAGGAAGCTTGTGGGGTGTAGTAACTGAAGTCCCTTTCACATGAAAAGCAGGTTTTGTTCAGCACTGACACAAAAATGACTTTGCTTGTGGCTGCAAGTGAAAACTGAAGGTTCCTTCACATGAAAAGCAGGATTTTTCAGCACTGACTCAAAAGCGGCTTTGATTGTGGCTGCAAGTGAAAACTGAAGGTCCCTTTCACCTGAAAAGCAGGAATTTTAAACACTGACCCCAAACATGGTGTGACATGTGTGTGCAAGTAAAAGCAGTTTAAATGTGATAAATGTCCCACTGCTAGCATAAAAAATACCAACAGACATTTGAAAAGCCACTTTGTTTTCCATGGGAAAAGTTCTATAAGCCAGAGGCAAACCCTTTTGCTGTTTTTTTGGACGCATGTCACAAGGAACTTCAACACTGGAAGGCTGGCATCCTAGTGTTTACAACTGAAATAAAATGTGGCTTGTTCTGGAAGGTGTTGAAAACCAAGTGCTCATTAGACTGGATGTCTCTGCAGGACCATTTCGCCTGGCTGATGCATAACCACAAAGTGGTGTGAGAAACCTTACAGGGTCTCCCTTGCTAGTCCCCTTACTAGTCCCCTTACTAGTCCCAAGGGATCTGTCATCCAGGTGGCCAGGACACAGCCATTGCTATTGGATCCTGTTCCTGGAAGTGGACCAGTGAGTGAGAGTCACCTGGATGGGGGATCCTTCGGGAGTGGGACACCAACGGGCAAGACACAGGGCCTCATTACACGTTGTGCGGTAAAATCCGCAAATTACCAGCATGGCGCTCTTAACGTGTCCGCCCTCGTAGGATTGCGCTAATAGCATACCATTACGAGTACATGGACACAAGCTTTGCGCCATGTCTGTAATGCCCCTCAAGCCTTGCCGCTAATCTCCCCCAAATGTCACTTACCGCCTTCCACGACAGTGCTGATAGCAACTCCGCCTTGACGCATTGTGCAAATAGCGGCCACCGCTAATAGCGGTGACCGTTAAATACCGGAACCGGAAATAGCATCATCGCACAGGAACGGAAAAGAGCACGGAGGCCATCTTTAAAAACACAATCCATTGCCATCCTCTGCCCCCTGGACCTGTTCGTGTTACCTTGCTGCCTGAGACCCATTGCTACACTGTTACCATGCCCAAGGCACTAAAAAAAACAACAGAGCGCCAGTGAAAGGAGAGGTTCTCCACTGAGGAGTTAGTGAGGCTGACTCAAACCTTAGCGGACAATGCTGAAGTGGTCTTCGCAAATGACATGTGGCGGGAGACCCTCCTAAAGAAGAAAGCGATCTGGGCCTAAGTGGCAACAAAAGTGAGTGCTGTAGGCACCAGCACGTGCACTGTACGTGAGTGCAGAAAACGATGGAACGACCTGAGACTCCGGGTCAGGATGATCCTGGCCGAGAACCACAAGACTGCCACCGCTGGAGGATCAGGGTCACCGATAAAGTTGAAGGAGTGGGAGGAGACATGTGCAAACCTCATCGGGGTAGAATGTTATGAGGGAGTCGGGAGGATGGAGCATGGCGTGCCAGACACTTCTGATGGAGGTAAGTGCACTGATGCAAGCATGCAATGTGAATGTACAAGTCCCCACAAATGGCAGCCCTGGATCACTGCATGGATGGCCCGGCATCCACACATGCATCCCACCCTGCGCATGTCAGCGCCAGACCCCAACACACACACATGCATACATCAACAGAGCCAAGTGCCACACACAACACTGCATGGATGAGGCACTGAAATGACACCTCACCTGCTTCCTCCACAATGAAGTTCAAACGGCCCCAAATTAATTCATGATGTAGCCTGCACTGAGTACATGCGACCATAACCAATGACATCCCCCTTCTTGTCCCCGACAGGGTCGCATACAGACAGCGAGGGAGCATCCCAGGCACCCCCTGTGCAAAAGAAGAAAAGACCACAGGCCAGCGAGGATGCACCAATAACCTCAGGTGGAAAAAGGCCAAGGCCCCTATTGCAGCGTCCAAAACAACTCCTGCGCGCCACTGCCAGTGCCACGCAAAACCCTACTGCCCCGCCTCTGGAGGTCCACTCCTCGCCCCAAATCACTGCCACCGAGGGTCCACCCTCAGCTGCTGCCAGTTCGGCAGGGGAGGCAGCAGCCATTGCCCCATTGTCCGACGTGGATGAGCCCACAGAACTCGATCTGCCTATGCACACCCCAAGCCCTGCCGTAACCCCCGAGCAATCACCCCTACACACACCTTACTCACACGTCACCGTTCACAAGTCCATGGAGGCCTTCAGTAGCCCCCCAAAGGCGGCATCTGCACACCAGCCAGCATCAGGATGCGCAGCAGACACACCACCACAGGCCGCCACTTCCCCTGACCTGGCCAGCATCTTCCAGCGCCAGCAGGTTCTCACAGACCTCGTAGGTCAACATGTGGAGGAGGTTGCCCGTCTCAGGGCTGACCTCGGGGAGACATCCAGGCACCCCAGGGAGGTAATGGAGTCGTGCACAGACAGGCTGTGTGGGGAGCTGATACGCGTCCGGGAGGTGCTAACACGCATCCCAGATGCTATGGAGCGCCAATTTCCACCAGGACAGTCTGCCACCTCTTCGACCACCAGTTCACGGCAGACAAGCCCAATCAGACGCTCTACAGGCACCACCAGGCGCACCTCCAGCCAGCCCCCAAATGCTGGCCCTGGCAATGAACAATAGGGCGTGGATGTCCATTGACCTCTGTGCATGCCTGGACACATAAATGATGGGACAGTTGTGGGGGGTTGGGGGAAGGGTGTGATGGGACGGTTGTGGGGGGGAGGGTGTGATGGGACGGTTGTGGGGGGGGGTGTGATGGGACAGTTGTGGGGGTTGGGGGGAAGGGTGTGATGGGACAGTTGTGGGGGGGTAAGGGTGGCGGGATGGTTGGGGACTTGCACATTTTTCTGTTTCTGTTCATTAATACACTGTTGTTTGAGCAAAACACAGGCCTTGACTCCTTCATTGTGTATGATCAATTTATTGACACCAAGGTCCATTGTGAGCTAACAAACAGACACCAGTACATCACTAGCCATATACAGGTGACAGTATGACTACATGTTACTCAGAATATTTGGTTGATCAAATGCTGTCTCACAGCACGTCCCTCCTGGCCATCCCCTCTTGCATGACCTGCATCCCCTTCACCTCCATCCTCATCCCCGTCATCATCCTCATCAGGTGCCTCCATTTCAACGTCAGGGGGCAGTGGCACATTCCGTCTCATACACATATTGCGCAGCATGACACATGCCGTGGTGATCTTTGCAACCTTCTCATGGCCATACAGGAGGGCGCCACAATACCTGCTAATGCACCTAAACAGTGACTTCAGAAGTCTAAAAGTCTGCTCGATGACGAGGCAGGTACGGGTAGGTGCATCATTGTATTCTTCTTCGGGCCTGTTCTGTGGGTTCCGTACAGGTGTGAGGAGCCACCTCTTCAGGGGATAGCCGGCATCACCTGCATGGGGGGAGGAATGGGTTCCTGTTACTTTTTGACACATGTGTGGCCTGTTCATGTCACATACTTTGGCCTATCATTTTGATTCATGTACACATTCAACTGCATCAATGAATATGGTCTGTGTGACTGCTTTGTGCAGAGGTGAGCACAAGCATGCAAGTAGACATGCCCCATTGATGCCTACAACAGTGACTGCCATGTCCTGGGTGAGGCCAGGTCATTGGTGTCCCTGTGGGCAGGCACATTTGGTACCACACTGGTGGTATACTGTCCTTCCAACATTGCTGTTGCCATGCTGAGAGGCAACGCTTCAGTGGTGCCATGGGTTTGTGGTGCATTGCCATAGCTAGGGGGTATACCTTTGCATGCATCCAAGGGCACAATGCATTGTTGATGTTGTGCTGTAGGAATGCTGCATGACTATGTTGGCGGCATGGATGACATTTGTGTATTTCATGGAATGGAGTGTTGTGCAATGTGGATGAGGATTGATGTTTGATGTCACCAGATTTGGGTTGCCAGCTGTGTCGTGTGGCATATACTTGCATGTCCATTCATCCCAAGTACGTTGCTGCCCTCACAGATGCCCATTAGCGTACACCTGTACGTGCATTTGGGCGACGGACTACAGGCTACACCCAGTTGGAGTATCTATCTACCCCCCAATGCACACCCAGTTGGAGTATCTATCTATCCCCCAATGCACACCCAGTTGGAGTATCTATCTACCCCCCCAATGCACACCCAGTTGGAGTATCTATCTACCCCTCAATGCACACCCAGTTGGAGTATCTATCTACTCCCAATGCACACCCAGTTGGAGTATCTATCTACCCCCCCAATGCACACCCAGTTGGAGTATCTATCTACCCCCCCCAATGCACACCCAGTTGGAGTATCTATCCCCCCCCCAATCACACTGCCATGTGCTTAGCATGGAACTCACGAAGTAGCTACGAACGTTGTCCCATTTGTCGCTCCATGTAGCGGGGGATAGTTGAGTTCCGCAGGACCATGGAATCATGGGTAGATCCTGGAAATCGGGCACAGCAATGTGTGATTATCTTGTTTGCGTCACATACCATTTGGACATTGATGGAGTGGAATTGCTTCCTGTTTCGGTAGACTACTTCATTGTGGTGTGGGACGACCAATTCCACATGTGTACAGTCGATGGCTCAAATGCAACTTGGGATGACTGCCAGTGAATAGAAGCCAACTTTGGTGTTTGCAATCTCCTGGGCAGTCCGTGGCATGGATATGTGTTCGGGTGCATGCTTCAGGAGGGCATCGAGTTCCTGGTTCAGTATGCGTGAAAATACTGGTTGGGAGATGCCATGCATCTGCCCCACTGTATGCTGGTAGGTTCCTGTGGCCAGGAAGTAGAGCACTGTCACCACCTTGAGTAGAGGGGGGATGGCAGTTCAGATATCTATGAGGCTCACAATGTTGTTGTGTATCATGTCCACGATGCTGGGGATGGTGTCCCGGTCCAGACGGTACAGGGTGTGTATCTGCTCAGGTGTTAGGTTAAATGGACTGGCTCTGATCCGGGGAATTTGTGGGTGCCTCTGTGGTATGATTAGGTGGCGTGGTGGTGCTTGCTGTGGCTGTCTGACCCTCCTCCTCCTCCTGCCTCTCCTCTGTGCAACGTGTTGTTGTAGCAGCAGCGCTGCAATCAGGTCCTCCAGGCCATGTAATGCTGCCAGTATTGGAACCATCTTGGTGTGGGAAGGGGTGTGGTGTGCTTCTTTTGAGCAGCCACAGTTTCCATTGCCTCCACCTGTGCTGATTTTGGCCACCTGTGGCAGGTTTTGACACTGCTTAGTTCTTTTAACGGGTGGTTCGCGATGGCGGTATTGCCGCCATGCCGGTAAGGGGTTTTGGGGTATTTACCATGACGCTAACCCACCACAGCAGTTCAAGAGGAGGAGAAAGACGGTGCAGAGTGAAGGGGTGTCGAGAAGAGAAGCAACCTTGCCCTTTCAAACCGAAGCCTGTGAACCCTCCACAGAAGGAAATATAAGACCGCAAACAATAGCCAGTGTGTGTTGCAGCAGATGTCTACATTACACAAGACCCTTCTCCGCTGATAACCAAGCCGGGGAGAGACGCTGGTCTCCGTGGTATCAACCTTGACTCCAAGGAGAAGGAAAGCCAAGCGGTTCATCACCCCCTTGTTAATTTGCTAGTTACTAGGGGAATCCAGACGTGGACCCCTTGCTCACTATTCTTAGAGAGGCACAGATCCACCCTAATGAGGAGGTCCAACCAGAACGAAACATGTGTCTGGGGTTTCTGTTGGTACTCTTGTTCAGAGGAGAATTGCCTAGCCTTTCGGTGCTGGACTGCCCCAGGGCAGGACAAAGACTGATATGTTTGGGATATTTCTTCTCTGTGAAAGATAGTGAGCTAAAGACTCTGGGTAAGTCTCTCGTAACCAGGACTAATGTCTGGCAGAGGGACTCCCAGGACCCCCTTGTTAATTTGCATATTTAAGTAACTTTGGGTCTCACCCTATGTTACTAGGGGAATCCAGACGTGGACCCCTTGCTCACTATTCTTAGAGAGGCACAGATCCACCCGACTGATGAGGTCCAACCAGACCGAAACAAGTGTCTGGGGTTTCTGTTGGTACTCTTGTTCAGAGGAGAATTGCCTAGCATTTCGGTGCTGGACTGCCCCAGGGCAGGACAAAGACTGATATGTTTGGGATATTTCTTCTCTGTGAAAGGTAGTGATCTAAAGACTCTGGGTAAGTCTCTCGTAACCAGGACTAATGTCTGGCAGAGAGACTCCCAGGACCCCCTTGTTAATTTTAAGCGGTTGATCACAGCTGATGAGTCGAGGGGAGAACTCATAATGAAACTGAACTGTGTTGAATGGAAAATAGCAAGTGGCTAATTGAACTGTGAAACTATGAGAAACACTTGATATTAGAAGTGGGAAAACCAGCAGCAGAGGAGTTCGGCACCACATGAGGTTTCGCTCAGGAAACTCTGTAAGGTTACCCAATTGTTGAAACTACAATAACGAGAAGGCCTTGGAAGAAGGCAGAAAAGAAGTCTAAGTGGTCATACAGGGATCCGGTAAAATATTCTGTACAGTCGAAAGTCTTTGTACCAACAGATGATTGCAAAGCGAATGGAAATGCATCTGCTTGTCGAAATTAGCAAATGAACAGTGTGTTACAAAAGTTGGCAAGAGTGAACCCGACAGAGGGATGCTGACAAAAAGGGGCTGAATTTGGAAGTCGCTATGTACAGTGTGTTGACAAGAGTGAACCCGACCAAGCAATGTCCACAGTAAATAGTTTGAAAAGACATTAAGACTCGGGAATGCAAGAAAAGCCTAGTGAACCTGAAAGAGGGAGGCTGATGTCTGAAAAGGGCCGGAGCCTGAAAAAGGGAGATCCGGGGGTGGAAAGTCATCACTCCAAAGCTCATTTTGGAAAAGGAACTTTGTGTTTGTTTGTTGATAACATCAGGTCCTCGAAGGGAAGAGACATTTGTTAAAAGAGACTTAACCATTGAAGAACCTTATAACTGGTGCAGTGTGGGATATACTGACACACTAAGATATGCTTTACCACATCACTCTGCTGCATTTGCGCAAGTAACAGCAAAATGGCTGTGCTGACTCATGTGCACGCCAGGATCTCAAAATTGTGTTTTTACAACCACAAAAAAGTGGCTGCACCACCCTGCCACACACATTTCAGGTGGGGGGAACAGAGTACACACTGCAGGAATGTGCCAGTGTGCTCTGCAACAGAGAATGTCCCGGTACTCCCAAAATATGCAGGAAGAGCAGAGGGACAATGAGGCCCTCTGTGAAAAGATCGATGACTCCAGCAACAAGTAACAGTGCAAGAGCGAATCATTGAGGACAGTAAGGCCTTGATAGATGAACAAAAGGCCCAGATTTTTGCTTATCACCAGGAAATAGGGGCTGAATAAGAAAAGGCAGCAAGATTGGAGACGGTGCTAGACCAAATTCTAACTGGAGGGACCCTGAACAGGTAGAGAGGGACTGGGCAACCCCTGATCAAAACATAAGGACCTCTGTACTCAGGGACTCAAACCGCTCCAATACCATGAACACTGCCAGCTTCATGTCTACTTGCTAATATGAACCGGGGGCCATGGGGATGGCAGAATTCAATAGGGTTGGTAAAATGGGACTGAAAGATCAGCGCCCCCCACAAATTGATGGACAGACGTCCCTGTACAGATACCCAAATTTTAGGGCTGATATCTCTGACAAGGAAGACCCCTATGAGGGGAGGGTCAGGGAATTAGATCCACTAAAATAACGACTTCAAAGGGACCAGTTTGTGAAATTTGGTGGGGAACGAAAGGAAATGAAGCCCAAAAAGAGTATCCTGAAGACCTCTACCCAGTTAGCGCAGTGGGGGGGATACTGCGTCAATCCTGGGAGCAAGGAAGAGTCAGAATACTCTTCTGAGCACCACAGGAAAAGAGAAACTAGGCCCCAACATTCTGCGAGCCCTTCTCAAGCTCGCAGAATCAGGGAATGCCTAGAGGATCAAGAAGCCACCTCCAATAGCAGCGCCTCTGAGTCTGAAGATGAGTGCACTCGGGTGACTAAGTGACAAAGAAGGGAAACAAACTTAAGAGAGCCATGAACAAAGATTGCATTTGTATGATATGGAGTTATAACACTCCTAATGGCCTTGATGTGAATTATATGAGCAAATGATGGATACTTTTCATATGAAGGACAGCCAGAATCGCACAGAGTATGTGAAATGGACATTCTCCCTTGAATACTCCAGCTTATTTTCGGGACTGGAGGATCAGAACCACTGAAGATAGTCCACCTACAGGTCGGCCATCTTAAAACATTCCTCTGCCCACACAAACCCCCAAGATGCCCGCAAGGCAGCCTACAATCTGCAGTGCCGGGAAAATCAGGCCCCAAAAGAATTTGTGAAGGAGCTCAAACGCGCCTTTGCACAGACCACCAGGAGGGTGCGCACAGATAGTCGGGAGTTCATCACCACCTTCTTTCATGCTCTACCAAAATATATAATGACCCAGCTGGTGAGGGACTTTCACGAGAAAAGATCACTCTACTGGGTCATAGACAGGCGACCCGCATTTATGAGGTACAAAAACCGGCGGATAATAAAAATCCAAACAAAAACCCTAAACCAGCCAAAACCCCTGCTACTGCTAAAATGGCAGAGGTGAAGGTTGCCCCCATTCTAGATCTGGAGATTGGGAGGCCTAAAAATATACCTGTATCGAATCAAGCCAATAAAAGATCCAGAAGGGCCTTGGGCCAATCCCATAAAGGTGCTAGTCAGGGAAGTAATCCCACAAATGGGACCCCTAACTCCACTGATTACATTAGCCCCCAATACAAGGGTAACAGACCAATCCTGGGGTATGTTTGGACTCCCCCAACCCAAGAGGGAATCCAACCAGGTAGGTACCACACCAGGGAACGTCCCTCCTAACTTTCCCCAGGAGGGCAGTATACCCCAAATGCCGGGTGGCGTTTCTTTCCCCTGTACCCACAAAACCCAACCCTGAAGGACAACCCTCCTTTCTTTCCCCACTTTCAGGAGCCCAGATAGCCCAATCCAGGGGAGGGTTTGCCAAGGGTGGAGGGTTACCCAAATTCTCAATACCCAGGGTATTATGGGAGAAGGGATAGTTACCCTTCCCATGACTTACCTAGGGATGACCAGAGACCGCCGTACGAGCCGGAACGGGTGTCCCGACTGGAGGGCCAGGTCCAGAACCTGTCACAGGATCTGAGTTGCATGTTGCAGCCCAGAATCAGAAAAATGGGAGCCCAAAACTCCCAACATATCCCAATGTCAAATTCTTCTTTCAGATCCCCAAACTCCAACACCGGATCATGACCAAACTACCCCTGTGTCGGAATCGAAAATAAGGAAATTGACTACACAACTTGCCCAGAATGCTCATTACCTCTGCCCATTGGAGGAGAAAGAAGGTAGATTCTACGCCTCTGTCCAAGTGCAAGGGCAATGTGCAATTCCAGCTCTGGTGGACACTGGATCCCAAGCCAAAATGTCAAAAATGGCCTTTGAGCAGCTAAATTCAGGAAGGGGGGAGATACCTGATCCCTTTCACCCCTCTTCCTAGACAACTCCAGAACTTCAAGATGAAGCACCCAGTCATAGTCGTGGCTCCAGAGGGAACCCCCTGTCTATTAGGGAATCACATCCTCTGTAGGTTGTCTCCCCTAATAGATTGTGTGAATAAGATGCTCTGGACCCAGACTCACAGGTCAATCAAATTAAAACGGAGTGTCAACCATGTTAGTCTAAATGGCACATGCCGCATGGTTGAACAAAAACCAGATCAAGTTAAGTTTCATCTTCAGAACAACGAAATACCCAATATTACAATAATTGCTGTGGGACAACAAACTGGTGATGTGTACTCTGCTCCATTTCTGAAAATCAACCCTACTTCCAGTCTCAAGTGGCATTCCACACTGGAAGGAAATACTTTGAAATTTTATACCAATCCACAATCTGAAAATCTCAATTCTATAGCCAAAATTGATGACAAACCAGCACCATGTGTGGCTGCCATTCAGAAGAAGGGCAAACAGGTATTTTTCCCGATTCAGTTAAATGACGGGAACGAGTCTGTCCTCACCCGAGTTGACTTGAATAGCGTAGAAAGCTTCATCAGTGAAGTATTATTCAAGAAACTCCCAAAAGACCAGACCCTACCTGCTGTAGAGTCATTCTATCAATGGGTATGGGGCCTGGAAATTCCCTGTTCCAAACATCTTCTGCTTAGCAGTTGTATAATCAAAATGTCTAGAGGTGACAGAAGCATAGAACACAATTGTTGGGTTGTGCAAGGTGTTCCTTCCACCTTTTACATGGGCAGTCCCATCCTCAACCGACTCGAGATTAATTTGGATCCCTGTTATTACCAAGCCCGGTCCCAACTGAAGAGTACATTTCAGGGCCCCGGAAGTCCTGAAGAAAGCCTTCCGGTTAGCTCCAGTTCTTTGGTAGGAAATTGAAGTTCAGAAAAGGAGGAGAGGTCACCATCCCAGGCATAGCCTACAGAATCCACATCCCCAAAGGTAATTTGACAGATGAGAAGTGGGTCCACATCAATCAGAAAAAGAGTTGCCACCCCAGGCACACTTTGCAGCAAATAGAGGAGTCTACAGAAAACTCAGTGGGGAATACATCTGAAACATAGGAATTGTTTAATCATAACTGAATGCCTGTGTCTCCCACTGCTGTCAACCCAATTGGTGGGCATATAGTGGGAAAATTGTAATAACCTTTTTGTGCTCCATTCCTAGATTTGCACTGGTTGCACCGTCATTGCCAAGGAGCACCTCCTTGGAGACCCAGAAGGAGAAACCCAAGGAAACCCAGGGTGTCGCTCCACACCAGAAAAGAATACCCAAGAGAAGGCTGGGGGTATCATTCGATGTTCCAACCGGAGGTGGCAAGGGGAGCGTGACACATCGTTCGCTCATGGAAGAAGGACTCATACCTGACCAAACCTGTTTTTTTTTCAAGAAAGAAATCCCACTTGCCCGACTTCCCCATGACTGGAAGTCCAGAAGAAGTTGGAGGGGAATCTGTGGGATATATTGACCCACTCAGATATGCTTAACCACATCACTCTGCTGCATTTGCGCAAAAAACAGCAACATGGTTGTGCTGACTCCTGTGCATGCCACAATCTCAAAATTGCATTTTTACAACCACCAGAAAAATGGCTGCACC
Source organism: Ambystoma mexicanum (assembly GCF_040938575.1). Classification (NCBI taxonomy): domain Eukaryota; kingdom Metazoa; phylum Chordata; class Amphibia; order Caudata; family Ambystomatidae; genus Ambystoma; species Ambystoma mexicanum. Next base: position 1,020,589,196 of record NC_090935.1, on the reverse strand, counting down.
ACCCTGACACACACATTTCAGGCAGGGGGGAACAGAGTACACACTTCAGGAATGTGCCAGTGTTCTCTGCAACATTTAACATGGAATTAAGTGAAAGAGGCAACATTGCCTTGCTGAAAACCACCAAAATTCCCTTTACAATGACACCTTTTTCTCTCTTTAAAAGTGCAGCATGATGATAAATCATCCCTTTACTATGAACCTACTGTGATTAAAAAGGCCCTGCAATGCCCAGGACCATCAATTGTGTCTCAGCAAAACTGGCCCTAGTTCCTGGATGACAGGCCCAGTCATCCTAGCTTGGAAAGAAATCAACCAGGGGCTTTGTTTTAATTTTACATGGGAATCGTGTCTATTTTCTTTGCAAACGTATCTAAAAATCAGCTGTTCAGAGAAAGACTCTAAATAGCTGAGCCATGCCTAGTTCAATGTATCCATGCTGCAGAACAACTCCAGCATTCAAGAGAATAACTATAGCTGCATGGCAGTGTGTGAATCTGCTGGAGATGAAAACCAAATTTAAAAGAAAGAAATGCTTGCTGTTTTTCACAAATGTGGTAAAAAGTTTTTCCTTGACTGATAAAAAAAAAAGTCCTATTTAGAAGTACATTTTTGAGTGAAGGCCTGCTTATTTAGCAATGTAAAAGGATTATATGGCAAGTGATAATACATACACAGGCTATTTTGATTCACCAGGTTTGTTTAATTCAAGACTTAAAATGAGAGAATAAAAGGTTAAAACACATAGGCTGAGTTTGCAAGCTCTCAAGAAATGTCATTTGTTCAAGTTCCAGCCCTGTAACTTCCTTCAGGAAGAGAGGCACACCATAAACCTCCAGGACACCAATAGTGCTAATTGCCAGCCTGAAGAACTTTGAGTGGACCAGGACAAAGAAACTTTACAAGCTCATCAGATATTCGCCTATGCCCCAGGCTAGGACAATAGCAGTCCTGGGACATTCACATGTCAAGTGGGAAGGGGCAATAAAACCGCCAATTAAGAGAGAGGCCCCCATCCTGCTTGAAAGAAACTGCCAGTTGGTATCAGCGTGGAAGAAAACAAATGACAGACAATGGGCCTCATTACGAGTCCGGCGTTAACCGAGGCGGTAAAACCGCCTGGTTAACGCCGGACTCGTATTACCATTCCGCCTCCGTGATTCCCGGAATTACCGGGGCATCACAACCCCGGTTTTCCGGGAATCACGGAGGCGGAATGGTGTAAATCCCCATTCCCATTGAGTCCTACGGGACAATGGGAATCGGGATCATGGAAACACTGGCAGCATCTTGTAATGCTGCCGGTGTTTCCTCGTCCGCCTGCAGGCGGGCGGTGTTAAACCCGCCAGGTCAGACCTGGCGGGAACATCACCTCCCGCCTGCAGGGGTCGGGATCAGGCGGTCCGGAAACAACGGTGGCGGCGGGTTTACCGCCACCGTTATTTCCGGACCGCCACGGTCGTAATGAGGCCCAATGACTCCCATTTGTCTTAAAACTATTTTATAAAGTACTTTAAAAGACGTGTATCCCAGCTACCAAAATTGGTAAAAATGTGCAATTTTCACAGTGTAAAAGTGGCATTCCGGCCTGTATTTTAAAACTTGGTAGAATGTCTTGACACACTCTGGACAGAAATGGTGATATATGTTGTATTACAAGAAAAGCATCCATGTTGCAAACATAATATTTTGTACATACATCCCTGGGGATAACTCACATCTGTGTATAAAATTGGAGAACGTTAGGCCAAATCTTTCATGTTTAAAATTACCAAAATGTATCAGAAAGGTGAAGCAAGGTCCCACAGACTTGAGGATTGGATTGATCTGTGCAGCACAAAATATGTAACCTGTGTATCTGACTCACTAAGATGTTGCAACTGCAGAAGTATGTGTTTTTGGCAAAATCAGATTTTCAGTAAAGTAGATGTGGGAGATTCTAGACACAGTAAAAATCATCTCATAAACATGACATCCTTTTCCTGAAATACAATCAGCAGAGAGCAAGGTGTAGATTACTACCCTTGCCCAGTCCTATTGTTAGGGGTGTGGGTAGTAAAGCCTGCCCCTGTCATATACTGTGATGATGTCACCTGGCATTATAAATAAGAGCCCCTGACAACACACAGGGACACTCTAATTCATGACTGATTCCTGATTTCCTGCCTGGCGTCCTGTCTGTTCCCCTCTTCTTGCAATTATCCATCTAGAATCCAGGTCCCAACCACAAGGCCAAACCTTGCTGATCTTGCTTCAGCTAGGCCTTAATTTTTAATTATCCCAATAACCAAAGGGAAGCTGTGGTGTTTTGGGAAAGCATCCTGAATTTCACCTGGCTTGCTGCTCACTAAATGAAAACCTGCCATCCAGCTGATTTGTAGTATCCAGTAACCAGAAGTGCTACCTGGTATCCAGTCCATGCCTGCTGATTTTGTCCAGCTATCCAGTGTTAGACCAGATCTGTGTGTTGATCCAGAGCGCTGACTGTCCAAAATCCAAATTAAAAGTGGACTGTGAGTATCAATAGGAAACATAGAAAACCATAGCATACCTTGCCTTGCATTGTCTTATCCCAATCTCCAAACCATCCTATCCTTACCTTAATAACTTGTAACATTGTCAGAATCCTTATTGCAACACTGTCATTGATTTGTAGTGCAAGCGCTATCTATTTAGTAATTCTTGTAATTTAAATCCTAAACTATCAATCCTATTTCGAGTGATCGACCTGGTTCCGCGAGGGCGGGCGCTGGGGAACTAGGGTTGAACTCATGAATGAACCCTGGAGCTTACTGTTTCTCTCTTTGGTATTCTAGCCTGAATGCTCTAGTATAGAGTAAAACTATTCTTGTCCAAATTGATTTTCTTTTCTGTTTTCTTCACCCCATTTTTCTAAAAATGCACCTCATACTACCTTGCATATCTCCCTCAGTTTAATAACTAGAGACTTCATTTCACCTCCTGATTGTACCTAAGATATATAGCTAGACCCCAACCAAAATACCAGACTCCAAATCAGTGTATTTCACCCATTTATATCAAAAATCATTTTAATTTCAGGCAGGAATTAGTATTTTTGCAAAGTTTTACACATGTTATTTTTACTATCAATTGTTTTAAACCTTCCATTCAATTTTGAATTGTATGCTTTTGCTCAATCTATTGCTTATGATTGCTTTTAACTTTCCAGTGTTGCTTCCGTAGTGAATTGTACTTATTTGAGGATTTTTGCACACATTCATTGTTTTATTCAGCCATTTCTGAGTGTCATTTTAACAATGCAAGGGTTTCAAATCTGTTATTTCTCTCTTGTTTGGGGAGGGAAGGTTGGATTCAAATTTTATTTCATATTCCTCATTTATGAAGACCTGCTGCTTTCTTATATCTATTTAGAATTGAGTATGTGTGGGTTAAGGAATATTGCAGGGGGAAATCCTAACTTGAGGGCTATCTTTCTAAAAATTCAAAAGTGTCTCTATTCTCTGGTATTTTCTATCTGTTTTACTAAAGGGTTAATTTAAGTGCATTGACAACATTCCTAGTGTTATTGTAACCAAATTGGTGGTTGCTGACCCATATATTAAAAAGTGTATGATTTGCTTGAATTTTAAATAAATAATAAATATTACCTCTACCAACCAGCCTGTTTCCTGGTCCACCGTGACCCAGAGTATTTGAAAAAGGGGTGTGATATGAGTAGTGTCTCTCTAAAATATTGAAACTACATACATAACAAAATATGCATTTCAGTTGTGCGCTGCATACTAGGCTATGATCAGGGTGTATCGCCGGATTGAAATACTTAACAGATTTGGGGGCTTGTCTGGGATTTTGAGTTGGTTACCACCCATGACAGTTAAGCACAGCAGATTAACCTGCAGGGTAGTGATACTTTGCATGGTTGGAATACTGTGCTACACTTTACAAGCGCCTCCTAAAAGAAATACTCCAAGACCAGGCCTATCTGTAAAAGTAAAATTAAATCAACCTGGAAATAACTAATAACGAAAGAACATTTCCAAAATGGCTATTCCAGTGGAAATCAGTATGGCTAGGGAGCACTTGTGCACAAGCTTTTTGTCAGGGGTGAGTGGCCAAAACAGGATGAACATGTCTGGTTACAAGAAATCACACAACAAGTCACCGCCATGGACCTGGATACATGGCAGGACAATGGCCCATTACACCAAGCTCTTACTGAATTGTACATGGCCCCAAAAATTAAAGAGGAGCAAAGCAAAATTGCCAGAATTGCGACCCACCTATACCTCCACATGGGAGTGATACAGGAAAAGCATGCTGAAAACATAATTCTGGCACAGAACCAAATTGAAATATTAGAGAAAATCCAGACTGATTTAGACTCAGCAGAACAAAGGCTACGGGAGAGCCAAGAATTGGAGGTAAGATCTAGGTATTATGGGACAAGATTAAAAGAGGATCTGTCTCTCCTACAACAAGAGAAGGCAGAGCAAGACACCCAATTACAGGCACTGAAAGAGGAGTGTAAGGAAAGGGTTGACTCTCTGCAACAGAGACAACACAAGCTGGCACAACAATTACAGTATAATAGAACCTGCACAGAGCAGATGGTTATCCTACAAGAACCAGATAGACAAAATGAAAGAGGAAAAATATTGAATTAATTGTGAAAGACCTCCACTCTCAAGAGGAATTTGATCAGGAGCGCCAGAAATCCGATACTATAAAAAGCAAAGAGATGACCTGGAGGAGCCGAGGGGCACCCTAAATCAAGAGAAAGATGCCCTAGACCAGCAAAAAAAACTGAGTTACAGGAAAGTAAGTTGGCCCTCCAGGGGTTACAGGAACTAGGAACTGAGCATGGGAAGCTAATGGAGAACACCAGACGGGTAGAAGGTGATCTGAAAGAGAACACCCAAGCCAAAGACACACAAACCCAGAATATGAATCACTTGCAACAGATAATGTCCCGGTACTCCCAGAACGTGCAGGAAGCGCAGAGGGACAATGGGGACCTCTGTGAAAAGATCGATGACTCCAGCAACAAGTAAAAGTGCAAGAGTGAATCATTGAGGCCATTAAGGCCTTGATAGATGAACAAAAGGCCCAGATGTTTTCTTATCACCAGGAAATAGGGGCTGAGTAAGAAAAGGCAGCAAGATTGAAGAGGGTGCTAGACTAAATTCTACCTGGAGGGACGCTGAACAGGTAGAGAGGGACTGGGCAACCCCTGATCATAACATAAGGACCTCTGTATTCAGGGACTCAAACCCCTCCAATAACATGAACACTGCCAGCTTCATGTCTACTTGCTAATATGAACCGGGGGCCATGGGGATGGCAGAATTCAATAGGGTTGGTAAAATGGGACTGACAGATCAGCGCCCCCCACAAATTGATGGACGGATGTCCCTGTACAGATACCCAAATGATAGGGCTGATATCTCTGACAAGGAAGACATCTATGAGGGGAGGGTCAGGGAATTAGATCCACTAAAATAACGACTTCCAAGGGACCAGTTTGTGAAATTTGGTGGGGAACGAAAGGAAATGAAGCGCATAAAGAGTATCCTGAAGACCTCTACCCAGGTAGCGCAGTGGGGGGGATACTGTGTCAATCCTGGGAGCAGAGAAGAGTCAGAATACTCTTCTGAGCACCAGAGGAAAAGAGAAACTAGGCCCCAACATTCTGCGAGCCCTTCTCAAGCTCGCAGAATCAGGGAGTGCCTAGAGGATCAAGAAGCCACCTCCAGTAGCAGCGCCTCTGAGTCTGAAGATGAGTGGACACGGGTGACTAAGTGACAAAGAAGGTAAACAAACTTAAGAGAGCCATGAACAAAGATCCCATTAGGCACATCAAGGCCATTAGCAGTGTTATAACTCCATATCATACAAATGCAAAGTATTCTGTTTGGGAACACCTAGAATTATATGAGCAAATGATGGATACTTTTCATATGAAGGACAGCCAGAATCGCAGAGAGTATGTGAAATGGACATTCTCCCTTGAATACTCCAGCTAATTTGCGGGACTGGAGGATCAGAACCACTTAAGATGGTCCACCTTCAGGGCGGCCATCTTAAAACATTTCTCTGCCCACAGAAACCCCCAAGATGCCCGCAAGGCAGCCTACAATCTGCAGTGCGGGGAAAATCAGGCCCCACATGTATTTGTGAAGCAGCTCAAACGTGCCTTTGCACAGACCAGAAGGAGGGTGCGCACAGATAGTCGAGAGTTCATCACCACCTTCTTTCATGCTCTACCAAAATATATAATGACCAAGCTGGTGAGGGACTTTCACGAGAAAAGATCACTCGACTGGGTCATAGAACAGGCGACCCACATTTATGAAGTACAAAAATAACGGGGGATAATAAAAATCCAAACAAAAACCCTAAACCAGCCAACAGCCCTCCTGCTGCTAAAACGGCGTAGGTGAAGGTTGCCCCCATTCCTGATCTGGAGAGTGGGGGGCCTAAAAATATACCTGTATCGAATCAAGCCAAGAAAAGATCCAGAAGGCCCTCGGGCCAATCCCAGAGAGGTGGTAGTCAGGGAAGTAATCTCACAAATGGGACCCCTAACTCCCCTGATTACATTAGCCCCCAATACAAGGGTAACACACCAATCCTGGGGTATGTTTGGACTCCCCCAGCCCAAGAGGGGATCCAACCAGGTAGGTACCACCCCATAACTTTCCCCAGGAGTGCAGTAATCCCCGAAATGCCGGGTTGGGTTTCTTTCCCCGGTACCCACAAAACACAAACCTGAAGGACAACCCTCCTTTCTTTCTCCACTTTCAGGAGTCCAGACAGCCCAATCCAGGGGAGGGGAGGCCAAGGGTGGAGGGATACCCAAATTCTCAATACCCAGGGTACTATGGGAGAAGGGATAGTTACCCTTCCCATGACTCACCTTGGGATGACTAGAGACCACCGTACCAGCCAGAACGGGTGTCCCAACTGGAGCGCCAGGTCAGAACCTTTCCCAGGATCTGAGTTGCATGTTGAGGGCTCGACAGAACCCTCAGATGAACAAGGCGGCTCAGACCCCATCAACCAAGGGTCTGGTACTCCAGAACAATGACAGGGAGAGCACGCCGACAACTCACTGGTTCCAGAGGAGGAAGCACGGGTGGGGAAGGGAGGTGTAAAGACCTAGAGGAAGCTTCCATCCTTATCCTTGGAAAGCCCCTGAACACCCAGGAACCAGAACAAAAATCTCTTGCCCCCGAAAGTCTGCAACCCACGGAACAGAGGGTGGGTAGGAGAAATAAAGAATCCAAAAAGGCACAATTTGTGGAGGAAGTCAGTGTTCTCCAATTTGAAGGGGAAGAATCCTTAGAGGAATCTGGGGAAAAGATCTTCTCTTTCAGGGACGGGGGAACTCCTCCCAAAGAAAACTGGGTCCCAAAAGATCCAAATGAAGACTGGGTGAATATGGGGACTGAGTCAGAATAGCCTGTCATTGAACCCCAGAATGAGCATCAAGGAGACCATACTGTCAAAACCAAGTCTGGGCACTGCCTCCACAAAGGCGGGGCAGCCCGGAATCAGAAAAATGGGAGCCCAAAACTCCCCACATCTCCCAATGTCAAATTCTTCTTTCAGATCCCCAAACTCCAACACCGGATCATGACCAAACTACCCCTGTGTCGGAATCAAAAATAAGGAAATTGACTACACAACTTTCCCAGAATGCTCATTACCTCTGCCCATTGGAGGAGAAAGAAGGTAGATTCTACACCTCCGTCCAAGTGCAAGGGCAATGTGCAATTCCAGCTCTGGTGGACACTGGATCCCAAGCCAAAATGTCAAAAATGGCCTTTGAGCAGCTAAATTCAGGAAGGGGGAGAGATACCTGATCCCTCTCACTCCTCTTCCTAGACAACTCCAGAACTTCAACGGGAAGGAAATTCCTGTTGAGGGGTCTGCAGAGCTGGAAATAATTAAAATTGGTTGACACAAGATGAAGCACCCAGTCATAGTCTTGGCTCTAGAGAGAACCCCCTGTCTATTAGGGATTTACATCCTCTGTAGGCTGCCTCCCCTAATAGATTGTGTGAATAAGATACTCTGGACCCAGACTCAAAGGTCAATTAAATTAAAACAGAGTGTCAACCATGTTAGTCTAAATGGCACATGCCGCATGGTTGAACAAAAACCAGATCAAGTTAGGTTTCATCTTCAGAATAATGAAATACCCAATGTTATAATAATTGCTGTGGGACAACAAACTGGTGATGTGTACTCCGCTCCATTTCTGAAAATCAACCTTCCTTCCAGTCTCAAGTGGCATTCCACACTGGAAGGAAATACCAATCCACAATCTGAAAATCTCAATTCTAAAGCCAAAATTGATGACAAACCAGCACCAAGTGTGGCTGCCATTCAGAAAAAAGGCGAACAGGTCTTTTTCCTGATTCAGTTAAATGACGGGCACGAGTCTGTCCTCGCCCAAGTTGACTTGAATAGCGTAGAAAGCTTCATCAGCGAAGTATTATTCAAGAAACTCCCAAAAGACCGGACCCTACCTGCTGTAGAGTCAGTCTATCAATGGGTATGGGGCCTGGAAATTCCCTGTTCCAAACATCTTCTGCTTAGCAGTTGTATGATAAAAATTTCTAGAGGTGACAGAAGGGTGTCCAGTCATAATGTCGAATACAATAATATCGAAAGTCAAAATGTCGAAAAAAAAATGTCGAAAATAAAAATGTCGAATTACAAAAATGTCAAATTTTTTTCGATTTTTTTTCGAAATAATGTTTAAATAAATAATTAATTAATTATATTTTATAAAACATATTTTTTTTAAATGGTTAAAGGTATATCCATGGTGAGTGGGAGGGATGGGGAGGAGGGGGGGTTGGGGTAGAAGTTTGGGATGGGGTTTTTTAATAATTAATTATTTAATTAATGTTTTATTAAATATTTTTTTTAAAAAATTAAAGGTATATCCATGGGGGGTGTTGGGGGGGATGGGGAGGAGTGGAGGTTTGGGGTAGGGGTTTGGGATGGGGGGTTTGGTGGGGACCCCCCAATAAAAAACGTTAGTATATGTGATATTTTACATAGTTATTTTAACATTGGTTTTTCGATTTATTTTCGACATTTTATTTTCGAATTAATGACTTTTTCTATTATAGGTATGTGTTTTTGACATTTTTGAATTCAACATTTTTTTTTCGACATTTTTGTAATTCAACATTATTTTTTCGATATTATGACTATAAACCGACAGAAGCATAGAACCAAATTGTTGGGTCATGCAAGGTGTTCCTTCCACCTTTTACATGGGCAGTCCCATCCTCAACCGACTCGAGATTAATTTGGATCCCTGTTATTACCAAGCCCGGTCCCAACTGGGGAGTACATTTCAGGGCCTTGGAAGTCCTAAATAAAGCCTTCTGGTAAGCCCCAGTGCTTCGGTAGGAAATTGAAGTTCAGAAAAGGAGGACAGGTCACCATCCCAGGCATAGCCTACAGAATCCACATCGCCAAAGGTGACTTGACAGATGAGAAGTGGGTCCACATCAATCAGAGAAAGAGTTGCCACCCCAGGCACACTTTGCAGCAAATAGAGGAGTCTACAGAAAACTCAGTGGGGAAACATCTGAAACATAGGAATCGTTTAATCATAACTGAATGCCTGTGTCTCCCAAAGTTGTCAACCCAATTCGTGGGCACATAGTGGGAAAATTGTAATAACCTGTTTGTGCTCCATTCCTAGATTTGCACTCGTTGCACCGTCATTGCCAAGGAAGACATCCTAGGGGACCCAGAAGGAGAAACCCAAGGAAATCCAGGGTGTCGCTCCACACCAGAAAAGAAAACCCAAGAGAAAACCCAAGTATCATTCCACGTTCCAACCGGAGGCGGCGAGGGGAGCGTGACGCATCGTTCACAGATGGAAGAAAGACTCATACCTGACTGAACCTGTTTTTTTTCAAGAAAGAAATCCCACTTGCCCGACTCCCCCATGACTGGAAGTCCAGAAGAAGTCGGGGGGGAATCTGTGGGATATATTGACCCACTCAGATATGCTTTACCACATCACTCTGCTGCATTTGCGCAGAAACAGCAACATGGCTGTGCTGACTCTTGTGCGTGCCACAATCTCAAAATTGCATTTTTACAACCACCAGAAAAATGGCTGCACAACCCTGCCACAACACATTTCAGGCGGGGGGAACAGAGTACACACTGAAGGAATGTGCCAGTGTTCTCTGCAACATTTGACATGGAATTAAGTGAAAGAGGCAACATTGCCTTGCTGAAAACCGCCAAAATTCCCTTTAAAATGACACCTTTTTCTCTATTTTAAAAGTGAAGCATGATGCTAAATCAATCCCTTTACTATGAAACTGCTGTGATTAAAAAGGCCCTGCAATGCCCAGGACCATCCATTGTGTCTCAGCAAAACTGGGCCTAGTTCCTGGATGACAGGCCCAGTCATCTTAGCTTGGAAAGAAATCAACCAGGGGCTTTATTTTCATTTTACACGGGAAACGTGTGTATTTGCTTTGCAAAAGTATCTAAAAATCAGCTGTTCAGAGAAAGACTCTAAATAGCTGAGCCAAACCTATTTCAATGTATCCATGCTGCAGAACAACTTCAGCATTCATGAGAATAACTATAGCTGCATGACAGTGTGTGAATCTGCTGGAGATGAAAACCAAATTTAAAAGAAAGAAATGCTTGCTGTTTTTCACACCTGTGGTAAAAAGAGTTTTGCTGACTGATAAAAAAAATGGCCTATTTAAAAGTACATTATTGAGTGAAGGCCTGCTTATTTAGCAATGTAAAAGGATTATGTGGCTAGTGATAATACATACACAGGCTATTTTGATTCCCCAGGTTTGTTTAATTGAAGACTTAAAATGAGAGAATAAAGGTTAAAACACATAGGGCATCATTACAACCCTGGAGGTAACCATGGCGCTATTAGCATCATGGTTGCCTCCAAAACCTTATGGATTCCGCAATGGTGAATGGACCAATTACCGCCCCGTTCCAAGGTTGGCGGGGGCGGTAATTCCCCATTCACCATGGCCCTTCCCATTCCCATTGTAGCCCCCATAGGGCTCAATGGGAATGGGGAAGGTGGTAATAACGGTACCGCAAATTGTGGTACCGTTATTACCTCTAAAGTCCCTTTGTGGGTCCCATCCTTAATGGCTGGTTTTACCAAGCCGTTAAGGGGGGACCCGCAAAGGGACCTCGGAATCGGGCGGTAAGGGATTACCGGCACCGGTGCCCTTACCGGTACCGGTAATTCCTTACTGCCCGGGTCGTAATGAGGCCCATAGGCTGAGTTTGCAAGCTCTCAAGAAATACCATTTGTTCAGGTTCCAGCCCGGTAACTTCCTTCAGGGAGAGAGGAACACTGTAAACTTCCAGGACACCAAACGCTCTAATTGCCAGCCTGAAAAACTTTGAATAGACCAGGACAAAGAATCTTCACAAGCTCATCAGACATTAGTCTGTGCCCCAGGCTGGGGCAATAGCAGTCCTGGGACATTCACCTTTCAAGTGGGAAGGGGCAATAAAACCTCCAATTAAGTGAGAGGCCCCCCATCCTGCCTGAAAGAAACTGCCAGTTGGTATCAGCGGGGAAGAAAACAAATGACAGACAATGACTCCCATTTGTCTTAAAACTATTTTATAAAGTACTTTAAAAGACTTGTATCCCAGCTACCAAAATTGTAAAAATTTGGAATTTTCACAGCGTAAAAGTGGCATTCCGGCCTCTATTTTAAAACTTGGTAGAATGTCTTGACTCACTCTGGACAGAAATTGGGATATATGTTGTATTACAACTCACATCTGTGTATAAAATTGGGGAATGTTAGGCCAAATCTTTCATGTTTAAAATTACCAAAATGTATCAGAAAAGTGAAGCAAGGACTCACAGACTTGAGGATTGGACTCATCTGTGCAGCAAACAATATGTAACCTGTGTATCTGACTTACTAAGACATTGCAACTGCAGAAGTATGTGTTTTTGGCAAAATCGGATTTTCAGTAAAGTAAATGTGGGAGTTTCATCTCATAAACATGACATCCTTTTCCTGAAATCCAATCAGCAGAGAGCAAGGTGTAGATTACTACCCTTGCCCAGTCCTATTGTTAGGGGTGCGGGTAGTAAAGCCTGCCCCTATCATATACTGTGATGATGGCACCTGGCATTATAAATAAGAGCCCCTGACAACACACAGGGACACTTTAATTCATGACTGATTCCTGATTTCCTGCCCGGTGTCCTGTCTGTTCCAGTCTTCTTGCAATTATCCATCTAGAATCCAGATCCCAACCACAAGGCCACACCTTGCTGATCTTGCTTCAGCTAGGCCTCAATTTTTAATTATCCCAATAACCAAAGGGAAGCTGTGGTGTTTTGGGAAAGCATCCTGAATTTCACCTGGCTTGCTGCTCACTAAATGCAAACCTGCAATCCAGCTGATCTGTAGTATCCAGTAACCAGAAGTGCTACCTGGTATCCAGTCGATGCCTGCGGATTTTGTCCGGCTGGCCTGTGTTAGACCAGATTGTGTGGTGATCCAGAGCGCTGACTGTCCAAAATCCAAACTAAAAGTGGACTGTGAGTATCAATACGAACCATAGAAAGCCATAGCATACCTGGCCTTGCCTGGTCCTATCCCAATCTCTAAACCATCCTATCCTTACCTTAATAACTTGTAACATTGTCAGAATACTTATTGCAACCCTGTCATTGATTTCTAATACAAGCGCTATCTATTTAGTAATTCTTGTAATTTAAATCCTAAGCTATCTATCCTATTTCGAGTGATCGGACTGGTTCCGCCAGGGCTGGGGAACTAGGGTTAAACTCATGAATCAACCCTGGAGGTTACTGTGTCCCTCTTTGTTATTCTAGCCTGAATGCTCTAGTATAGAGGAAAACTATTCTTGTCCAAACCTCACTCCAAATCAGTGAATTTCACCCATTTTTATCAAAAAACCATTTGTTTTATTTCAGGCAGGAATGAGCATTTTTGCAAAGTTTTACATGTGTTATTTTTACTATCAATTGTTTCAAACCTTCCATTCATTTTCGAATTGTATGCTTTTGCTCAATCGATTGCTTATGATTGCTTTTAACTTTCCAGTGTTGCTCCCATAGAGAATTGTACTTATTTAAGGATTTTTGCACACATTTATTGTTTTATTCAGCCATTTCGAGTGTCATTTTAACATTGCAAGGGTTTCAAATTCGTTTTTCTCTCTTGTTTGGGGAGGGAAGGTTGGATTCAAATTGTGTTTCTTATTCCTCATTCCTGATGACCTGCTGCTTCCTTATATCAATTTAGATTTGATTATTTGTGGATTGAGGAATATTGCAGGGGGGAATCCTAACTTGAGGGCTATCTTTCTAAAAATTCAAAGTGTCTCTATTCTCTGGTGTTTTCTATCTGTGTTGCTAAAGGGTTTATTTAAGTGCATTTCCTACATTCCTAGTGTCATTGTCACCACATTGTTGATTGCTGCCCCATATATTAGAAAGTGTATGATTTTCTTGAATTTTAAATAAATACAAAAATAAATAAATATTACCTTTATCAACCAGCCTGGTTCCTGGTCCACCGTGACCCGGGGTATTTGAAAAAGGGGTGTGATATGAGTAGTGTATCTCTCAAATGTTGAACCTACATATATAACAAAATAAGCATTTCAGTTGTGCGCTGCATACTAGGCTAAAACCAGGGTGTATCGCCGGATTAAAATACTTAACAGCAGAACTCTTGTCTTGTGTTGGGAAAGCTTGAGGTTGTGCTGTGCTCCAAAGTCTCAACTTGTCCCGTGCTGAAAATGCGGGGAAGGGAGACCTAAGGTACTGCATCCTGACTTATTATTTGTGAACACTTTCTTCTTTCTTGAGAAAAATTATCCCACACTTCTTTTTTGTATTTAGTGTAAGGATTGGCAATAGGTTTTGCTGAATACAGGCCTGTTATTTTGGCATGCTGCCACTAGAACTGCCTTTAATTTCATTTGATGGTCAAAGCTTGCTCCAATCTTTGATTAGGTTTCGATTAGGCCTTTTGCCAACCTATCTTTGCAGTTTAATAAACTGTGATCACTTGTGTCTGTCTTTACTGTTACCACCATGAGTAGACAGTGGGTGTGAAGAGGTGAGCTGTGAAGACAATTCAACTAAGGGAGCCTGAAACTTCAACTCAAAGAACACGCTTCCAACACAATGAGACTGATTAAAAAAACTCGGGTTACAGGCGAGCCCAGTGAGACCATATAACCTGTTGGCAGGAGAATTGCCATTTGTCCCACATGAAGATTTACTAATAATTCAACAGAACTTTTATCATGTTGGCCTTTTTCTCAGCAACCATAACTCAGATTTTATTTTAGCTATGTGTCATTTTTTATGTAATTTCCAGGTGATTGTAGAGCTCTAAAATTCATTTGAAGCACTTCACCTGTGTGTAAGCGCTGTATAAATAAACTATAAATAAATAAAAACACCTTCAACTCAGGGAACTGTAGTGGCCATCTAAAATGGGTTTCTGGCTGATCTGAAAAATTTTCTAAATGTGAGAGTTGGTGAATTGGTGTAGGATAACAGTAGGAATATGGGTAATACATTACCTATTCATAACTGTGTGTTTTACGGAAACAGCAGAAAATTGCCAAATGGCTGTGCAACATGATGCAGACCTGGGCATGGTCTTATTTAATACCCCATGATGAGCTGAATCAGAAAATATGTATATTATGGCAGTTGCTTGTAAAATTATGAAATTTTGCTACATATTGTTGCCACAGCTTTGACATGACAACAAATTGGGCTTGTAAATTAAGCAGCTATGTATCCGCTCCAGACCCTTCAACCAATCTGTAGAGAGGGGCTGGAGTGGGGATGAGAGAGAAGGGTAACTGTCCAATCCTATTTGTGTGACCTTGTGCAGGGTACGTCCCCAAGATTGTAAAATTGGTGGTGTCATTACTTCTTTTTAAGGGTGACTGTACTAGGAGGAAGTGACGGAGCTGCTGAAATCTGCTATTCAAAGAGTGCTGCAGCAACTTACCATCTGACAGCTGCAATGAAAAACAGAGGAGATTGCTGAGAGTGCATCTGGGTGGAGTTTTCTATTGCTAGGAAGGCCTACAAACCGACTGGGTCCAATGGTGGAGAGCAGCAGGCCATCTTTAAGAGTAGACTGACCAGAAACCTGCCTTATCTTTCAAGGGCGTCCTGACCTACAGCTAGCTGTACTAAACTTTAAACATAGGTTTTCAAGTTAAGTAGATTTGAGCCCTTTTTAAATAAAAACTGGGGGGAATCTGCTGGCCTTAAAACCCTTTCTCTTTATAGTGCATGGGGGAGCAAAACTGTGTATCTCCATAGCTTATTTAAAAAAAATATTAATTTCATTAATTCCCCATTTGGTAGAACACTAGATGGTGATTTTTTTTTAAAATTCAAAATTAACAAAGCTCACTTCCCAGTGTGCGCTGAAAAACTGTAGCCTATAATTTAATTGGGTAATCCTTTTTTTCCTGTTGACCCTGACTTCTTTAAGCAAGAGGGGTGTCTTTGTTTTTAAATCAGTGTAATCTGTTGGTCCAACTTTCCCTTAACACAGGCCTATAAGTGGGTTTGGGGCTGAAAATCCTAAATTCTCAAATCATCCCCATTTTTACCATCCAGCGTCCCAAAAACAGGCCTTTCAGTGGAGGGGGGTCTGAAATCCTAAATTCCCCTAAATCATTCAAATTTTTCTGTCTGACTTCCCCAACACAGACCAAAGTAAGGGGGCTTGGTCTGAAAAACAAACCACTAAATCTCCCTGTGTTTATTTTAAACCAAAAGTGTGGGTGAAATAACAATGCCCATATGCATTTGCACAAATTTGTAAAAATAAACTGCTAGCTTTTAAGCGCTCAGAAAAATTGAAATTGTGCAGTGCTACCTCTATAAATGTGTTCACTGACAAGTGCTAATTATGTGTTCAAGTGACATTTGTAGAAAGTAAAACATTGTGATTGACCTATACAAGGATGAAATTCTACTGCATGAGAAACTGATTTTATGTAATGTAAACTTAGAATTTTGAGGAAAAATTATTTTTAGTGATGCATTATATCTCCTGCCATAATTATGAATGAACTTTTCATTTTTAGGTATTGTCTGTTTTGTATTCTGGAAGATTGTTTTCTATTCTGATCTTTTAAACACAATTTTTTGTAAAGTTTACTGTATAACCATAAACAAATTTAAAAAAAGAAAGTCAAAAATAGTAAAAAAAATTGTGATTTGTGTTCTTTTTAACTCACTTTTGTGATTTATGTTGAGAGAAGTGTGTTGTGTGTGCCACGGATAAAGTGGTGTTTGACATTTATTTGCACATTTCTATTACTTTTAATTTAAATAAAAAAATATATTTTTTCTCTACACTGGACTGGTTCTTGGCTCATTGTTAGCTCAGGTGCGACAGATCCAAGGGACATGATATGTGTCTGAAGTGGTGGGTGAAAAAAAGAATCTGATAAACAGTTTGTTGCGTGACACCTTGAGTGGGGAGGGAAGGAACTCCCCGTGTTGAGAGTGGCCTCTCAATAAACCATTACAAATTGGGGGCTCATGGCCAGGATTTAGCTTCCTATTTCTGACCCATGACAAGTACATTGTGACAGACTATTCATTTTTATGCAATTGCTTTAAAGTGGAGGGAAAGTCATCTGTGTTTTGTTACAGTGCCGCGAGGACTTGACCCTTGAGTTCCAGGGAGGTGTACAGGTGAAAAATGAATATTTCAAAAAAAGGTGGCAGGTACTCCTCTCCAGAAGGAACATGGCATGATAACCAATTCTGAGATGAAAGTTTGCAGCACACTCTTTTTGCTCACTGTACCTTTCACAGATGGGAAATGTCCATTTGCTTATCAGTCTTTGTCCCACCCACATGGCATCCAGCACCAAAATGCTATGGCAATTCCTCTCTGAACAAGAGTACCAACAGCAACCCCATAAACGTGTTTCAGCCTTGTTGGGCCTCATCAGTGAGGTGAAGCTGCGCCTCTCTGAGCACAGTGAGCAGGGAGTCCACGTCTGGTTGCCCCCAGGTAACTCAGGGTGACCAACCCCAAGTTCCTTACAAATATTTCAAAAAAAGGTGGCAGGCACTCCTCTCCAGAAAGAACATGGCATGATAACCAGTTCTGAGATGAGAGTTTGCAGCATACACTTTTTGCTCACTGTACCTTTCACAGATGGGAAATATCCATTTGCATATCAGTCTTTGTCCCGCCCACATGGGCAGTCCAGCACCAAAATGCTATGGCAATTCCTCTCTGAACAAGAGTACCAACAGCAACCCCATACACGTGTTTCAGCCTTGTTGGGCCTCATCAGTGAGGTGAAGCTGTGCCTCTCTGAGCACAGTGAGCAGGGAGTCCACGTCTGGTTGCCCCCAGGTAACTCAGGGTGACCAACCCCAAACTCCTTACAAATATTTCAAAAAAAGGTGGCAGGCGCTCCTCTCCAGAAAGAACACGGCATGATAACCAGTTCTGAGAAGAGAGTTTGCAGCACACTCTTTTTGCTCACTGTACCTTTCACAGATGGGAAATATCCATTTGCATATCAGTCTTTGTCCCGCCCACATGAGCAGGCCAGCACCAAAATGCTATGGCAATTCCTCTCTGAACAAGAGTACCAACAGCAACCCCATACACGTGTTTCAGCCTTGTTGGGCCTCATCAGTGAGGTGAAGTTCTGCCTCTCTGAGCACAGTGAGCAGGGAGTCCACGTCTGGTTGCCCCCAGGTAACTCAGGGTGACCAACCCCAAGTTCCTTACAAATATTTCAAAAAAAGGTGGCAGGCGCTCCTCTCCAGAAGGAACATGGCGTGATAACCAGTTCTGAGATGAGAGTTTGCAGCACACTCTTTTTGCTCACTGTACCTTTCACAGATGGGAAATATCCATTTGCATATCAATCTTTGTCCCGCTCACATGAGCAGTCCAGCATCGAAATGCTATGGCAATTCCTCTCTGAACAAGAGTACCAACAGCCTTCAGCCTGTTCGTGTGCTGAGCCTGGAGGAGCAGGAGCTCCCTCCTTCTACTGCTGGAGCAGTAGGCAGCCCTGCACTGATGCCCTGGAGCCCTGCCTAACTCCAGGTATGCTACAAGCCACCAGATGATTCTCGCAACTCGGAGCGCGAGCGTGCCGTTTTTCTGCAATTCGAGGCGGATTATTGATTAATATATCCGCGCCGCTCCTGATTGCCCAGGGGACCACATCCACGTAGGTCTTGCCCCATTACTGCACTTGGAGTGCATCTAGCCACCATTGGGAGACACGAGGTCTGCCCCACTTCAAGATGGCCGACCGTCACTGCCACAACACTCCACTCGGCCCCACAGCCCTACAAGCATCGTGATTGGCTCCTCTCCCCTACTTGGGAGCCAACCACAAGCCGGCAGGCTTGGAGCCGGCCCACCACGAAGGCACCCACAAAGGCACTGTGCCTGTCTTCAGCCTGTCTACACCGTCGAGCCTAGAGCCAGGACCCCTTGCCGTCCACCTACAGGGTAAGCATACTGCCCCCCTCCTCCACAATCCACTCCCAACCTTCGAGCTAGAGCCCTGATCTAGCACCTCCCAACATTGCTACGTCCAAGGTCCCACATGCACCGTTGTGCTCTTGAACTGCAACAAAAAATATTCCAATGCACAATCCATAGCCAACCAACCATGCTCTTGCCCTGCTTTGCAATATGCTGTCATCTGATAATAGCACCGGCACCACGGTCACCTAGCGACCATTGTATTACTGTGAAGTGCCTTACGGTCACCTAGAGACCACTGTGATATTGTGTAGTGCCTTATGGTCACCCAGAGACCACTGTGACATTGTGTAGTGCCTTATGGTCGCCCAGAGACCATTGTATTACTGTGTAGTGCCTTATGGTCACCCAGAGACTACTGTGATACTGTATAGTGCCTTATGGTCACCCAGAGACCACTGTGACATTGTGTAGTGCCTTATGGTCGCCCAGAGACCATTGTATTACTGTGTAGTGCCTTATGGTCACCCAGAGACTACTGTGATATTGTGTAGTGCCTTATGGTCGCCCAGAGACCATTGTATTGTAAACCACTTACCCACCAAACTAAGTACTAGTTACGCACAATGTCCAGCCTACTAAGCTTCTACTGCATCATGGCTATTGCTACACTTCCTGCTACTAGCAAGCTGGGCAGCTACACAGAGACCCCACTATATTCACATGCACCTCTATCACATATATCACCAGATATTATTACTAACACTCATGCATACACTGACTCTAAACACCAAGCTCTGTCAGAACCTCTAGCTTACACTTCCAAGCCTAGCTCCACCCACGATAGAAATAGCAAACTACGCGCTAGACTTAACAAACTCCATGAGACACCCAGACGACTCCTCCTTCCCACAAAATCTGTAATGAAACATCAAATTGGCAATACAGGCTACGCTTCCAACCACACCCGAGCTTCAACGCTCACCCAAATATCTATGCCCAAGACAAAATCCAGCGCTAAAAACACTCCTAATCCTACACATACCAAAGAGGAAACTAAGGATCATTCCTATAAAGGAGCACTTCTCAATGCCAGGTCACTAGTTGCACATGCCCTTGAGATAGCTGATCTAATCACTGAGAATAACCTGGACTTCATTGCTATAACTGAAACTTGGCTACACCAGGCAGCAGGCCCTTCACTCATGTTAGCCATACCTGACGGCTACACTATATGTAGACAAGACCGAGAGGGCACCCGCGGAGGCGGAATTGCCATTATCTCTAAATCAAGCCTCTCACTAAGACTAGCCCCTGCACTAACGCTACCATCCTGTGAAGCCCTCACTGCCAAACTCCTTATAAATAATAATCAATCCCTAACCATTCACCTAATCTATAGACCTCCAGGCCCGCTTGGGACCTTCGAAGAGGATCTACACAAGTTACTAACCCTCAATGCTAAAACCACCTCTCAATTGCTGGTATTAGGGGATTTTAACTTAGGATTTAATGACAAAACAGATGTGCATGCCGCGACCATCGCCCAAGCTATTAACTCCCTCGGCTTCTCCCAAAAAGTTAACAACCCTACCCATACGAAAGGTAGAATATTAGACTGGGTCGCTGACTCTAACTGTACTACAGTCATCTCCTCTATCTCGGCTTTATCATGGTCTGACCACTCATTAGTGTCCTTTGACCTCCTAACCTCCCAACCATCCTCTACAGTCGTCCCCATGGCACTCTCATGCCCCACAAGAAACAAAAAGAATATGACAATAGATAATGTCATACCCGCTATTCTTCCAACCTTAAACGCCTTGCCTGACAATTTAGACCCCAGCACTTTAGTTCACGAGTATAACAAAATTATGACTGATACTTTGGACAAAATTGCCCCACTTAAAATGCGCACAAGTAAACCCAAAGCCCATCTAAATAAATGGTTCACGCCAGAACTCAAGGCTTTACGCCTCATCAAGAGAAAATATGAATCCAACTGGAAATTATGTGCAACTGCTGAGAACAAGGCTAACCTAATATCTATCTCCCGTCAATACAAAAACGCAGTCTGTCTGGCTAAGAAAAACTCATACAACGATCGTATCGCTAACTCCAAATCAAGTATGAAGGAACTCTTCTCCATCCTAAAGGAACTTGAGTCACCTATTGCCATACCAGACACTTGCACTAAAGATCAGACCTGGTGTTCTGACATCCAATATGCTCTAACTAATAAAATTACTACCCTCCAAAACAAAATTCAACTGAAAAAAGACTCGCTTAAACTCCCTACACTGTCACCACCTAAGGCGATCCACATGCCTCAACATACCAAATTTTCCTTCACTAAAACTTCCACACTTGAGATTGAAAAAATCATCCTCACCCTCAAACCATCCAACTGCAAAGGTGACATCTGCCCAGCACAGCTAATAAAAGACGCTGCCAGAGACCTATCACCATTTATCTCCAAACTTGTCAATGCATCCTTCTCCACAGGCATCATCCCAGCTAACCTAAAACAATCCTGGGTGCTCCCGTTGCTTAAAAAGCAAACTTTAGATCCTCTCATCCCCACCAATTACCGCCCAATCACCACAGTTCCATTTCTGCTAAAGATCCTGGACAAAGTGGCCTATATACAGATTCAAAACTACCTTGAACAGCACAAACTACTAGGATCTAGACAATCTGGCTTCCGCCCACTACACGGAACGGAAACAGCCCTGATTGACTTAAAGGCCCAAATAGACGAACTGAGAGATCAGGGTAAGACAGCCCTCCTCCTCCTACTAGATCTCTCAGCTGCGTTTGATCTTGTGGACCACAAAGTCCTCTGCAAACACCTGGACGTTGCCGCTCACTTCTCCACCCAAGCTATCAGTTGGATAGAATCCTTTCTGAGTGAGAGAACTATGAGAGTCTTTTCCCCTTCGGCAGCAGCTGACCCTATACCCATTACTTGTGGAGTCCCTCAGGGATCCTGCGTCTCTCCGACCCTTTACAATATATTCACCAGACCTCTGTTCGATGATCTGGACAATCTCGGTATCACCTACACTAACTATGCAGATGATACACAGATTCTCTTCCCACTTTCTGGGGATCACAGCGAGGATGAGGAGTTGGTGAATAGAGTGTATCTCATCATTCAGGCATGGATGGCCACTCACGGTCTTTGCCTGAATGATGATAAGACAGAGTTGATCATTCTGGGCACACAAGCCAATATTAACAAATTGGGCCCGGATTACTCAGCCTTCAGCATAGACGGAAATGCCATTAAAGTCTCGAGGGAAGTAAAAACACTTGGTTTTTATCTCGACTCTACCCTGTCCTTCACTAAACAGGTAAACTCCCTAGCCGCCACTACTGCTTACACCTGTAAATTGATCAGAGCGGGCAAGCCCTTCCTGTCTAATACCAGCTGCCTAATCCTGGCTAGAGCCTTAATTCTTTCCCGACTCGACTACTGTAATGCCCTATACAGTAGCGCCAATAAAGCTACTACCCTAAGACTTCAAACTCTACAAAATAATGCTCTCAGAGCTGCATTAGGAATAAAAAAGAGGGAGCATATCTCCTCGACTAGGCGGCAACATAAATGGCTCTCTACTGAGAATAAAATCCAGCTAAAAATGATCTCATTAACCCATAAGGCCTTAAATAATGCTGCTCCCAGCTACTTGATGGACAAAATAAAAAGAAAAACTTCTAATAGACCCATGAGACTCGCCAACTCCAATTGTTTGGCAGTACCTAGATTCAGACTTGCCAAAATTGGTGGCGTCTGCTTCCCTGTGAAAGCTGCTAACCTGTGGAACGCCCTGCCACCTAACCTAAGAGCTGACCAAACCTTCCCCCATTTCAGAAGGAACCTTATCAAACACATTATCGCCAACAACGACTTAACACCCGAACACTCACAAGTGTAGTCCTACCTAATGCACCCTGACGTGACATCAACCATTATGGTTATTACTGCTAATCCTGTATATTGTTAACTGTACATTCATGTAAATACGGCAACTCTTTATCTGTACATTCTTGTAATTTGTGAAATATGGTGTAATATTGTAAATTCATTTATATAACATTGTAACATTGTAAGCTTCGCATATACTTGTTGCTGCGCCCGGTAACCTAAGGGTCTGGTGCGCAATATAAATAAAATAAACAAACAAACAAACAAACAAACAAATACACGTGTTTCAGCCTTGTTGGGCCTCATCAGTGAGGTGAAGCTTTGCCTCTCTGAGCACAGTGAGCAGGGAGTCCATGTCTGGTTGCCCCCAGGTAAATCAGGGTGACCAACCCCAAACTCCTTACAAATATTTCAAAAAAAGGTGGCAGGCGCTCCTCTCCAGAAAGAACATGGCATGATAACCAGTTCTGAGATGAGAGTTTGCAGCACACACTTTTTGCTCACTGTACCTTTCACAGATGGGAAATATCCATTTGCATATCAGTCTTTGTCCCGCCAACATGGACAGTCCAGCACTGAAATGCTATGGCAATTCCTCTCTGAACAAGAGTACCAACAGCAACCCCATACACGTGTTTCAGCCTTGTTGGGCCTCATCAGTGAGGTGAAGCTGCGCCTCTCTGAGCACAGTGAGCAGAGAGTCCACGTCTGGTTGCCCCCAAGTTCCTTACAAATATTTCAAAAAAAGGTGAAAAATGAAGATTGTGTAAGCATTGATTTGTGTGAGGAAATCAAGCAGGAACAGGGTGATGTTTGCCCCTCAATAAAGAAAGTTTTTAGTAAAGTGCAAAAAGCTATTTTGGAATTGACTACTGTACAAATTGGTGATGCCAGGGAGCATCTCCTAGCTAGATGATTTCTTAAAGGAGAATGGGTTGAGGCTGGTGCTAGAAACTGGCAAACCTGAATTGTGCAGGAGGTTACCTCAGTAAGCAATGCTATTTGGCATGAAGGTGGAAAATTACCCCCAGACGCTTGAGGCATTGTATATGACCACAACTGCTTGTGATGAACAGATACAAATCTCTCAGCTAACTGCTCAGTTATATTTTCATTTAGAGTTAGTGGAAGAGCGTTGGCAAAATAGCGAGGCTAGTAGGATAAATCAGGCTGGAGACCTGTCACAGGCCCAGGATTTCATTGAACAACTCAAAAATGAGTTAAAACACCAGCAGCAAAATAGTATACAGTGTGAAACAGTTTTATGCCCTGCAAAATGCACATAAATAGTGTGTGGACAATTTGAGAACACTACAACATGAGACTAATGAACAGACTATTCATTATCGAGGGTAGTTAGATGACATTATAGCCCTCAAGCAAGAGATCAAGACCTTAGAAAGGGAAAATAGTCAGTTTATCATGAAACAAATGGACTCACAAAATGAGTTTGATGAAATGCACCAAGGTATAAGCACTCTAAAACAACAGAGGACACAGCTGATTCAGGAAAACAAACCTCTTGAATCAGGATAACAGCGTCCTATTACACACGATAAATCAGTTGGAAATGGAGGTAGAAACAAAACAGTTTCTCAGGAACTGAGCAGAAATACAGAAGAAAGGAATGAGATAGAAAGGCGAGTGAAACAAATATAAGCTGAACTATCAGAGGCAGCAAATTGTAGTGATGAGCAAGAGAAAGAGTTTAGTCTCCAGAAGGAAAAGTGCCTTTAATATGCACGCAACATACAAGGCTCACAGGGGGAGAATTAATCACTTCAGCATGAGGAGCAGCAAACAAAGGATCAGTTGCATCTTAGAGCAGGGTGCATGAGATTAATCAGGCTTTAGTGTCAGAATTAAAAAGCCAGCTCTCTGAATACTGTGAGAAACTAGAAGGTGTCTCATCCGCTAGTCCTGGGCGATCTATCATCCAGGTTGCCACGGCAGGGAAATCGCTTTTGGATCCAGTTCCAGGGGGTGGACCAGTGAGGCAGGATCACCTGGATGTGGGATGGTCTTCAGGGAGTGGGAGTGGGACACCGGACGGAGCTATGCAGTATCCCCTTCCCTGTAACAACTTTTATTCATCTTACCAGGTAGGATACTTAGGAACTCAACACCCCCTTTCCCTGCATGCAGACTTTCTCACAGACAGCTTGCTGCGAGGGAAAATGGACTAACACCCGAGCCGTATACCTGGCATGTCTTAAAACAAGGGTCAGGCAGAGTCGGGCAATTACTGATAATAACACACACCCGATTTCCATCACACTTCCACACACAGATAAAAGGCAAAGCATGCAAGCACACTCTAACCAAGGCAAAGCACATGAGGCTGCAGCAGTTCCAAGATGGCAGTTTAATAAGAGGAGAAAGACAGCAAACCAGAGAGGGTTGCAAGGAGGGAAGTGCCCTTGACCTTTTCGGAGGAAGACTGGTAATTTCATGAGCCCTAGAGAATAAGAAACTTAAGACGTGGAATTAAAGCTCAAGAGAGGTGCAGTGTATGTCAGAGGTACCCGGGGCTCTCCTGCCTCGATAGCCAAGCTGTGGAGGAGCGATTGACTCTGTGGTACTGTCCTTGGCTCCTACAACAAAGCAGCACCAGTAAAGTCAGCATAGCCAGTGAGTGGGGAGACTGATAGCAGTCCGGTCTGAGTTAGAACCAAGGTTGCAAGCAGCAACATTGTATGAAGCAATCTAAAGAAAGTGTGTGTGGAGCGTATGTGAAGAATGACATGAATATAATTGAACATCCAAGGAATGACTGAACTTATGAAGCCAAGATAGATACCATATGCAGAGTGGTCTGGCACCACATGGGTGCTCATTCAAAGGTCTCTGTTAGGTATCCAACTGAGAGGTGGCAAATGTGAAATGTGAATTGTGAAATCAAAGTGGACCTGCAATGGGTTGAGCAAAATCATGTGCACATTCGAAAGTCTTTGATAGCTAATATGAGCTGCAATTGGTCTGAGCCCGGCTGAGGGAGACTGGTTGTGTAAGAGGAAGGATCTGAGCCCGGCTGAGGGGGATCCGGAGTGAACTGTGAGTCACCCAAGAAAGGATATTCTATGAACATTGGAGAAGGCGATCTGAGCCCAGAAGAGGTTGATCCAAAGTAATGATTGTGATATAAAAGTGATCTGAGGCCGGCTGAGGGGGATCCATGGTAACAAGTGAATTACCTAACTTGAGTGCTTGTAAGAGGAAAGGAAATTTCCATTTGTTTTGGTACATCAGGCCCTCTGCATCATGAGGCTTTTATAACTTAAGAGACTTGGACACAGTAGGCCATGATGCTAGTAATGGAACTGTATCCTCATGCTGAAGAAGCATGAGAATGTGCTATGATCAAGTGAACCGCCTTGTCCCATGCTGAAAACATGGGGAAGGGAGGCCAATGGACTGCACATCCTAACATATAATTTTGTGAACACTTCTTTCTTTTTCATGAACACTACCCTACACTATTTGTATTTAATGTAAGGATTGGCAATAGTTTTACTTAGTATAGGCCCTTTTATTTTGACAAGACTCCACTAGGACTGCATAATCACACCCTTGATAAAGTTCAACAAGCACCTTTGAACTGTGGTCATTTGTGTGTCTGTCTTTCTATTGATGCCATGAATTAATTACAATACCAACAGGAAAAAAGTTACAGACAGGCTCTGAGGCACCCTGACCAATCAGGATATGGGATAAGGCCCACTGGACAAGGTGAGATTCCCATCCCATCAGGGACCTCAGGCCAGTGATTTACAAACTCCCAGGTATGAATGGGAACTAGCCTCATGTATACCACCAACAAAGAATAGGGGAACATGAGGCTGTTAGACTTACCCAGGCCTAGCCTAACGGATTAAGAAGGCCAGTCCCTGTCTGATATTGATGAATATTCATCTCTACCACACAGAAGGGAAAGTTGCCGGGCCAGTGTGTTCAAGGGAAACAAGGAATAATACTGTAAGTACTGGAGCTGAAGGAGAAAAGCCAGACCCTCACCCTAGGAAGGACATTCTAAAAACCTCTCTATATTCAGGGGAAGGGGGGAATTCACCAGACTCCTTGGTAGGAGGGATGTGGAAACTGTGTTCCATTATGGGCCTAAAAGAAACTCTAGGGAGAGTGACCCTGAGAGTTCACTTTGGTCTAGGCAAGAGGAATCCAGACCCTGTGGTTCTGGGAGACATTCCCAGTCTCATAGAGAAAGGGAGCACCTAGAACACAGGGAAGGGAGTACCGGAGTCAGAACATGAATGAACTCTGGTGCATAAGAAGAAAAATATAGGGAAACAAAGAAAGGGTTTGTCAAAATCCCAATCAAACAGATCAAGGCCATAAAGAGCTTAATGACCCCATTTAACAAGTATTCGGTATGGGAGCACCTTGAACTTTATGAGCAGACAATGGCATCATTCCAGATCAGGAATGATGTGAATTGTATAGAATTTGCAAAATCGACTTTCTCACCTGAGTACTCAAGTTTCTTTGCCGGATTGGAGGACCAGGGCCATTATAAATGGTCCACCTATAAGGCGACCATTTTGAAAAGAAATTCAACACATACGAACCCACAAGAGGCCCGAAAGGCTGCATATAATTTGCAATGTGGGGAGCATCATGCACCTAGGGAGTTTGTGCGGGAGTTGGTAGTCAGGTAGTGGCCCAGATCAATGATCCCTCTGATTCTGCCACCTATAAATGTCCTAGGTACAAGGGTACCAAACCCATCCTGGTGTATGTTTACAGTACCCAGCCCAAGGTGGGGGAACCAAACAGGTATGTGCTGCCCCAGGAAACTTCAGTCAAAACTTCCCTCATGAGAGAAGTATCACTCCACCTCCCAATCTGAACTTTTCCCCAGAAATCCTGCAAACCAGAACTTCCAAAACAATCCTCCTCTGTCTCTTCCCATTTCCATGGCAATAGATCCCTGAACCTGGGAGAAGGGAGATTCAGGATGGAAAATTATGGGGAAAATGTCCAGTATCCAAGCTACTCCGTGGGAAGAGACAGTTACCCTTTTCGGAAGCAGCAGAGTTATGACTTGAGATCACACTAGAACCCAGACAAGGTCTCAAACCTGGAGCGACAGGTCAAGCAACTGGCCGATGTTCTGGGGCATATGCTGAGAGCTCAGTCTAACTCTCAACCTAGCCCTGCTTCCCAGAATTCCCCCACCCCCAGGTCTGATGCCCCACTGGAGAAATGATGGAAGGAAACCTGCAACGACCTACAGGTTCCTGAGTGTTGTGGTTTATTACACAGCACACGCAAGCCAGGAATCTCCTCCACCCACAATGAATTTGGTGCACAAAAAAAACTCTTTGATTTTTATACTTCGGATTCTTTTTGAGAAGGCATCCAACCCGTCTCGCTCCCACCCTCCACAAACACCCTGTGTCACAATGGACTAGGAACCAGGCTGGTGTGTATTAATAAGATATTTATTTATTTATTAATTAATGTAAAATAAGAGCCAACAAATTAAAACAGCCACCAAAGTCGTCGCAACACAAAAAAGAAAATATTTCTGTAAAGCAACCAGGTTAAGACATACTGTCAGAAATCTTTCCTTTTTAATTACAAAACAGAATAAGAACAATTCAACAAATAACTATAGCACAATGTTTAAGCACTCCCCCTTTGACCCTCACCACCCCTAACATCAATTGGACTACCTTTGAATGGAAGGCAGTGGCAGGGAGTAGGAATACAAGGGGAAAATCGGTTTGGTGTGGTGCCCACAGAAACAATCTGGAAGACAGAAAGGAAAGGGGAAAATTAGTTTGGCACAGCACAATGGAAGAATGGGGTTTAAATTATTTGTCGCTATTGCTATGGGAAAGAACTGAAAAGAAGGGAATTTTTTCTGCTTACACTCAAAAGACAGGCAGGGCTTTAGAACATACTAGTCAGCACACAAGGGAAAAATTGGTTTTGGGGATGTTCAACACATGGGTAATGTGAAAGAAAATGCAAATGGAATGTGTTTTTACCTCACACTGGGGAAAGAGGAAATAAATGGGAAAACCGATTTTATGGATGTTGAGCACAATTTCAAAGGGAAAAAAAAGCAAATGGAAATTTGTTTTTAATTTACAATGGAAAAATTGGAACAATTTTGTTGGCACCTTACAATAAGACACAGATGGAAAAAATGTTGTTTGCAGTTAATTCTTTTTGAAAATCTTTAGGACTATTCCAGTTCACAAGACACTCGGAAAAGATGGTTGGTTTCAAATACCAACAATACAAATCCTGTGAAATCAATAGGGAAATTAATTGATTTACTTAGAGAAATATACTAAGGATCTACACAAGCAATCAAGGGGTTTTTCAATAGGGAATTTCTAACATACACAGGCAAACAGGGGAGGGGATATTCAATAGGAAAATCTCTAAGGCAATGCTAAAAGAATAAGGGGCTTATACAATCTATGGCTTGGGGTATTTCTACTTACAGGAGAGGTCTTTGCTGGACATCAGAGGAGGATTTGTTAGACCATATATGGAATAAAGGCACCATAACCATATACTAAATGGCACGCCAGTCATGAGGTTCGTTTCCCAAACAAGTCTGGTTTTATTCAGAGTATCTTGATCTGCCGATCGGGTCTCAACACCTCATGAAGTGTGCTCACAAACACCGTAGAGGAGAGAGAGTGAGCCTTGGCAAGGCAGCAACATATATACATATCACATCATCATTGTACAGCATTGCCCTGACCGCCTATATACATGTCATACAAGCTAGGGTTCAGTAATTGACCATTTATGCATAGATTTCATTCAGTCTAAACAATCAGTATTTCTAGCCGAGGTTGCAGAGACAGCCTACTATTATGGGGAATGCGGGGCACTGGCACAAGGAAGGATATCATGTTCCTGCGAGGAGACATTCCAACTAAAGTTATCTATTCGCTACGTTCATGGGCTAAGGGTCAGACAGTTCTAAAGCAGAGAAAATACCATCTTTCATGAAGGAGCACCGCTAGTTGCATATAATTCTTATTTAACTGCTTTCTACAATAGCGTTTGCAAGACAAGCTGGCACCTGGGCCACTGATTAGCCACAGCTGTTGTACAGCTTCAAGGCTTTACCGAATAATAAAACAATGGTACTCATTACATCCCTGCCGGTCCGGAAAGAATGTTGGCAGTAAAACCGCCACCACCATTCTTTCCGGACCAACTGATTAAGAGTCCTCCAAGCAGGAGGTGTCATTCCCACCAGGTCTGACCTGGCGGGATTTACACCACCCGCCTGCAGGCAGACATGGAAACACCAGCTCCGTCATAGACGGAACCAATGTTTCCATTGTCCCCATCCCCAAGGAGTCCTTTGGGACTCCATGGGAATGGGGACTTACAGAATTCCGCCTCTGGAATTCCCGGGTCACCAGGGTTGTAATGCCCCAGTGATTTCTGGAATCACAGAGGCGGAATGGTAATACGGGTCAGACGGTAACTTGACAGTTTTTCTGGCACGGTTACCACCGGACTCGTAATGAGGTCCAAGGTATTTCTGCAGGGTTTCACATTCCTGTCTAATCAGGATTCAGAGTTCAAGCTATGGTCTCGCACCATGTGTGAGTCTGAAGCACAGAATCACTGCGGCGGAATGGTACTATGTAGGAGGGTTTTCAATTTAGTCATGAGGTTAGGCATAAAAGCGGAACCCCCATCAAAAAGAATGTCAAATAATCATGCATCTCATCATCACCTAAAGTTTTAGCTACAGTCTGGGCATCACTTCTTCTCCTAGACGGAGGTGTAAAGGACGTTCTCATTCGATGGAATCACTGAGGTGGAATGGTAATAAGGGTCTGGCAGTAACTTACCAGTTTTTCTGTCATGGTTAACGCCAGACTCGTAATGAGGTCCAAGGTATTTCTGCAGTGTTCAACATTCCTGTCTAAACAGCATTCAGAGTTCAAGCTATGGCCTCGCACCATGCGTGAGTCTGAAGCACAGAATATAGTTTGCAAAGCGTTACAAGGAAAAAAGAAAATGGCAGACAATTATAAAATTGATTTCCACTGGTCACATTTAGGCTTCATGGTTTGCGATGTTCGTTGCATGATGCAATTTGCTTACGGCCAAAAATACATAACATGACATTCGGGCTGGGCAATTACATTACAGTTTAACAAACCATCCTTTTGGCCTTAAGCCAATTGCATCATCCGTACATCGCATCTTCATCGGACCAAGTGTCACTTTCTGAACTACCCAGGTCACTATCATAATCAGTATCATAAACGTTAATTGCCATGAATTCTTTGATTTCTTCATTCTTTTGCTCAATATTCTTTATAGGTTGTTTAGGTTTTCATATTTCCCAGAACCATGTACTCAAATTTAAATGTCAGCCACCCGTGGGAACATGGATTTCAGAACTAAGAACATGTAACCTTTGAATTGCTTCAAATATTGTGGGGGAGGAATCATTTATGAAAACACAGCACGTCGATCCCACCAATTCCCATACACCTCCACGATCAGCCAAAATAACATTAAGGACCATTCTATTTTGAAGTGCAACTAGTCTGATTGCTTTCTGTTCTAGTGTCATGTTATACAGTATGTCAGTGGTATCACTAATCATTTTCTCTAACACTCTAGACACACTTCTAATGTTCCATGGATTTATGGCCTGCCCCCAGAAAGGTATAAAGGACTTGGCTATGTCACCAAAAATCTGTAAGGTAGCATCATCTCATCGAGGTCTAGATATTTTAGAGATTTCAGAAGTAGTTACAAGGAATACACCAGGTAAAAGTATCCCTAGAAAACAGGTACCTTCCCAGTCTCTAGGTAACCATGGATAGGCTTTATCCCCACATACAAAATTAACAGGATCTCCTACATATAATGGTTTATCTTCATTTTCAAGTACAGCAGTAGTCATACATTTGGCAAATGTACCCTTCGGATGAGAACCTTTCTTTCGTAAACAAAATGGGACAGAATGTGGACTATGATTAATAGTGTAAGAAAGAGGCATGCATCCGTGTTACCTACAGGAGCCATCTTAAAAGTTATCAGTGACTGGTATGGTCATCATTGGGGCTTTTTACTCTTATTTGTAAACACAGAACATCCTAATGGTGTCAGTACTAATCTTTCAAATTCATTTGTATTGGTTCCATCTGTGTTTCCGGTGGCACTATCATTCCAACTTCTAAAGAAGAAGGCTTGTAGTGCAGAATAGCAAGCAGTACTCAGGGGTAAGGGATGTATATACCAACCCATCCCTCTTTCTCCATACTGGGGTAAATGCGAGCATACCCAGCAGTTAGATTTATTCAGTATTGCATGGGTCATATTCATAATCAATAAAAGAGTATTGTTATTATAACCTTTTCGATGCTTAACATCTTGTGCAGGAAGAGTGTAAGAAAGCACATTCGCAGGGGTTGTAGTGGGAACAGTAACAGTTGGCAAAAGAGTATTCATTGGATATATTTGTTCTCAGTACCAGGTCATTGGAATCAGCGTGAGTAAGATACACATGAGTACGATGAATAGCAGGATTTTCACAGACCAAGTCTTTCTCAGAGCCGGCTCGATGTCAATGTATCCAGTCATAGTTTTATCCACCTTATCAGCACAAGAGGCAATAGGAGCAGAGGAAGACATTTCTCAGAGAAAGTGATTCCAAACAAATGTTTCTCAGTGTCTGTTGAGAAAAGCCTTGCTGTTAAGCTTTTTGTTTAATATCTCAGCGAAGTGGCAACACATGTATTAGTCAATAGAAGTTCAGTTTTTCAAACAGAAGCAAACAGGTTCAATTATGCCTGCTTAAGATGATAGCAAGCTGGTGTTTACCTCAGAGGCTCCAAAATGCAGGAGCAAGAATCAACATTAGATTTCCATAGTGTCGGTTCCTTTGGCCCTCCGTGTTCATGCTAGTTTGCAAAGCCCTTCACTTTTCAAAGATAGCACCGGGAAACCGTGTGTCCGAGCTTCATTCAGTAGGTTGTGCAGCTCCTTTTCCCTAGGCTTTTCCCTAGGGCTCCGTTTCCGGCCCCAATCCGTGGGTCATAAGCAAATGATGTTGCAATCACTTTCGAACTTGTGGACGTTGATTGTACCTCATAGCACCAGGTACAGTGTGATTGATGAAGAGTGCACTGTCGTTGTTTACAGCAGATGCAGAAACAGTGCCAGCTGGTGAAGCAGAAAGTGGTGATGATGAAGCAGCAGACGAACAGGGTTAATGTGATACTGATGTCTCAGATTTTCTTGCGTGTGTTGCATGTATCCAATGTTTATGACCGCTCACTCGGACGGCAGTCTGCGTGGCCAGGAGAATCTGGTAAGGCCCCTTCCAATGTCGTGCAAGCAAAGATTTTCTCTCAAAATTCTTGACTAGACACCAGTCATCCGGCTACAGCCGGTGACCTGGACCCGTGTATCTGGCGGGAAGAGCCTCTTGCACCTGCTGATGAATCAAACACAAGTTTTGAGTCAACTGTTTACAATAATAAAACAGTAATGGGTTTTCAATACTCCTAAGATTCTTTGGACTGGGCACATTCCATACATTGGCAGGTCTTCCCATCACAATCTCATACAGGGAGAGACATGTCCTCGATTGCACAATTGTGCGCATTGACAGTAGGGCTACAGGTAGAGCGTCGGGCCATTTCAAGTTACTCTGGGCACATATTTTGTCCAGTTTATTTTTCAAAATTCCGTATTGACATTCTACAAGACCGGCACTCATAGGATGTCTAGATGAATGGAATCGCTTATCAATTTGGAGACCTGCACAAATTTGTAGTATTACAGCAGCTATGAAGTGTGGTCCATTATCAGACCATATAACTCGTGGCAAACCGAACCTGGGAAAGTATTCCTTTAACATGGATTTTGCTGTAGACATGGCTGAACAGTCTTTGAGGGGATAAACCTCTATCCATTTACTGGATGTACAGACCACTACAAGTACATACGTATAGTTCTGGCATTGTTCCATTTCAATGAAGTCGAAGTGAATTACTTCGAACAGCATTGAAGGAGGGCCAAAACTTCCTATTGGTGTTGCGGTTCCCTTCCCAGTGTTATGTTGTAAACAGGTCATGCAATTTTGAACCAATCTCCCGGCAGTTTTTGCAATATTGTCATTGGTGACAATATTTGCCAAGGTGCTGGCAAATGTTCTTTGCACAAGCATGTGTTGGACCGTGGGCCATAGTAACCATTGCCATAACACATGCATTTGGCAACATCCATCTACAGTTTTCTTTGTCCACCCAACAACCCTCGGGATCTAATTCTGCTCGACCCTCGGACCATTGTTTTTTTTCCTCAGGATTAGCCCCTGCTTATATTTCTTTTACAGTTCCAATTCCATCCTCTATCATACAGGACACTCTTTATGTTGACATGACATACATTTTTGTGTGTAAATCAGTGGCAGTTTGTTTTGCAATCCTGTCCCAAAATGTGTTTCCTTTTCCTACGTCACATATTATTTTGTTATGGGCATTACATTTTATTATTGCTAATTGCTTAGGAAGTGCAGGTGCTGACAACAGTCTTATTATTAAAATGCCATGTTGAATTTTGGTTCCATGAGATGTCAGAAACCCTCTTTCAGCCCATAATCGGCCAAAGTTGTAGAGCACCCTAAAGGCGTACTGACTGTCAGTATATATGTTTAGGCTAAGGTTTTCAGAAATTTTGCATGCTCTGGTTAAGGCTATTATTTCCACAGCTTGTGCTGAGTTATGTGGGATTCGTTTAATTTCAACAATGGTTCTCAATGTGATAATGGCGTAGGCAGCAGTTGATGTGCCATTTGGTAATTTAAAGCAATTCTCCATCTGGCTCTTTCAGAGGTGTATCTGTTAGATCAATTCTACCTTTTGTTTCTTGCTCAGTTACAATTAAGCAATCATGTAGCAATCTCTCCTCATTTTTTTCCTTCACTTGGGAGAGGCAATAATTCAGCCGGATTCAAAGAGCAATCTCTTAATTTGGATATGCGATGCAAATGGAATCAGTTCATATCTTGTAATCGGGCAGAAGTGGGATGTTGCGTCTGTTTTCTATTTAGTAGAACATCTACTGAATGGGGTACCATCACGGTTAAAGAGCGACCTAAGACCATCCCCTCGGTTTGTTTTACTGATGTGGCAGCAGCAGCAACAGCTCGCAAACAGCGTGGCAAACCACATGCAACAGGATTCAATGTGGAAGAAAAATAACCGCACAGTTGATTCTTCCCCCAGTGTTCCTGAGACAAAACAGCCAAAGCACATTCATTCCTTTCATGTATGAACAACATAAAAGACATCATAATTTGTTGTGCCAAAAACTAGAGCTGAGCATATTGCTCTGAGCAGGTCAAAAGCTTCTTGACATTCCAGGTTCCATGGCAGAGGTAGGGTAACATCCTTTCTTGTCAATGCCACCATGGGTTTTACAAACATTGTGAAATTCGGAATCCACTGTCTACAATATGAAGCCATGCCTATTAAAGCTCGGACTTCCTTTTGCGTATTTGGACTAGGCATACCAGAGATGCTTTCTATTTGTTCTGGTGTCAATCTCCTTCCCTCCTTTGATAGGAGGCAGCCCAAATAGGCCACCTTCTCTCGACAATACTGGAATTTCTTCAACAAAGCTTTATGTCCATGTGCTGCTAAATGTGTCAATAACAAGACTGTTCCCTCCCTGCAAATCTCCTCCGAGTCTGCTCCTATGAGCAGATTGTCAATGTACTGCAATAAAGAGCAACCTGATGGTAAAGCAAGCATATCTAGCTGTTCTTTTAATGCTCTACTGCAAATGCTTGGGCTTTCATTGTAACCCTGTGGAATTTGTGTGAAGGTGAATGAGCTTCCTCCTAACGTGAACGCAAACAAGTATCTACTGTCAACATGTAACGGAATGCTAAAGAATACATTCTTCAAGTCAATCACACTAAAATGCATTGCAGAGGCTGGAATCATAGTCAAATTTGTGGTGACATCGGGAACTAGAGAGAATCGTGGAGCAACAATTTTATTTATCACGCGTAAATCAATTATAAAACGGTACAGGATTTCATTACCTCCTTTCCTGTAAACAGGAAGAATCGGGCTATTGCAAACACTTCCCTATATTTCTTCAATTACATTTCTATTAATCAAATCAGATACATTGCTCTTTAGGGCTTGCTCACCTTCGGTCGAAAATTTGTATTGCGGAATGCGTGGTAATGCAATTCCTTCTTTCAAAACAACTTTTACTGGCTCTTTTTTCAGAATGCCTACATTGTTATCATTTATTGCCCATATTCTAGTCAGTACTTTACTAAATTCAGTTGGCAAAGGTAAAGACATGAATTGCGATACAGGAGTTTGTTGTGGCGAAATGGTCAAGTACACTCCATCAGTGGAACAATAAATTACTGCATTCAGTTTCCTCAACAGATTCAATCCTAGCAAATTCTTGCCGCAATTCGTCGTCAAAAGAAATTGTCAAGATTCAGTGAATGGACCTAGTGGGATGGGCACTGGCTGTGAAACTGGATTAATTACTGGTGTACCTGAGAACCCTACTGAAACATTGCTATGCCCTGACAGTGGTATATCTGGAACCCGCTGATGATCAATTGAACATTTCTGTGCACCTGTGTCCACTAGAAAAGTATGCTCCCTATTCCCAACTTTAATTTCTACATAGTGCCCTTTCTGATTAACGGGAATAGGCACTGGTTCCAAACCCTGCTTCGGGCTGTCGAAGGGGAACAGTATATTGTCTGATGTAAAGTCTCCAGAATAGTATGCATTGGAGGGATTATCAAAAACATTTGCACTATTTACTGAATTCTGCTGCTGGTTCTGGTTAACCTGGTTATCTTATAATTGTGCATTGAATTGACTTCGATTAGGATCCCCTCCTCCTGGTCGACCTCTAAACGGTCTTCTTGAAATGGTTCCATTTAATTGCTGCAGATGCAGGCATTGTGCTCACCAATGGCCTTCTTGTCTGCAATAGGCACATTGATGTATACCTTTCGGACCCCCATGTAAATTGGATGCTAATGCAAATTGGACACTTGAAGGAGCATTCCCACCACTTATATTTCCTCTGGCTGCCTGTTGTAGCAACACTCTAGTTTTTAAGTCTCCCTTCTTCCTTACTTCCTTATCTTTTTCTGAATTCACTCGGTTTTCATAATATTGAGCCATGTGTAATACTTCAGATTGTGACTTAGCTTGCCATGCACTTTCAGGTGTCATCATTAATGTCTGGATCTCCGGTAGCAATCCTCGCCCAAATGTATCAACAAACAATCTCTTCTCGAGTTCAGTGCTTAAATCCTGACCACTAAAGTCTGCAAAGACTTCCTCAAATCGGTTAAAAAATTCTGTTGCATCTTCCGATTGACCTTGTAAACAAGCAGTTAATTTATCCCAAATAATTCTTTTTTCAGGCTCTAAAGTTTTCAATTTTGATGCTATCCGCGAGGGCAGCGTTAAAATGATTTGTGGAGGCTTCTCTCCAGCCTTTCTTTCACTATCAATTCTAATCAAGTTCTCCTATGTATCACCTAACACCGGAGCATCATTTATATTTCTAATTTGTTTCCATATATCAGCAGGAAGAATCACAGGGGACAATAAATCACTATCACTCAATGTAAAAACAGATGAATTCAAAACAGATTCAATTTCCTTATAGAAACCAGCAGGATGTTTCCTCATATCAGGGACTGTCTGTTTTATAGTATTCACTTCTTGTCTGGGAAAGGGGACAAGTACAAACTGTGCAATATAATGGGCCTCTATTGTACATGCTGGAGCCTGTCCTGCGGCAGGAATCTCAACCTTCAGAATAAACGTGGGAGGCACCTCTCTCATAGCAAGTGCAAAGTAGGGGGCTCTGAGTCTGAGCGTCTATTAAGCAACAAAGCTAAATCAAAGGACAAAGAAGCAGTTCCTGTGTCAGGCAAAAATGCTCTTTTATAAATAGTCATCAAATCAGCAGGACAACAAACTTTATTTTTCATACACTCGTCCAAAAAATATTCCACCATAACCTGTAACACTTTTCTCTGCATTTCCGGTGAATATTGACTAAAAGTATCATGCACCTCAATCGGAGAAATGGTAGCATCCGTAATCCATCTGAGCGCATCTCGTGTGCAAATACGCATCTCTTCACTAACAGGTTTCACCGGCGGAAGAAATCGTTTCTGAACATATGACATATGCAGTTCACGCTTATTCATTATGTCTTTATGCAATCGATCAAGTTCTCGTTTGAACACAAATATACGTTCTACATGCTCACGTATTTTCACCGCACTATCTCGTGAATGGGAAAGGACAATCAAATCACAAAGCTCCTGCAGTACAACTCGATCAGTTAAATCACTCCATACTTTTACAAGATATTCACCCATATATTCTAACAATACCTGCTGTTCACCATTACCTCTGTGATCAGATATGGAGCTTTGTACAGCCACTTCATTGCCATAATCAATATATGTCTTGGACCACTGTTTCAGTTCTTCTTTTCGCTCTTTACTAATCGTACTATGAGTCTGTCTAATACTTCCTTTTTCAGGCCCTAAAGATGCAGAACTGCTAGTTAAAGCATATAACACATGCTCTGAAGGGGGCAGAGGAAATGATGTCATTGGTGCAGATGGGATGGTTACTGCAGGTGCAGATACAAGCGTGGGAAAAGTGGCAGTAATGGATACATAGGGAGCCGGTACAACTGGGTCAGTACTCGGATGTCCATTTCTTCGCTCATTCATATCTTATTTATTAATTTGTCTGATGTATGCAAATCCTGTGAAGGGTATATTTTCTTTATATCTAATTGGAAGGCCCTATCCATACTTCGAATGGCTTCTGTCTGCTTCTGTTGATCTTGCACTAGCGCTTTCTCTCCACTTGACATGTGCCTACGTGCATGTTTCTCTCTACTTTTCAAGTGTTGATTCGCTTCCTTCCTCCAGTCCCTAACAGCGTCAAACACTGCGGGTCTGGTCTTCTTTTGCAGCAGTACTGATTCTAAATGCTATATTTGTGCCAGCTCGAAGCTCCCATTATTAGGCCCCTGAAGGTCTGATACACGTCTGGTCTGCCTATGCCAAACTGCATTAAATACAATGGCCCCAATACCATACTTAATGTACATCTCATACGCAGGTGACCCTTTGGGTGACACGACCAGACCAGTTTACCAAAGATTGTCTACCA
Source organism: Ambystoma mexicanum (assembly GCF_040938575.1). Taxonomy (NCBI): domain Eukaryota; kingdom Metazoa; phylum Chordata; class Amphibia; order Caudata; family Ambystomatidae; genus Ambystoma; species Ambystoma mexicanum. The sequence goes on along the minus strand of NC_090935.1, from coordinate 1,020,550,500 downwards.
CAGTGGAAAAATCTCACTAGACAGGAAGACAATGTCAGAGGCATGGTTAAATCTTACCTCTCTTACCTGGGTGTTTGTACTTGCAAGTGCAACACTCAACCAATATCAGGACGTTTAAGAATAGGATCGGGGTATGACTCACCTGATCAATCAATTTGTCACTCAGGACGCAATTCGGCCGTATACAGGCCCAACCAAGAATCATCTCGACCAGCATGTCTGGCTCAATCTGCCTCGATTCCAAAACCCTCGCCTTGATGCTCTCTGGCCGCTGCTCATCGATCAGAGATCGGTGTACAGATCTGCGGAGGAGTCTCTAATCACTTCTGCAGGAGCGCCCCAAACACCTTCTGATCCTGATCCGACAGCTTCATCCTCGACTCGTCTTTGCCTTCAACATACGCGATGGAGCATCACATGTAAGGTCCCTATTCAGGCGCCATATTTGTTAGACCATATATGGAATAAAGGCACCATAACCATATACTAAATGACACGCCAGTAGCGAGGTGTGTTTCCCATACAAGTCTGGTTTTCTTCAAAGTATCTCGATCGGCCGATCGGGTCACAACACCTCACGATGTGTGCTCTCAAACACTGTGAGAGGAGAGAGAGTGAGCCTCGGCAAGGCAGCAACATATATACATATCACATCATCATTGTACAGCATTGCTCAGACTGCCCATATACATGTCATACAAGCTAGGGTTCAGTAATTGACAGTTTATGCATAGATTTCATTCAGTCTAAACAATCAGTATTTCTAGCCGAGGTTGCAGAGACAGCCTACTGTTATGGTGAATGCGGGGCACTGGCACAAGGAAGGTTATCATGTTCCTGCGAGGATACATTCCATAACTACGTTCCTGGGCTAAGGGTCAGACAGTTCTAAAGCAGAGAAAAAACCATCTTTCATGAAGGAGCACCACTAGTTGCATATAATCCTTATTTAACTGCTCTCTACAATAGCGTTGGCAAGACAAGCTGGCACCTGGGCCTCTGATTAGCCGCAGCGCTTGTACAGCTTCAAGGCTTTACCGAATAATAAAACAATGTATTTCTGCAGGGTTTCACATTACTGTCTAAACAGGATTCAGAGTTCAAGCTACGGCCTTGCACAATGTATGAGTCTGAAGCACAGAATATAGTTTGCAAAGCGTTACAAGGAAAAAAGAAAATGGCAGACAATTACAAAATGGATTCCCACTGGTCACATTTAGGCTTCATGGTTTGCGGTGTTCGTTGCATGATGCAATTTGCTTATGGCCAACATACATAACGTGTCATTCAGGCTGGGCAATTACATTACAGTTTAACAAAGACACTGCTGGGACAGCATAAGGGGGCCAGGTAAGGTCTCTGCTGAGTCCATCAAGGGGGTCCCTAGTCAGCTTCTAATCTCCTGGCTCCTCTGCAGGTTAGGCCTCTCACTGCTACTGCTGGGATGTTCTTCCGGATTTTGACAGCAGATCACCTCCGGAGTTAGTGGAAAGAGTCGTGATCTGAGGTGGGGATACTTAGTTAAAGGGCAAATGACATCACAAATGTTTCATAGTTCCCGCAGAAGGGATCGGTTAATGTTCAGTCATTTGTTAACCTAATATTTTTCAGTGAATCACATAAGCCTCATCAGGTGTCTGTGTGTCATTCCTATGCAAAGATACTGTTCTTTTTCATTTACTCCAAACGATAGTAGTGAGAATTTTTAAATGGTGAGAAGCAGTTAACTTTCACCTTTTCAGATATCCTACCATGACTATTGTGCAACAAATATTACCCATTTTTCATGATGAAAACCATTTCTCCCATTTAATACAATGGACAGTCATACCCACTCATTGAACCTGGCCCCCATCTTCCTGAAGCACATGACATCGTGGAGGTCTGTGTTTAGATTAGCCTGCACATCCCAAAGGCTAATGACCAGCTAATGCATGTTTTATTGTGGCTTGTGGGACCTGAGGTCATAAAGGCAGGGAAACAGGCCTCCTTTATCTTGTCCAGCCTTCAAATTTGATCTCTAACGGAATTTAAAGTTGTATTTTTAAGAGAAGGCACTTGATGGATGAAGGGAGCCAGACCTAAATCCCACGACAACAGGGCCTTGGAATCCAGTTTCACATGTGAAGAAATCACAAGCCGAGAGAAAAAAAAACAATGGCAAGAAACACAGGGTCTTTCAAAACTCAGCCGTACATTGCCTTTTAACTTCACATTTCACTTTAAAATGAACTCTTGAAAGGCACACAAGTTTAACATGCATAAGTGTCACTGCAAAGTTGTTCCCTGCATCTGGTGGTTAAATGAGAGCATCATAACTAAATTTAAGAGGCTTTAGTGCACCTCTGGCTCTGCAGATTTTCACTTCAGAGACAAAATTGAAATGTCATTCTGTTGCATTCTGCCATGAAAGCCTTCCATTTTAAACCCAGTTCAGCATCCCCTTATAGATTCTGTACACTGTTGTTTCCTCTGTGATGGGCTCAAGATGGTCAGAAACCAAGTTCATATTTGAAAGTCTTGCACACATTTTGAAGAGCATATTTTTAGTTTAAAGGTAAAAACAGAATTACTCATTTTATAAAATGTTCATGACAGAAAGCAATCTGTCTCACTGCAACTGCTGGACACAATGCTGTCATCCCATTGAGGGTTCTGTTTACTGTTGTTTCTGAGAATGTTATTTCGGCTCTCCAAGAATTTGTCAACCATTGCCATGTGTTTTTCCATTATGCAAGGCAGTTGGCATTTTTAAGTATCTTGATGTTTTGATGCCCAATTTCACTCCTTTTTACCTTGCTTACATAAGCCTTATATCCCACATTATTTCAGCGCAGATCTTTTACTTATGGGCATGTCCCCCACTGACTCTGGCCTTTTATTCATGGCATCCAGGTGCTATTTCACTTCCTGGAACTTTGATGTATTTACGCAGAGAGAAGAGCTAGGAAAGAGTGGTGTGTCCATATCACAATGCCCGGGTTCGTCCCAGGAATCTCCTTTGAGCGCGCCTGCTCTTGGGTTTGTTACAGGACTCTCCTTCAAAGCACGCCTGCTCTTTTCCTGGTCCTGATGGAGTGGTACTCTGGTAGGCCCTCCACTCTTTTCGTATTTTTATTTCTCCGTTAGTTCTTTTTTTTCCAGGACCTCTCCCATTCTGGCAGTTCCATGTCTGGCCTGTAGAGGCAAGGAGTTATTTTATCCACCAAGAAGAAAAGAGAGATTACATATTTCATACAATATTATTTTATTTGGTCAGGAAGTGAAAGATTGACAACAAAACAGACAAGAGACACCTCACAATATATACTAAAAAAATATTCTTACATGCCAATCACTAATCATTTCAAAATAAGGATAATTGCTCTAATCCCCGTAAATGTAGGATTCTTTGTCGAGGTTCCAATTCTTTTACCTTTACTCTTCAGATGGTTCAGGAGCTCTACCCTCACTGGGTTCTTCAATCAGTCATGCCTAGGATGACAGCTCTTAAACTGATTGATGTGAATCCATTTCTCTTCCGTTTGTTCTCCTTTAGGGATGCAAATCTTATAGGTGAAAGGTGAGATTTTATCTGCAATTTCAAAGGTCCCAAGCTAGGAGTGGAGGAACTTCCACTCTTTGGTCTGGTTCCTTTGAAAATTGTAAAAGTAGACCCTGTCTCCTATTTGGTACTCTTTCTTAGTGGTCTTTAAATCGTAGTGCCTTTTCATCACCTCTGCCGACTTTTCTAGATTTTGCTGAGCATACACGAAAGCCTACTGAAGGTGTTTTCGAAGATTCTCAATGTATTCATCGGTTGTGGACTCTTTGATCAGGGTTTGCTCTTGAGTCATCACCTCATTGCTAAATTGACTTCCTTGGTCCAACTCAATCCTTTGGGGAAAGCTGAAACATGAGAACATGGGATGGATCGTCAGGGCAGCAGCTGTTTCTGACTTGCAATTTGGGGCCAGGAGACATTCCACCCACTTGGTAAACAAGCATGTCACTGTTAACATGTACTTGTTTCCTCTAGAGGAGCGAATCACGGGCCCAATGAAATCTACTTGCAAATCTGACCAAGGCAGTGTCATCCCCCTTTTCTGTAGGGAGCTTTGTGTGTGAGGGAATTTTGCTGAAATTGAGCACACACAAAACACCCCTTCAAGTATTGGTCGAGGTCCTGACCCATATGTGGTCAGTATGCGACCTCCTGCAAGATTTCCAAAGTTGTATGAAACCCCCGATGACCGGCTGTGGCCGCGTCATGGGCAGGACTTAACATCAGACTTCGGAATGAGTTGGTACCACCCACTGGTAAAATCTAGAGATGGATCTCTGTACCAACAAACCGTCTTGGATTTGGAACATTTTGGAAAACTTCATCAACACCTGGAGATCCTCTTTCCCGATGTAATCGGACACAGTCAGAGGAAAATTCACAGTGTCTTTAATGTGTTGATACCATTTCCCAATAATCGGATCCCCTTTTTGTGCCATAATTTGGGCAAGTGTTTGGGACCTGGTGACAGCAGCGACCTGGATTTCCCCCAACAGGGACTCGATCTCTATGAGATCCCTGTGGATGACTCTAGTTTTGGCCAACTGGTCAGCCAAGTCATTTACTGTTTTGTCTGGTCCCTCTATTCTGGAGTGACCTTTGATCTTTTTACAGTAGATGATCATCTCATTAGAGACAACTAGATCATAAATGGCTTGTATTAATTTCCCATGCTTGAGTGGTTTGTTATTTACACACAGCATGCCTCAATTTTTCCAATTCATCAGGTGTTCCACAAAACCATTCCTGACATAATCTGAATAAGTGATTATGACCAGTTTGTGGAGTTGGTGTTGCACAGCAGTGAGGATTGTTTTATATACCGCCATCAACTTTGCCACCTGTCTACTTCAGGGACCGATCTTGTACCCAGTGGAGGGCTCCAGAGCATCATTCACCCAGGCATTTCCAACTCCAGCCACCAGTTCTTATTCCCTGTTGTTGTCAATGTGATAGGAGCACCCATCCACATAAACTGTGGGTATTCCCCTGGCAACTGCCTTCCTCATAGACTTTGTGCAGGGAAGTAAGGTACGCCTTCATGTTATCTTGGGTTTTTAAACTTTCATCATCAAGACAGTTTTCTTGAGCACCATCATGCAAGTCAGCCAAACCTTGCGCAAGGGGATGCTTTTTGGTTTGGCCATACCTGACCTCCACAGGAAAGCCTTGCATGGTCAGAATCTAGGAAGTAATTATAGAATTACTCATGTTCCCGGTCTGGATTCAGCCACTTTGGAGATATTGCCTGGGCTGGTGAGAAGTCTTGACAATGATGTGCTCCCCCTGGATTAACGGGTGGTAATTTTTTAATGCCCACACCGTTGCCAAGTGTGCCTTTTCACAATAATTGAATTTTTCCTTCCCAGAGGACAAAGTCTTACTCGCATACGGGATGACTTTGTTGACCTTGTCGTGCTTTTGGTATAATACTGCTGTTAAGTAAGTATTTGGGAACCCCGTCTCCAGGACAAACCCCTTGTTTTTGATGGGATAAGCCAAACAAGGCTTCGCCTCAGTTGTTTTACTGCCTCTGCTTGCTCTGGACCCCACTCCCACTTTAGCCAGGCCTTTAGTAAATGGACCAAGGGTCTTGTGACTTCTGTGTAGTCCTCTATGAACTTTCTACTATAATTAGTAAGTCCAAGAAAGCTTCTTAGTTCAAGCAGAGTCATTGGGTCTTTTAATTTCAGTAAGGCTTCCACCTTTTTTCTCCTGGGGACTGAGACCTTCAGGGGTGATTTCATGCCTAGGAAGTTCATATGGGTCTTACACCACTGCACCTTCTGGAAGGACAGTTTTGCTCTGGCTTTCTTCAACTGGGTCAGAATACAGCACATTTCAGCTATGTGTTCCTCTACAGTTGAGCTTTTGATTAGAACATCATCTACATATGCCTGTTAAACCATATTCACATAAATACTTCCTTTTTATAAACATTGGCCTAAGCCATTTTGCATTTGCATTAAAAACCTATGCTTAACTAGATCTAGACAGAATTGACTTTGCCGCCATTTTGGAAAACATCTGCCATTTTGATTCTGACTCTTGCTCTCTGTTCATAAATGATTAACCATGTTTTCAGCTGCCAGGGCAGACTGACCTTTGAGCCTATATCAACACTAGAGCTGCCCAGAGCAGACTATTTGTTCTGTGCATAGATACCTTGTAATCAAAATAAACTCTCATTCAAAGTGTTATCTAGGTCTACAGACTCATTCTCCCTCAAACAGTGACATACAATGCAAAATAACTAATGCTGTGAGTTTTGGAAGAAATCCTTTGTGCATTTCATGGAACAGGACTTATCCTAAAGCTCAAGAAACAAGGAAAGCTCTACACAGCTCGATACAACAAAGTTTGCCAGTATCTTTAAGGAACCTTGGAGCCACAGTGAACTTCAATTCAAAGTGTTGTCTGCATCACTAGCATCAGCCATATACAAGCATCAGAACTGAATGGTAGACAAACTAAAACTATGTGCCTTAGCAATAATCTAATGAATTTGTTTCTTGAAACTAGGATTAACCTAAGCTGGAGAACCAACATCACCATTGAATCTTCAAGGATAGGACAACATGTCAAAAGTGTATACTAATATTGTTATATTTGTTATATGAACTGGGCACAAACCCAAATTTGTAACCTATTGGTTTAGAGAAGACCAGGACTGTGTATAAATGCAGCATGGTTTGTGATGACCAGTACTCACTCCCCTCACAGTGTCTGCTGGTACACACTGCGAGGCACTTGAGAGCCAGATAGCTATCTGCTTTGATATTTGAATCTGTACAGAATAAAGTTATATTCATAACTTTGACTTTGTGACTGGCGGATTCAATTTTTGGTGGTACTAAGCCACGATATTCCTTGCTGATCTATCAGGCCAGGTTTCTCCTTTTACCCAAGTCTGGCATGGCCTTATACAGAAAGATGTTAAATTTGTTGCTGGAGTTTATGTATTCAAAGGGGGTTCAGGTCTAATTGTATTGCTGCCCCCCTAAGGTAAATGCAAGCGTGTACTGCTCTTCCCTACCAATGCATACTGTCTAGTAATCATGGGTCAGGTCAATGGTGGTATTCACCTTTGACCCTTGGATCTGGGCCAGTCCCTGATCGATGTAGGGAAGAGGCCATCTCGACATGTGGACCCACTGGTTTAACTCCTTAAGGTCTGCACAAAGTCTCCATTGGCCATTGGGTTTGAGTATTCCCTATTCCCAGTAACAGGTTATTAAAGGTACTGTGGACTGGATGAATTATCCCACAGAATGCTAAGTTCTTTCTAATCTCTGTGAGTGACTCCATAGACGTGAGAAGCAACCGATATTGCTTCACGAATACAGGGGCCATCCCAGGGTCCGTGGTATGGAGGTGGAATGTATGTTGGTGCGACCACAGTCGTACAGTCATTGGCAAAGATTTCCTGAAAATCCCAAAACACCTGTTTCAGCTTCTGCTTTTGCTCCTTTGTCTCACAGGCATCAGCAAGCTTGATTTGTTCCTCAACCATCTGCCTGAAGCCTGGAAATACCTCAGGTTTTGCAATTTCTGCAGTATCCTCCAGTTGAGTGAAGAGATCTCTGGTTATGGTGTTGGCCTGGACAGGAGGTTTCAAGGAGGGAAGGTAGTCACTGTTGACTTGAAATACCACCTCATCCTTCCTGATGTCAGAGGTTACATCTTTCCCACCATAAGGGCAGGAAGAGTACACCAAGAAATTCCCCCGTTGCCTGGTGAAAATCTTTTCCAGAAGTATACCGCCATCACCGTGGTAACAGTCATTTGGAATTGGCCCCATGATCTCATTCCCTAAGTCAATGGAAAAATGTTGGTCATCAACCCCCATTCCAATAAATGTTTCTGCGCCCAAAGTGATACTTCTATGGTCGCTATTACCCACCAATATTTGAATGGTGTCATGTTCTAGGTCAACTAGTGGTTTCAGGTTCATATACAACCCCTGATGTTGGAGGTGATTCAAATTTATAAAAGCATCCTGGTTTTTGAGGTTCTGTCCTCACTTAATTTTTAGGGGAATTGTGAATTGTCATACTAGTGCTGGATGGTGATAGCTTCTCCTGTTTGAACTTCAACTGCATATGGCAGCAATTGGGCTGACCGAAATGCTTTCTCAGGAATGTCAAAGCCCATGGGGTCACACCCCAGTTGGGACCAGACTTTGTAATAGATTAGGTCCAAATTAATTTTCAAATCTATTGAGAATGTCACTGCCTAAGTAAAATACACAGGGGACATCTCTCACAACCCAACAATTATGTGTTATGCTTTTGTCGCCAATGGAAATTATTAGAGTGCACCTGCTAGGCAGGAGATATTTGGAATTGGGAGTTTCCAGCCCCATTTCCCACTTATCAATCAACTTAAATGTGGGAATGTTCTGATCTTTTTGGAGTTTCCTGAATAATGCTTCACTGATGAAGCTTTTTCCATTATTCAGGCATACTCTGGCGAGAACATGCCCCCCTTATTAACATGAATGGGGAGGAAAAGCTGTTCACCCTTTTTCTGGATATCAGCCAAACTTTGAGCTTGTTTTTCATCATCTTTTGTCATGGGGTTTGTGTTTTCTTCAGATTGTGGATCGGAATAACATTTCAGGGTATTTCCTTCCAGTGTGGAATGCTACTTACAACTGCAAGGAAGGTTGATTTTCAAAAATACAGAAGGTTTCCCATCACCAGTTTGTTCTCCTACAGAGATATCAGTGATGTTGGGGACTTGATTGTTCCTAAAGTGAAATTCAATTTGGTCAGACCATTGTTCAATCATGTGGCATGTGCCATTCAACTTTGTGCTTTGTTTCAATTTTATTGGCTGGTTAGTCTGGGTCCAGAGAACCTTGTTCGCACAGTCAATCAGGGGTGATAGCCTTCGGAGGAGGTCATTCCCCAGGAGACAAGGTGTGCCCTCTGGAGTGATGACTATCACCCCGTGTTTCACCCTGTCACCCAATTTTGATCTCCAGATTCACAGTCTCTGCAACGGAAATATCATTTCCGTCAAAACTTTGGAGTTGTACAGGAATTTGTAGACTCTCCACCTTCCTGAATTCATTTGGTCAAATGCCTTTTGGGACAGAAGGGTGGCTTGGGATCCTTTATCCACCAACGCTGAAAATGCACCTTGAACCTGTACCTTGAAGGAGGCATAACATCTGCCTTCTCTCTCCTCAAGGGGGCAAAGGAAACGTGCATTTTGGGCCAGCTTGGCAGTTAATTTCTTTATTTTGAACTCCAGCACTATGTGATCTTGGGCAGCTTTCTGTGTCAGAGTCTGGGAATCTGTAAAGAATATTTGGCAGCCAGATATCTGTGGGATTGTGGCTCCCCTTTTTCCTCTGATTCTCTGCTGTCCTCCTTTTCCTGGAGACAGTAACTTGAACTGGTTTGGGGGGAGGATCCCTCATTGATTTCAGATTCCTATGGGTGACAGTTTTGGGATTCCAAAAGTGGTGGTTCTGGGTCAGTCCCCTTACTTACCCAATCTGGGTTAGGGTCTTTTGGGACCAATTTCTCCTTGGGAGGAATCCCCCCATCCCTGAAAGAGAAGATTTTCTTCCCTGAATTCTTCCAGGGATTCTTCCCATTCAAACCGTATGGCATGGCCTTTTCAGGGGTAGGAGATTTGGGATCAGGTTCAGACGTTTCTAGGGGCTTTTCATGGGTGAGAAAGAAGGTTTCCTCCAAGCTCCATTCCCCCTGAACCTCTTCCTCTGGAATCTGTTGGTTGTCGGGGTTAACTTCCCATCATTGCTCCGGGCCCCAGACCCTGGGTTTGAGCTGTCCTGGAAAGCCATGCTCATTTGAGGGCCCTTCTGAGCCCTCACCATGCGACTCTTGTCTTCGGTCAGACTCTGGACCTGGTGCTCCAGTTGCGACATCCTTTCCGGTTGGTATGAGGGTCTAGAGTCATATCTTTTTTGGTCTTGGGAAGAGTAGCTGTCCCTTCTCCCAGAGAAGCTTGAGTATTGAGGGTTCTCCTCGTAGGATCCATCCTTGGTCTCCCTTCTCCCTGATTTGGGGGTCTAGAGTCCTGAAAGCGGGGAGAGAGAGGAGGATTGTTCTGTATGTTGGGGTTTGGAGGGTTCCTGGGAAAGAAACTTAAGTTAAAGTGTGGAATATTTCTTCCTTCCTGAAGGAGGTTTTGAGGGAGGTTTTGTAGAAGCTTGGAGGAATGTTTTGAGGGAAGTTTCCTGGAGCCATACTTACCTGATTGGACCCCCCCCCTTGTGCCAGGGGAGCCCATACATACTCCAAGATGGTCTGTTCCCCTATTACCTCAGGCTAACATAAGTGGCAGAGTCTGGTGAGGCACCACCTAATTAGGATTGATCAGAGGGTCTCCTCTGCCTCTCATTTGGTATACTAGAGTGAGGAGTATTTTTAGGCCCCCCCATTTCCAAGTCCAAAATGGGGATATTCTTCACCTCTGCCATCTTCACAGCAGCAGCTGTGTTGGATGGTTGGTATTTTTGGGATTATTTTTGTTTTCAACTGGCTTTTGGACCTCATAGATCCAGGTAGCCTGTTCTATTACCCAATCCATGGTCCTTTTCTAATGGAAGACCCTAACCAGTTGTGTCATTATATATTTACGGAGGGCATGAAAATAAGTATGAATAAACTCCCTGCTATTGGTGCACACTAGTCTAGAGGTCTGGGCAAATACCCGCTTTAGTTCATGGACAAACTCTCTAGGTGCCTGGTCATCTTTGATGATTTTGATCCTCCAGCCCAGCAAAGAAGCTGGAGTATTCCTGGGGGAATGTCCACTTGACAAACTCCATGGAGTTGTGGTCATTTTTGATGCCAAACAATGTCATCATCTGGTCATACAGATCCAGATAATCCCATATTGAGTATTTTGCATTTTTGTGATAGGGAGTCATGAAGCTTCTCGTGGTTTTTATTTGCTGAATTGTGACTTTTATGAGAGTTCTATTTTGTTTGGAAGCCTTCTTTTTCACTGCACCTGAGGCCATTCACCCTCCGACTCAGAGCTGCTACTATTTGTGGTCCACTCCCTATCCTCTAGGTGCTCCCTGGCTCCCTGAGACTGAGAATCCCTCCTAGAATGATGGGGTCTGGTCTCTTCTCCCCCTGTGGTGCTGTGGGTGCTCTAGGCCACTTCCCTTGAGCTCTCCCTTTCACACAGGGGAGTACACCTCTTCCTCCTCCCTTCTTCCAGGTGTGGTGGAGAACTCCCCCATCCCTCTGACTGGGTGAAGGTTTTGAAGATGCTCTTTTGAGGCCTGGACTCTGATCCCTCTCTAGCTGCAAAGCAGACAAAGTGGTCCCTTTGTAGTTTATGTTTCTGCCAGTCTAACTCCCTAATCCCCTTATTATAGGTGCCCTCCTGGTCAGAAATGTCTGCTAGTGTATTTTCAAATCTGGACAAAGAGGAATATCCATCAATATCTTCTAGGGACCTGCCTTCCGGCCCAGTTGCACTAGGTCTGATGACGTCCAGCTGCCTCATGTTTCCCTGTTCTTGTAAACTGATAGGCATGAAGTTAGAAGCAACCTGTGCATAGAATGGGGTGAGTTGGCTTTAGGCCCCTGGTGAAGAGGACATCCCATTGGGGTCAGAGTCTGCCTTTCCATCGCCTAACTGTTCTGGGTGCCTCGAAGCCAGATTGTATCTAGCCATTTCCATCTCCAATTTCTCTGCTTTATCTTTCTCAGACCCAATCTCTTGGTTTATGGAGGCCTGAGCTTTGAGCTCTGCTGCCATGGCTTGAGTAGCTTCTATGAACTTGATTTGTGCCACTACTTGGCCACTGAGACCCTTTTTCTCTTCACCAAGAGACTAATTTTCCCTCTGTGCGGCCTGTATTATCTGGGTCTACTCAGCCCTCTTCTTTTGCACGAGAATAATCTCCTCACTTTGTTTACTTTTGGTCTGTGGCACTTGCTCTAAATCCAATTCTGCTTGCCTCACATGTCCCTTTCATTTTTTATTTTCTACTCTCATGTCAATCAGTTCCTGGAAACATGACTCACATTTCTCCAGGTCTGTCTTTAACTGGCACACTTCCTGGCACAGGGCATTTTTTTCCTGACACAATGTGCTCTTCTATTTGCCGAGGTGATCTCTCTGCCGTTTCATAGTGCTCAAGTTCTGGCGCTCCTGATCAAATTCCACCTGGAAATGTACCTCCTTTATGATCCACTTTCAATTGCTTAATCTGCATTTGAATTGCGCACATGTGCTCTAAGCAGACCCTATTGTGCACCACTTGTTGACTCAGTTTTAGTTGAATCTCTCTCAGGTTCTCAACCCCTTCTTGACAGTCCTCTCTCAGTGCAGAAAATTGGGACTCTTGCTCTAAATTCTTGTTCTGCTCTGCCACTAATTCATCCTTTTACTTCTGAATGATGTTTTCTAATTTTAACTCAGAATCTTGACTCTGTTCCACTTTCTCCTCTACTTCATTTAACTCTCTCTGTGTTTGATCCAAAAGCTCAGATTTATCTTGCACAGAGGCTACCCTCTCCTGGTAGCTTTGTTCCATGATCATCATACGAAGAACATATATGGTGTGAGTTGAGCCATTTTAATTTGCTCATCACTGGTGGTCTGCGTCATATAAAAATCTGTCAGGGTTTGATGAAACAGGCCATTATCCTGACACACATCCATATATATAGAGGTAACCTCTTGCATCATTCTAGATTGCATGCTTCATGATCTTGTACTACTGATTCACCTTTAATGAACAATTTGGATAGAAGGAGCTTCCTACCCATGTTAATTTCTACGGTGCTCATTATGAAATGGGTTCTGCGGCTGAGAGTTTATCTATGCAAGGGCAAAATCTCAACCCTGCTTCTGCTTAGTTTGATTCACAATATTTTATTTACATGCACAGCCTTAAAACCCAAGCGACAAGTTTGGATGGCGCCTTCGCACTGCAATCCAGCATTCTATCCACTAAATGTAAAAATACCTTCAATGACTAGTCTGCTCTGTTGCATTGTCATGGGTGAAAAAGCTTTTCTCAATCACGGTACGAGCCACCAATTTGTCGCAGTTTATTACACGGAACACGCAAGCCAGAGATCTCCTTCCCCTACAATGAATTTGATGCACAATAAAAATGTTTTGATTTTTATACTTCAGATTCTTTTTGAGAAGGCCTCCAACCCATCTCTCAGCCAACCTCCACAAACACCCCATGTCACAATGTACTAGGAACCAGTGCGGTGTGTATTAATAAGATATTTATTAATTTATTATTTAATGTCTGTTTAGAACCAACAAATTATAGCAGCCACCAATATCGTGGCAGCAAAAAAGCACAATGACTTTTGTAAAGCGACCAGGTTACGATATACTGTCACAAATCCTTCCTTTTTAATTACAAAACAGAAGAAGAACAATTCAACACACAATGATAGCACAATGGTTAGGCACTTGCGCTGCGACCCTCAACCCTCTCAAACATCAATAGGACTCGATTCCTTTCAATGGAAGGCAGTGGCAGGGAGTAGGAATACAAGGGGGACATCGGTTTTGGTGTGGGGCCCACAGAAAACATCTGGAAGACAGAAAGGAAAGGTGAAAATTTGTTTGGCACAGCACAATGGAATAAAGGGGTTTACATTATTTGTCGCTATTGCTATAGGAAAGAACTGAAAAGAAGGGAATTCATTCTGCTCACACTCAAAAGATAGGCAGGGCTTTAGAGCATACCAGTCAGCACACAGGAGGGTAATCGGTTTTGGGGATGTTCAACACATGGGCAATGTGAAAGAAAATGGAAATTCCTTTTTACCTCACGCTTCGGAAAGAGGAACGAAAAGGGAAAATCAGTTTTGGGGATGTTGAGCACAATTTCAATGGGAAAGAAAATTCAAATGGGAATTCGTCTTTACCTTACAATGGGAAAATGGGAACAATTTTGTTGGCACCGTACAATGAGACACACATGGAAACAATTTCGTTTGCACCATACAATGAGACACACAGGGAAACAATTTATTTTGTTTGCAGTTAATTATTTTGACTGTACCAGTTCACAAGACACTGGGAAAAGTTGGTTGAATTATTTCGAATTCCAAAAATACAAATCCTGTGAAATCAATGGGGAAATCAATTGATTTACTTAGAGAAATAAACCAAGGATTTACACAGGCAATCAATCCTTTCAATAGGGAATTGCAAACATACACAGGCAAACAAGGTAGGGGATTTTAAAATCTCTAAGGCAATGCTAAACAAATAAAGAGCTTATGCAATCTATGGCTTGGGGGTATTTCTACTTACAGGAGAGGTCTGTGCTGGACATCAGAGGGTGTCAGGACACTTCTGGGAAAGCATAAGGAGGCTAGGCAAGGACATCGCTGAGTCCACCAAGGGGGTCCTCAATCAGATTCTAATCTCCTAGCCCCTCTGCAAGCTAGGCCTCTCACTGCTACTGCTGGAATGTTTTTCCCGATTTCAACAGCAGGTCACCTCTGGAGGTAGTAGAAAGAGTCCTGATCTGAGCCGGGGTTACTTAGTTATAGGGCAAATGACATCACAAATGTGTCATAGTTCCCACAGAAGGGATTGGTTAATGTTCAATACCTCACACCCACCCGTGTGCTGATAGTCCAGAAAATGTGGGAGTGCTTTTGGAAACCAGGGGCGGGGACCCCTCCATCATCTTACTTCGACAGGGGGGCTCAGTCTTGTTCAGAGACCTAGAAATCTCACTGCATGACAAGTGCCCATAATCTCCATATTTTGACAAATATGAAGATATTTTTAACCCTATATTTTTCAGTGAATCACATAAGCCTCTTCAGGTGTCTGTGCATCACTCCTGTGTAAGGATAACGTTTTTCTTCATTTACTCCAGAAATATATCAATGAAAAATGTGTCCCTTGGTGGGCGGCATATGAATCACATTGGGCCCACTTTAATCAACTTTTTATAGTTCTCAAATTCACAAGAAGGGCCTCACTACATTTTCATTAATAACTTTTGAATGTAGGTCTCACAAAAATAGTTTTTAGATGGTGAGAAATCCTACCATGACTATTGTGCGACAGATATTACCAATTTTACAAAATGAAAACCATTTCTCCCATTTTACACAATGGACAGTAAAACCCACTCATTGACCCTGGCTCCTACATTCCAGGAGCACATAACATCAGCAGCGGTCTGTCTTTAGATTAGCCTGCACATTCCAAAGGCTAATGACCAGCTAATGCTGGGGAACAGACCTCCTTTATCTTGTCCAGCACTGAAATGTGATCTCTAATGGAATGTAAAGATGTATTTTTATGAGAAGGCACTTGATGGATGAAGGGAGCCAGGCCTAAATCCCCATGACAACAGGGTCCTTGGAACCTAGTTTCACATGTGAGGTAATCACAAGCAGAGAGAAAAAAAAACAATGGCAAGCAACACAGGGCCTTTAAAAACTCAGCCGTACATTGCAATTTAACTTCACATTTTCAATTTAAAATGAACTCTTGAAAGGCACACAAATTTAACATGCATAAGTGTCATTGCAAAGCTTTTCCCTGCATACAGTGGTTAAATGAGAGCATCATAATTACATTTATAGAGACTTTGGTGCACCTCTGTCTTTGCAGAATGTCACATTAGAGGCAAAATCGAAATGTCCTTCTGTTGCTTTCCCCATGAAAGGCCTCCATTTTAAACCAAGCTCAGCATCTCCTTATAGATTTTGCATACTCTTGTTTCCTGTGTGATGGCTCATGATAGACAGAAACCAAGTTCATATTTGAAAGTCTTGCACACATTTTAATGAGCATATTTTTACTTTAAAGGGAAAAACAGAAGTACTTATTTTATAACATGTTGATGACAGAAAGCAATCTGTCTCGCTGCAACTGCTGGACACAATGCTGACATCCCATTGAGGGCTCTGTGGACTGTTTCTGAGAATGTTATTTCGGCTCTCCAAGAATTTGTCAAACATTGCCATGTGTTTTTCCCTTATGAAAGCCGGTGGGCATCTTTAAGTATCTTCATGTTTTGATGCCCAATTTCACTCCTTTTTACCTTGCTTCCAAAAGCCTTATGTCTCACATTATTTCAGTGCAGGCCTTTTAATTAGGGGCATGTCCCCCAATGACTCTGGCCTTTTCATTTATGTCATCCAGGGGCTATTTCACCCTACATGAGGAGGGGGTCTGGTTGAAGGGGAGATGTCCATCCCTAGAGGAAACTTACTTTCCCACCCAAACAACACCCCTTAAAACCTCTCAGTCTGAAAGTGTCTCTTCTACTCCTGAAATATTAGAACCCAAAGAGCAAAGGGTAAGTAGCGGGCCAAAGAAGAACCTGTGCACCAGGACCCCAACCAGCCCATAAAGCTGGGGGTTACCCAATAGCACTTTAAGATGGAATAGCAGCACCCGTGAGATGGATGGGGATACAGATTAATACTCAAGCATCAAATCAATAATGACAACTCAATGGTTTGGCAAATAGAGTCCATTTAATGGCAAGTACAAAAAACAGGGAGTTTCATGAATATCAGCGGTTGCGTGATCTTCCTTCTCGCTTCACAACTCCAACGAACTTCATAAAAAATACATCATTTACACTAAAAACTCACCATCACTGACGTGTAATGCTTAAAAGTTGGCATGCAATTCTTTTTTCTTTAAATATGTTTTATTAGTTTCATAACTAAGATAACAAAAAACTGGCATCATTGGCAATAGGTCAAGCATATCAAGAGGTAAAGTCCCCAACTCCCCTCCACCCATCCCTCCCCTCCCCTTCCAAGACCACGGTTAGTTCTACGTCCATCATGAGTCCATGCCCGGGCCTGGGTCGCCTTCTCCAATTATCTCACCCTCCTGTGATTCTGGGTGGAGCAGGCGTACTGTTAAGGCCACCCAGCGGTGTAGCTCCTCGCTAGAATCAAGTCTCTGCACTTGGATCGCCGTCTCCTATGTTGCGGTTTCAGCTGTGATTCACTTCGCAAGATCTCCCCACCATAGGGGCATGAGTGGGCTTCTGGGGCTTTTCCACCCCATGGCTATACGCCTTTTGGCCGTTATATATATAAGGTCTTTGAGCTTAGTGAGGGGTTTATTCTCCCTGCTGTGCCTATACCTGCCCAGGATACATGCCGAGGGTTCGTCCACTTCAATGTCAATGTCTGCCACAGCCACTCTCTCCTTCACTAGTTGGCATGCAATTCTATTGGTTCTAGGAAGGTAACTTTAATATAGGTACTCTATCTGTATATGGTAACAGAGTAAGGGGATTTGGTAAACACTATCAGGTGGGGCAACTAAGCCCTTCCTTCAAATTGGCTACTGTAGACGTCACTAAAAGTATGACGTCCAATTGGTTCGACTAACTATCGGACCCTTGATTACTTGGTCCACTATGATTGGGTTGGCACCAACCCCACTCATACTTTTCCATTTTGCCTAGAAGCATGCAGAATAGTAGGCCAGGTGCAGGGTGCCCACCAGCTCCCCTGGCCTCCTCCAATTATTGTTATAATCAATCATCACTTCAGTGGTCATGTGTCAATTATTTCACTGTGGTTGGCCTTGAGACTGCATCTCTGTCTGGAAAAAGTTCTGATATCTTTGCATGGCACTCCGCCATGTGTAGGTGTGAAAGTCTCACTTCTTCTCGCTCCGCTGGTCATGTGATTCAGACACCGTAAATTTGCCTTCATCTCCATGTAATTCGTGTATTTGATTTTCGTTTTGCCCACCACCTGCCTTCTGCTTCTTATCTTGACCTTTCTGAGCAGGATATTCTGTTCTTTGCCTCATTCATTGTAGCTACTGTTCATCTATTTTAGCTGATAGTGGAAGTATACTTACATAACGTGCTTCTTTTGAGGTAGATATTTATAGGTGGTGCTTGCTGCAATCTATCTTACTACTAAGCATAGCAAGCCACACAATTTTCTTAGCTTTCTTGAGGTTCCAAGCATATGTTCATGCATAAACTGGTTGAATATCTTAGCCATGCTCATGGCATAAAATTCTTACATGTGACATTGTCCTTTTACTTTAGGTTTGCGATGTCCCTAATTCATGGCGTTTTGGCTTTTTTTTATCATTCTCAGCTTGTCATATCTTCTTTATGTGAGTCAGTCCGGGTTCTTGTGGCATCATCATTCGTCTTGCATTAAGACCTTTTTGGCTTCTTCAGGGACCGTACTCAGACAATCTTTCATTTGTTGATATAGTTTTCTCAATGGATACCTTACTGTCCATGTTTTCTTAGGTGTAGGCAATTCAATAGGTGCAGTTCTTCTAATTGGTACTGGACAGAGCCCTACTGCAGCTCTCTGCTGGTTTATTTGCTCATCATACATCACATACTTCGCCGTGAATGTTCCTGGTACTTCAAAATGGACATTTGGAGTATGGTCCATGCTTGGGACCTCCTCTACAAACCCACTTTGTGGAGGAACTCTGGATTATCCCCTTTGAAAGAGAAGAATCCCCAGAGGATTCAGGTAAGCAGACCCTCTCTTTCAAAAATGGGGGGTCCCTACCAAAGAAAAATGGGTTCCAAAAGACCTGGAGTGGGACAGGGTAAGTATGGATACCGACTCAGAACAAGAAACTATTCAACCCCAAACATTTGGGCCAGACAGAATGGAAATAGAGGGTGTGTCCTTTCTCCAAACAGGTTCTGAGAACTGTCACCGGGTAAAGTGGACAGCCAAGGAGCCAGGGAAAAGGAGGATTCCCCAACAACACCCATTGTGGGTTGCAAAGTTGTTGTTTTTTTTTACAGATTCCCAAACTCTGACACAGAAAACTGGCCAAGATCTAGCAGCGTTGGAGTTCAATATTAAGAAAATGATCATGGGCTGTCAAATAACTCGCACTTTCTTTGCACCTTAGAGGAGAAGAAGGCTGATTTTATGCACTGGTCCAGGTGCAGGGACAGTGTCAATAATCAGCTGTGGTGGATAAAATACCAAGCCACCCTCATGTTAAAAAATGCCTTTGACCAACTAAACTCAGGACGGGGAGGGCAACCAAATTCCCCTCACACCACTTCCCGTACAACTCCCACATTTTGACGGAAATATTTCAGTCGAAGGGACTGCGGATCCGGAAATAAAAATGCTGGCTGAAACCTCTGGTGATAGTTGTGACGCCAGAAGGCACACCTTGTTTACTGGGGAACGATCTTCTGAGGCGGTTATCACCTCTGATTGACTGTGTAAACAAGGTCCTCTGAACTCAGACAAATCACACTATAAAATAAAAAATGAGCACCAATTATGTAAACCTGACTGGCACTTGTCACACAATTGATCAATGTTCTGAGAATGTAGAGATCCATTTCAAGAATAACCAAGTTCCAGACATCATGGTCATCTCTGTAGAAGAAAAAACGGGTGATGGGAACCCTTCTTCATTCTTGAAAATCAACCTTCCTCCCAGTTTTAATTGGCATTCCACACTGGAAGGGAATAACCTAAAATTTTACACCAGTCTAAAATCAGATGGAACATCGAGTCCCGTGAAAGCAGACAAGTAATAACCTGCTCAAAGTCTGACGGACATTCAGAAAAGGGCGAGCAGTTGTTTTTCCCCATTCAGTAAAAGGAGGGGGGAGCCGGTTCTCGCTATAGTATGCCTGAATAATGGAAGGAAGCTTCATCAGCAAAGAATTATTAAGGAAACTCCCAAAAGAACAGACCATTCCACACATTTAAATTGACTGACAAATGGCAATTAGGTCTGGAAACCCTAAATTCCAAACATCTCCTACCTAGCAAGTGTATGCTAAAAATCTCCATTGGTGACAAAAGCATAGAGCATAATTGTTGAGTCGTGAGAGCTGTCCCTTACGCCTTCTATTTGGGCGGAGATATCCTCAATCGATTCACAATTAATTTGGACCTAATTAATAATAAAGCTTGGTCCCAACTGGGCTTTGACAATACTGAAAAAAGTATTCTGTTCAGCTTAATTGCTGCGTGATGCCATTGAAGTTCCAGTGCGAGAAGAGGTTACCAACCCAGGGCAGGTGCAACACTTTACTCTTCCCCCTCAAAATTAAGAGAGGACAGAACCTCAAACATCAGGATGCGTATATAAATCTAAATTCCCATCTCCAACAACACATTTTGAATTTAAATCCAACAGCTCTAGTAGACCTAGAACACACACCATTTGAATATTGGTGGATAGCAACAACCCTCGAAGTATCACTTTGGGCACAGACACCTTTACCGGAAATGGTGGTTGATGTCCAACATTATTCTATTGATCTAGGTAATGAAATCATGAGACCAATTCCAAACGACAGTTTCGGCCTCAGCGACAGTATTCTGCCAGAAAACATCTTTACTATGCATGGGGTGAATTTCTTGGTGGATTATTCCTGAACCTACAGTGTGGAAGAAGTGACCTGTGACATTAGGGGGGAGGAGGTACTATTCACAGTCAAGGACCACTACTTTGAAACCCATCTACAGGTCAACACTTTCAAAACAGATCTCTCTACCCGACTGGAGGATAACACTGAAATTGCCAAGCCAGAGGTCTTTCCAGGTTTCAATCAGATGGTTCAGGAAAGGATCAATCTTGCTGATGCCAGTAAGACTGAGAAGCAAAGAAAAAATGTAAAACAAGTCTTCCTAGAATTCCAAGATATGTTTTCAGTGGACTCATACGACTGTGTACACACATCCATTCATTCAACCACCATTCCCATGGACCCAGAGATGCTACCAGTAATTGTCAAACAATACCCGTTACCTCTCATGTCCACGCAATCACTCACAGAGATTATTAACAATTTAGAATCCCATAGGATAATTCATCCTATCCACAGTACCTTCAATAACCCAGTACTGGGGATCCTCAAATCATACTGCCAATGGAGACTATGTGCAGACCTGAGGGAGTTGAACAAACGGGTGCACATGTCAATATAGCCCCTCCCCTTCATCGATCAGGGACTGGACTAGATTCAAGGGTCAAAGGTTTACACCACCATTGACCTGACCAATGGTTACTTGACAGTACCTGTGAGTAGGGAAGACCAGTACAAGCTTGCCTTTACCTTCGGGGGGCAGCATTACACATGTACCCAAAACCCCCTTGGATACATATACTCTGTCAATAAGTTCAACATCTTCCTACATAAAGCCATGCCCAATTTGGGCAAAACGGGAAACCTGCCTATGTGGATGATGTTCTGGTCAAGAGCTCAACTCTGGAGACACATATCAGGAATCTGCTACCTTCTAACCCAGTTGCAGAAAACCAGAGCAAAAATATCCTTTTCAGAGATTTTTCAGAAGGCACAGTGGTGTAAGATCCGAGTGAACTTTTTAAGGCACAAGATCACCCCTCAGAGTCGTATTCCCTAGACGAAGAAGGTGGAAGCCTTATTGAAATGAAAATACCCTACCACTCTGAGAGAATTAAGAAGCCTTTTTGGACTCACTAATTATAGTTGACTATGCAGTGGTCACTCGACCCTTGGTCCATTTACTGAAGGCTGTAGTCAAGTGGGAGGGGGGTCTGGAACAATTTGAGGCAGTTAAACAACTGAAAAGAAGCCTTTCCCAGACTCCTTGTTTGTCTTACCCAATAAAAAAAAGAGTTAGTCTTAGAGACGGGGTTCTCAGATACTTGCCTAACAGCGTTATTGTACCAAAAACATGGTAAGGTCATCAAAGTCATCTTAAATATGAGCAAAACATTTGTCCTCTTTGGAGGAAAAAAATCAATGACTGTGAGAAGGCACTTCTGGCAACAGTGTGGGTGGGGAGCACATCATTGTTGAGGACTCACCAACCTTTGCAATATCTACAAAGTGACATAATCCGGGCGGGGAACGCAAGTAATTCCAGAATTACTTCCTGGATTCTGTCCATGCAAGGCTTTCCTGTGGATGTTAGATATGGCCGAAACAAGAAGAGTCCCCTAGCACAAGGATTAGCAGACTTGCATGATTGTGCTCAATAAAACTGTTCTGAGGACGAAAGTCTAATGACCAACAAAAACATGGAGGTGTACTTAACTTCCACATACAAGGTCTATGAAGAAGACACATGCCTGGGGATACCCATAGTTTATGCGGATGGGTGCTCCTAACATGTTGATAGCAAAGGGGAAAAGGAACTGGTGGCTGGCATTGGGTATGCCTGGGTGAATCATACCTTGGAACCCTCTGCTGGTTATAAAATAGGACCCTGAAGTAGTCAGGTTGCAGAGTTTATCAAGCCATCCTCACTGCAGTGCACCACCAAATCAATGAACTGGTCATAATCACTGATTATAATTATGTCAGGAATGGGTTTGTAGAGCACCTGATTAACTGGAAAAATCGAGGCATGCTTTGTGCCAACAATAAACCCTTAAAGCATGCCAAACTGATTCAGTCAATTGACGATCCGGTGACCTCCAATGAGAGGCCAGATAAGACTGGGAATTACATGGCTGACCAGCTGGCTACAACCAGAGCTGTGCAGGGGGATTTCATATAAACAGAATCCCTGCTGGGTGAAATCCCAGTTGTTTCTGTCACCAGGTCACAATCTTGTGTGAATAGAAAACTCTCGACTGCCCAGTGGAGTAAAAATACCCCAGACGCAGATTTGATGATTGCACAGAAAGAGGACCCAAACATTAGGACATGTTATCAACACATTAAAGACCCTGTGAGCTTTCTTCTAACAGAGTTGGATTATACCAATAAAGAGGATCTCTGGGTGCTGATTATGTTTTCCAAGATGATCCAGATCCAAGATGGTTTGTTGGCAAGGAGAGCCCTATCTAGCTGTGAGCAGTGGGTGGTACCTACCTCTTTCCAAAGCCTTATGTCAAACCATTCCCATGACACAGCACTGCTGGTCGTAGGAGGTCTCACACAACATTAGAAATCTTGCGCAAGGTTCCTGGCTGGGCATGCATGGGCCAGGACCCCAACACTTACCTAAAGGGGTGCCGTTTGTGTGCTCAATTTCCTTCCATTTCACTCACTTACAAGGGGATTGACACCGCCTTGGTCAGATTTGTAATCCGATTTCATCGGGACAGTGATTCACTCCTCTAGAGGAAACAAGTACATGTTGACTGTGACATGCTTGTTCACAATGTAGGAAGAATGTCTTCCAGCCCCAATTTGTAAGGCAGAGTACTCTGCTGCACTAATGATCAATCACATCATCTCTCATGTCGGCCTCCAACAAAGGATTGAGTTGGACAGAGAAAGCCATTTTACCAGTGAGGTGATGCAGAATATGTGGAACACTCTAGGAGTAAAAAGAAAGATACACATTGCCTACTGCCTAGCCTCAAGTGGAGGGGTAAAGAGATGAACTGAAACAATTGTGAGTATCTTAAGAAGTTTGTTGCAGACGCTGGACCCAGTTGGGACATCTGATTACCACTTGTCCTGATGGCTATTAGGTCTACACCATCTTCTGCAACAAAGGTGTATCCATTTGAGCTCATAACTGGATGGAAAATGGTTTTACCGCAGCATCTGCTCTATAAAACTCAAGAGCAGACAGGGATAAATGCCTCCACGACTCATGAGTACATTAAAAATGTAAGAAAGCACCTTCAGCATGCTTTTGCTAATGCTTAGCACAATTTAGAAAAGTCAGTTGTAGGAATGAACACCTATCATGACCTAAAGACCACTAAGACAGAATATGAAGTAGGTGACAAGGTTTATTTGTACAATTTTCAAAGTAATTCGGCCAAGAAGCGGAAATTCCTTCCATTGTGGCATGGTCCCTTTGGAATTGCAGATAAAATATAACCTGTTGCCTACAAGATCCGCATCCCAAAAGGAGAACAGACTGAAGAAACATGGGTCATCATCAATCAGTTGAAAATATGTCATCCCAGACACGCTTTGATTGATTGAGGAGCCAAATGAAAGTCAAGCAGAGGAACCCTCTGAAGAATGAAAAGGAAGGATGAAAAATCGGAGTGGAACTAAGACGAATATATAGATATAACAGGAAGTAATTTACTTGGTGCTCACTGTGAAAAGAAAGAAAACAGATAAAATATGTTTAGTGAAATGGTGGGAATATCTTTTTATATCTGTATGATGTTGTTGTTGTCAATTCTATGTAAATCTTTAAGGGAAATATGTGTGTAAAAAGTACTGAACCTCTTTTTCTTTCTATTATTAGAGAGCTAACCTTCTTAAATTCCAGCCTGGAGGTGAGAGGGGAGTCAGTGAAGAACCCAGAGACCAGGGAAGAAGGAAGCAAAGGGGGTGCCGTGCCACACCCACCTACCCAAAGATGGAAGAGGAAGCTTGAGTGCCCTCTCCCTATTGAAGGAAATTGAGCCGCACAGGTTCCAAGAGTAAGAGGAAAATGAAAAAAGGGGGGATGCCTAGGGAAACCCCTCTCTGCCCTGCTATTCCCCCCTAAACTGTCTTGGCTTTGCTTGTGGCTGCAAGTGAAAATTGAAGGTCTCCTTCACCTGAACAGCAGGATTATTAAATACTGATCCCACAAACAGCTTGACATGTGTGTGCAAGTAAAAGCAATTTAAATGTGAAAAATGTCCCACTGCTAGCAGAAAAATATCAGGGAAAAGACAAGGTGCATGTTGACAAAAAGTAATGTATATTTAATATAATGTGAGGTAAATTCCTCGATATTTAAGAGGATGGTACATAGTAGTACCCCCAAACTGTTAAAGTGAAAAAACTTGTGTTGGGTTTGTCACAGAAAAAATGTACTAAAACAAAATTGTTTTGTTGATATTAAACACATCAACCAAGAAACTTGCTGTTTGATCTCTCACCCTGATTTTTTTGTTATATATCATAAGTTACCCCCTGGGCATATCAGGGCTTAGCCAGGCGCCCTTTTTTGTTCTTTGGCATTTTCTCCCTGCAACCTTAAGACATATTCTTTTTTAGTTAGGTGTCATTTTTTATGTAGTTTCCAGGCGATTGTAGTAATCTAAAATTCATCCACCTGCAAATCAGGCAACTGTAATGGTCATCTAAAATGGACTTCTGGCTGATCTGAAAATGTTCCAAATGTGAGAGTTGGTGAACGGGTGGAGGATAGCATAAGTAATATGTATAATAAATTACATATTCAGAACTGTAATGCTTTTTACGGAAATAACTGAAAATTGCCACATAGCTGCGCAACATGGTGCAGACCTGGATGTCATCTTATTTAATTCCCCATGATTAGCTGAATCAGAAAATGTGTATATTATGGCAGTTGTTAGTAACATTATGAAGTTTTACTACATAACTAGTTTTTGCCAAAATGTGTCATGAAAACAAATGCGGTTTGCAAATTAAGCTGCCATATTTCTGCTCCAGACTCTTATACCAATCTGTAGATAGGGGCTGGAGTGGGGTGGAGAGAGAAGGGTAACTGTCCATTCCTATTTGTGTGTCCTTGTGCAGGGTACTCCCCCAAGTTTGTAAAATTGGTGGTGCCATCACTGATATATAAGGGGCTCTACAGTAGGAGGAAGGGACAGAGCCCTGAAATTTACCATGAAAAGAGTGCTGCTGCAACTTATCTGACAGCTGCAAGGAAACACCAGAAGAGATTGCTGAGAGCGCATCTGGGTGGAACTGACTGTTGCTAGGAAGGCCTAAAAGCTGACTGGGTCCAATGGTGGAGAGCAGGAGGCCACCCTTAAGAGTAGAGTGACCAGACCCTTGCCCTATCTTTCAAGAGGGTCATGACATTCAGCTGGCTGTCCTGAACTTTAAACAGAGGTTTTCAATGTAAGTAGACTTGAACCCTTTGTAACCAAAAGGTCAGAGAATCTGCTGGCCTTAACATCCTTTCCTTTTATAGTGAGCTGGGGCAGAGGGGGCAAAACTGTGCAGTTCCTTAGGTTATTTAACTAAAAATATTATTTAACTAAAAATATTAATGTAATTAATTCCCCATTTGGTGGAACACTATGAGGTTATTTTTGTTAAAATTCGAAATTAACAAAACTCACTTCCCAGTGTGCGCTGAAAAACTATAGCCTAGAATTTCATTGGGAAATCTTTTTTCCTGTTGACCCCGACTTCTTAAGCAAGAGGGGTGTCTGTTGTTAAATCAATGCAATCTTTTGGTCCAACGTTCTCTTAACACGGGCCTGTAAGTGGGTTGGGGGCTGAAAATCAAAAATACTCAAATCATCCCATTTTTTACGATCCAGCATCCCAAACACAAGCATTTCAGTGGAGGGGGGTCTGAAATCCTAAATTCCCCCAAATCATTCCAATGTTTCTGTCTGACTTCCCCAACTCAGACCAAAGTAGGGGAGGGTCTGAAAACCAAACCACAAAATCACCCTGTGTTTATTTTAAACTAAAAGCTTGGGTGAAATAACAATTGACATATGCATTTGAACACATTTGTGAAAATAAACAGCTAGCTTTTAAGCACGCAGGAAAATTGAAATTGCACAGCACTACCTCTATAAATGTGTTGATTGACAAGTGCTTATTTTGTGTTCAAGTGAAATTTGTAGAATCTGAAGAAATGTGATTTGCGTTCTTTTTAACTCACTTTTGTGCCATGGATAAAGTGGTGTTTGACATTTTCATTCACATTTCTATTACTTTTAATTTAAATAAATACAAATATCTGTCCTTTATACTGGACTGGTTCTTGGCTCATTGTTAGCTCAGGGGGCGAAGGATCCAAGGGACATGCTATGTGTCTGAAGTAGGGCTGAATAAAAGAATCTGTTAGTTTGTTGTTTGACACCTTGAGTGGGGAGGGAAGGAACTCCCTGTTTTGAGGGTGGTCTCTATAACGGTTACAGGCTTAAATATCCACGGCTGGTGGAGTCACTGGGCAGAGTGGCAGCCTTTTAGTATCAGTCTCGAATTTTAAAATGACGCAGTGCTTCAGGACATTCACTGGGTGCATTCATACCCTCATCACACTTGAAGACTCACAAGCACTTCTATGTTTCTTGGCCCACAAAAATGGGACACCAAAGCAGGCCAAATTCTGGAAATGTGGAAATTTGGATTGTATAGAAGGTGTTTGGAGTGTGGCTGTGAAAGAGAGAGGAGTGAGAAGAGTGGTGAGATGTGTGAAAGGAACGGACGTGTGGAGATGGGTGTAAGAGGAGTGGCGATTAAAAATCAAACTGGAAAATTTAAGGAGAGAAGTGGAGGTCAAAGGAGAGAGAAGAAGAGAAGAGGAGGGGTGGAGGTAAAACAAAGAGAGGAGGAAAGTAGAGAAGTGGAGGTGCAGAAGGTGCAGAGGCCAGAATAGGAAAGAAAATGAAAAGAACGTGGAGAGAGAGAGAGGTAGAGCAGTTTAGAAGAGCGAATGTAGCAGAGCCAGTAAAAGAGGACAAATGGAATATGAGGATAGACACACAGCTTGGAGTACACATGGGGAGAAATGGAATATGAGGATGGACACACAGCTTGGAGTACACATGGGGAGAAATGGAATATGAGGATGGACACACAGCTTGGAGTACACATAGGGACAAATGGAATATGAGGATGGACACATAGCTTGGAGTACACATGGGGAGAAATGGAATATGAGGATGGACACACATCTTGGAGTACACATGGGGAGAAATGTAATATGAACATGGACACACAGTTTGGAGTGCACATGAGGAGAAACGGAATATGAGGATGGACACACAGCTTGGAGTACACATAGGGACAAATGGAATATGAGGATGGACACATAGCTTGGAGTACACATGGGGAGAAATGGAATATGAGGATGGACACACAGCTTGGAGTACACATGGGGAGAAATGGAATATGAACATGGACACACAGCTTGGAGTACACATAGGGAGAAATGGAATATGAACATGGACACACAGCTTGGAGTACACATGAGGAGAAATGGAATATGAGGATGGACACACAGCTTGGAGTACACATAGGGAGAAATGGAATATGAACATGGACACACAGCTTGGAGTACACATAGGGAGAAATGGAATATGAACATGGACACACAGCTTGGAGTACACATGGAGAGAAATGGAATATGAGGATGGACACAGCTTGAGTACACATGGGGAGAAATAGAATATGTACATGGACATGCAGCTTGGACTACACATGAGGAGAAATGGAATATGAGGATGGACACACAGCTTGGAGTACACATAGGGAGAAATGGAATATGAAGATGGACACACAGCTTGGAGTACACATAGGGAGAAATGGAATATGATCATGGACACGCAGCTTGGAGTACACATAGGGAGAAATGGCATATGAGGATAGACACACAGCTTGGAGTACACATAGGGAGAAATGGAATATGAAGATGGACATGCAGCTTGGAGTACACATAGGGAGAAATGGAATATGATCATGGACATGCAGCTTGGAGTACACATAGGGAGAAATGAAATATGAGTAGGGACACGCAGCGTGGAGTACACATGGGGAGAAATGGAATATGAACATGCACACGCAGCCTGGAGTACACATGGGGAGAAATGGAATATGAGGATGGACACGCAACTTGGAGTACACCTGGGGAGAAATGGAATATGAACATGGACACGCAGCTTGGAGTACACATGGGGAGAAATGGAATATGAGGATGGACACACAGCTTGGAGTACAGATAGGGAGAAATGGAATATGAGGATAGACACACAGCTTGGAGTACACATAGGGAGAAATGGAATATGAGGATAGACACACAGCTTGGAGTACACATAGGGAGAAATGGAATATGAAGATGGACACGCAGCTTGGAGTACACATAGGGAGAAATGGAATATGATCATGGACACACAGCTTGGAGTACACATGGGGAGAAATGGAATATGAGGATAGACACACAGCTTGGAGTACAAATAGGAAGAAATGGAATATGCGGATGGACACACAGCTTGGAGTACACATAGGGAGAAATGGAATATGATCATGGACACACAGCTTGGAGTACACATAGGGAGAAATGGAATATGAGGATAGACACACAGCTTGGAGTACACATAGGGAGAAATGGAATATCCAGATGGACACACAGCTTGGAGTACACATAGGGAGAAATGGAATATGAGGATGGACACACAGCTTGGAGTACACATGGGGAGAAATGGAATATGAGGATGGACACACAGCTTGGAGTACACATAGGGACAAATGGAATATGAGGATGGACACACAGCTTGGAGTACACCTGGGGAGAAATGGAATATGCGGATGGACACACAGCTTGGAGTACACATAGGGACAAATGGAATATGAGGATGGACACACAGCTTGGAATACACATGGGGAGAAATGGAATATGAGGATGGGCACACAGCTTGGAGTACACATGGGGAGAAATGGAATATGAGGATGGACACACAGCTTGGAGTACACATGGGGAGAAATGGAATGTGAACATGGACACACAGCTTGGAGTACACATGAGGAGAAATGGAATATGAGGATGGACACACAGCTTGGAGTACACATAGGGAGAAATGGAATATGAACATGGACACACAGCTTGGAGTACACATGGGGAGAAATGGAATAGGAGGATGGACACACAGCTTGGAGTACACATGGGGAGAAATGGAATATGAACATGGACACGCAGCTTGGAGTACACATAGGGAGAAATGGAATATGAGGATGGACACACAGCTTGGAGTACACATGGGGAGAAATGGAATATGAACATGGACAAAAAGCTTGGAGTACACATAGGGAGGAATGGAATATGAAGATGGACACACAGCTTGGTGTACACATAGGGAGAAATGGAATATGATCATGGACACACAGCTTGGAGTACACATAGGGAGAAATGGAATATGAGGATAGACACACAGCTTGGAGTACACATAGGGAGAAATGGAATATGAAGATGGACACGCAGCTTGGATTACACATAGGGAGAAATCGAATATGATCATGGACACACAGCTTGGAGTACACATAGGGAGAAATGGAATATGAGTATGGACACGCAGCTTGAAGTACACATGGGGAGAAATGGAATATGAGGATGGACATGCAGCTTGGAGTACACATGTATGAACATGGACACAGCTTGGAGTACACATGGGGAGAAATGGAATATGAACATGGACACGCAGCTTGGAGTACACATGGGGAGAAATGGAATATGAGGATGGACACACAGCTTGGAGTACACATAAGGAGAAATGGAATATGAGGATGGACACGCAGCTTGGAGTACACATAGGGAGAAATGGAATATGAGGATGGACACACAACTTGGAGTACACATGGGGAGAACTGGAATATGAGGATGGACACACAGCTTGGAGTACACATAGGGAGAAATGGAATATGAGGATGGACATGCAGCTTGGAGTACACATGGGGAGAAATGGAATATGAACATGGACACAGCTTGGAGTACACATGGGGAGAAATGGAATATGAACATGTACACGCAGCTTGGAGTACACATGGGGAGAAATGGAATATGAGGATGGACACACAGCTTTGAGTACACATAGGGAGAAATGGAATATGAGGATGGACACGCAGCTTGGAGTACACATAGGGAGAAATGGAATATGAGGATGGACACACAACTTGGAGTACACATGGGGAGAACTGGAATATGAGGATGGACACACAGCTTGGAGTACACATGGGGAGAAATGGAATATGAACATGGACACACAGCCTGGAGTACACATAGGGAGAAATGGAATATGAGGATGGACACACAGTTTGGATGGAATATTAGGATGGAAACACAGCTTGGAGTACACATAGGGAGAAATGGAATATGAAGATGGACATGCAGCTTGGAGTACACATAGGGAGAAATGGAATATGATCATGGACACGCAGCTTGGAGTACACATAGGGAGAAAAGGAATATGAGTAGGGAAACGCAGCGTGGAGTACACATGGGGAGAAATGGAATATGAACATGCACACGCAGCCTGGAGTACACATGGGGAGAAATGGAATATGAGGATGGACACGAGCTTGGAGTACACCTGGGGAGAAATGGAATATGAACATGGACACGCAGCTTGGAGTACACATGGGGAGAAATGGAATATGAGGATAGACACACAGCTTGGAGTACACATAGAGAGAAATTGAATATGATCATGGACACACAGCTTGGAGTACAGATAGGGAGAAATGGAATATGAGGATAGACACACAGCTTGGAGTACACATAGGGAGAAATGGAATATGAGGATAGACACACAGCTTGGAGTACACATAGGGAGAAATGGAATATGAAGATGGACACGCAGCTTGGAGTACACATAGGGAGAAATGGAATATGATCATGGACACACAGCTTGGAGTACACATGGGGAGAAATGGAATATGAGGATAGACACACAGCTTGGAGTACAAATAGGAAGAAATGGAATATGTGGATGGACACACAGCTTGGAGTACACATAGGGAGAAATGGAATATGATCATGGACACACAGCTTGGAGTACACATAGGGAGAAATGGAATATGAGGATAGACACACAGCTTGGAGTACAAATAGGGAGAAATGGAATATCCAGATGGACACACAGCTTGGAGTACACATAGGGAGAAATGGAATATGAGGATGGACACACAGCTTGGAGTAAACATGGGGAGAAATGGAATATGAGGATGGACACACAGCTTGGAGTACACATAGGGACAAATGGAATATGAGGATGGACACACAGCTTGGAGTACACCTGGGGAGAAATGGAATATGCGGATGGACACACAGCTTGGAGTACACATAGGGACAAATGGAATATGAGGATGGACACACAGCTTGGAGTACACATGGGGAGAAATGGAATATGAGGATGGACACACAGCTTGGAGTACACATGGGGAGAAATGGAATATGAGGATGGACACACAGCTTGGAGTACACATGGGGAGAAACGGAATGTGAACATGGACACACAGCTTGGAGTACACATGAGGAGAAATGGAATGTGAGGATGGACACACAGCTTGGAGTACACATAGGGAGAAATGGAATATGAACATGGACACACAGCTTGGAGTACACATGGGGAGAAATGGAATAGGAGGATGGACACACAGCTTGGAGTACACATGGGGAGAAATGGAATATGAACATGGACACGCAGCTTGGAGTACACATAGGGAGAAATGGAATATGAGGATGGACACACAGCTTGGAGTACACATGGGGAGAAATGGAATATGAACATGTACAAAAAGCTTGGAGTACACATAGGGAGAAATGGAATATGAGGATGGACACACAGCTTGGAGTACACATAGGGAGAAATGGAATATGATCATGGACACACAGCTTGGAGTACACATAGGGAGAAATGGAATATGAAGATGGACACACAGCTTGGTGTACACATAGGGAGAAATGGAATATGATCATGGACACACAGCTTGGATTACACATAGGGAGAAATCGAATATGATCATGGACACACAGCTTGGAGTACACATAGGGAGAAATGGAATATGAGTATGGACACGCAGCTTGAAGTACACATGGGGAGAAATGGAATATGAGGATGGACATGCAGCTTGGAGTACACATGGGGAGAAATGGAATATGAACATGGACACAGCTTGGAGTACACATGGGGAGAAATGGAATATGAACATGGACACGCAGCTTGGAGTACACATGGGGAGAAATGGAATATGAGGATGGACACAGAGCTTGGAGTACACATAGGGAGAAATGGAATATGAGGATGGACACGCAGCTTGGAGTACACATAGGGAGAAATGGAATATGAGGATGGACACACAACTTGGAGTACACATGGGGAGAACTGGAATATGAGGATGGACACACAGCTTGGAGTACACATAGGGAGAAATGGAATATGAGGATGGACATGCAGCTTGGAGTACACATGGGGAGAAATGGAATATGAACATGGACACAGCATGGAGTACACATGGGGAGAAATGGAATATGAACATGGACACGCAGCTTGGAGTACACATGGGGAGAAATGGAATATGAGGATGGACACACAGCTTGGAGTACACATAGGGAGAAATGGAATATGAGGATGGACACGCAGCTTGGAGTACACATAGGGATAAATGGAATATGAGGATGGACACACAACTTGGAGTACACATGGGGAGAACTGGAATATGAGGATGGACACACAGCTTGGAGTACACATAGGGAGAAATGGAATATGAGGGTGGACACACAGCTTGGAGTACACATGGGGAGAAATGGAATATGAACATGGACACACAGCCTGGAGTACACATAGGGAGAAATGGAATATGAGGATGGACACACAGCTTGGATGGAATATTAGGATGGACACACAGCTTGGAGTACACATAGGGAAAAATGGCATATGAGGATAGACACACAGCTTGGAGTACACATAGGGAGAAATGGAATATGAAGATGGACATGCAGCTTGGAGTACACATAGGGAGAAATGGAATATGATCATGGACACGCAGCTTGGAGTACACATAGGGAGAAAAGGAATATGAGTAGGGACACGCAGCGTGGAGTACACATGGGGAGAAATGGAATATGAACATGCACACGCAGCCTGGAGTACACATGGGGAGAAATGGAATATGAGGATGGACACGAGCTTGGAGTACACCTGGGGAGAAATGGAATATGAACATGGACACGCAGCTTGGAGTACACATGGGGAGAAATGGAATATGAGGATAGACACACAGCTTGGAGTACACATAGAGAGAAATGGAATATGAGGATAGACACACAGCTTGGAGTACACATAGGGAGAAATGGAATATGAGGATAGACACACAGCTTGGAGTACACATAGAGAGAAATGGAATATGAAGATGGACACGCAGCTTGGAGTACACATAGGGAGAAATGGAATATGATCATGGACACACAGCTTGGAGTACACATGGGGAGAAATGGAATATGAGGATAGACACACAGCTTGGAGTACAAATAGGAAGAAATGGAATATGCGGATGGACACACAGCTTGGAGTACACATAGGGAGAAATGGAATATGATCATGGACACACAGCTTGGAGTACACATAGGGAGAAATGGAATATGAGGATAGACACACAGCTTGGAGTACAAATAGGGAGAAATGGAATATCCAGATGGACACACAGCTTGGAGTACACATAGGGAGAAATGGAATATGAGGATGGACACACAGCTTGGAGTACACATGGGGAGAAATGGAATATGAGGATGGACACACAGCTTGGAGTACACATAGGGACAAATGGAATATGAGGATGGACACACAGCTTGAAGTACACCTGGGGAGAAATGGAATATGCGGATGGACACACAGCTTGGAGTACACATAGGGACAAATGGAATATGAGGATGGACACACAGCTTGGAGTACACATGGGGAGAAATGGAATATGAGGATGGACACACAGCTTGGAGTACACATGGGGAGAAATGGAATATGAGGATGGACACACAGCTTGGAGTACACATGGGGAGAAATGGAATGTGAACATGGACACACAGCTTGGAGTACACATGAGGAGAAATGGAATGTGAGGATGGACACACAGCTTGGAGTACACATAGGGAGAAATGGAATATGAACATGGACACACAGCTTGGAGTACACATGGGGAGAAATGGAATAGGAGGATGGACACACAGCTTGGAGTACACATGGGGAGAAATGGAATATGAAAATGGACACGCAGCTTGGATTACACATAGGGAGAAATGGAATATGAGGATGGACACACAGCTTGGAGTACACATGGGGAGAAATGGAATATGAACATGGACAAAAAGCTTGGAGTACACATAGGGAGAAATGGAATATGAAGATGGACACACAGCTTGGTGTACACATAGGGAGAAATGGAATATGATCATGGACACACAGCTTGGAGTACACATAGGGAGAAATGGAATATGAGGATAGACACACAGCTTGGAGTACACATAGGGAGAAATGGAATATGAAGATGGACACGCAGCTTGGATTACACATAGGGAGAAATCGAATATGATCATGGACACACAGCTTGGAGTACACATAGGGAGAAATGGAATATGAGTATGGACACGTAGCTTGAAGTACACATGGGGAGAAATGGAATATGAGGATGGACATGCAGCTTGGAGTACACATGGGGAGAAATGGAATATGAACATGGACAGAGCTTGGAGTACACATGGGGAGAAATGGAATATGAGGATGGACACGCAGCTTGGAGTACACATGGGGAGAAATGGAATATGAACATGGACACGCAGCTTGGAGTACACATGGGGAGAAATGGAATATGAGGATGGATACACAACTTGGAGTACACATGGGGAGAACTGGAATATGAGGATGGACACACAGCTTGGAGTACACATAGGGAGAAATGGAATATGAGGGTGGACACACAGCTTGGAGTACACACGGGGAGAAATGGAATATGAACATGGACACACAGCCTGGAGTACACATAGGGAGAAATGGAATATGAGGATGGACACACAGCTTGGATGGAATATTAGGATGGACACACAGCTTGGAGTACACATAGGGAGAAATGGAATGTGAGCATGGACAAACAGCTTGGAGTACACATAGGGAGAAATGGAATATGAGGATGGACACACAGCTTGGAGTACACATAGGGAGAACTGGAATATGATCATGGACACATAGCTTGGAGTACACATAGGGAGGAATGGAATATGAGGATAGACACACAGCTTGGAGTACACATAGGGAGAAATGGAATATGAACATGGAGTCCACATAGGGAGAAATGGAATATGAGGATGGACACACAGCTTGGAGTGTTCATAGGGAGAAATGGAATATGAGGATGGACACACAGCTTGGAGTACACATAGGGACAAATGGAATATGAGGATGGACACACAGCTTGTAAGTGTTGAGAGTTTAGTTGCCCACACATTGACTGCCCATGCCCCTGCTATGACCATTCCCACCCAGTTCCCGTCCCTCCCTGCACAAAGCACTTCCTCAAGAGCGATGGCACAGAAATGTACGTACCAAAAACATTTGAAACCACTGAAACAGTATAATATCCTCAAACCACAATGGCACAGGCACATAGATCTGCAGGCAATTTGATTTAGCAGTGTTTTATCAACAGTAGTTCTGAGATTATTGTTCAAGGGAGAGTGGCCCATGTGGACGAAATGTAAGGAACACACCTCAAAGGTTAAATAGCCGCTAAAAAGTTCAGTTTCTGAAGGCGCCAGAAAGCAAGAATACAATGTGGATTGAAAGAGTTTGGCTTTGAATGAAAGGTGTTTTCGGAATGGAGTGGGACCTATCGGTACATTTTAACATTACAAATTATTAGAATAGTGGTTAAATGTACACTTTCATGGTGAGGTGAGGTGAATAATTATTATGTTGGATATGAGAGAGAGAGCGACAGGTGGAATTGGAGACGTGTAGGGTAAAGAGTGAGTGTGATGAATTGCCATCTGGCAAAGAGTGGGAAATCCCTGCTTTTTTGGATTTGTATTAAATAATAAAATAATCAAGCTAATTCCATATTTGAAAGAGACAACTGCTTATCAGATTCCCTTTCATAAGATCCAAGCGAAAAGCATAGCGTGTACTTGTGCAACTTTATATTACACATATATCACACAAGTGTCAGCCCTGGGGGCCCTCTGGCATCAGTTCAGCAGATGAAGGGTTATGTTTATTCCCTCAGACAGACTAGGCTCTTCCCTATTGACAGGAATGTAGCGTGGTGGAATTTCCTCTTTTTGATCCTTTGTAGGGGCAGGTAACACCCTTTTTCCAGGGACGGAAACTCTACAGGATGCTGACCTGGGAACAGGAATCAAAGGTCACACCCATTCACAAAGAGATAGGCCTCAAACCACAGGGCTGCATTTCTAAAGGCCTGTGTTTCAATTGAGAAGGCAGAGGGTGTGGTTAGTATAGCCAGGGAGAGATCTGTTCAGTTTAGGAGAATTCTGCCACTTTGTTTCTCTCGGCATATCTTTCTTTTTCCTGTCCCCTCCACTTCCTGTAGCACAAAGCACTTTGGATGTGATGTCAGAAGAGCAACATCCACTCATTTCAAGAGTAGGGATTGGACTCCTAAAGTGGATTAGCTTTAGCCCAATTGACTGCAGGCTTTCCCCTTTTAAACAAGGGGTCTCACAAAACATCTTTGAATCATCTTGAAGCCTCTTTGGATCATCACTTGAGAATATTGTGTTGGACCCTGCAGCGATAGAAGTCCTTTCCAGAGTCCTCCAGGTGTGATGTGAAGGGAGGGTTTTCAAGGCAGGGGGTTTTCCCCTAAACATCCCCAGGGATCGTTGGGGGTTTTCTCCTGCTGGAGCAGGATCTGCCCCTATGAGAGACACAGCGGTACCCATGACCTGACCATGTTTGAGAACCCCTGTAGTTAGTTGTGTGCCAGTCTCCCCCATGTTTGGGAGCCTGAGAACAAGCACCCATCTTGTCCCGGAGTCCCTGGACTGGTATTCACAGCAATATAAGAAGTGACCTGCTGCTGCAGCTAGACCGCCTCTCTGCCAGCCACAGTCTTAAATAGGACCTCACCATGTTTAAGGGCCCATGCTTTTATGTGGCAGGCTCCCCAGTGCTTGAAAGCACATGGAAATTACTCTTCTTGTCCCTGAGCCCCTGGATTGCGACTCACAGCACCCTGAGAGCTACGAAAGGCACAATCTTACTGTTTTTCATTGTTGAATTGTGTGGAGTGAGTTTCAAGAACTGTCCAACATAGTTTAACAGAAGAACACTCTGTTGCTGCCCTGTTGTTCCTGCTCTCTTCAGATGTTCACACAGCACCAAGCAGTATGGTTCAGCACTGCCAAACCACCAAGAACTGTAAGGAAGGTGTTATTGACTGACTGCTAACTACCCCTTTGGCCCATGTTTGGCCCTACAGACTAGTTAGGTCAATTTGACCCCTTTTTGCTCACACATACATATCCTTTTTCAAGAACATTGCTGATTCTGCTGGTCTTTAACCCCTGAGTCATTCACACCCCTCTTAAGAGGATAGCCTGCACTTAGCCCACATTAGTACCAAAGCAAAGGCAGTATAGCTCTTGACTTTGCCTGTTTTAACTTTATAAGTGTGTTGGCTCTTGGTCTGTAGAAGTGTGAGAGCTGAGGGGGCATTTTAGACTCTACTCACCATTGTACTCCTGCAGGGCAAAAGTCAGTTTGTCACAGTGAGCCACAGAGGTTTTTTTTAAATATTAGAATGCTTTGCAGGAAGATATTGGCATCTAGGTCAGAGGCCACATTGCAGTCTAATCAGAAGGAAAGGGATAATTGTAGTCAAGTGTAAATCGTTTGCAAGAAAAGTGATTTATTGTGTTTGTTTATCCTTACCGTTCACTAAGTACCTGTGAAACACAACATTAAGTTATACATAACAATAAAAAGGTGGCTCTCCTTCTTACTTCACAATGGCCAAATATAAACTGTGCAAAGTGTGACAATTCTTTTTTTAAACTATTTATGTTGTGTGTTTGAGATGTTTAGTGAACTTGAAACATCATGTAGAGTGATTATCATTTTCGTCACATGCACCATCATCCTGCTGTAAACATGGTGCACTTCCACAGTTGGGTAATTACATGACAATGAACATTTCTGTTTACAGATATACAGCCTTCTCAACATTACTTCACAAGAAGCAAATGGATCGCATCACTACAGAAGCTGAAATCATCTTCACTGCTGTCGTTCAGCTCTTTCACTGATGTTCTGCTGAATATGTTATTGTCTGGCTCTTTTTCAAGTAATTTCTTTCGAGTTTGTCTCTCCCTTCCTTCGATTTCTATACGTAGAATAAAAGAATTTGTCATTGGTCAGCAATTTCAATTCTCCTTGTGAAAAATAACAGAATAAAGACACCGTATCCATCTATCTTTAATTCCAGGACCTCAGGTCCTACGAAAACCTTTCTATTGTGGACAATCTGAATTTTCAGAAAGAGTTGAATGCCATTTGCTATGACCAAGCCTTCCTACTGTAAGTGGTGTGACTCATATGTGTCTGTAGGTGCATCTCTGCGTTTGTCACAAAGTGTGTGGCATGGCCTAACTCCATTTTAGAACAGAATGTAATCACCAAGTGTAACATTGTCTGTCCACTAACTACTTCTCCAGCAACTCCCTCACCTCTAGAGAAAAGAACTTGAATGCAGACTTGAGTTGAAGTTGGAAAGTTCCACTGGAGTTGCCCCCCATTTCAACCAT
This sequence comes from Ambystoma mexicanum, assembly GCF_040938575.1. Classification (NCBI taxonomy): domain Eukaryota; kingdom Metazoa; phylum Chordata; class Amphibia; order Caudata; family Ambystomatidae; genus Ambystoma; species Ambystoma mexicanum. The sequence goes on along the minus strand of NC_090935.1, from coordinate 1,020,511,293 downwards.
TTAGTCATTTATTTTCTTGATGTTTTGGTAATGTTCATTTTTTGATTTGTTTATGTATTCATTCCTTGTGATAGAAGGTTACCATTTACAGGCCATGTAGTCTCTTATAAATTAGAAACAAATATTACAATATATAATATATGCTAGGGAAAAAGTGTCAATTTCTGAGTATTTTTCTTCTGCTTGAAAATCTTTTTGATGGTTTTCAGTATACTCTCAGGCAGTCATCATACATGGCAATGCTTAATTAAATTGTGTCATAAACCAATGTTTTTTGACATTGTTGGTGAAAGACTGAAGTTGTATATTAGTTTCAAAATCATGTTGTGTATTTACTTAAGCATGTGATAACTACGTCAATGATTCACTGATTTTATGGATTAATCTTTGCTTTTTTGTTTGACCAGGCAAAGAGATTTCATAATTTACGTTAAATACTTTCCATTACAGTCACTAATTGGACATACCAAATGAAATGAGATGTCAAAGTAATCTAGTCTTTATCCGACGATACCAAGAGCATGGCATCCCAAGATGAACGGACTAATGTATGTCCTCTGTCAAACACATCAGATGATGAAAATGTGCAATATGAAAACAGATTAAATTCAGCATAGAAATCCTGGCGAAGATACATGGTGCTAAAAATATTTTGACAATGACAAACTTAAGTTCCCAAAAGCATTTGTGCAAGTAATATGCTTTTCATTAAATCTGTATGCATTTTGTTCAGTGTTCATATTTTCTGTAGTTGAATCTGTCAAGTTACATACTTCTCCCATTGATTTTTTTCTTTGAAAGCTGCCCAGTCTGCAGATGAATACAATCAAGGGAAGAGAATAAAATAAAAATATCATTGTGTAACAAAGAATCATATGTAAATATATATTTAATGGCGCCATAGATCATAGAAAATGGGACTAGAAAATATAGTACACTTGCTCTCCTTGCAAAATATTCTTTTTTCCAAAAATAAATACATGGCACCATCTCACAAGACTTTGACGTGGTTTTCAATGCTAACTCATATACATTTTGTTTTGTTGCCCACGTATGATCTTCTACATCTACTCAACCCATATTTCAGACTGTAATCTTTGTACTCTTTTCTTGTCTTCAAACATTCTGGAAGGTGAAGTCATAATAATCGTACCTTGAATCCCACAAAACATATATAATGATTGTTGTAGAAATGTTAGCACTTAAACAGAAAAAGGATTAGCCGGGGGTGGTAACTAGTGGCCAATATGGCTGGATTGAAATGGAGGATTAGTATATGGGGAAAATACAATAACCTTTGATGTAATCTCTTATTTGGCCTTTCCCATGTGCAGCTTCATTGGAAGCAAAGAAAAACAGACCAGTGTACTCATCTATTGTACTGTAAGAAAGAGACAAGATGTTCCATGTTTTTTTTTAAAAAGAATACTGTTAGGTCTGTACTTTATTATAAATAACCATGTTCACTCAAATTTCATCTTCTTGCCAGCAAATGAAGGACATTGGTTCACAAAGCTTCTAGAAGGTTCAGTACAAGAACAATTTGATTAAATCATGATCCGTTGAGAAAATAAAGTTAATTCGCACGGAGAGTAAACACTGCAACAAACATACAATAAGACATTTAGACCTTGGTAGCCAGTACCGATTGATCATGTAAAGACTCCCCGCTCAAATTTGTTTTTAAAAAATAAAGATACAATCATTGCATTTTTCATTTACTTTAAAAATTCTAAAGATGAAGAAAAGTAGTGTTTATATAATTAAGTCTTCATATAAATTATAAAACTCAAGTTTATGTTACAGAGGTCCTTTCCCGGAGGGGAATAAAGCACTTTTGTGGTACCTTCACCAGTAATTATTTGTATCACATTAAGTTTCACAAAACACGACGAAGACTGATATTGCATCTTAGAGCCCAAAGAGAACATTGTTCTGATGCAGTCTTTCATGATCGATGTGCTCCTGGGAATACGTTGATTCATGGCATTATTTTCACTTGATTTGAATGTAAGCATAGGTAGAAAAGAAATAAAATGACACTTGCATCCACATGATTAGGGGAAAAATAATCAGTGAACAACAGGGCAATCAAAAAGTCATCTGCGATCAATAAACAACCTTTGGAATACAACAGATGAATCAGACGATGTGATGAAAATACAAAATTAACAATGAGGTAAACTCGCCTAAAGATTGAAGGTGCTGAAATGTCAGGAAAGAGTTCGATTGTATCCAACACCTAAATGTTTTTCCAACCAGAGTTCTGCCAGTTGCATCGTGGATGCAAATGTACTTGCCTTTGAACCCAAGCACATTTTGTACTGCTTGGGATTTAAATTATGGTCACATTGAACAGGGTGAAACACATGAACGAGCCCTGCATCTTGGCTCCGAAATGCCTTCAGCCCTGATGTTATAACTTTAGTAAAGAGGTCTACATCCTCCAGACCCCAGCCTTGAATTGAGGTATCAAATCCACCAACTTTGTCCAAATCACTCTTATAAATGCAAGAGATTCCAAATCCATAGTCTCTCCAAAACCCAGATTTCTTTGTGAAAACAAAGTTACTGTCGGCTGGAGGGTTGCCTCCATAAGTTACTTTTGGATCATACTGGCTAAAGACTATAGGATAATACACCTGTTGTCCCTGAATAGTATTATCTCTGCACCTCTGTAGAAAGTCTGATGTAAATATCAGGTCAACATCACAAAAGAGCAGTAACGTGTCATTGTCAAATTGAGCAGAGCCTTTCTCAAGCCCCAAACCTCGGGAAAACTCACCTGCCATGGGGAGGATTGTCATTTCTGCCTTGGGGTACCTATTGCGGTATTCCTTTAACAAATCAATGTGGTTGCTGGAATCCAGGCTGGCATCAGAATCAAAGAGAATTATGACCAGTTTCACATTCTGCTTTGGGATAAGGCAAACCTTCTCAAAGTTTTCCATAAACCTCAGGAATATATCAAACCTCCCAACCAGAGGCACAAGAAGATGAATTTTCTTGTCACCATTTTCTCTCATTTCCTTGGTGACATGAAAGGATGTTAAAATCTTCAAAGAATTTGAAAGGAAGGAGAGTGACTGAGAATCACCTGCAATGCTCTCAACCAGGCCTTGTACATCAATCTCTTCAGCCTCTTTGAAAAATGGTTTGCTGAAAGATTGCTGAAGGTAAGCATGGCGTCTTACAGGAACTGTGACTTTCCTCCCCTTGTGTCTTTTGTACAAAAGTAACAAGTCTAGGATATATTCTACTCCATGCATGGGATCTACTCTTCGATACCCATACTGGATTTCCTTGAAGTCAATTAGTCTCCCTCTAGATTTGGAGTTCTCATTGATCATTTCCATCACTTGCATCACTGTATCATCCAAAGATGCTCGAAGAATGCTGCTGAGGCTCTGACATGGTGGTTGGTTCTCTGCCATTGAATAAATCAGCTTCCCTGTTAGTAGCTCCCACTCTATCACTTCGTTTCGAGCATGTGGCTGAAAGCGGTTAAAAGAGGGCATCATTCCGAGTCGTTGATCTTCTTTGCTTATCTCTGTGTTACTGAGCTTACTCATGGTCACGCTCTCCCTGTGGAGCTGGATGGTGCGGTAGCGTAGTTCAGAGATTTTGCGGCTAAGGATGTAATTGTGCAGCCTGTATTGGTAGGCCGGTCTTTTGTTCGGGTGAAGTGTTATTGCTGTATGAATTTTGTTGTTGTGCAGATCCTGTATGTAGCCTTTCCTGTGGTGTTCGTAGTTTTCATGAAACAACTGCTGCATCTAGAAAAAGGAACAGAACATGGTTAGCCTGAAAGGTTGATTAAAAATATACCATATTTTCACAAAGCCACACTTGAGTAATGCCAATCTTAAGTAGTCTTACATGCTTTAACCCACACATCTCTCCTTCATTGTACCACTTCAAAAAGCAATAGCCTTGAATACATTGACATTTTCAGCCTCTTTTTGTTCAGAGATTTTTAGCAAATCAACCCTTATGCAGGCTGAAGTTTCATATCAGAAGCCCACTTCTGGATGATTATTCATTGTAAATAATGAACCAGAAAACGCTCAAAAAGTTCACATTTTATATTTGTTTAAACTCTTTAAATAAATGTTTTTTAAGTAGTATTAATCCATGTTAGAATGATCAAATATGACTCGACGAGTTGTCCTACATCTAATTTTGAAATTTCAACAAATCGCTACCACCGATTTAATAGCTCTAAAAGGCAACAGACATACGACTTAAAACTATTCATACATATTTGAACGCTTATATGTGTATATTCCTGGATCAAAACCTGTGCATTGCAACTCCCTTTACATTATGGCGCAAGTGTCAGAAGGACCCTCGCTTCATAATACAAATGGAGTTACAATGTGCTGGGACATGGAGGGTACTCAAAGGTGCATAGAGTGGCATGCCACCCATAATGCATCAGATGGCATTGCTATGCTTGCCTAGGTTCAGCATGGAACTTCTATAGTCTGCCCAGTCAATGCGAATCACAATAATCCAACACACATGGCATGTTTCTTCCCACCAGACATTGTGTTGCTTCGGAAGAAGTTAAATGCCTCATTCTATGAATGTATGTTTAAATCATTTTTGCATGAGAACATAAGAGATATGTTCCTCGTTGTCTTCTTTGCATGGTGCAAGTCCTTTCGATAGTTGTAGTGTAATGTTCCCATGTGCCTGGCCCCCATATTATTCGCCTTTGGCTGCTTCTCTGTATCCTTCCTAAGCAACCTGAAGCAGCCACCTGCAAATTGGCACTTCAATGCTTAAAAGAAGAGTACATATACAATAAAAACAACAACTGTAGAATGGTAAAAATAGGTTTTAAACACCTGCATTTTTGATGTTTTGATCAATATTACAAACAGGGGGGTGAACAATGAGGTCAAATGTTTGCCAAACATTTGAGAGCTTCTTCTGTGTTTCAGATTGTAAGTAATTTGGAAGATGAGCATGACAAACACATCAAGAATGCAAAAGTCAGAATACATGTATAGGGACAATGCATATGCAGCATCACTATACTGCAGGGTATGCAGCAGAATCTGCCAGTTCCCTGCACATATTGTTAGTTAGCAATTACAGCATGGACATGTCAGTAGTTATTAATAAACAATGAAAAAATAGTTGTGTCGCTCAAGCATTGGCTAAAGTAAAAGACACTGTACATAAAATGTAATTTCCAGGTTCCAAAGACACCATATGACCACACACTGGTCACATGGTTCCCAACTAGTGTTACTCTGTAGTCGGACTAAAGTTATCCACATATAACAAAACTAGCAGAATTCACTAAAATGTCTACCCATAAGAAAATGCACACAACATCTTATATTCAGTCTCTTTAGTCAGTAAATCTTGACTATATAAAATTTAGATGTTTAAAAACGTGCTTTGAAGTATCGAAAAAACTTCCATTGCAATGCTTAGCACCAAGAAGAAAAGTCAGAGCAAGTGGCCTAAACAAAAATTCCACAAGCACAACATGTGTATTTGTATACCTTAGTGAAAGACGTTTTACTGTCATATTCTCAAAGAGGATTGTTCTAAAGACAGGGTTTGACTGCAGCTATTTGCAGAACATCTACTCCAAACCCACCTGCAGGAACGTTCCACATATCAAATGTTATTTTGCTAATTGAACACGCTTATAAAAAATCTAGTTGCAACAAAATTTTACCTTTCATAACTTTCCCCTGAAACACCCGAAAGAAATAAGACAAAATGGAGGGCACATTCTCAAAACAAACGTGGGGGCAGAATGAAAGGGGGAAGTTATTTGTTGCATTCCGATTGATTCACTAATGCTGCTTGCCTAAAAGTGCAGGGGTTGCCTCCATGTGCAAGTGACTCATACACACCCAACACTAACATACTCATTCGCCTCGGGCACCTAGATTGGTGGAAGGTCGATGGGTGGTGAAGATGGGAAGTCATGGGCCAGTAAAGGATCTGTCACTGGAATATTTGTATTTCCACCACTGTTTTAAGGGTGTACAAGTAGAAAAACAAATAGAATCCCACATGCCAAGCGTAAGTGTGTCTAGTCGAGGCACTGAAATGATAGCAGGATCTGAGATGACCCGTTCCTGTCCGTACCCTTTGCTTGGTTTCTGACAGGGGAGAGCAGATGCAGGGGGAAAACGCAGGGACATGAACAGTTAAGAGAGTATTACTCTGATAATCAGCAGTGCAATCTTGAATGCATCTGCCAATCCCGTTGCACACCCAACCCCACATTGTTTGAGTGTACAGCATGCACAAAGGCATGTGTGAATGCAGTTCTCGTTTTGTGCATCAGCACACATGAAACGTGCATGCTTTTTTCACTCACACGAGTGCCTACTGGACACAGATGTCACGATTCACAAAGTTGTTACCAGAGGTAAGTCTGACTTGCCCATGACTTATGCCTACAGAGGGCCATTAGATGCACAAAAGAAGTTTACTTGAAAAACCCTGATTTTCAGCGGACTTAGTCCTCGAGAAAGTCAGCCATAATTCAGAGATGCTGAGTGACTTGTATTGTGATTCTAATATTACTCAGGTGTAAGTCAAAGGTAAGTTAGACTCTAATCCCATGTGAAGAGGATATTCAGAAAGCTATGTGGTTTCTCGTGCTTCCTTGTGATTAAATACTATTTGGGCAAGATCGAGTCTATTATGCTGTACTGTTTAGACATTGTATTGGCATACCTTGGTGCTTTCCTGGATTCTATCCAGACTACAGTGTGGAAAAAGGTATTGGGCTTGTCATGTGCTATTCCTTGTGTAATAGTTAGACATGAACTGAATTTGACTTCTCTCAATGCTCGTTTTCAGGGGAAGCAACTGTCAGCCTTTCACAAATTTCTGTCTCCTCCACACAATTCCATCTATGAGGACTTTAAACAGATCCTGACCACCCACTCAGTTAAATCTGTGAGTTTGATTAGGTGTAAGATGGTTGATTTGCTGGACCATCTGAATTGGAATTGGCAACCCGGTGGCAGTGAAAGCCAAGGTATTTAGGGATGATTGGCAATTGACCATAGAGAGGTCTGGAATCTTACTCATCATACCAAGAATGTGCAAGGCTTCCGCCTAGGCTTTGCCACCTATCGGATTACCTGAAATGTTTTTCATGCCCGAAAGTCTGCAACATTCACATGAGATTCAGGCTCAACCAAATTAAGTACAAAGAACGGAATCAATGTTGGGACGAAAAGAACTTCTCTGCTTCTTGTCACTTTTGTAGTTTGTCCAGTGGTTTGGAATTGACAAGACATTGGGTACTGGATAGACCTTCCCTAAATCACATAAGACTGATATGTTTTGTTAAAGATGGGTCTGTTTTTTCCACAACTAGTTCTAAAGAGCTCTTGTGTGCAAGATATTTGTGGAGGAAAATGGATCTCTCGTTTTGTCACTTGGTCGATTTTTAATACTTATTGAGTGTAGCTAAATTGTGTGATGATGTTTATGAAATTGATTTGAAAATGTGGATTTTAATTGTGTAATGTTTTATGTAAACGAATTCACAATACAAATATATAAAAAGAAAGGTAAGTCAGACTTAGCTGGTAACATCTTTGTTACTCAGGCACGATGTTTCTTAAATCCATTCACTTTTCAGAAGACAAATCCGAGCTGAGTCTAGAGTGAAAACTAGAATACCTTTTACCAATAAAACAGAAAGCTTGAACTGATTAGCAGGAACGCATACTAAGCATTTGCATTCAGAAAAAAACCATAAAGTAAGCAAGAAGACACAAGAAGACAGAGTCTAAACTACATTAGAGACATTGGAGAAATTGACACATCCAAGTATCGAACATGCATACTGAGCATTTTTATTGACCACTTCTGCTGTATGTTGGACCTTTCTGATGGGCGCTATTGGTGGGTAACAGTACACATCCTGGTTCTTTCAGTTTGCTATTTGAAAGCCACTGCTTTCATTTTGACCCTTAACCCAAATGGATGGGTATCCCCTTCATCCTGGACATAGGGGAAGAAAGTTAGAACAAAAAACACTGGGTGATGTCTCACTGTACAGAACTAAGTCTTATTTGCAAAAAAAAGGATTGGACTCACTAGTAAAAAGGGCAGTGTGCTGGGTCAGAAAACATCTCAATCAATACATTTCAAGTGTCAAAGAGCTGTGACAACTACAGGTATCATAAAAGGATGAATGTCGATCCCATAATAATAAAATATCCTTTGTTGGTAGTTTTGATGATTAATACATCTAGTTTTTGAATAACCAACTGATGTTCGTCTTCCTCAGGACAAAGAAAAAGAAAACATATAACACCAATATACAAATAAAGAAATCATTACCAATGCACGACTTGTTTGTGCTATGACCTTTAATATGCATCATAATACTAGATACAAAATGTGACTTTTGGGGACCTGGGGGAGGGAGGAGGTTGGGGTGGAGGGTGGCGGGGTTAGGGAAAGGGGGTGGGAGACTTGGTTGAAGCTGGATTGGGGTGTTGTTTTTGTTTGTACTGCTAATGTTATATATAGTTCTTATTGTCTAGTTTTGTTTGATTGTTTCTGATTTTATTCAATGTGATTAGCTATGCTTTGATCTGTTTTGTATTTGTAAAAACTGAAAATAAAAACTCAAAAAAATAAAAAAATAAAAATAAAACAACAACACTGCCAGTACCAAAACCATGCACGCACATGTGCCCAGCCCACAATGGTGACCCCGGCAGCCCGAGATACTCAGGGAGGGTACATGGGAACCCCAGCATGCCACATGCAGAGTGGAAATACACTGCCACATGACAGCCACCATGTCAGCTGCACATGTCACCAGCATACACCTCACGTAACAGATGCTGCAAGGGAACCGGGTGCATGTGAAGCAGAAACAATGCATGGCACAGCAGGCACAGGCATAGCAAAACAAATGACATGAAAAGAAGGCCAATTTGCATGAAGTTGTCCATTGCCCTGATATTGTGCAAGCCAACTCCCACACCTTGCACTGTGACTAATGCCTGTGCCTCTCCCATGCAGGTTACGCCAGATACCCACAGCTTCCCTGGCTAATGACCCCTTTGCATGATCCACAAACACTGCAGGACAATGCCTACAACCACGGTCACAGCAGGACCCATGTGTGCATCAAGAATACCTTTGGCCTCCTGAAGGCACGTTTCCGCTGCCTCGATCGTACCGGTGGAGTCCTGATGTACACTCCAGAGAAAGTGGGTACAATTGTGCTTGTGTTTGCCATGCTGCACAATATCTGCCTGAAGGGGAATGGCCTGCTACCCTCTGATGTGGACATGCCACTTCCAAAGCACGGATTGCCAGAGATGATGGAAGGGTTGGGAGATTGCCCTGCCAGGGACAGATAGACAATTTCTTCTGACAATGGCATAAGCCATGCACAACTGTGTGACTTGGCTCTCAAACACGACAATGAGGCAATCAGCAATGTCTTCGCATTGATGAAGTGTAATGGTTTTAATGTAATGAAGTGCCCTGGATATCCCCCTTACACCTACCCCATTAAGCTCCCGAGCACACTATCCACCCACCCACCTCCCCAGCACACCAGCCCCCCCACCTACCACCGCCAACTCTAAAGAATGGCCACTGATGGCAATTAGTGTCCATTACAACCATGGCCTCTTTCCCCCCTGCCAGCGCGTTGTGATCATGGGTGTTGATGGCACTGTGACTGATGCCTCGTTGTGCCCTGCTGTAAATCCTCTGTGGGAGTGGTAGAAGTGGAAGGGATGGAGCCTGGCCCCTGCATCTGTTGGTGTTGCACCTCTGTGCTCTGGCAGATGGCCTCTGCCAGTGCTGAGAAACCTTCAGCCATCTCTGTGACCCTCTGGGCAAATAGTGTTAGGGCAACCATACTGGCAGTGGTCTCTGCCCAGTTCTTTGTGATGGCCCGCACAATCCTGCAGGATTCTGTCCCGTATGGCCTGTAAGTGTTTAGAGTGCATGTGCCCTATCGCCTCCGTCTCCCTTTATCTCCACTCAATATCATCATGCCTCTGCAGCACTGTGCTGCTTGTTGGTGTGTGCCGTATGGGAAGGGTGCTGTGTATTGTGCCTGGCCTCTCATCAGGGGAGCCATAGGATGGGGTGTCCACGTCAGGCACAGGTGTGTGAGCATGCTGGCGGCGATGAAGGTTTTCAGGTTTTGGGCTCCACTGAGAGTGATGAGGGCTTTCAGGTGTTGGACTATGCTGCCGGCGATGAGGGCACCCAGGGGTCTGTGGCCTTCCTGCATGTTGTGGCACCGGGCTGGTGTCCCTCGTGTTTCCACAGTCGCCCGGCCTGGAAGTGTGGCAGCGTGCCAGACCCTCCAGCTGTGGGAGTGGGTGCAGTGGGCCTTGCAGTTGTTCTGGTGGACTGTGGGGTGGACATCGGCCTGGCCCTGCTCGGTTGTGGAATCTCATGGCAGGACATTCGCCTTGGCGCTGGCTGACTGTGCCTTTGAGGGGGGTCGTGGAGGACCTTGAATGCCTGGATGTGCGACTCCCATATGGGCATGCCCCTCATCCTCCTCAGATGCCTCTGGTGATGCTCGAGTTTCTGTAGGGTACATAGGAAATGTTGTCAGGTATGGTTCCCCCACACTTGTTGACATGCAATGCACATTTTCTATGGTACAGGCTGGGACCCTACACATTTGGGCAGATGGGCATGGTTGGTCAGGGAGATTTCATTTTGGTCAAGCATCATGGGGATGGTTGCAACAATGAGTGTGTGACACATGGCCAGTTGGTCTTTGGTCTGTGGGGGTTTGGGGATAGGGCCTCCTTGCTGAGGCAAACTGATATTTGGCATGCATGCTTGTGGTCCTTTATGCAGGCCATCCCCTCCCAACATGGTGCTGGCCAACTTGGCCCGCAACATGCTGGTGTGACTGCTGCACAGTGTTGTGGTTGCTCAAGCACCACAGTCCTGCTGGCACAGGGTGCACCAGCAGGGGCGTGGTGTGAATGTCACTTTGATAGGTCACTTGCCACCACTTCCTGCTGCTGCAAAGCACAGGGGGGGGTCTTATTTATTTATTTATTTTAACATTTTGAAAGTGCTCACACAGCCCGCGGGCATCGAGGCGCTGTTACAGGAATTGTTTGTTTTTTTATTGCATAATTTTATTTTTTGGTTGCGTAATTGTTTTTTTGTCTTAGTTGCGTATTTCTAACGCGCTTAAATACCCAGACGTTTCTAAGCGCGGACCCGGGGATCGAACCTGTGTTGCTGCGTGTCGTCTTGCTTCCAAGGCGAGCACGTTACCACTGAGCAATCATCCCGGGATAGTGCCCTCCACTGTGGATGGTGGCTGCTCTGCCACCCGCTCACTCCACCCTGTTGGCATGACCAGCTACTGGGTCTGCTAACATGTGTCCATGTCCACTGGGGCATCTTATGCTAGACTGTCATTTGACTCACCTCCTGGATGCTGGCACCCACCTCCACACCTCCAACTCCCTCGATTTCCTCCATGTCCAGCACTGTTCTGCACTTTTCCTCCCAGGCGGTTAGGACCAGTGTCTCCACAGTTCTTTCTCCTGTGGCAAAGGACTCCCATCGGTGTTGAGACAGCAGCCCATGCACCCTGATCCTGAGGCCATTCCTGCATTTGCGACAGTTCTTCCCATCAGGAAGGACGCTGGCCACAGCTGTCACTTTCTGGCTCATGGCTTGCCAGATGGCTCTTGCGCTGGAGCTAAGGTTTTCCTTTGGTGAAGGCCATATAGCTTATCAGTGTGAACAGCAACCTCATCCGTCTGGACCACCAGCGCCCCCTCAATAAACTTTGGTTTTCTGAGTCATTTTCCAACCACCTCGCCTTTGATCCTCTCCTGAGACATTATGGCGTGTTTCCAGGTCCAAATTGCTGCAGGAAATGGAGATAGTTGAGGGATTCTGTTTTTCAAAATGGCCACTGTATTGCTTCCTGTTCCGGTGATGACGCAATTTCCGCCGGGGCTAATAGCGTTACCGCCAGAGTAAGGTGCGCGCTCACACCAGTTTGTGATGCAGCGCTAATTCCACCGCACAACCTTGCAGTAACGCTATTTCCGTTGGGTGGAAATTGCACCCAATTACCAGACTTGATGCCTAAAGCCTCTCCAACTGTCTGAATTGGAAACTGTGGAACAAAGAAACTAGGACTCAAATCTCCACCTTCCACACGTTACACATTAACCTTCGACAATGTGTCTTATTTGTCTTAACTATCTGTAAGGAAAATTCGACCCATATGGTTTTATAATCTATAGTATTACTGCATAAGTAATTATAGTGCTAACCATTTATACATTGTGTACTGATGGGGAGTCAGGATGGCAGGTGAGGTTCTTATGTCATGAAGGAGTGGGTGGACAGGGTGCTAGCTATGGGTTTTGTGTTATGGGTCTTTGCCAAGTGTGGCTCTTTTGTCATGCCAGCTGATGACTGGTTGTTAAAGAGAAGCCAGGCCCTCTGGCTGAGCTATGGCTCGCTCTACCAATGAATTTTATAGCTTCCCCACCTCTTTACACATCCTCCCATCCCGTCTTTAGTTTTTCATTGGTCTAAAACTAAAGATGGGACGGGCAGAGATGTGGCCTGCTGGCAAATTGCAAACTTTAAGACAATGAAACCTTGGCTCAAACCCTAGCTTCCCACTTCACCAAATTTGATTATCCTGGTGAAATAATTTTACGACATTTAGTATTTGGGGAGGTTCCCTTGGGCCTGGGTCTTTAAGAAACCACAAACCTAACTGAAAGCTATATGGCATAAAAGGAAAGGAATGTCAAAAAGGTGTACCATATACCTTTTCATATGTCCACCCCAACCCAGACATCATCAAAGCAAATTTCCACAGATTTCTTGGATTTGATGGCGGGGTGGGAACCGGGTAAATCCATAAGAGAAACTCCACACCATGATCAGATTATGTGTGTATCAGAATGAAGCCAACGTGTGTAGATGCAACATAAATGTGCGAGGCTCGCGCCTTTTCTTTAAGAAATACGATTATATTCCTAATAAAAAGCCGATAGCTGGAAGAAACCAGGCAGGCCATTGTTGACGGATCTGGCTAATGGAAACAGCTGGATCTTAATCACATTACATTGAGAAGGCGAAGTGTAGCGAGCAAATGTTTTCAGCGTCCAGCTGTTCCAGGGCAACAGGCTATATAGGGGACGCAGTTTTCCTATTAAGAAGCAGTAGGTTTATTATGAACACACCAATACTAGCGCTATGTTATGGAACCACTTCACTATACTGCTAATCATTCCGTAAGGGGCTTCCCAATTAGTATTTCAGGGTCACAATTTAGGAGTATTAATGAGGTGACATCTGATTGCTCCTACATGAACAAGTCTATTCTTATGCAATGCAGAATGGTAGACTGATGATGTTCAGAAATAATACGTGAGCAGCTGATATTACAACGGCCTGCCAATGCGGCGCGCTCCACCAACATTTACAGCACTTGCAGCTTCAGAACCCTTTTTCAGTTGCTGGAACTGGGATTCTTTCAGGATGAGTTAGTCAGTCAACAATAATAATATGTTTTTAATTCAGTGCTTTGTGCCGGATTCCTCACACTGCTAACTGCTGTAATAATATAACCTTATGAACTGGAGGAGATGACACTATTGTAGGATAATGACCCATTCCCAAGTTATGGCCTAAGGCTATGCAAAGGGCCATACATTGAAAAAGCGCCACTGTCCATCTTGATATGCTCAGGTATACAAGGCTATCGGCATATAGTGCTAATAACAATGAAGGTTTTTGATTTGTGTGCTCAGGCAAACATGTTAATTTAACCGTAAGTTAAATAAATAAAGTGTTTTTGAGAACTAATATGTTGCTGTATTGTGTAGTATTAAAAAAAAAAAACAAGGTTGTGTGTATATGTTGTGTGCTGTGGGTGACAGAAGGCTGATATGCAAATGAATGATTCCCCTCTGCGAAGGGTACAGTGAACTAAAATGTGATCACACACGCACACAAACACCCTATAGGATGGTAACACCCGTCACTAAATGGTCAAACAATAACACACAGCTTTAAAACAAAAAAGGTACGGGCATGTCTAAGTTCAATGACACTAAAATGAGGAGAGTTGTCGTGTGGAAGGGGGTCATTGTGCCTCGTGTCAGCCACCGAGGGGAAACTGAGGCTGCCGTTTCTTGAGGTAGAATGGAGGGGTCATCTGGGGAAGCAAGCTATTGGATGCTGCCAGCCACTTAGCAGCCGTCGTGTTTCCTCTTACAAAACCCACTCCTTCTCAGCACGTGGGAGCTTTGTTGTCCTGCTGTGGCTCCATCAGACCATAAGAGAGTCCATCTGGCAGGGAGGAGAGACGAGCAGAGTGGCAACAAAGCACCCCCGTGAGTTGGGGAACTGTAAAGGGTTGTAGGTGGAGGTCTAAACATTGGAGGGAAAAGAGTTATCAAGAGTCACCTGTCCAGGGGCTTAGGAAGCAATACAGCGTGTGGACGAGAATGCAGGTAACTGTGTTAAGCGAAGAAGCAGCTTAATTCCGAAGAAGGTTAACAGGAAGCATGCAGTTCCTCCATTGCAGTGGCCTTGCTGGAGGTGTTTCGTTAAGGGTAGCCTAGGTATCGCATGGAAGCTCAGTGAAGACGTCACACTCTAGTCTTTACTCTCTCGGTGAGAGGCAGTCCCAACACGTTTTTGAACTACCTCATCCATTCAGAGACACAGCAGATCACTTTGAAAACACCTACACCCTAAATATATGGTCCATGTGGGTTAGAGTAATTTTTGTTTTGTTTGTTTTGTTTTATTCGTATTTATATAGCGCACAACAGCCCGAGGACATCGTGGCACTTGTTACAGTACAAAGCTTAGTTACTTAGTTATATGGTCATTAGCAATATATATACGGGTTGCAATATAGTTACATAGTCATTAGCAGTACATATACAGGTTACACTATAGTTATATTACATTTGTGTTATATTACAATATACATGGCAGAAGTGGAGGAGGCAGTCCTCCACTTGCTAGTTGAGGAGAGTGGCCTTAAGGTTGTTGCGGAAGACAGAGATGGAAGTTTCAGCTCTAAGGGTGGCAGGGAGTGAGTTCCAGAGTTTCGGTGCAATATAGGAGAAGCCTAGACCCCCGCTGTGGCTCTCTTTATGCGTGGTATGTGTAGCTGGTTGGTGTACTGAGCTCTGGTGGGGCGAGTGGATGTGGTCCTTGATATTGCTTCAGATGGGTATGCTGGAGCGGTTTCGTTGATGCACCTGTGAGTGATGGTGAGGATTTCCAGAGTAATACGGTCTTTGACCTGGAACCACTGTGCTTCACGTCTGGTGTGGGATATATGGTCTCTTCTAGGGATGCTCATGGCAGCTCTGAGGGCATTGTTTTGTGTGGTTTGCAGTCTGTGAATGTTTTGGCGAAGGTGCCAGCTAGAAGGCCATTGCAATAATCGAGTTTGGCTCCTATAGTTGCTCTAGCTATGGCCAAGTGGTTGGGGGTGGATGAATAGGGTTTAATGGCATTGATGAGTTTGGTGCTGAACGCTGATGCAGAGGCTATGGCGCTGACTTGTTTGTTCATCGATAGATTTGCATCAATGTGAACACCTAGAGTCTTGACAGAGGATGATATGGAGATGGTTGAGTTGTCTATGTTGAAGTTGTTGTATTGGGGGCTTAGTTTCGATAATGTGTTTGTCTGGCCCAGGATGAGAATTTCAGTCTTCTCCCCGTTAAGACAGAGGCCATTGATTGCCATCCAAGCTTGGATAGTGGCATAGATGTTGTGAAGGGCCGTGGCGTCTTGGTGATAGAGTCCAGATAGGGGTAAAAGTACTTGAGTGTCGTCTGCATAGTTTGTATATGCAACATCCATGAAGTCAAGTAGGTCGAAGAGGGGTTTTGTGAAGAGGTTATAGAGGGTGGGGGCTGTACAAGAACCTTGAGGGACAACACAGTTTATAGTGGTAGGATCTGCTTTAGCTGTGTCGGAGTAGACCTTCATGGCTCTTCCTTCAAGGAAGGAAGTGATCCAGGATGCTGTTTGATTAGAGAAATGGGCTGCATGGGTGAGGTGGGTGGTGAGTGTTTGGGGACCTATCAGGTCAAAAGCAGCTGATAGATCAAGGAGGAGGAGCAAGGCAGGTTTGCCTTTGTCCATGATCTGTGAAATTTGATTTTTTAGGTCTAATAAGGCGGATTCTGTTCCATGCCCGACACAGAAGCCAGATTATCTTTTGCCTAGTATGGAGTTAGCTTCTATGTATGATTGGATCTGGATGTGAGCTGCTTTGTCCAAGATTTTTAGGAGGAACGGGACTGTCGTTATCGGTCTGTAGTTGTTGGGTTGCGCTGGGTCAAGTGTGGCCTTTTTAGAAGTGGCCGCACCCAGGCTTCCTTGAGATTGTTTGGGACAGTTCCTGTTTGGAAAGATCCTCTAATGAAGGCAGTAATCAGGGGTGCTAGGTCATTGGAGCATTCCTTGATGATTTTGGGAGGGCAAATGTCTGCTTTGCAGAGGGATGGTTTGAGGTTTTTGATGAGAGTGTGCAGTCAAAATATCGAATCAATAATATCGAATTTTTTTTTATTTTTTATTTATATATTTTTTTTGGGGTCCGGGAATAAAAAAAAAGGGTAAAACAAAAAAATAAATAAAAAAAGTGGGCTGGGGAGAAAACCCCCCCCATTTCGAATAAAAAAGGTAATTTAAAAAAAATGCGACTTTTTTTTTCGACATTTTTTTTGGGAGATTATGACTTTCGACATTTTTGTTTTCAATATTATCACTATAAACCTTTGATGAGATTAAGGACCTCAGGTTCAGTGATGTTTCTGAAGGAGAATTGAGCGTGATTGAGATTACTACGCTTGTCTTGTGTAGGGCGGTTGGTTTTTTGGTTTGGGAGGGCTTTGCAGTGGTTTTGGATTTTGTTCTGGAGGAGTTTTATTTTGTTGAGCATGGCGGACTGAATGCTAGCACACCAGGCTTTGTCTTTAGTTATCTCGTAAGCGGTAGCCGGAGGAGTGACTAATTCATTAAAGATTGCGAATAGTTCTTTAGCTTGGGAGTTGGCCTTTGAGATCCTATCATTAAAGGAGTTGGATTTTGCTGCTAAATGGCTTTTTTATATTGGAGGGCTATTTGTTTGAAGAGGCTCTTATTTAGATCACTCGGGTGCGTTTGCCAGTTTTTAAGCGACTACCGCTTTTGAGCTCGGAGGGTTTGGAGTTCTTCCGAGAACCAAGAGTTGCAGTGTAATTATTTTTGTTCCTTCTTGCTTTCAAGTGGGGCTATAGTGTTTATGGCATTGGTGAGAGTATCATTGAAGATAGCTGATAGTATATTTGGTTCCTGAGAGAAAGGTGCTGTTAGGCAGTGGCTTTTAAGGTGCCCAACGCTAGTTGTCTGCATTGAGTTTTTTAGAACTTCGTATTGTGGCAGATGGTGCGTGGGTGAGAGTCTTAGGTTTAGGGTTGGTGGGGATGAGGAATTCGATGCATGTGTGGTCCGTCCAAGGAAGGGCAGTGTTTGAGGTAATGTTGGATGCACAGTTGTGATCCATGACCCAGTCAAAGGTGCGGCCTTTGGAGTGAGTAGGGGTGAGGACTCTTTGGGAGAAACCTAAGTCTGCGAGTTCTTTAGCTAGAGTTGCAGCAGATTTATCCTTAGGATCATTGTATCCTAAATTGAAGTCTCCTAATAGAAGGATTTTGGAGGACTTTTTAATGTTGTTGCTGAGTCGATGGGAGAGGTGCACTTGGGAGTCAGCTGGGAGTCGGGGAGGTCTGTATAGGATGTGGATGTTGATTAGATTATTGGGGGAGAGCGTACGCTTGGCTGATAGGATATCAGCATTACCACCCCATGTACTATGGTCTGCTAATCTGATGGATAGTGAGTCTTTGTGGATAAGGGCGACTCCCCCTCCAATCTTAACACCTCTATCTTGCCTAAGGATGGTGTAGCCTGTTGGTAGGGCTAGTGCGATGGCTGGGCAGGTGGCATCATTGAGCCAGGATTCCGTGATGCAAAGTAAGTCCAGATTAAGTGTGGATAGTAGATAATTTATCTCGAGGGCATGTGCAGGTAGGGAGCGTACGTTCAGTAGTGCACATTTAAGAGGTGGGTGTTGTGTGCCTTTGATGTTTTTGTTTGTACTAGTATGGGGTGAAGTGTGCTTGTTGTGGTGTGTGGTAGTGAGGGGCTTAGCCTTTCTAATGCAGGCATTCTTGAGACGGCTGAAGCTGATGTAGTTGCTAATGTTATCAGCTAATGCTTTTAGTTTGTATCAAGTTAGGGAACACAAGGATTAAGAGGAATAAGCCTTTGTAGAGGAAACCAAGGTTAATGATGATCTATTGGCCAACCTACAAATACACAGACTCTCACCGGGTGCTTCACTCTAAGAATTAAAGGCCTTGTACCGAGGATTTCCAAAGTATTAGATGGTGTATTTATAGTGTGTTTGAAATTAAGATACAGAATGATAATTGGTCAATCAAGTTACAACAAATCATCAGAAATTTCTCCAAACATGTACATAATATGTCAGTGAATCAATAATTCTGCAAGTAAATCCAAAGGGCACAAGTAATCAGCCAACACGAGTTTCGAGCTTTGCTCTTCCTCAGGCCTGTTACTGAAACTGTGCTTCTTCTCTCATCAATATGCTCCTTGGGCAGCAATGGATTCTATGTTTCTGCACGACTGCTGCCAACACGTGCAATTCCCTGAATATGGGAAATGCTGTGGTAAGTCATTAACAGCTTGTTAACTGTGTTAGACACGACCAATTTGAAGATTGGTGCAATTTGGTGCTAGAGCTGGCTGTATACTGCACAGTCCGTATGCCACTCCTGCTAGCGTTTTCAGTGCAATACCTGATTGGTACTGAATGTTCTGATCATTAGGAAATCGTTGAGATGTTCAAAAGGATTGCTAGACGCAGTGTGATAGTACACTGGATAATTCCCACCACTTTAAACATTTCCTGGCCAACGCTAACTTCTCTGTTGTAGAGGCTATCGATGGAGTGGTCATCTATGGGCCTCTATGACGGGGATGTCTGCTATAGACCTGTTCCATATGGGAAACGCTATTCCCCAAATCAATTAAATCGATCCACCATCAATATGAAGTCTAGGTTCAAACACCTTGTTCATCCAGGGAATTGCATTTGGCTTCACAATTCTCGGCTCACTACTAAGGAAACTGTAGCTCATGAAAAGGCCCATCTATAGACGCCTCATGTACATGGTGTGAGCCTGCTCATACCGGACCATAATGTTGTGTAATGGATAACACATTCTGAGGATGTTCTGTTACTTCATGCCCTGGAATAAAGAAATGCTCACTAAAACGACTAAACCCTTTCGATATGAAGAAATAAGTGGCTTGTTTTATATGTATGCATCACTTCATAGTTCTGTGCATGTATGCTTACAGTCCAGCATCCTATGCTTAGGAAAATTAACCTCTAAAATTGGAATTCACCTCCATAACCTATGTTATATTTCTGCATATTTGTACTGCGTCATGTCTTAAGAGAAAGGCCTGCCTCCAAGCACTGATGCCTAGTCTGAAGGCCATTGTTGAGATACCGATCTTTGAGGATCAAATAGAAAAGGGTTCCCTCTCTGAGGAAATGTGCTCAAGACTTAGGGTTAGTAGAAGCCTGCCCATAATGATGTGTTTTTGTCTACCTTCCGAAGGCTATGTGGGTCCGCTACAGGTTCAGGGGAGTAAAGCGCTCCTAGCAGATTCAATTTCCTCTTTCTGACACAGCTGTCCTTACATTGGCTACGGAATTTTTAGTGTAGCAAAGCTACATTTCTAGGGTATTGAGCAGGTGGAGTCTTTTCTGTGTAGCAAAACAAAAGAGGTGATGGCAGAAGGTTTAGAAAACATCTTAATCACTTGCATTGCTCTAGGCAGCCCTCCAGACCATCGTTCTTCACCTTCAAGCCATTACAAAAGGGGAAAGACCATATGCAAATCAGGCTTAGTCCCACCCCAAAAGGGTCAGTCCAGCCCGAAGTACTTGGTCACATCTCTTCTGCACGAGGCCACAAGCATCCCCAGACATGGTTCGGCCTTGTTGGGCCCCATCAGTGAGAAGTAGCTTGGCTCCTTCGGGCCCAAAAGGGATGGGACCCACGTCTGAGCATACCCGTCCCACTCGGGGTGACCAGAGCAAAGACAATTGCAGAGCACCATGGCCTAAGTAACGTGGCTGATATGGCATTGTTTTTTATTTTGCGAGTCTGTCTGGCACCTTAGTACCGCATGGTCCAAACCTTGTTCAAGAGCAGAAGTTAAACCTGAAAGACAATCTATTATACTTGATCTCTTAATGTAATATTTATGGATCACGGGGTACATGGAACTAAAATGGGTCAATATAACCACATATATTTTTACACCTGCCACCCTAGACTTCGGTAAGGACCTGAAGACCTCACTCTTCAAGCAACATCTTGCAATGTCTTATTCCTCTACTAGACCCTACTTTTTGCCTTCTCACTCCTCAGCTCCCCCTACCTATGTCAGCTCCTTCACTACCCCTGCATTCTACCAGTCACCCCCTGAGGACATCCCCCAATATACATCACTCTGTTGCTTCCCAGAAAAGTGCTTGCTTTACAATTGCCATACATACATAACATACCAGTATAAATAACTCTCTGCAAAACATATCACCGAGGAATAGTTTCCATTTTCTGAAATAGGATTCACCCAATATCCGTTACTGCTGGGGGGATTCGGCCTCCCAGCCAATGAGGATGGTCAGACTGGGGGCTTTACCACATGGTCAAACCCCCGCTCCAAGCCTCCTCGGAGCTGGAGGATGCCATCTTCCCCTGGCGGATAATCAGGTAAGTGCTCCCCACGCCCCTGCATCCCCATCCTACCACCCTCCCTTTTGCACATATTTAGCTCCCTCCCCACACTCTCCCCACTTAATCTTGTGCTGCTGTCCCTCGCTGGTGCTGGAAACAGTTTTCCCGGCACGTCCCAGATGCGTGAATAGCCACCATGAGAAGGGAGAAGGGATTATGTGTTCACTTCTCCCCTATCCATGGCGGCCATCTTCTTTTGTACCCCCGTACAATGTGCAATATAACCTGACCTGTGGAGGGTGGGGGGGGGTTACTTTACCTGGCCCAGTAATGCCCCCCAAACTCGGGTTATATTGCTTCAGTATGTATTTATTGTCATCTAGACTCTCAACACCCCTTATTAATGTGACTTTAGGTTATGCACACAATGTCACTGTTATGACAGCAGTACTAATCTGCTTACTATACGGATCTCTAAAAATAGTTGTACTGTGATTTTCTATTAAAACGACATTCGATTGCAGGCTACTGTTATTGTACAGATCGGTGACAAGCGGTTGGGGACGCACCAATGTCACTATGGTAGCTGTGCATTAAAGGCTATCATGCAATGGATGTGTCCAAGCAGGGTCTGCAGGACTGGGACCATACATCATTATCAACCTTCAGAGTCTGTCTTTTATAATATGAACACACAGCGTGAGAAAGCACGGATGTCAAAAATGTCTGCCCGCGCAATTATTACATTTGACTGGAGGTGACGCTTTCCAACTGGCTAAATGGCGCAGCCCATCTGGCAATTCGGGGGCACGGAGCACTCCGAGATGGCGGCCAGCATTCGCTGCCAGGAAAACGCGCATGATGATAGTGAGGCTAATCGTGCTGCGGCGTAATTAAAATTATCAACTATGGGAAAATGTATGCGAGCAAGGGAGACAGCCTTTCCCTGCACTGGGAAAAAATAAGATAGAAATAGTTACTGCGCAAGAATCGTGTCATTTGCATTGCAAATATGGCAACTCATACAGGCAGTTATACCATTTTGAAGTAAATTGGTGCTTTCGAACGCCATCCCTTTTCCGCAAAAATATGTTAAATACACGAAACAGCATTCAACGTTTGGCTGTGCCTGTTTGAAACTCATGTTCCAGTCAGTAACAGCGTGAGCAGCCGTTGACGTTGTCCCATACCTTGCAGTCCCTCAGCCAAATTGTATTAACGGCACTGAGTGGTGCAAATGAAGAATCCGGTGCTAAACTGCATTCATGTGTTTCTCCAGTGGTGATAAATTGCACAGGTTCTTTGCTCCACTTGGTCGTTTCTTTTTGGTTTGTTTATTAAACATTTCATCAATTTGAGATGCATTGTTTACACACTAAATTTAGACAAACCACGGCAATGCCAACAGTTTTGGCTTTTGTGTAGACACGAGGTAGGCATTTTCATTTACTGCCACAATTGTACTACCCGACCACAAGATGGCAACAGCTGCAAAATGGTCCAGAAAGCAGGAGAAAGGAATTTTCCCATATGATAGCATTGGGGTTTTAATTAACCAAGGCGGGAACGAGTGCTGGAGTTTGTCTCCCTCTGCTGGAGACTCTGGCGAGATGCGGGAGGCTTGGCATGTCTGTGCATAGGAAGGTAATGCCTGGCAAATGATTTTCTAACATCCATGCAGGAGTCAAAATTGTTGGCTTTGCCAATGCTTGTTTTAGAAGGACTCAAGTCCGACGAACCGATGTGAGGACACACACATATTAATAATAACTTAAGTGGCTGAATGCACACATGGTTAAACCATGTATATCATATAACAGCTGTAATGAAGCCATTAAATCTGATTATTTATAACACACTATTTTAGAGCATAAATGTGGATGTTGGTGCTTGATACAGAATGGGTTTGTGGCGGGGAGGGGACGGTGGTGGGTGGGAATGGCCAAAGCATTTGGCATGGCCATAGACAGTCAAAGGGTGTGCAAAAAGCCAAACATCCACAAGCTGTGTGTTGCTCCCATCTCTCTCCTAGCTTTGCTCTAATACATTATTCTATTAGGTGCTGATTCTGATGTGATTACACATGCTTATGACAGTTTACAAGCTCAGCACATTAACAGTGGAGGAACTAAGTGCCTTGAAAGTGGCAGAGTAGCTTCAATGATGCTACAGCAGTAATGGAACCCTTTGCAACTACCTTTTTTTTGTATTAATGTGTGTGATGGCCAGGACCAGCCATTGATGAGCACATTATGCAAGAGGGTGAGGCTATTTAAAAAATCGTGGCAGGTGATGTGGAGGATTGTCAAATGGCAAGGTTGATAAGACCTGTTTTTTCCCTGATTTTTATAATAATACAATTATTTCCACCTCAGAAAAGGTGGCCTGCGAGCCAGGCCCCCCTTTCAGCCAAGTCCCTGGCAAAAACATAATGTACACCTGTCCCCTGCTGAATCAGTATCCTGATCTGCAGCGCATGACCTGCAGTAGCACTGAGCAGGTTCAGTGTGCACAGGTGATCTTTTAACAGCTGCAGTGACATCCACGTCATTTCAGCAGGCTGCATTTAAGGCATGCACCACTGTTACCAAGCCACATAACTATGACATTTACTATCCAAGTAGCAGTTATAAACTTTGATTATAAGCCATATCTGAGTTTAAGGTATGGTGGCTATTATCTCTAGTAATTATCCAAGCCACGTCAAATTGATATCATACACGTTTCAGCATTGTGAGCCCAGCTCAGCTGTGGAACGGTTATGTGTATTCTGGTGAGACAGCCTGACCCTGCTAACTTACAGGAGACTGAATGACTTGGCATCTCCTTTTGATCTTTTTTGAGGTCTGGTAACACTGCTCTCCAGCAAAACAACTTTCCGGCAGGAGCTGTCCTAGGAAACAGGAATCAAATGGCACACTTATCCCCAAAAGGACCGGCCTCACACCAGGGTGCTGCATACCAAAAGGGCATTAAATGAGATCGACAAGGGAAGGGGGCAGAGTTAGTGCAGACAGAGTGAACACAGCATAGTTGGAGGAAGATTTAACCATCGTGTTTCTCTCTCTATACTATCTACCTTCCGGTCCCTCCTACATCCTTTAACACAAAGTACTTTGGGTATAATCTCAGAAGGCAAAGACCACTTGTCTCAAAAAGTGGGATTGAACCCCTAACATCAGGATGTTTTTAGTCCAATGACCTGTGGACATTTGCCTTTAAAAGAAGGGATTACCCACTATTTCTCTGATTCAATCCAAATGAACACCTGATGGAGAATTCATAGTATGTCTATTGGTAGAGTTGACTTGCAAAGCCCTCCACCAGTAAGGTGAAGTCTGAATGACCAAGGCTGACATGGAGCTCTCTTCTCTACCCATCCCCAGGGCACACTGGGGGTGACCTTCTGCTGGGACAAGGGCTGCATATCAGCTTGTCATACTGCTGCACACAACTGATCATGGTGAAGGACCCCTGAACCTGTGTACCAGCCTCCCTTGTGTTGGGAGCCTGGGAACAAGGACTACACTTTTCTCTGAGACCCTGAAGTGGAACGCACAGCACCTGAGAACCAAGACAACCCAGATTCCTGTATTTTCACTGTCGACCCGCTGCAAGCCATGATTTGAGCCTGTTCCACCCTCTTGATTCACCAGGACACTCCAGAGCTGACTTTGGCACTCAACCAACCTTTGAGCTCCTACCACATGTACTCAAACCAGTTCACTGCTTGGAGCTCTTTGTTGCATCCACTGCCTTTCAAACTCTCAGCATTTTTGATGCTCTTCTACATTGCCAGTTGACCCGACCCTAGTGCCTCATCGAATAATGACTAGTGAATTCCACATCGAACCACCCGACTCGAACGGCACAGCCATTCACCAGTATCTTCACCGTCAAACTGACCTTCGAAACGACACTGCTTGCCCTCACGATTCATACTTCCTCAAGTTTCTCATATAACTGACCACTTGGTCAGTTTCTCATATAACTGATGCATCCAGTCACTAGCACTTTTGCGGTCAAACTGACTTTTGAACTTACGTTGGTGGCCCTCACAACTCTCCTTTCTTGAGGCAGAGAACATCAGCTCAAATCCCAGCTTGACATTGCTCCCCGTCTGGAACAATGCAACTTCCACATTCAAGCCTACTTTGAACCGCACAAACAAAACCTAGAAGCTTGATTCGCCATTGTCGAACCCACCCCCACACCCACCAAGACCAATGAAAGGTATTATTGACTAGTAACTACCCCTTTCGTCCATCTCTGGGCTCTAGAGATGGGCTAGGTCACTTTTAATTCCTTTTCATACCAGAACATATCCTTTTTGAAATCATAGTGGGTATTTATTGCCTTTCTCCCCCAGTTTCTTTACCCAGAGTGCTGTATCTTGCTATATTTGCATAGTTTCTGTTCTTTCCAAAGAGGTGGGTTGTGTGTAGTGTTTTTCTGTTTAGATATTATTGCTGATGGTGGGTTTAATTAAAGTGTACATGTTTGTATAGGACCTTGATTGGACCTTGCCTTTATATTGGCCTGTTATAGTTTGCTGCTGTTTGGGTTGCTATATACCCTGATCTCGGCCCACATTACCACAAACGCCAAAGGAGGGGTATTTCTTAACTGGGCCTGTTTCCCCTTTATGATTTGGGAGCACTCTTGTTTTAAGGAAGTGTGGGGGCTGAGTATGCGGATTAGGCACTGATCATGCGCGTACTCCTGCAGGGCAGGCCCGATCTCGTCACAGGCCATTCTGGAGTCTCGGAATGCTCAGCCGCGCCTTCAATACTTGCCAAATGTGCCAGTAAATTGCGACCGCAACACTGAAGAAAAACACTGATAGCAATTCGAACTGTAGCACTTTTTCATCTTCTGAACTGGCAGATGCAGCTGGGCACCTTGTGATGATACCTGTGCCCTGATTAGAATGACAGTGTAAACAGGCCATCACAGCAGACGCAGGCAGTGGGGCGAGTGACCACATGCACCCCCACTTCCTGCCCGAACATCCACCTTGGGCCCCCAGTGTGTATTTCAAACTGGATTGGTAAAAATGATGCAACTTATTCTCATTATTGCTTTTGACTTTTCGCTAAACGTGCAAAGGCTCATTTGCTGGTCTCCTTGTGCGATTGCCTTAAGTACCCTTGCAAGGCAAGATTTAAAATATGAATCAAATCCTTGCAACTATGCTGTTCCATTAAGAACCATCTTGCAGACAGGAAAAAAGGGGATTATTGAAAACAACGTCAAGATAATTTAATTAATTCCTACACATCTCACTTTCCATATTTTCACAGGTGCAAATGTCCAGCAGTGTCCAAATGAAGCTTTCTCTTATGACTCACCTCGGTCAGAAAGCTGCGATGTAAGTGCCAACTAAAAACTATTATCATTGTTCTGAACTGTTATTTGGCACCTTGCCCAGTCTAAGAAGGCTCACAAAGTGTGTACCATGTTATCTGTGACCAGAGGACATTACAGATCAGTATTCAGAAAAATAGATAAGCATTTGAATTGCTGGCAAATGGTATGTTACGAAAAAGATGTCGAAGAGACCACGCTAATAGTGAAATGCAAGTATTGACACTTCACCCTCCCTACTACTAGAACACACCAGCCTACCCCCTCCCAAGGAGCAGGAGCTCCTCCACTGCGGGAGCAGTGATCCCGCTCCGGATTCGTGCTGGGACATCAGCACTAGCACAAGGTAGGATTGCTGACATCCATGTCACACCTGCGCTCGTTCCGGCAATAATCTTTAAAAATCGAATCGCTGCCTCAGAATATTGGGCATGCGACTGCAATCCTTGTAAAATACTTTTTGCACCTAGAAACTGCCTGCATTGTGCACAGCTTTTCGTGCCTCCATTGCCTCAAACGAGGCTGCCCCCATCCCAAGATGGCCGCCGGGCTCTGCAAAGCTGCTGCCTGACTCTCCAATCTCCCTCTGATGCCTTCCTGGTACCGATTGGCTCACACCTCTGCCTTCCCAGCCAATCGCTTGCCGGAAGGCGAACGCCGGACCAGCCCACGAAGGAGCACACACAAAGGAGCAGGTCCTGTCCCGAGCCTGTCCAGAGAATGGCTAGAGGCTAGACTGGGACCATTGCCCCTCGAATCTCCCGCTGTTTGAGCATTGAACTGCAAACCTGACATTAACATAGGTAAGCGTCATCAACACGCTCTATGGTTGGCAAATGCCACCACTGTCTAGCTAAGCCTGCAGTACAGCTGCACTGTAACACTTACTGCTTCAAATTGTGCATGAGCAACTTCGCATACATTTATACGCATGTACATGTTGCTAACTTCAATTTTGGGTGACCTACTGCACCCATCTACTAAACTTAAAACTTAGTCCTTCCGCCCGGTATTGTGCACCACGTATGTTGCCTTGTTCCACGTGTATTGCATTCTGTCTGGCTGCTAGCCTTAGCATTTCTGCCTCCTTCCAAATGCCTACGCTGATTGACCATATGGTTGACCACACGTGCCCAAAGCACCAAGTCACCCCTATCAGCACATTTTTCCATTCATTCCTAAATACTCAGACCACTGTATTTAGCCTCATCTTCACCTAGTATTTGTCTACTGCATTCAGTCCAGTATCTGACTGTTGCATTTAGCCTAGTATCTGATTGCTGCATTTAGCCCAGTATTTGATTGCTGCATTTAGCCCAGTATTTGACTCTTGCTTTTAGCCCAGTATTTGATTGCTGCATTCAGGCCGGTATTTGTTGCATTTAGCCCATTATTTGATTGCTGCATTTAGCCCAGCACCTGACTGTTGCTTTTAACCCAATGTTTGATTACTGCATTCATCCTGCCTAGTATTTGATGACCGTACTTAGCCTACTCTGCCCAGTATCCAACCACAGCATTTAAGTCTAGTCCCCTTAGCTTAACTAGAAGTAACACTATGTACTCTTACCTGCCTAACCTAGTTCACCAAGCATTACTCACCAATCTGATAGCTATACTTACTATCATCTATATGACCATGCCTACATTTCTGCCCATAGAGGGCTCAGGAGCCCACATACAACCTACCTTCAAACCTTGTAACCTAGCACAGAGGAACCTTAGACTCTGGGCTCGACTACCCAAAATATTCGAACCCATCATCAAATACAACATCAACCTGGAACACCTCCGACCCAAATTACTCCCACCATTGGAAACCACCGCCCCTCTCAGGTGCAAACTCCACCATAAAATGAATAAACATATAGCCAACCTCCCTCTCACAGTGCAGCCAGAACCAGAATTAAAAGCTGCATTGATCAATGCCAGATCTTTAGTCGCTCATGCTACTGACATAGTGTCATGACCACTGCTTTCAAGGAGTCAGGACCTACCCAACACCCTTGGAAACAGGCTCATAACATGCCTTATCGGCACCAGCAAGTCCCAATAGGGACCTTTTGGACCTTGTCCTGGCACTGGTGGTGCCAGGCTCATAGTAAGGACCCGTCCCGGCACAGGAAGCGCCGGGCTCATATCAAGTGTAAAAGTGCTTGGGTGAACCTACCTGAAGCAGACCATGCTGCTTACTTACCAGCCAGATGATGCTTTACTCTCTTCTAACAGGGACTACTTTTCTTTCTGGGTGGGGCAGGCACCACTCCCTGGATCACTGATGCTGGAACTCTTCTGGAAGCAGGAACTCTTTTACCTGGGCGCGGCTGCGGTGGAAGAAGACACCTAAGTACTCCTATGGGCTATTTAAACCACACCCGATTGGTACCACATGCTTCGGGTTATTCTGCATCTGCAGCAGGACGCTCACCGCGTCAGCTCCAGCGAATCTTCAGCTCCGGATCCTGTAGTTACAAAAATTACCTGCTGGGAACCAATCTTCAATCTTCAGCAGCTCCTGCAAAACAAAAGGCACAGGTTAGACAAAGGCAAAGTTAGCGCTTCAACTCACCCGAGCCATCGGCAGCATCCAAGTCGTTTTCTTTTCTGCATTCCGCGTCCGGCATCGGGCCTGCAAAGACAAAGAACATTGGTTAGTAACGTTCAGTTACAATACTGCTTACCTGTGTGGCGCTTGCTCCAACTTTGTTCGCGCTGCATTCCGGCACCTGTAAAAACAAAAGGGGACATTAAGGTGCATTCTACGGCCCTAAAGCAGTCTTCCTACTTACGTGCCTTCGAATTCACCATCTTCTTGTTACGCTCTCTGCCACGAACCTGGGAAAGCATCTTCTTTGGCATCGACAGCATCCTAAAAGCAAAAGACATAGACATAAGGAAAAAGACATTTAAAGAGAGCAATCCAAGGAGAACTTTAATACTTACGAGTCACGCTCGTGCAGCAAAACGGCGGCATCGCTCTCACCTTCCCTCTGCAATCAAGAGGCGGAACTCACATCCAGTGAAGTAACTGGACCCAGCGCCCCTGCACAAGACGCAGGATGGAGAGCTCAACATTCACTTACTTAAGGTGAGCACAACAATCATCTGAGTACCACGGGGAGAAAGGGAGAGAGGGGCTAGAACTTCTCCCATCCTTCCAGCCACTAATACCTTGATTTTCCACTTGCAGACACCTCACTCTGCAGGTCAAGCTTTCGGTGAGCAAGGGGCCAAATCCGGGAGCCAAACGAACCCTACGCCTAACTTTGAAGACGTTTGCAGCGCCCAGCCCAAGACCAGCGCCTCCGAGGGAACCAGGTGAGCGTTACAGAACGCGAAGCCTCCCAAACATTTCCCGCCCAGGCGCAATGGAGGCTTCAGACACAGACCAATTGGCCCAGTTGCTCGGGGAGTTGAGAGCAGAAGTACACGCAGCACGCCAGGAAACAAATGCCCTAAGGAGAGAGCTAGTGATTTCTAAGGAGCGAACAGACGACTTGGCTAGACAATTGTTACAAGCCCAAGCGGGACAGACTCCTCTGCCTACCCCTGGTGGAAGCCATGCCCCAACGGCTTCCTCTAATCCGGTGCAAATTAATCTACCAGGAAATGTACCTTTGGCTCCGCCCGAACGCTTTTCAGGTGATCCGAAAAGGTTTGCTGTGTTCATCAATCAGTGTCGTTTGCACTTTCTGTGTAGACCTGCCGCTTTTCCAACAGACCAGGCTAAGGTAGCCTTTGTGCTCTCATATCTTAGTGGCAGCGCCGCAGATTGGTCTATTCCTTTAGTGACTCAGGATAACCCTATCCTTTATAATTTCCAGGACTTCCAAGCTAGTATGGAAAGATTGTTCGCAAGGCATTCTCAGGGACAGGCTCTGGACAATGAACTTCTTTCACTACGACAGGGCAATCAAGATCTTCTGGCCTACATTGCATCATTTAACAGACTAGTGGTTGAAACCGGATGGCCTGAGGATAAGAGAATCACCCTTTTCTATAGAGGCCTTCGTGGAGAACTTAAAGACGTTCTGGCCCAGGTGGTGAATCCACCACAAGACTGTTGCGAATACATTGATCTGGTGGTGCAATTAGATCATAGGATACAAAATCGAAAAGCCGATCGTTCCAGGTTTGAAAATCGAGTTTTTTCAAGACCACAGAGCTCCGTTAAAGGAAATGATACCGTGGAACCCATGCAGATTGGGGTGGTGAAAGGACCTCTAACCCAAAAGGAAAGAGAAAGGAGAAGACAACTACAATTGTGCCTCTATTGCGGGAACTCAGGGCACTTCCTCCAAGATTGCCCAGTGAAACCAAAGAAGAAGACAGTAGGAGCTTCCGATAAGGGTGCCAAAGGTTCAGAGTCGGAAAACGACCTCGCCCGACAAGTGTAGAGGTCCGCTTGCCGAGCGTAAAAACCAGTTCTTTGACCTCGCATTTTACCATGCCCATGGTCCTCGTGAGTCCGGAACAACCCAATCGTATGCATGCCATTAAAGCATACATTGATAGTGGCGCAATCGGCAATTACGTGGACTGTGAATTGGCCGCCAGGATGAATCTGTCTCTTTGTCCTAAGTCGGTGAAAGACGTCATCACCACCGTGGATGGTACGGAAATAGCTTCCGGACCAGTTACTCACACCACCATGGAAGTGACGTTGGTAAGCCAAGATGGACATCAAGAGAAAATCGTGTTTGACGTGATCAAGGCTCCACAGTTTCAAGTTATCCTGGGAATCCCTTGGCTGGAAAAACACAATCCTCAAATTGATTGGCGAGCAAAGACAATCCGGTTTCCAGAATGCGCACCTACCTGCTATCCGCAGCCCCCCACGAAACTAGCTGCAACTGCTTCTGAGAGTCCTCACCTGCCTCCTGAATACCGGGAATTTCAGGATGTCTTTCGAAAAGATCAAGCTAATTCACTGCCTCCTCACAGATCATACGACTGCCAAATAGACTTGGTTCCAGGATCCACTCCTCCATGCAGTCGAATTTATGCCCTCACAGAACCTGAAAATCTTCACCTAAGGCAGTATTTGGATCAGTACCTGGCTAATGGATTTATCCGTCCCTCGAAGTCCCCAGCCTCTTCAGCTTTGTTCTTCGTGCCAAAAAAAGAGGGAGACCTAAGAACATGCATAGATTACCGTGCCTTGAACCAGATTACGATTAAGAACAGATATCCGTTACCATTGATCCCTGAACTTCTTGACCAAGTTAAAAGTGCCTGTATCTACACAAAGCTGGACCTCAGAGGAGCTTACCATTTAGTACGAATAAAGGAGGGCGATGAATGGAAGACGGCCTTTCGTACTAAATATGGACTGTTCGAGTATCAAGTAATGCCCTTTGGGCTTTGCAACGCTCCGGCAGCCTTTCAGTATTTTATGAATGACGTCCTCAGAGAGCTCATTGATGTACGTGTAGTTGTCTATATTGATGACATTCTGGTCTACTCGTCCTCTGAGGCGGAACATCGAAAACATGTCACCGCAGTACTGGAGCAGCTCCGAAAACACAGACTCTTTGCAAAATTGGAAAAATGCGTTTTTCACGTCACGGAGGTCGAATTTTTGGGATTCATTTTGTCACCAAATGGAGTCCACATGGACTCAAGAAAAGTGGACGCTATCATTAAGTGGCCCTCACCAACGTCAGTGAAAGGAGTTCAAAGCATGTTGGGCTTTGCTAACTTTTATCGAAGATTTATCCCAGATTTTTCTCGAGTTGTCCAACCCATTACAGCCCTCCTCAGAAAGAATAAACGTTTCGAGTGGTCTACAGAGGCTGAACAAGCCTTTCTGGAACTAAAAACAAAATTCACCTCGGCTCCAGTTCTAAAACATCCTCGCCCGGAACTTCCCTATATCGTAGAGACTGATGCTTCCAGTCTCGCAATGGGAGCAGTGCTTTCGCAAAGAGACCCGGAAACAAATCAGTTACACCCAGTGGCATTTTGGTCCCGCAAATTTTCAGCTCCTGAAATCAACTATACCATTACAGATAAGGAACTTTTGGCGATTAAGTCCGCCTTTAAAGCTTGACGGCATTATCTCTTGGGAGCCCGACACACAGTCACCGTCATCACGGATCATCGTAATTTACAGTACCTTAAATCAGCCAAAGCTCAATCCTCTAGACAACTTCGCTGGGCATTGTTTTTCGCCGAATTCGACTTTGTGATAACTTACCGACCAGGCAACAAGAATGGTAAAGCAGACGCTCTCTCCCGAATTGGAGTAGATGAACTCACGACCAATCTTGAACCCGTACCTATAATTCCGGAACAGAGAATCCTGGGTTTAATAGATGCACAATCCATTGAAGACATTGAAACTAAAGTTAAAGATCTTCTGACTCCAGCAGAAGTGCAAGACTGGCAGCTCAAGGGAAATGATTTCACAATGGATAAGAACCTATTATACTTTCGAGGAAGATTATATCTACCATGTACCGATTTACAAAGACAGGTGATCTCTTGTTACCATGACTCCTTAATGGAAGGACATCCCGGCATTACCAAAACGTTGGAAAAGATAAAGAGACATTTTTGGTGGCCATCTTGGAGAAAGGACATTAAGGACTTCATTAATTCTTGTGGCGTGTGCGCTCAAAGCAAAAGCCAGAAGGAGAACCCAGCAGGTCTCCTACATCCAATAGACATTCCTCCACATCCATGGCATACTCTCTCCATGGACTTCATCACGGATTTACCACCATGCTCCGGATTTAATACAATCTTAGTGATTGTGGACCTATTCTCAAAAATGGCTCATTTCATCCCATTGAAAGGGTTACCTACAGCTCCAATTTTGGCCCGAGAATTTCTCGAAAACATCGTTCGGTTGCACGGCTTTCCTTCAATTTTAATCTCAGATAGAGGGAGTCAATTTATTTCTCACTTCTGGCGGAGTTGTTGTCGTCTAGCCCAAATTGACATAAGGCTGTCGACCAGCCACCATCCCCAGACCGACGGGCAGACCGAGAGGACCAATCAAACCTTGGAACAGTATCTACGCTGCATGTTACAACAATCAGAGGGCACTTGGAAAGACATTCTCTGGATTGCGGAGTACGCTTATAATAACTCAGTCCATGCCGGAACAGGAAAAACTCCGTTTTTTCTTTCATATGGAATCCACCCTCGCACCTCAAATCTTGACCCGCCTCAGACTCTTGGAACACCCGCTGTAGATCATCTGCATTCGACAATCACTCAAGCCTTTAAGGAGGCCACATCTCACCTTAAGCAGGCCAAGGAACAATATAAAAAGAGTGCGGATCTACATCGAAAGGAAGCTCCTCAATATCTTGTGGGAGATCAGGTCTGGCTGTCCACCAAACATTTACCCCTAAAAGGACCGCGTACTTTCAATCCACGATACCTGGGGCCTTACCCAATCACTGCCATAATCAATCCAGTGGCGGTAAAATTGGGCCTACCTGCTCATATGAAAATACATCCAGTTTTCCACGTTTCACTACTGAAACCCATGCAACCTGGAACCCGTTTGACAAAATCTCCAGACCCTATTCTCGTGGACGGAGAACTAGAATTCGAAATACAAGACATATTAGACTCCAAGATTTCCAAATCTAAATTATACTATTTGATTGACTGGAAAGGGTATGGCCCCCAGGAACGATCTTGGGAACCTTCGGAACATGTTCATGCACCCCGTCTGGTTAAGAAATTTCATCGAACTTTTCCTGATAAACCAAGACCCCCGGAGGGAACAAATTTGGGAGGGGCCTTGAGGGGGGGTGCTGTCATGACCACTGCTTTCAAGGAGTCAGGACCTACCCAACACCCTTGGAAACAGGCTCATAACATGCCTTATCGGCACCAGCAAGTCCCAATAGAGACCTTTTGGACCTTGTCCTGGCACCGGTGGTGCCAGGCTCATAGTAAGGACCCGTCCCGGCACAGGAAGCGCCGGGCTCATATCAAGTGTAAAAGTGCTTGGGTGAACCTACCTGAAGCAGACCATGCTGCTTACTTACCAGCCAGATGATGCTTTACTCTCTTCTAACAGGGACTACTTTTCTTTCTGGGTGGGGCAGGCACCACTCCCTGGATCACTGATGCTGGAACTCTTCTGGAAGCAGGAACTCTTTTACCTGGGCGCGGCTGCGGTGGAAGAAGACACCTAAGTACTCCTATGGGCTATTTAAACCACACCCGATTGGTACCACATGCTTCGCGTTATTCTGCATCTGCAGCAGGACGCTCACCGCGTCAGCTCCAGCGAATCTTCAGCTCCGGATCCTGTAGTTACAAAAATTACCTGCTGGGAACCAATCTTCAATCTTCAGCAGCTCCTGCAAAACAAAAGGCACAGGTTAGACAAAGGCAAAGTTAGCGCTTCAACTCACCCGAGCCATCGGCAGCATCCAAGTCGTTTTCTTTTCTGCATTCCGCGTCCGGCATCGGGCCTGCAAAGACAAAGAACATTGGTTAGTAACGTTCAGTTACAATACTGCTTACCTGTGTGGCGCTTGCTCCAACTTTGTTCGCGCTGCATTCCGGCACCTGTAAAAACAAAAGGGGACATTAAGGTGCATTCTACGGCCCTAAAGCAGTCTTCCTACTTACGTGCCTTCGAATTCACCATCTTCTTGTTACGCTCTCTGCCACGAACCTGGGAAAGCATCTTCTTTGGCATCGACAGCATCCTAAAAGCAAAAGACATAGACATAAGGAAAAAGACATTTAAAGAGAGCAATCCAAGGAGAACTTTAATACTTACGAGTCACGCTCGTGCAGCAAAACGGCGGCATCGCTCTCACCTTCCCTCTGCAATCAAGAGGCGGAACTCACATCCAGTGAAGTAACTGGACCCAGCGCCCCTGCACAAGACGCAGGATGGAGAGCTCAACATTCACTTACTTAAGGTGAGCACAACAATCATCTGAGTACCACGGGGAGAAAGGGAGAGAGGGGCTAGAACTTCTCCCATCCTTCCAGCCACTAATACCTTGATTTTCCACTTGCAGACACCTCACTCTGCAGGTCAAGCTTTCGGTGAGCAAGGGGCCAAATCCGGGAGCCAAACGAACCCTACGCCTAACTTTGAAGACGTTTGCAGCGCCCAGCCCAAGACCAGCGCCTCCGAGGGAACCAGGTGAGCGTTACACATAGCAGATGTCATACGCGAAAGCGACCTTGATTTCATCGCCATTACTGAATCACGGCTCCATGAGGCAGCAGGTCCTGCACTCACTCTAGCAGTCCCAGAAAAGTATACCATCCTTAGAGCTGACAGACCAGACGCACGAGGTGGAGGAATAGCAATTATCGCCAAATCCAACCTCTCTATGAGAATCACCTCCACACCCTACCTTAAATCCTGTGAGCTGCTTTCTATCAAACTACCCACCGACAATTCCCAAACACTTAATATTTACCTCCTCTATAGACCCCCATGCCCCACCAATACCTTCAATGAAGATATCACCTCTGTTATCTCTCAGAAGCTAAAAAATTCCTCTCAAACCTTAGTGTTAGGAGACTTCAACCTAGGGTACAACGATATCAATGACCTCCAGGCTACTGCCACAGCTAATACCTTGTCAGAACTAGGCTTCACGCAGATCGTGAATATTCCCACACATACCAAAGGGAGAACTCTAGACTGGATTGCCAGTCATAACTGTAACCCCTCTATAACAGCCATTGCCCCCCAAATATGGTCAGACCAACACCTTATCTCTTTTACCCTCAACACTAAAAGAACCACAGTTCTAACACCCACTCCCGCCATACCCACTTTAACCAGAAATAAGAAAAATATCACAGCGGATAATATTCTGCCTCACATCCTACCCAAACTTAATTCTCTACCCGACCATACCGACCCAGGCATCCTAGTGGAGGAATTCAATAACGCTATGTCCACTGCCCTTGACAGAGTTGCTCCGCTTAAACTTAGAAACAGTAAACCAAAAAAGCATCTAAACTCCTGGTTTACACCCCATTTAAAAAACTTAAGACTACAGAAGAGAAAATGTGAAACAGCTTGGAACCAGCATCCCACCGCTGAAAATAAAACCAACCTAATAAACATCTCCTCGAAATACAAAAAAGATATCATCCTGACCAAACAAGAAACCTTTAATAATAGGATCACCCAAGCCAACTCCAGTATGAAGGAGCTATTCTCCATCCTAAAAGAACTGGAAACTCCTATCGCAGCACAGGACGATTCCATCAAAGATAAAACCTGGTGTACTGACATACAACTGGCACTAACCAACAAAGTGGCCAACCTCCAAACTAAAATTGCCCTAAAGAAAGCCTCATTACCAACCCAACCTCCTGTGGACAAAACCCCCACACCCAAACCCAAAGAATCTTCCCAATTCCGCTTCTCCAAGGTCTCAGTAATTGAGGTAGAAAAGACCATTCTGACTCTTAAACCGTCTAATTGCAAAGGTGACCAATGCCCCGCACAACTGATAAAGGACACGGCTAGAGATCTAGCCCCCTTCATCACAAAACATATTAATGCCTCCTTCACTACGGGCACCATCCCTCGCAACCTAAAAGAATCTTGGGTACTCCCCCTCCTGAAAAAACAAACTTTGGGCCCCAACATTCCCACAAATTATAGACCCGTCACCACGGTGCCTTTCTTACTAAAAATTTTAGACAAGGTAGCGTACACCCAAATCCAGAACTTCCTTGAGATAAACCATCTCCTTGGAACACACCAATCCGGTTTCTGTCTGCAACACGGCACAGAAACAGCCCTTATTGACCTAAAGGCCCAAATAGACTCACTCAGAGACAAGGGCAAACTAGCTCTCCTTCTCCTTCTGGACCTCTCAGCCGCCTTTGATTTGGTGGACCACAGAGTCCTATGCAATCACCTGGACTCGGCGGCCCACTTCTCAGGGGAGGCTATAGTCTGGATACAGTAATTCCTTAGTGACAGGACCATGAGGGTGTTCTCCCTCGCAGCGGCAGCAGACCCGATTCCTATCACCTGCGGAGTGCCACAGGGATCCTGTGTCTCGCCAACACTCTATAACATCTTCACCAAGTCACTCTTCGACGATCTCGATAATCTGGGTATCACCTATACCAACTACGCAGACGAGACCCAGATTCTCCTACCACTTACTGGGGATTATGTTGAAGACCTGGCTCTGGTGAACAGAGTCTATAGCATCGTTCAAGCATGGATAGCCAACCATGGCCTATGCTTGAACGATGACAAAACAGAGCTTATCATCCTGGGCACTGCAGCCCGCATCTCCAAACTCAACCAAAACTACTCAGCCTTCATCATCGATGGCAACACTATCAAGGTCGCCAGAGAAGTAAAAACCTTAGGTTTCTACCTTGATGCAACACTATCCTTAACCAAACAGGTGAACTCACTGGCCTCATCCACGGCCTATACATGTAAATTAATACGAGCTGGGAAACATTTCTATCAGATGACAGTTGTCTTTTCCTAGCCAGAGCCCTCATCTTATCAAAATTAGATTATTGTAACGCCCTTTACATAGGGACAACCAAACAAATCATCAATAGAATTCAAGTGCTCCAAAATAATGCACTTAGAGCGGCCTTAAGCATCCCTAGAAGAGCACATATCTCAGAAATAAGACGTAAACACAAATGGCTTTCTACTCAAGAAAAAATTAACCTTAAATCTGCCTCCATGATCCACAAATGTTTAAACAACAAAGCCCCCAGCTACCTTTTAGAACGCTTCAATAGGAAAAACCCCTCCAGACCTACAAGGACAGTCAGCCCTAACTGCCTCCTAGTGCCCAAATTTAAACTTACCACTATTGGAGGATCCAGCTTCCCAGTCAAGGCAGCTCAGTTATGGAACGCCCTACCTCTTGCACTTAGATCCGACCAAACGTTCAACAACTTCAGAAAGAATACCATAAAATGGCTCACCGAGAATGCAACATAAATGGCACTATACCTCTCGCACCTCCACTTGTACTCTACCTGACTTGCTATTTTGTTCGCCATTGATTTGACTGTTTGGTGGCGCTCTATCTGCACTTGTACTTGTCTCACCTGTAGAGCCAAAAAACTGTCTACTCTGTAACTTGCTTGTTCTGTAACTTGTAACTTCTGTAACCAAGCTGTAAACTTCCTTGTCTCTTGCACCCTGCTACCTCAAGGTCCGGTGCGCATAACAAATAAACAAACAAACAAACAAACACAGATGCAGCCCAAACTGGGAGGAAAATAAGAACTCTCCTCCACTCATTTGTTCCAGTTTGAGGGCAGAGTTTTAACTGAGCCTTTGTGGCCCAGCTCATGAAAAATGTCCCATTCTTGCATGTGCTTGCTCTGCATCAGTGCATGAAAACAACACATTTTGCACCTGAGGAAATTCCGAAAGGTGAAACGTGCATGTTCATTGCTTTTGCACACACGTTTTTGGCCTAAATCATAAAGCTTTAAGTGAGCCTGGGCTAGCAGATACAGTGCTCTGTCAGTCCCCAAAAAGTACTCACTAGCTCGGCCGTCCTACCCCTGACTAGCCCTGGGTGAGCCAACCTCATCAGGCAGCCCTTTGACTACACAGAGCCACAAGGTTAAAAGGCTGCCTGTGGGGCTCGTCACTTCTGATAAGAAAAGGCAGCGATGGAAGCACAAGAAGTATGATAACAGTGCCCTTGCATTTCCTTGTGTTTCTTAATTAGATGCCGACCCCCACAGACAGCTCTTTAACCACCTGGCTATGTGGAGTTAAAGGGCTGCTTGAGGGGGTTGGCGGCTCTCCTGAAGAAACAGAAGGAGAGACAGAGCACACTGTTTTCATTGTTTTGTACCCTATAGTTTCTTAATCACCTGATCCGACCTCAGGAGACATCCTGACAGCGTGGTTCAGAGCCTGTGATTAAGAAACAAGAGGTGAGGGGTGCACCAAAAGGAATTATAGCTGTGTACCCCCTTCTCTATAGATTTTAACCCGCAGCCAAGCAATTTCGTCCCCTTGCCACTTAGGCAATGTCCCCTAAATTGAGCACCAGCCCAAGAGACAGAAAAGGTACAGTTACAGAGAGAGGAGTGGAACCAGTCAAGAACAGTTTTTGAAGCTAGGAAAAGCAGTATCATGGCTTTGTGGTGTAGTTTTGACTTTTTACACCATTGGCATTTCAGGGACAGCTAAAGAAGGCTCATAAGGACAACCATGGAGAGACAAAAATGGTAATTATGCAGCCATCCTAGAGTAGGCATCATCCAAGTGCCAAACGGGTGTGTACACAGAGCTTTCATAATCAGTGAAGGAAAGACACGGTTTGCTTTACCAGGATGAATCTGTTGAAATATCTAACTGCTGGTTGCTTTGGGGCCAGTTTTGCCGACAGTCGGTCTGTGGCAGGATGGCTGGATTCCAGTAAATGGTAGGGGTAAACTTTTTTATCAGTCCAAGGAACCATTGAACCAGTCATCATGGACTCATTTTAAGGAGCCTGCCTTCTGGTGACAGACCGTGCAGCAGTGATATATTTCTTGGTCAAGCCGAAAGATCTGTGTTGGGTGGGAGGCCGTGAGGCCTTTACTCTCCCCTTAACACTGGGCTGAGTACATTCAGAATAGTTATGTTTTATGCTTACTTTTTCTAAAAGTAGAACGGTATCAGGTAATATTATCCCCGTAAATAATGTTGCCATACATATAGTTGCCGGCGAAGCGGCATAGGGAACATTATTTATGGGGATAAGTTATGGGTAAATGGGAGCGGGGTTGCGGGTCCCCTAGTGCATTTACACAAAATATGGCGGTGGCAGGGGTGTGCCCCACAGCTTCCATATGTTAATATCGCCGCAAAGAAACTGCACCATTCTTGAATGGCAACATTTGTGTGGGGATATTCACACATGGAACCAATATAACACACGCAAATTCAATGCAGAAAGATGTCAACATAAACTTCTCTTCCAGTTGAGATAAGAGGAACCAACTAACAAGCAACTAGTCACCCGTAACCCACCCTGGCGGCACGATACTGAAAGTTGAACCGATAAGATGGGTCTTTTAAAGGGGAAGTTTCACAATCTGTTAATGTGCACATACCCTGTGGGGACTCTCCTTAATTCATTTGAGCTTCGTGCTACCTCGAACCACGGCAAAGCCGTCCATCTGAAGGCCATCCCCCAATTCATTTGTATTGACATATAAACTGGCCAAGGCCGTGAGTCAATTCAATTAAAATAAAGGGCCTGATTTACAAAAATGCTTTCAATGGGATTTTCCCAGGTTAAAACACGTGTATAAATCAGGCCCAAAGAGTGTTCAGCAACTGAATCACCTGCGACACCCTCTTGTCTTTATTGCACATATAGGTCTTCTACCTGCAAACCCCCATTCTTCAAACAGGGATTTGCGGGCAGAATGGCGTGCAAATCCCTGTTTTACACGCACACAATTCCATGAATCAGGGCCGAAGGGTCTGATATTGAAATTTATAGTGCACACCACTACCATTTGCAGCTCTCCGGGAGCTCGATGATTCTCCATTCATGAAAGCAGAATCTTGGCCCATCGTAATTCGTTCGTGCGTGGCATGGGAAACGTGCTAGCATAACCTCTGGACAAGGAACCGCCGCTGAATGAAAATCCCTAATCTTCCTCATAAAGGCATTAAACCCCAAATTAAGATATTTGCATGTGTGACAAGAGAACGAGTTCAACAGTACAGAATGGAATTGCCAGGAAAAAAAAGCAAACAAGAGAAAACAGTCCTGAAGCATTTGCATCAGGCGCCAAGAAGGGTTCTAAGATCCTCCCTCGCGTGCGAACAGCAAGAGAGCAACGTGTGGCTTCGACGCGGCCCTGAGTACGCGCTCCAGGCTAGTGAGGGTCACAGCGCTCTTCCTCTGCACAGCAGTACATTGAGGGGTTGGAGTCTTTCCTCGTGGGGATCAGCAGGGGAGGGAGAGATTTTGACTACAAATATGCCTTCCACAGCAGCCCAACTGTACAGATGAGAAAGCGCATTGGGGAAAAAGAAAGGCAAGTATGTTAGCAGCGAGATGCAAAATTGGAGCAATTAGAGGCATTTTCCAGGCGCCCTTCCATGATTAGCTGTCAGATAATGCCGCAGTGCGTCTAACTCAATAAGTTATAGGGCATACATCTTATGCACGAACTCACGAGTAATGCCAACATCAATATAGTCTTGCCAAACACAATCTCTCCTGCAGGGGGATTTCACATTGAGCGTGTCTTCGCTTACACTGTAACACTGTTTACTACAGGGGGAGGCTTACTAGAGGAAAGCAGCAGCCCCGCCTCCCTCCCCAGTGCAGATGGGAGATTTGTAAAGGGAAAGTGCAAACCAAATTGCTGAAGCTTATCCTGGACCTCAGTGAACCAGCCCTGAAAGTCTCGTGTCGAATTTCCACTTCCTTCTGCCAGTCAGGCGCATTTGATCTGCGTAGATTCTGGGCCTAATTCACCGAATGTTTA
This sequence comes from Ambystoma mexicanum, assembly GCF_040938575.1. Taxonomy (NCBI): domain Eukaryota; kingdom Metazoa; phylum Chordata; class Amphibia; order Caudata; family Ambystomatidae; genus Ambystoma; species Ambystoma mexicanum. The sequence goes on along the minus strand of NC_090935.1, from coordinate 1,020,469,615 downwards.
GCACAGAGCAAAGTGACTTTGCACTGCAAAAGTACTTTTTGCACCACGCTAAATGGGCCTAATTCACACACAAAAACACTAATTCTGTGCTATTGGCACCGACGTATGGCTTTTTTGTGAAAGCCCATTTAGTGCAGTGCAAAGTGTGTTTTTGCAACTTTGCCGTGCGCGTAACGATCCATGAATTAGTCCCTTTGCATCTTAAGTGGGTATGAACTGGGGGTAGATCTCTTTCTTTGACTGGGGCCTCCCTCTGGAACAGCCTCCCTGCCACTCTAAAACTTGAGGAGATCCATCTCCGGTTCGGGAAGCACCTCAAGACCTTCCTCTTTGCTTCTGCCTTCTCTCCCCTCCCCCCTGCTGATCTATTCTCTCTTGGCACCGTGCACTTGGCCTCCCTCTGTCCTCTGGGCCCAGGTACATGCTCACCCTGCCACCCTCCCGCACTGCCTCTGGCCCACCCCTTGCACTGGGGTCTGTATCTGCGACCATACAGTCCCCCCTTTTTTCTTCCTGCACTTATCAGACCTACCCTGTCTGCTGCCTTAAACCTAGCACTTGCCAATTGCTGACTGCACTACCACTGTTTGTTGCCTTTATTATTTATTTATTATTATTTATCTGCTTCTCCTTTGCTCCGCACTCTCCACTTCTCCCCCCTTCCATGCTCTTTTCCCCTCCCCCTATGTCGCCGGGCCTAGTAAGATTGTTGTTTTGTTCTCCCCTGTTCCCCTCCCTTGCCTTGTCGCGCTCTGAAACACTTGTGTACGAGCGCGATAGAAATAAAATATCAATATCAGTATGAGTGCTGCCTTCCTTTTTGGGGCTTGGCCCCAGTGTAATAGAGGAAAGAAAAGGAGCAGCTACAGAACACCAGATATGTAATTTACAGGCAAGTAAAACGCACCCGATCCACAAGAGGAAGTTGATGTCCCTGGGCCTTTGTGAATCATCACATGGAGGCGGGCAAAAGGGTGCTTCATGAAGGTTTGCTTAGTTTGCACTTACAGTTGCTTTGGGAATCGGGTGAAATACACAGGTGTAAGTTCGGCTTTCCTTGTGGACCTAGCTTCTTATGTAAACACGACTTTAGTGTAGGGGAAAGTGTGCAAAGTTTCATGTCATCACAAGAGCATGCCTCATCATTGGCCACTATGCTGGTGATGGGCGCAGTATAAATATTCCTATCATAACACAACATATAACGGCCGATGCTTGTCTTGGTGAAAGGCTCATGATTTAGACACACTTCTGATTACAAAAGAATCCCAACATTTAAGAGGTGCGGATCATGAGCTCAGGACACAAAAACGTGTTGTCTGAAAGCGATTAAAATCCCAGTTTATCGCTGTCAACTGCGAGCACTTGATCACGGCCTCTTGAAGCACACCGTCCTTCGGAGTAATCGAAGTTCATGCCCAACAGGACTAATAAAGCACTAACAGCTTGGCGGGCAAAGATGAATGGCTGGAAGTCCTCAGCGCATTCCCTGACTAGGGTGTTCCCATACATCAATGGATTGTGTCCTTCAGCGCATCTGCAGCGTCAATCGCCAGAATAATGGGTATGCCGAATGTTATTCAACCTCAACGACAGTCATGAATTTAGCATTCTAGTTCTCATTTACAATCATGGAAACAGAGAGAGGACACATCAGGTTGGATAATGCGGACTGAACAGGGAGAAGGTTTTCTGTAATCTGTCTGCCTTAAGTAGATTTAGTTGCATTGAAAGTAGTACAATCAAACACAGTCAAATCAACCTACTTCCATTTACACATGCTTGATATGCTCTTCCTACGGGTTGAACACTGTAACCATAACTACAGGGTCACTGCCGCAAACTCTGCAATGACTAACTCATACAACGATCCAAAAATGATCCGGCCAGGGACTGTGCAATGTCTCAAGAACAGGCCCATGTGTGCCACAATTACTATATTAATTCAAGCAAACTATTGGGGCGCGTACAGCAGGAGGAGTGCCATATTGACGCAATCCCATTGGAAAACGCTCGGCGAAAGAGGGATTTCTCAGGTAGGCTGTTTTTCTACCACACCCTTGCAAAGCTCTTTCCTTTCTGCACAGGTTCTGCGGTTCCAGATGCTGCAGTGGCTAGAATTGCTGCCAGTGCAGTCCAAGAAGCAGCAAAAAAGCTGCTCCAGAAAATACACCAAAAGGAAGACTGCAGAGTTTATCTGAGCATTGTGTACCAGCCATACCTCCGCAGGCAGTTGCACATCTACACGTCTGCATGTCTGTTTTTAGCAATCCAAATCATATTGTTGTTGTGTTATTGTCTGAAAAATGTGTTGCCAGACAATTTGAAGTGGAAATAAAAAAACACACAATCATATCATACTTTTTAATGCTGGGCCCCCTTCTTTCTGATGGTTCTATTCTACACCAGTAGTTTGGGCTTAGCCTCCTCTGCCTTGCCAGAGCTCTCCTTTTTGTCCATATGAGAATCATTTGCAAAAGAACTATTGATAAGGAAAAAAAAATTAACCAGGCAGCTTGAACTTTAAAGCATGTTTGTGTGTTATTTAACCAATCTTACATGCATAATTTGTTGATTTCAACTCAGCCTTTGATGGAGTGGACAGAGAAATTCTATAAAAGAAACTGATTAAATGAGACATCCAGAAAGGGCTAAATATGATAAAACAGTTCGAAACTAATACCACAGGTAGACTTGGATTAAACATGGCAGGTACACACAGAGCCCTATGATAATGACAAAGCATAAAGCAGGGGTGCTTTCTCGTGCCCATGCTGTTTTATTTATGTATGGCTGATACGCCTAAAGCCTTTGAATCCCCCCACAATTATCACCCCAAACTTGACTCTGCACCCAGGCTATGGTTTAGCTGTGCTGATGATATATTTGTCATGTACCAAACCTCCATTGGCCTTAAACGTTTAATATCTGTGTTGGTACACTGGTCCATTGCAAATAGCCTCTTGATCAGCTTTGCTAAAACTAAAATGATGGCATTTAGCAAGTCTTAAGCCAAAATAATTTACTAAAAACAATGGCCGGGTTGATCAGCAAACCATTGAGCAGGCTGGACATTACACTTACTTGGGAGTCTGCCTCAGTAGTAGCCACAATTATAACACCATTATTGAGGGAAACATTGTAGCAAGCGATTATGAGACATCACTCAATTGGGGGATTTACACAGGTCATTGGGGGATTCTCATTAGAGGGCGCTCTGAGGGTGTATAACCAAAGTATTGTTCCATCAGTACTCAATGGCCTTGAAACCTCTCAAGAACTGAATTTAGCATTCTTGAAGAAGATGGAAGGCAAATCATGGCAATCCATCTTAGGCCTTCCTACTTGGATGCCTGTAGAATGCACTCTAGTTTGAACTTGGTCTCATATCTTTATCCTCTTTACTCCAGTTAACACATAGCATACGGTACACACAAATCTTCACAGCAAGGAACTACACAAGTCTTGGCACACTGGAGCATCCGCCCAGCTGCAGATCGACTAAACGAAGGTTTCCTAAATGCCTGTCCAGAGTTCCGTGAGGAGATTGGCTAGAATCTGCCTACGCACTCTTTAAAACAAGTACAACAACAAAAATATCTAAGCTCTGGGATTGGAGGACAAATACGGATTATGTCAATGAAAGTCCTATCAGGATCACCTACATGACATACTCCGGTTGCAAGACCCTCAGAAGTATATGCACGAACACCCTCCTACCAAGAGTAGAACGAATGTTCAGTTTGTGTAAAAATAGTGACTGCTTAGAAAGCACACGCCATCGATTAACTAGCTGCACTGTACTTCAGCAAGAACACACGAACCACCTGGGCCAATTTATGCATGATTTTAAATCTCTACATTCTGACATGATGTGGAATACTACATTATCAGGAAGATCCAATGCGCTGACCATTGTACGCCTACACTTGTGGAACAACACTTTGGAGGTCATTACGAGTTTGGAGGCAGCCATGGTGCTATTAGCACCATGGCTGCCTCCAAACTTGAATGGGGACTTACCGGGTCATTCCAACCTTGGAGGACCCGGTAAGTCCCCATTCAAAATACCCATCCCCATTCTCATTCAAGCCACCATAGGGCTCAATGGGAATGGGGAGGGAGCTAATAAGTGGGCCCGTTAACAACGGGCCCTTTATTAGCTCCCTGGTCCTTTAGCGGCTCCCGCTAAGGACGACTGGTTTTACCAGCCGGCCTTAGTGGGACCCGCTAAGGGACCTCGTAATGCGGAGGTAAGGGGTTAATGGCACTGGCATCCTTACCGGCGCCGTTAACCCCTTACCACCAGCCTCGTAATGAGGCCCTTTGTCTTGTTTTAGATATGCAGAGTTTCTTACAACTTAATACATTCTTTAATATGTAACGTGCGACTATTACTCGTATCATATTTGTACAAAATGCATTTTCTTAAATCATGGTGTGAAAAGCAATCATGCTAAAACACACGTAATAAAAAATATTTAAAACAAATATCTAATCCTTTGTTTTCGCTCATAGAAGAGCAAGACATAAAATAATTCCTGGTAAAAATAGCCCCCACGCAGCATGCAGCAACTGGCTCGAGAGACGCCGCGAGGACGATAAATCTACTTCGGCTCAGCTGAAGGGCGCTATTCTTTTAGGAGACGCACCTTGCACAGTGGCAGCGCAATTAATATAATCGAAGCTTTATCGGTCTTCGTACAGTGACGCCTCAGAAGCGCGACTGCTATCAGAGACTAATGGGCAATGCATCTTGGGAGCTCCGGGAGACACGTTTCATCTCCCTGTCAGAAGCTGCTGAGTGCTTTAAGCATCTATATTACGTCCTCCTGTTTGGAGAATTATCTCCAATATATGGCCTGCCTCTGTCATGCTCTTTAATCATGCATGAAATGAGAACCTATTATTTTTAATGTATTTTACTTGTTTGGGATTTCTACTGCACTGCACTTTGCATGGCAGCGGTATCGGATCGTAGAGGAGGGTGAAGGAACTTAAAGGGTAAGATGCTTTACCTGACTGTAGGTGGTTTGCCATTACGGCAGTGGCTGGGGGGTTACAATGGACTGGCATGTGGTGGCCTCCAGCATGGCCGGACTGGGAGGCCACCTGTGGCCCATACACTATGGAACTCCAGCCCAGTTCAAAAACGTTTAAACGTGTCCCTTGCATGCAGAACTGTCAACACCTCTGAAGTACTGACACAACACATACGCTAACCCTGTTACTGTCCCGGCTGCATGGCCTGGCAATGCATTCATGTTTTTTCTCAAACACTTAGCTCCGAATCAGCATACACAATCAGTGTGCACAGGCCTTTGGCAACAATACACAGAACTGATAATAGTTTGTTCCATATAGTGCACCTTGCCATGCTTCACAGCACTGGTGTTAATCAGAAACGTAGACAGGGTAGGGCCTGAGCGAGCAAGCCCCACCCACAATCTGGAAATGGCCACTTAGCAACGCTGTGTGGGCATTTACAGATGTCAATGACACTGTGGTGGGCTCAACTACATTAGCTCCAGGCCCCACTTGTTAGACAATCCTGGCTACGCCTCTGGTGTTAATACATATTATTCTCAAACCCAGAAATAAACCGGCATTGGCAAAGCTAACAGTTTTCAGTTGTGTGTAGCAATGGAAGACGCATTTGCCTGGGACTGCACTAACGGTACTACCTGGCCATAAAATGGCGACAGGTAGAACACAGATATAGGAGAGAGTATGAGTCCAAGCTAGCTCGTCCTTGGGGCGCTATGGTAAGTGTTGACACACACCAACGAGAAGGTTAATGTAGCATAACTAGACTACACTAGTGTAATCACACATGTAGTTAAAGCAAAATGTATTCTAAAACAGAAAGTAAAAAATGGTGACAGCAAGCATAATACCAACATAATAGTGTATGCACAAGCATTACAATTCATATTTTTGTCACAGTATTTAATACACAACATAGTTTATGAGCCATGGATTAATAACATAGCCCATCTCAGAAAGAGGACTGTCAACACTATGGGCCTCATTACACGGATGGCGGTGAACCATGGCGCTATTAGCGCCATGGTTCATGCCGGTAAAATACCGGCACCGCCTTGGTGGAAAGGGGAATTACCGCCCTATTCCAAGGTTGGTGGGGCGGTAATTCCCCCTTCCACCATTGCCCTTCCCCATTCCCATTTTTGCCCCATAGGGCTCTATGGGAATGGGGAAGGCGCTAATTACGGTACCGCAAATTGCGGTACCGTAATTAGCTCCCTGGTCCCTTCGCGGGTTGGTTTTTAACGCCTGCAAAAAGCAGGCGTTAAATTCCCCAACCCGCAAAGGGACCTTGTGGTAAGACGGTAAGGATTTACCGGTACCGGTAAAATACCGGTACCGGTAAACCCTTACCGCCATCTGTGTAATGAGGCCCTATGTTTTGTGTTTCTAGCTCAGAAGGAGATGTCTAGTCTGGGATGCAATCATCTAATGTGGTGAGTCACCCAAAAGTTCCGAACTGTCATCAGGACTTGTAAAAACTGATTGATATCAGGGTATGGGAACAGAAGGCGAGTGCTTCACCAGTCGACCATTAGTCAGTGGGTAATGAGTAGAGGGCGCCTTTGAGCTGAACACGATAAGATGGTGCCGGATAGGTCACGTCGTGGAAAGGTTCAACGTAATTTAGTCACGTATCCACAAGAGTCATGGATCCAGGGAGGCTTCTGCAAAAGTCACAGTATGATTCAACAAGAGCCTCCAAAGTAGAGTATCTAGTACATAAAAGAGAAGGCGTGTCTTTCAGTAGTAATGCAGGCAAAAACGTTCCGATCTTGTCATGGAAGAAAACCCTGTAGTGGTGACTTCCGCGAGCAGCGTATGTTTCAAGATATTTCAGGTGTCGCCGCTAGGAAAAAAGGGAGAAGTGTCCGTCCCGTGCGCATGCGTGGAGAATCGCGTAGACACGGTGTTTTCCTATGTTGTGTATTAAATACCTTGACAAAAATATGAATTGTAATGCTTGTGCATACACTATTATGTTGGTATTATGCTTGCTGTCACCATTTTTTACTTTCTGTTTTAGAATACATTTTGTTTTAACTACATGTGTGCTTACAATAGTGTAGTCTAATTATGCTACATTAACTTCTCGTTGGTGTGTGTCAACACTTACCATAGTGCCCCAAGGGTGAGGTAGCTTGGACTCATACTCTCTCCTATATTTCTGTTATACCCTCATGAGCCAGGCCAGGCCCCCCGTAAGCAAAAAAGAGGGTCCATAGCCCATTTGTTGTTGACAGGTAGAATACTACATGTTTACCTGGCATATCTGAATGACACAGGGCCTAGTAAGATCGTTGTTTTATCCTCTCTATGTTTCCCCTCCTTGTCTTGTCGTGCCTAGAAACACTTGTGCACAGGCAAGTTATAAATGCCACATCATATCATATCGTATATTACAGCACTGCCTGCCAAATACATATCTTATGCGTCTACACAAGCCAAAACTGTTGGCTTTTTCAATGCTTTGTTTTAACAGGACGTTGGTGCAAAAACCAGATATGCGTCAAGATGCTGAAGGCACACTTGGTTACCGCTTTTATCTTACTATAGTAGTCTATTGACAGATGCAATTAAGCCAATAACTCCCAACAGACTGCTAGGAAATAATGCTGGCAGGTCAAGGTTTGATGTTGAGGCTTGCTAGAGACAGCTCAGACGGATCCCAGGATGATGTGGTTAGGATGGGGAGGGGCAGGTAGTAGTTGGGAGTAGCCACAAGGATTGGAATGGGCCATCAATGGTGGGGTAAATAACCAAAACAACACCCATAAGCTGTGTGTCCATGTACACGTGTCATCGTCCTCCTAGCTGTATGCCAATGCAATAGCTTTAGGTTAACAGGGGGCACTTATGTGCCACCTAAACTTGATGTGTCCCTTCCTGGGCCTGAACATGTTATCTGCAGTGTGAACAGACACCTCTGCAGAAAGCACAGTGAGTTCTCTGCCCTGAAGGAGAACTTGAGTTGTGTAGTGTAGCTGACTAGTGACCAGCCAGCCGCTTGTTTACACAGATGCCTGTAGGAGAACGATTGTGCAGACATACTTAGAGGCCCTGTATCTATGCTAATTGTCTTGTCTCTTGAGACCGCAATTGGTTTAAGATAGAAAGGGTGGAGTACGGCAATCAGATGCAGGGAGTAAACCCTAAACTATTAAGGGACGTGCCCTCAATTCGTTGATGTGGCTGACTCATGGTGCAAATGCCCAAACTGAACAATGATAGATCTGTCCCTGGCCTAGTGTGTTGGTTGGTCTGGAAATGCCATGGAGTGGGATGATCGTACAGAGGGATAACATCTTTAGTAGTTATTGAGAACGTCTGGATCAAAAGTCTAGCGACATGTTATGGGGCTAAAGCAATGGCTTTTGGTGACAATGCCACACGAGTCAGCATTTTGGGTGAGGCACACAGCAACATTACTCCAAATAGAGACTGCTTCAATTTAAAGTAGAGAGACACCAGAATAATGCATCACTTCATTCATAACTTGCTCTTCTGACCAGCTATCATGAAAAGGGTGCTTATGGAATACAAATAATGAACTGCTCCCTTGAGAGACTGTGCCCCGCAATTGGCATAGAGGATGGCTAAAAGACTGGCTCTCGAATAAAGTTGAGCTGACAGCAGGAAATGCAGTCACTTCCAATGTAAAACACCCTCTGCAACTGGCAACAATATACAAGCACAGAGTATTAGTGAGCTACAGAACAGCATTACTTTTCAACAGATGGTGATCTATTCCCCACAAACCATGTAACTGCACACCCAAAAATACCAATGGCCTCAAGGTTATGTGCCTTGTGAGACATGCTTGGGCCTTGGACCAAACAGAGGACACAGAATAGTAGTTATCCCCCGACACTTCTCCCATGCTTTAATCACAAAAAGGTACAGCTTCACTCTCCCAAAGCAGGTAAAGGGCAGGCAGCTTCCCTAGCTCATACAGACATTCAGAGAACAAATAAAGCAGAGGCAGCAAATGTCCAGGCCAATCTGTCTCTACCAACAGAAAAACAACCCCACACAAACACACAACCCCTTACCAGCCCCAACACACACATACAGGCGTGCAGGTACACTCCAACTTCCCTGCCAATAGAACAGGGACGTGCAAAGAACACCTGAAGCTTCTTGCTTTAAGGTCAAGTGGTCGGAGGGCAGAGAGTAAATCAGCGCAGAGTGCAGGCCTGTACTTGCTGCCTCATCTAATCCCCAAATATATAGGGGAGGAGATGGGGGAAAAAAGGCAAACATCCCTCTCTGATCGGGGGTATTTCCCATGTCTGCGCGTGTGAATATGAGGCCAGCACGGGGAAGTCTACCTCTGCACCTGCTCCCCTTCCCTCCAGAATCCCATCCTACACAGAGCTGATGGGAAACTCCAAACAGTGCTTCTCTTTCTGACCTTATGATAGAGAACACATACCGGGGTCATCGCAAAACCAACAGGCAAGCTGCAGTACAGCCACTGTTTCCATGCCTCTTGACTGCCAATGAGGCACACTCCAGGATTTGACACACAACAGCGGCAAAGAACCAGGAGTGATGTGTGCAATGCATGAGAATTGGATGCCATTTCCCGCGGTACCACCATTGAAATGTTCGACACCGACGAGCGTTTTTCTCAAGTTGAAAGGGATATATCGACGCAGTTGTTCACCAACCAAACACACCCTGATCCAACCATACTTCGTATGCTCACGTGCCTCTTATTGTTTCTTTCCTGCTCTTGCTTTTTCCAGCTCCAATCAAGCCTCCCACCCACCTCCCTGCCTTCCCTTCCCACGTTACCTTTTGAATGAAATGCCCTGCCCAACTACAGATGCCCCCATTTTAGGTTTCATGTTAATGGCCAATGGGTGATCTGTTGCAAAGTTGCTCAATGCTATGTTGTCCTGCGTATTGCTCATCTCTCTCTCCATGGTGCGGTGTCAGAGTGATGCCCAGAGCTGGAAGGGTGGAACTGGGGTTTAGCTGTGAAGTTCTGCTTCTCTCAGCGGACGATAGAAAAAGATTACTGACCTCATGATAACACTCCTTTGTAGACGCAAAGGGCCTGATTCATGGAATTTTTAGCCTGGTGTGCGCTGCAAACAAACACCCCGATTCACAGAGCGGTGCAGAGTGTACTTTTGTAGTGCAAAGTCACTTTGCACCGCGCAAGGGAAATCCTTGAATTAGGCCTAAGGCCTAATAGATAGAAGGATCTATGTAGAGAATGAAATCTTAACGAACCCCAAAGCCCCCTGTTTAGTACTCCACCCTAAACCCCTCCCTGCCACATTTAACCCCTTACCCACCCACCACATATCTTTTTTTTTAGCTAATTATTTTCTATTTGGTAACATTTTCGTCTCTATTTTTTATTAGGTCAAATCACTGGATACCAGATGGAGCCACCATCCATTGGATTCTGATAGATCTTGCATGGAACCCAATTTACAGCTACTGGGCAGGTCTGCTTGCTGTCCCCCCAATATGGGTATTCTTTAAACTCAACATTGCGATCCACCGCGTAGGAGCACCCAAAACATGCTCAGCAGCAGCTCACCTCTGGAATGGAACGTCTATCACATCATTGATGAACCAGGGGGGCAAACACTCTGGGTTGTGTGACAGAGCATCAGGGTGCAGAAGTACCACCTGCAGAGATTCCGTAACCTATGGCCCCACACCCTGGGATGATAGTCAAGAAATGTATCCAATGTCCGAGAACATGAGCAGCTTCCCAAACAGACCAATGACAGGGGCAAACTGAGCCAGTAAAAATCCACAATCACAGCCCGAAGGCACTGGGATCGCCAAGCAAGAAAGAAGAATTACAGGCATATTCATCTATCCGCAGATATTTCTGAATCAGAAATCTTTGATTCAGAGTGATCAACTATGCCAGGTACATGTTAATTGACAACCTGGAAAGAGACACCCCCCCATCTTTTTGTAAGTGTATATCAGTGCCGCTGCATACCCATCTTTATTTGAGTTTCCTGAGATATCATGGAACAACCTGAAAAGACATGGGGCCTCATTATGAGGTAGGCGGTAAGGGATTACTGGCACCGGTAAGGGCACTGGTGCCGGTAATCCCTTACCGCCCTACTACGAGTTCCCTTTGCGGGTCCTCCCTTAATGCCTGGTTTTACCAGGCGTTAAGGACGGGACCCGCAAAGGGACTTTGGAGCTAATAACGGTACCACAATTTGCGGTACCGTTAGTAGCGCCTTCCCCATTCCCATTGAGCCCTATGGTGGCTCTAATGGGAATGGGGAAGGGCCCTGGTGAATGGGGAATTACCGCCCTCGCCAACCTTGGAATGGGACAGTAATAGCTCCATTCACCAGGGCGTAGTCGGTAAGGATTTGGAGGCAGCCATGGCGCTGATAGCGCCATGGTTACCTCCAAACTCGTACTGAGGACCATGGAACCAATATTCCAAGAAGAGTGTCAGAGCAGGGGAGCAACAATAAAGAGACACCACTGCAGGCATCTAGTAGCAGGCAGCCCTGCACTGAGCCAGGCTTCGGTATCATCTATTAGTTAGCATGCCCTCCTGCAGCCTGCTTGGGGATGAGGAACTGTAATGCCATAGCAAATTCATCAACCGGCTGCTTTCTTTGCACATTTTGTATTTGTTTTCCCTTTTCCCAATTTTTCATTTAAATTAAGGCAAAAGTCCTGAAGGTGTATTAAAAGACCGAGTATGCATTGCAATGTTTTTATGAACACTAAAGTTTCATGATAAATTATGAACCTCCCTAGAGCGAAATATCCAATTAAAATAGCATAAGCATGGCAGGATCCCTATTAAGATGTTTTCCTTAGAAGAAATCCTAATTATACTCTCATTATGGGTTTCCACAGGCGTCCCACATTTTTGGTTTTGAATGGGACAGAAGTACAACGTTAATTAACATAAATGTAATGCCGACATTTTTGGGAGTTAATGTTAAGCTTAAATGCAATCTAGACTCGAATGATATGTTTTGTCTGCATTGAAAAAGCGAGAACAAGCACTCTTGATTATATAAACCGCATATCTGTGGCGGTGCATTGCAGCCATTGTCTCTCTGCACTATTCAATCAGTAGGAGATCTTGATGGGCATACACATTGCAGGCGGTCCTGTTTTACAGAACAGCAACACACAGCTCCACCCACCGTCTACTGGAATGGAAATAGCACACACTCTCCAATTCCCTGCTGAAAGTCGAGAAGATGTCACTCTTCTCCGCCCTGGGTATCCTGCAATCTGGAGCACGTGCTTCACACGGCATACCTGATGCGCAAAGCTTTTTTAGGAGTGAATCTGAGTTACCCCTGGGAAAAGTAATACGCTAAACATGTGTAATTCACAAACATGCAGTTTACTCCTAATTCAAAAAGGAATGTATGGTGGTTTATGGAAAGAAATATCACATGAGAAATGCTTCTTTCGGTGTGCATTACGTGCATATGTAACTTACTAACAGGGTGGCAAAAGAGTGAGTTTCTTGGGTTGCTTTAAGAAGTTATATCAAAGGTGCGATGGTATGATAGCATAGGTTATTTATAACACGATTAATTCCCAGAGGTTTCTAAGCGAGGACCTGGGGATCAAACCTGTGTTGCTCCGTGTTGTCTTGCTTCCAAGGCGAGCACGTTGCCCCTGATCTATCCTCCCAAGAGGGCCTTTTCTTCAGCGTGATGAGCCCAGAATAATGGAATAATCTAAAAATTCTCACCAACTCCAACCTGACTAGCTCCATTTCAGGAAGGACCAGACGTCAGTTTCCTTTTCAAGGAAACATTCCTATAGACAGCAAGCTATCTCACACATGAGGTTCTACCCTGGTACATCAAGACCACCCTCTACAAGGTCTCCGCGGGATGGGAGCAGCCACTCAGCCCTTGGACAATCATCCACTTCAGATCCATCTGGATCACTGCACATGAGCTTCAAGCCTACAGCCTTCGGGCCTCTGTTGCATGGTAACCCGCCATACCCTTGTCCTCCGTTTCTTCCCATCTCTCTCCATGTCCTTCCCTTATGCCCTCCTCCAGCGCTCTGAAGCTGCGCTCTCTGCAAATGACGCTGTACAAACAAAACGATAAATACAAAATAATTTAAGTGATTGTCTAAATGGAGAAGACCCACCCCCAAAATTGTACGTTTATGCAGATTGACAATATTTATTTGATTTGTTTTTACATGTATTACCAGCACAAAACCAGACAGGCATCAGAGGGGCGGGGGCTGACTACAATGAAATGGGAGGTAGGTGGGAGAAGAGAGTTGGGGGGGGGCAGAAGTGTACAGGTATTAGAATAGTCTTAACGCAGTACATAGTCATGTGAAAAGACTAGTTTTTAGTTGTTTCCTGGATGGACAGTAGGAAGGCTCAGTGCGTAAGTGTAGCAGCAAAACATTCTACAGACGGGTGGCAGTGGCTGGGAAGCTGGAGCCCCCGGCTCTGGCGCGAGTAAAGCGTGGAGTGTTCAGTTTGTGGCTGTAGATTGAAATTGTGGGTCATGAAGAGGTGCAGTTGGTGATACTTTTGTGAGAGAGAGGGGGGGAGCAGAGTTGGAGAGACAGCGGTGGGTGATGGATAAAATCTTGAAGTTGATTTGTTCTCTAACTGGAAGCCAGTGTATCGCTTTTCTGTGAGCTAAGGCAGGGTCCCGTTTTGATAGGTTCAGAGTGGCCTGAATAGCATTATTCAGGATAGTCTGTAGTTTGTTAAGGTTGCGCGACGGTGTGCCAGGAGGAAGAGAGTTGCAATAGTCGAGCCTGGGGCCGATTATTGCTCTTGCTATGGTTAGGTGGTCTTGGGTGGAAAGGAAGGGTTTGTTGCATTAAGGAGTTTAGTAGTTTAGTTGTGTGGGTTGCTGATGAGCCGATCACGTTAACATGGCAGGACATGCTAAGGCTAGGGTCTAGGTAAGCTCTGAGGGTTTTGATGGAGGAGGAAATTGCTATAGAGAAGGCATCAATGGTTAAAAATCTATTAGAGGGGCTCGGTTTGGCTAAGCATACTGGGGGGCCCAAAATCAGGACCTCCATTTTCTCTTCATTGAGACAGAGGTGGTGTGCAGCCATCCAGTCAAAATGTGATTTGGTTTCGATATTGTCCCGGGAAGATAGCTCAGCAGCAACATGCTTGTCTTGGCAGCAAGATGACGCAAAGCAACACAGGTTCGATCCCTGAGTCCGCGCTTAGAAACCTCTGGGTGTTTAAGCGCATTATAAATATGCAACCAAGACAAAAAAAAACACAATTACTCAACTAAAAAAAAAAGAAACAAAATTCTGTAACAGCGCCTCAATGCACACGGGCTGTGCGAGTGCTTTAAAAATGCAAAAATTAAATATTGTATAGGGTTGGGGAGACACAGGCGGCTTGAGGGACCCCACAGGAAACCTGAGCCAGGTTGCAGCTGCACTGCCTGAGAAGACAGAAGCAACTCTTTCAGCAAGAAATGAGGCAACCCAGCTTGTGACCTCTAGGGAGAAGTTAGAGGCCTTGGAGAGGTGCTGGAAAAGAGTGTGATTGTCCACAAAGTCAAATACTGCAGAGAGGTCTAGCAGTAGGAGGAGAGCAAGGTTGCCTAGTAGAGCAACCACATGTCATCCATTTGGTGTTTAACTTCAAGGAGAGATGACTCAGTGCCATGACCTGGCCGGAAGCCTGATTGACGACGACTGAGGATGTTGTTGTTCTCAAGGAAGGTTTGCATTTGGTTGTAGGTGGCCAGGTCCAAGATTTTTAGTATGAACGGGACAATGGTAATAGGGGGTAGTTATGATGGTATGGTCAAGGGAGGCTTTTTTGATGAGGGGAGTGATCCCGTTTTTTTTTAAGTCAGGTGGGATGGAACCCATGCTGAATGAGGCGTTGACCAATACAGTGATAAGTGGTTTGAGAGCTTCCACACAGTCCTTGATGAACGGGGAGGGGCAGATGTCACCGTGGCAACTTGATGGTTTGAGGCCTGGATGAGCTTGGAAATTTCAGTTTTAGTCACAGGAAGGAAGCCAAAGGTGGCGGTGGTAGATGGTGGGTGGTAGGTTGGGGGTTGGAGCGGAGGATTTTGGGTTTAGGAGATTTGGCACAGGTGGTTGCTTGTTTCTCATTGATTTTGATCTGAAGGGTGGCTATTTTAGAGGTAAGGGCATCTTGGATGTTTTGGTACCAGGTGTCATCTTTGGTGAAGGTTGCTCTGCAAGTGATGGGGTTTTCCAGTCTGCGTAGGATGGAAAATAGTTCACATGATTGGGATTGGGCTTTTGATATTCTGTTGAAGAGGGCAATGGATTTGGTGTTGAAGATAGCTTGTTTATATTCTTTAGATAGGTCCAGGAAGCTAGTTTTGTTGGCAATGGTCGGTGATTTCCACCAGGTGGTTTCTAAGAATCACTTCTTTGCACGCATGGCTTGGAGATTGGGCTTGAACCAAGGTTTTATGTGAGGGGTGGGTTTGGATTTGCAGGGTTTGAGTGGGGCCATACCATCAACAGCAGATAGGATGGCCGTTGAGTAGGTCACTAGGATTGGTGGGTAACGCTGCTCAGATGAGGATGTGATCAGCTGCAAGAATGGGGAATAGACACTCTTTGGAAAGGTTGCGGGTACATCATGTGATTGCAGGGGGTAGGGGTTGTGCGGTGGGGGTCTGAACATAGGATGAGGACAAATTGAAGAGGATAGTGTAGTGGTCGGACCAAAGGTTAGCGGTAGTGGTAGCATTGGTTACATTACAATTTAGGTCGGAATTCCAGTCTAGAGATCTGCCTAGCCGGTATGTTGGGCTAGAGACATGTTTTATGAAACATAGGGAGGTTAGCGTGTTAGCAATTGAGAGGGCACCTTTGGCTGAGGGGTCGCAGAGTCCCAATTTACGTCACCCATAAGGAGTATTTTAGAAGAAGGTTTGACGTTTGCATTAAGGAGCTGAGAAAACTCGTCACCCAATGATTTAGCTGGGCCAGGGGTATGGTAGATGACATGAAGGGTGATAGTGGATGTGAGGGATAGTCATAATTTGGTGCTGAGTAGGTTACAGGAGGGAGGCGCGGTTGTAGGGATGGTTTTGAAGGTGAGCGAGTCTCTGCAGATGAGGGTGACTCTGCCACCTTTGTGTATAAGGCTGTTGCATCAGAGGATAGTATGGCGAGTCGGGATGGCGAAGGCCAGTGCTGGGCCTGTGGCTGGATGGAGCTACAACTCTGCTATGGCGAGGATGTCTAGGTTCCTAACTTCCACGGCGTGAGCGATGACACAGTACACATTAATAAGGGAACGTGACAGTTGAGGCGTGGTGGTAATACTTTAAAGTTGTCTCCGAGATGATTTTGCAAATACATCTCAATGTCTGGGATGTGTGGAGAAAGAAAGGGTAGAGGTGGAACAATGTTTAGGATCCAGTGAAAACATTGCTACATATTATTTTTAAATAGGTTTATTCTGTTCCTGTTTGATATGGAGTGAACAAGGTTCACCATGTAGGCCAACAATGTTGGATTGGAGCGAGCCTTTTTTTCTATCGGGTCTAACTCACACGAATTTTCTGACGACCCTAGGCATGCCAATAATGTTTTCAGGTGTCAGTGATGACCAGTTCTATGTGCAACTTAAATCATCTGACACCTATACGCTTTTCAACATTAGTAATGTCCTGAAAATGCTGCTGCAGATGTACCATAAATATGTATGGCCAGCAGGGAACACATTGCTGTTACTAACTTTAAAACTGCAGTCCAGCAATTGGCATTTGCATTCGAGTTGTGCAATGCTTGGTATTAGGGATATTGCTGTGTTGTACCATGCCATAGCATGCGGCCATGTTTTCTATGAAAAAGCTGGTGCTAGGGACGGATGTGTTTGCTATGAACACCTGTGGTCTGAGTGCGCCAGAGTACATTGAGTGGGTGCGGATGCGTAGTGTGAGAGTGTTTGATTTTAGCTGTGGTTGCCTGAGGATTGTTGGGGGATGGGTTAAGTGTGCGCAGTATTCTGTCGCACAATGCGACACACCTATGTGATGAGCACAGTACAAAAAGTAGCTTTATGGTGTGGCAAATTTGATGGCTGATGATTGCTCAGAAGCCCAATGCCACAAGAGGTTGTTTTGCTGACGTCCTCCACCTTTGGTGATAATAGAATTGTAGTGCATGTGGAATGTGATGTGTGGGTGGCTGGAACGCATGGGCAGAGTGAGCGCTAGAACGAGAATGCAGGAGAGTCAGGGGAGAGTGTCAGTTGGAGCAAGGCTCAGTGAGTGGAGGACGCTCTGCTGGTAGGATGTATGCAGAAGGCTTAATAAGAATATAAGTCCTATCTTTATCTTCCTCTGTCCGGTACGACAAGAATAAATGGCTAGAGTGTCCACTTCTTGCGCCTAAAGAGAATAGCGTGCAGTTAAAGGCACCCCCGAAAAACAAAATTGCTCAAGATGGCCTTGCATTGACCACTGATATGTGCTTTCCATGTTAAAGTCCTTCCTGTGTGTCTCCTAATTCAATCTACTAAATACCTGAAATGGTGTGAGTGTAGAATAAGGGTCAGAAAGCAAGGGCTGAAGTGAGCCGTGGAAATAAGAGGAGAACACAGTTTAGTGAAGGGAGTTATTGTGCTAAGAACATTTTGGAACACGCTGGGGCGCAAAGTTCAATGTTTGAACTGTTCAAGTTAAAATGTTTGCTTTGTAAACAAGACAATGCAGAGCTATACATCCTGAACAAAATCTCATCATTCAGACATGGATGGCCACCCACAGCCTATGTCTGAATGATGATAAAATAGAACTACTACTGATTGGCTCACAAAACCACCCAAACAAACTGCCAAGCCAATACCAATCATTCATCATCGACAACAATACCATACAAGTTGCCAAAGCAGTGAAAACACTTGGGATTTACCTAGACTCGAACCTTAGCCTCGCTAAACAGATAAATGCCACAGCCTCCTCCTTAGCCTACACAACTAAATCTATAACCGCCCGCAGACCCTTCCTGTCACCAGACAGCTGCATCATCCTAGCCAGAGCACTTATCCTATCAAAACTCGACTACTGCAACACACTATACAACGGTACTAGTCTTTGCAATCTTAACAAACTGCAAGTTCTTCAAAATAATGCTCTAAGAGCTGCCCTTAATCTACCCAGAGCCAACCACATCTCGGTCCATACACAAAGTGTAAAGTGTATCCCAGTGAAGAACAGAATCATTTACAAAACGTTATCCCTCACTCATAGGTGCTTAGCCAACTTAACCTGGAAATGTCTTGATTGCAAATTTTCTAAAACCCTATCCAACTGACCCTCCAGGTCTGCACACATGCATCTACTCACCATACCAAGATACAAACTTGAAAAATCTGTGGGCAAGAGCTTCCTGGTCCTAGTCGCCAAGCTTTGGAAGGCTATGCACTCTGACCACAGAACAGAGACATCATTCTGGTCTTTTCTAGAAAAAAAAACTAAAATCCTGGTTAATCTCTCAAGAACAGCCTAGGTCCATATAGGCAGATCTTAGCCTGTATCCTCCTGAGTACCGCTCTATGACCATCTTGTCCTCTATGATAATTGTTCATGTCTACCACCAACTTGTATAAGCTATTAGGTATCTGTATGTACACCATAATTGCAATGCTTTGGCTTATCAGACTAATGTAATGTAATTTTCACCTGTATTTTTTACTGTAACCTATTTTTCTATGTATCGATTCAAGTGTAAGATGTACATTTGCGGCACGATACCTTTGGGTGGGGAGCTCTATATAAATAAATAAACAAACAGGATCAAATCTGGGACCGATGATTAGAGACTGGCCCCTGGTATTAAGTCTGTTATAAAAGGTTAATTAATTCCTCCTGTATAGGCGGGTTATAAATACCATATCATATCATTTATAGCCTTCCATTT
The DNA here is from genome assembly GCF_040938575.1 of Ambystoma mexicanum. Lineage (NCBI taxonomy): Eukaryota > Metazoa > Chordata > Amphibia > Caudata > Ambystomatidae > Ambystoma > Ambystoma mexicanum. The sequence goes on along the minus strand of NC_090935.1, from coordinate 1,020,450,655 downwards.
TTGCAATTGTGTGGCGGGATAAAGCACCTATCCACAGATCGATTGAGTATTTCATCAGTTAAAGGTGTACATGATTACTACCATCACTCATTACTTGAAAATAGCGATCTGTGTTGGGTTTCAATATATTGTGAATTTCTCTTTAGCTTGTCATTTTAGTGTGATTGGTGATGTGGGAACATTGAGTGCATGATTTTGGACCAGCCAGTGCACATCGACAGCAGGGGGTCCTGCACAGAAGCCAGTGAGATGGCTTTTTAAGTGAAGATGTACTATACTTGCTTCATAATTAATTTTGAACAAAGCTTTGTTTCTTGAGAAATCAAACATTCTTGCAATATTACACATGCTACAACGTCTCAATGTTTAGCTTGGAGAAGAACTGCTGTTTCTGTAAAAAGACACCATGCAAAGAAACCTCTCTGATCTAATGGGACCTGATGGATGAGCACTTTTGAAGCAATAGAACCCAAGGAGGGGTCTATTGTTATTAGTACCCTGGCACGTCGTACCGGGGTACTAAAAGAATGTTTTTCTCAAGCTGAGAAACCGCATTGAAACCGTTTCTTGACTGGCGAAAATAAAAGCAACAAAAATGTCTGCCAGGTGTTGGGTAGAAGGACTCCACGTAGTCCCTTCTCCCTTTCTATGGTGGCCATTGAAATGAATGGAGGAAACAATAAACAAACAAAATGGCCGCCATGGAAAGGGACGACATGTAGTCCCTTCTTCCTTTCCATGGTGGCCATTTTGTTTGTTTATTGAAATTATGAAATAAAATTAACAAATTGACCACCATGGAAAGGGAGAAGGGACTACAGGTAGTCCCTTTCCATGGCGGCCATTGAAATCAATTAAATAAAATAGTCCCTTTCCATGGCGGGCATTCAAACGAAAAATAAAATTAACAAATTTGCCACCATGGAAAGGGAGAAGGGACTACGTGTAGTTCCTTCTCCGTTTCCATGGTGGCTAAACGAGAAACGGAGATGCGCCGGGAACTGACCTGTTCCCGGCTCCAGCGAGGGACTTTCGGCTGCATGTAAATGGGGAGGGAGAGGGAGGGCTTTAAATATGTGGAAAAGTGGGGTGGGGGTAAGGGAAAGGGGGTGCGGGAAGAGCACTTATCTGATTCCCAGCGAGGGAAGATGGCGGCCTACCACTCCGAGGAGGTTTGGAGCGGGGTCTTTCCCTGTGTGGTAACGACCCCGTTCCTAGCCTCCTCATCGGCTGGGAGGCTGCCATACCCCCCTCGCCAGGTACTAATGTGAAAGCAGCACCAGGAATTCAATGTAGAGTATTCATGCAGCTTGCTTTCATTACTGCACAGAGTCCAGCCAGAGATCATTATTAGCACACAAAAGCTGGAATCTGAAAAGATTGGTGCAAGTTAGATGTATCGGAGTAGTCTTTGTAATGAAGTAGTTTTTAGGGCCATTGCTGGATAACTGGAATCAGTGTTGCACAGAAAATGTCAAGCTGTGTTTTCCCTTCGGGTTTAAGAAGCAGAGGAAAGATTGGTAGGCTTAAAAGCGAAAATAGTGATGTCTGTATCCAGATGCCAGGGGCCAGTCAACCTTGCCCCAGTCCAGATTTCATTATGCGCGCCACCTGGATCTACTGAGATTGTGAGCTATCATTATCACTACCATTTAGGTTCAATGAGAACGCTGTTCTGGTCCACGCATAGTTACTATAAATAATACCTATAGCCTTATATACAGAAAAAAATCACCATGCGCAAAATGCCGCTCGTGCATGCACAAAATGCATTTGCTCTTCACGATTTTTGATAATGCGGCCAAGAACAGACTGGTTTCACATCCACGTAGTCTGCTCCGTTACGCAGTAAATCATGTAGATTGCATCACCGGTGCTTACATAGGGAAAAATGCATTATTATGTATCGATACAATTACTCAGTAGAACAAAATCTAACTTTTTTTCTACTTCGAAAAAATTGTATTGATACATGAACCACTCTTATAGTTTTAGATGAAGACAATGGGCCCGATTCATGCAATAGTTGCATGGTTCAAAGTGAATTTGCACTGCTGAAAAGTGACTTTGCACTGCCGACACAAACCCTGATTCATTGAAGTGTGCAAAGTGTATTTTTGCTGCGCAAAGTCAGTGCATAGTCGTTTTTGCAGTGCAAAATTACTTTCCCCGGACTTTACATGGCAAACATACACTTTGCACGTCACCATGAATCAGGGTTTGCGTCAGCAGTGCAAAGTCACTTTTCAGCAGTGCAAAATCACCTTGAAATGGGCAAACATTCCATGAATCGGGCCCAATGTGTGCCGACCTATTCCTTTTGGCGTCTTTGTAAAATTAAGTTCAAGATAAAATATACAAGACGTCTTTATAAATTCCAACACTTGTTTATCCATCGACTGAGATCAAATACAAACAGCAGTCTCTGAATATTAGCAAGTTCAAAAAAGTCCCCATTTGATAGAGACTGAAGATATGTCGGGCAGTCTCTCCCAAAGAAAGACAGCTCAATTATGAAGGGACACTGCGGCTACTATACATTCTGCCAGAAGGCCTTACACAGTTGCTATGGTTTGGTTCTCAATTCTATCTACTGATCCATCTATGTATACTTATTTTAACATGAACATATCCTACCAATGACTTCTGTTAGGATAGCACTTGAAATCAAAGCTGCTGCCCTTTGGCATGTTCCCTGCAACATCATGCATTGGCACTTAGACCTGATGCATAAAGCGTCTTTCAATGAGAAATTCCCACTGAAAAAGGCTTTGTGAATCAGACCCCTGCCTCATTGGAGAACTTGTCACCCTAAATACCATTTGCACACCATACACGTCTACGACTTAGTAATACATTTCACTCAACTGGTGCAACCAGTGGTCAGTCAAATTGCAGTGACCTTAAATTGCACGCACATCTTCACTTTCATTTGTTAGAGGCAGCATGCACCAATCTCCTTAACAACACACGTTAATCTATAAACGTACTAATTGGGCACGTGCTGAACATGGCGATGCCTTCATGCCACCATCGCTGAATCAAAGGCACATCGTGCAAAAAGGACCCTATAGTTGCCACCGAGCACAGATGATAACTTGACCCCTGGCGGTGTTCCTCTTTACTCCTGGAACCACCCATTTATAGCAAAAGTGGTGAGGGCAGATGCATCCTGGTGTACGGTAAAACGTGTCTATGACATGGAGAGTCGTTGCTGTTGTCCTTCAGACTAATTGGCATGTTATACTTCCATCTTTAAGTAGTGGCACTTGACCTGACCAAGGAAATATTATTGTATCGACCAATTGAACTTTGTATTATTAATGTTCCTATTTTAAGGCTGTGAGGTGTATTATATGTTTATGGATGGAGTTTGAACTAACAAATATTGTTTGAAAATAAATGACAGTTGCAGTTGCTGTTGGGCAATATATGGCCTTCCTCATGACTGTGATCAGAGGTCTTTTATTGCTGCCTGTCATTGATAGCTTATAGATCTTACATGAAGAGATAAACAGCCAGGCTCATCTTCTATGCCTAGTCATCTGCTTGACTCAGGATCCTATAATGTAGTCATCTTAAAATGTTATCTTTGATCTTATGCTATAATTATGCCCTTGTTGACCAATGATATTTTAATCTTGTAAGTGATTTCTTTGAACTTCTTTACTTCTTAACCGGTTTAATCAAAAGTAAAAGGTGCCAGAAAGTGTGTTAGAAGAAAATGGAATAGCAAGTCAAAGCTGACAACTCTGCACACCCTTTATAACAAGATACTGTGGAAAGAGCATACCATAGATCAAACAACCAAGAACACAGGACTGTTCAATCCCACATGCAACCTGTTGGGCTAGAGCAGACATCCACAAGCTCAAGCACAAACCCCAATGGCCAGTCACCGGGCCACAAAGGAACACCCTCACTATGAGTCAAACGCCAACGCATCCTCTTCAGAGAACATAGTAAAATGCAGAGTGATCAATGTAAGTAACAGAAATCCATAAGACTGAGACATACTATTCATCACAGAAACATGACTATCAGACTACTACAAAGTAGTGGCCCATGAAATGGTCCCTGACAACTTAAAACTCATAGAAGCAAATAGAGAAAGAAAGAGAGGGGGGCTTGCACTGGCTCATGAAAAATACCATTTACTTATTTATAGACAGGAGGAACAACGCTCTTTTGATAACAACAACAAAAAAAAAAAACATACACTAGGTAATAAATCATATTTGTTGGGAAGCAGTGAGCTTCTTACAATGGGGTGAGTTTGAGGGACATTCTGAACAGGTTGTGGAGGGGAGTAAATGGAACAGTCACCGTGGACAATACATAAGTGAAGATTACAATTGTAAAATTAACTGAATAATATGACATCTCTTATATCAACACTACTTAATTTCCTGAGTATTTTATCAACACTTCACAGATTAGAGAATAACGATATGCACAATGTTAAAGAAAATGTGAAAATAATGTCAAAATTCAGTGATAAAATTTAGGATATTTTAATCCTGCAAGATATGTTTAGTAAAAGCATCCACAACAGGCGGTAGTGCATTCTTCTTTCTCCTATAGATTGCTTTTGAATTACATGGACAGCTCTATTAAAGGAGACATCAGTCAACTTTGAAAGATAATTGTAATTTTTATTTGAAGACTGAAGCAATTCAGGTCAAATTGCTTGGCTAATTAGCCCTTGGCAAAAATGCCCTTTTAAACTAATGTACTCTTTTACCTGATTACAATACATGCCAGCCTGCTTATAAATATTTGTCTTCAGGCGTATGGGACGTCACTACTTATCTGTAATTGGAAAATTGCATCATTACCACACTGTACTCTGTCATTACAGTTAATTTGTGATGTCACAATGCCCGCTGTTTGTGGTATCACACTGGAGAAATCCAACTGTTTCCATAGCATCTAGTTAAAGCTGTGACAAGCTTTTAAAATATATTTTTTCGAAACAAAGCATTCTGTGACACTTTACAGACATTAATTGATAAGCAACTGTTACTGGTAGGGTGTTTATTTTGTGCACTGCTGAATGCTAACACGAGAGAAATGTATTCTTTCTCTCATGTGTTAACTGTATGTTATTACTTAATTTGAAGGACAAAACGTTTTTTAGATGGATTTTACTAAATTGCTTATACTGTTTTTTAGCAACACATTACAACTAGATTTTTTCAATCCAAATAGATTCTACAACATAATGATATGCATCAACAACTGGAACATCCCTTATCTCCGATTAAGCAAGAGTTTACATTTAAAGGGGCATGACATTGGGTGGTCATGAACTAAGCATAATATAACCCCTTCAATATGTAAAAAGAATTGGCAATGCCAACAGTTTGGTCTTTGTGTAGGCATGGGATAGGCCTTTGCCATGCACTGCCATAACTGTATTATCTGGCCACTGATGGTAGCAGGTGCAAAATGGTGCAAGCACCTGGTCAACTAATAGCAGTGCCTCGCAAATGCTTAATATGTATACACAAGCCAAAACTGTTGGCTTTGCCATGCTTGTATTTAGCAGGACTTCAGTGAAGGACACACATTATGCTTATAAATCGAGGGGTTGAAGGCAGACTTGGTTAAGACATTTTTATGACACCAAGTTTACAGATACAAGTAAGTAATTAACTCTCAGGAGTCTGCTTTGAAAAAACACTGGGCCTCATCAGGGATTGGACAGAGCAGCAAAAATGTGGCGGTAAAGCTATTACTGCTGCATTACCGCTGTGTCCAATCCCGAGTTTGTTCAGAAAGTAGGAGGTTTACCTCCAGATTTTTGCTGGCGGTAAAACTCTCCACTGTCCTCCCATTTGTGGCGCTATTATGAAAATGCTAATAGCGCCGGCGGTAATAGTGCCATTACTGCCCCATAGAGTCCTATGGGCTCTTCAATAAATGTGAAGTAACAGCCTTATCACAACTCGGGATCCGGCGTTAATAGCGCTGGACCAAGTTGCAGTAACGCTATTTGCATTGGCGGGAATCCCGGCAGATTTAATGCCGGGATACCACCAACGATGTGAAGAGGCCCGGCTGACAGGCACTTCGAGTGCAACATTTGAGGTTAAGGCTTGATTAAAGCGAGCTCAAAGAGTTCCAATGAGGAGATGTTTTTGGCGAGGAGTGGCAGGAACTGGGTGGGTATGGTCATAGGGATTAGCATGGCTGCGGGCTGCGAGGTGAGGTAGGGACATAACTAAACATTTACAAGCTTTGTGCACCCCTCCTCATATGCCATTTCCCCCTATCTGTACTCTGAAGTAATAGTTTTGGCTTACAGGGGGCGCTAAAGTACCATCCAACAGCCCACACTAAAAAGCATATTGTCAGTTGCCTTCCAGTTCTGTGACCTTATATAGGAACTCATCCTTTGTCCTTGTTCCTCGATTTGGTCACGGCACTGCTCTGCGTCTCGCAAAATCCTTATAACATGTGGTAGGGTTTACTTTATCCCATACATACCTCTATTTCATAGACAGCGCGTCTTGAGTATCAGGTTCTAAGCATACGGCATCAAGGATTACGTCATATGTACCTCAATGTGCAACTTTCCATTTCTATTTTCAACTTTCCTTGAATCAGACGACATGCATTTAAGCAATCTAGGGGTGCAGAAGTGTTAAAACAACCTTACATAGTTATTCGGTCATATACAGTAGAAAAAAGGATCAATCACAGAATTAAAGATTTTGATTTTAACACTTGTGAAAAGCATTTATAGCAGAACATATTGCTAATGGGTTCAGAAACCTGAAGGATTTTCTTATCAATTGCTTGATTCATAAACAATACTGTTTTCAGGCAAAAGTTAGTCGTGGCATAGGTTCCTCGAACGCGTAGCTACAACGTCCTTGAAAATAGGATTTTCAAAGGTCAAGGGTGAATCTAGACGTAATTTATGCCTTGTGGGCAAGTGTTTGCAGTGCTTGATTCAAAAACAAGACCACTTCTATTTGCTATAGTGGTGGCTTTGGAGTCCATAGAACCCCATGCGATACTTGCAGACTTACTGCAGACTATTATTACAGAGGCTTTCTCATCATTTTTGTCATTAAAATGGGGATTTACCCCAGCAATTTGCTGGAAGCAAATCTTACACTTTAAGGTTATACTCGGAATTTGGTGGTGCAGCAGAAATGGTGCTAATCGCATTGCTGACAAAAAATTCACAACCTCTGAACTATCGCCATATTTTACTGGACAGCCAAACTCTGAATGACACCGATGGACTTTAAAGCGACTTAAACGCTCCATTGCTCTCTGTGCACTTTTCTAAGGATACTGTCGACTACTGCTGCAACAGGCACCTTAATGGTAAATTGGTAAACGCAGAGCAATAATAATTCCGACCTAAAAAATGTTTACTGCAATCTTCCAAAGTTAAGCTGCTGTGGGTGTCAAACAGGCCCGGCTCCAGCAGGGGGGCCAGGACGGCCAGGCCCCCCCAAGGCCACTCCCTGGCCCCCCCTAGAAAGGAGGTTTTCAATGTGGGACCCAAGGGAGTGTGGAATTTGGGGTGTGGGGGGCATTTAGAGTGGTGGAAATTAAAAGAAATTGGTGGGGGATCTCACAAGGGCCGGGTGGGGGCAGTGGTTTGGGGGGACGGTGCCCGAGGAGGCAGGGTTTAGGGGAGCGTAGTTAGCAGTTGACCTCTGATCAAAGGAAATGTCAAAAATAATAGTTTTAAACAGCGCTATTACTTTCATGCTGCTTCTTTTCTAAACTATATATCAATTCCACTTTAAACCACTTCCATGGCACTGGTGATGAGTTACTTCACTATGCGGAAAAATAGTTTTGACCAGTGTTGCTGAGTAAATATTCTTTAAAATGCACAGTTTGCACCCCATTTTCTTTTTAAACTTCCCCTTCAGTACTTTTCAAACAGGGTAATTTCTGTTGCTATAAGCAAGGTTTTATTTTACTTCAACCACACCCGGCACAGCTCCTGCAGCTCCCCTCTGAAAGCAGTTGGGTGGCTGCATCATGTGTGATAATTTCAATGTTAATATAGTTATTTATTTATTCATGCAAAGTTTGTCGGATACCTGCATATTTATTTATGTATGCAATGTTTGTCGCATACAGGTATTTTACAAACATTACAGAAATAAATAAATAATCTGGGTCCATGTATCTGACAAACATTGCATAAATAAACAAATGAACCGGGTTGTGGCTGAGGACTGTAACTCACTCTTGTGACCCCTTGCACAGGGTCACTAGAGGAAGTTATAGTTTGCTCATGGGCGCGTCCTTTTTTTTCCCCCAGCGCTGGCTCTGGCCGGATCCCGAGATCCAACTACACATCTGGTGCCGGATCTCGGTTCTGGCGAGAGCCGGCTCAATCGCCAGCACTGGGCATTTCACTCGAAGGGCCTGATTCACAGATGTGTTTTAAAATGGCGCAATCCCATAGGAAAGCATTCTGTGAATCAGGCCCTAAATGTGCAGCAGGAACCTCTGAGAGATTATCATTCTGAAAGTCTGCACTGCAGGAGGCCCAGCCAGGATTTGTTTGCTTGCCCTGGACAATGATCTATGCTTCACAGACATGAAAGCACAAACAACCAGGGAGATGAAGGGCCATTAAACACCACTAAGCATACTCAATCACACTTACTTAAGCAGACCTACAACTAAAATCACAAAGTTGGTTTCTGTCATTTAAAGCATGTCTATTTTGTTGTGGGAATATAGCATTTTTTCACATCATGCTTTATTAAATGTTTAACTATATCAAACAATAAATGACACATGCAGGGTCATTATGAGTTGGGTGGTAAGGGATTACCGGCACCGGTAAGGAGACCGGTTCCGGTAATCCCCTACCGCCCAATTCCGAGGTCCCTTAACGGGAACTGTAACCACACGTCCTTTACGGGTCCCGCTAAGGGACCAGGGAGCTAATAACAGGCTTGCTAGTCGCGAGCCCGTTATTAGCACCCTCACCCTTCCTATTGAGCCTTATGGGGGCTAAAATGGGAATGGGGAATGGTTTGTTTAATGGGGATTTACAGGTCCCTCTGGGGCGGAATGGACTGGACAATGGACTTGAACAAGACCGGACTCGGTCACGGTATGGGAGGCAGCCATGGTGCTAATAGGCTACCGCCTATCTCGTAATGACCCCCATGATGTTGCTTTCACACAGATGTCTACAGAAGGTGCATCAATCAACTGGGGTCCTTTACAAATTACATTGAAAATACATATTCTGCTGCAATAACAACTTAAGTATAAGTGAAAAAATAAGGTTGGTAGTAACAAAAATGTAATTCTGGAGCGGAGAGGAGTAAAATCAAAAAGTGAAAAAAACAATGGGGGCCCTGGGAGTCCCTCTGTCGGACATTAGTCCCAGTTACGAGAGACTTACCCGGAGTCTTTAGCTCACTATCTTTCACAGATGAGAAATATCTAAAACATATCAGTTTTTGTCCTGCCCTAGGGCAGTCCAGCACTGAAATACTAGGCAATTCTCCTCTGAACAAGAGTACCAACAGCAACCCCAGACACGTGTTTTGGTCTAGTTGGACCTCATCAGTAGGGTGGAGCTGTGTCTCTCTAAGAATAGTGAGCAAGGGGTCCACGTCTGGATTCCCCTAGTAATTTAGGGTGAGATCCAAAGTTACTTAATATGCAAAAAACAAGGGGGGACCTGGGAGTACCTCTGCCGGACATTAGTTCCAGTTATGATAGACTTACCCAGAGTCTTTAGCTCACTATCTTTCACAAAGGAGAAATATCTAAAACATATCAGTCTTTGTCCTGCCCTAGGGCAGTCCAGCACCGAAATGCTAAGAAATTCTCCTCTGAACAAGAGTACCAGCAGCAGACCCAGACGTGGACCCTTTTCTCACTATTCTTAGAGAGGCACAGCTCCACCATACTGATGAGGTCCAACCAGACCGAAACACTTGTCTGGGGTTGATGTTGGTACTCTTATCAGATTTCTTTTAAATTCTCATTAACTTTTATGTTGGAGTTTGTAGGCTATCATTCAGGATGGGGAAAATAAAGCTACAATCACTTTGGATCATTTTCCAAGTCAAGCGAAGTGGAAAATGTTGCGCTAAAGGCATTTATCACAACTTTTTTTTCACTGCAGGAATTTGGATGGTGTGGTAGGCAAAGTTGGAGAGCAGATCGAATTTAACAAGTTTGCCTGCTCTTAAAGGTCCCTTTGCCGAATCCGATTGGTTTTCCACCAGAATGCATTTTTATGTTGCTGCAAGACCAATGGATTCCTATGGAATCCGCCTGACTTTTTTACACTGGTAAAAGCAGGCAGATTCCAAAAGAAAACATTGTGGATGGCTCCCACAATTAACAATTGTGGGAGGTATTTACACTTTCACAGACACATAGAGGAAAAGGGAAGATCAAAGGCGATATTTACCAGTGTTTTATGCTTTACTTTACCAGTACTTGGTGGAAACAATTATAATTGCATGGAGGTGTACTTTTTCCAAAAACTGAAAACAGGAGTGGTGCAATTTAGGTTGCAAACAAAATTACTCCCTTACTCTTTTTCATCAACATGTTTCTACAATGATAACCTTGTCAGGTTGGTTTATCATGTGATTTTTTAAAGCAATTGTATAAAATTGAGTATTATTTTAGATATTCAAAACCAAATTTCAACACATATTTGTACCAATTTGAGCTTGGAGGATGCGTAGTCAACTATCTAAATTTCAATCAAGTTTCAAATTCTGACTTTCCCGCTTAAACAAAGTGTGTGATCCTGGGCAATAATATAATCATTCAGTTCACAGTATAAGCTATTTCAAAAAAGCCTCACTCGCGGTTTAATAGATGAGCAGCGCATGTGTGAGGACCTGCCAAGAACACACACGCACCATTCTTTGAAAATATCAGGCCACATATATTGAACAAAATTGTGAAATTGAATAACAAATCAAAGTAAACACATCAAACAAAAAGCCATCATGGACAATTGCATATTTTCTAACCAGCATGTAAACAGTATGTACTAGACATTGATGTACAGGGGGATGGCAGGGAGGAAGCACCTCTCCTCCCTGCCAAGCCCAACTGGGAGCAATACCAGGCAGCTGGAAACCCCTTAACCTGCACTGTCTGCCTATTGATCCCACTCCCCCAACCCTAAACTCTATCTCCTACATGCACACAACTCAATTAAAGTGTTCTTCAAAAATGTAACAAAAAAATAAAATGTTTTTCTTCGAAATGTCATTTTGTAAGAAACAAGATGTCCTATTCCTTGCTTCAGTATTCTGGAGAGGGGGGACTGTCTTTTGCAACTAGATGGCGGGACAAAAAGCACCTCCTTCTGGGACTGCTGGGAGTAGCCACAGTGTTTAGGAGGGCATTGTTGGGCACGCACCAACTGAAATGGAACAAATACTGGGGGCCTCGCTGCCCAGTTCTTGCAGAGGAAGAGGCAGCATCACCCTTGATTCTCCGCAGCCAGGCCAAGAAAGACATGGGGGGCTCGTTAAGAGTCTGGCGATAACCGTGCTGGTACTACCGGCAGGTTGCCGCCAGACCCTTAATGATTTACCGGCGCCAGACTTGCCGGAAAGACTGGCGTATTACAACCCGGGCGTTCCAGGAAAGTCAGGCGCCGGTAAATTGTAAGTCCCCATTCCCATGGAGTCCCGTAAGATTGGGTGATTGGGTGTGCAAGGTGAAGGAGAAGTGGATATAATAGAAACGGGAGGAGCAGATGACAAGTGAAGATAGGTAGATTGATGTTGCAACACTATTGTCCTAGTTTCTCTTTTGCTCTGTGCTGTTTTTATAGAGTGGTGCACATTTATTTTTGTCCAGATCTGGGAAGACATTTTCTTCTGGATCACAGATCTGGGAAATTGGGATTAATACCAGCCCTTTCTTTAGAGTACTCAAACGCCCACACAGAATAGAAATTGGGCCCCCTTGATCACAAACCTGGCCCACCCAGATGAACATTCCTGGAGCCGGGCCTGGTGTCAAACAGGAAGGGTGATTTATCAGTCTTGCTTCAAGACATAGTGGGACTGACTCACAAAGCGGTTTTCAATTGTGAAACCCCATTGAAAAAACGCGCTGTGAATAAGATGCTTTATCTTGCAATGATATGAAAAGCGGGCAAATAAAGCAGGAAGAGCCACACTGGAGGCCGATGACGCAGGACATCATTTCACAACTATTTTAATCAGCGAACAGCCCAATCCCTTACCCCTTACCTCTGATAATATGGAACTCTTAGCCTATATTTACAATTGAAACCTCGATTTAAAAGGAACAGCATCTGTCAGTGAAGTATGGTAAAATAAAACTAATTTAAAAAATGCGAAGCTTCACAAAAGCAAGTACTGCTGACAAACTGTACTCGCCCAACATCATCAGTGAGAAGCAGTTGAAACAGCTTGCAGTCAATCTTGAAAGTTACATTCCTCAAATCTAACTAGTACTTGTTTTTTCACACAATGAAAATGCAGGAACATAAGTAAGAGAATCAAATATGAATGAAGCCTAAAAGCCAGGACTAACTGAGTAGTTCACGGCAGACACAGGGCAATTTCAGAATGCCATAAAATAGCTGTAAATGGGATATTCTGTTTTTTACGCTATAAAGTTACTGCCCAGAAGAGCATATGGTGTAAACTCTGCTCCACTTTAGTGAGGGTTTTACAGAACCGTGCAGATTACTTTGGAGGAGAAAAAGAATGAGAAGTCATCCTGGGGCTTTAAAATGCATTTGCTCCCTCCCGATGATTATTACCTAACATTACCAGTTTACGAGAAGTTGTAGCGGAAAAGAGAATAGGTTCTCTCCGCACTTCACTCACCGTGGATGGAATTGTGTGCTGCAGCCCCCTATTCCAAAAGTACTGTTTAAAATAGGCAGCGAGCAAAGACGCAGTCATTGTTGCGAGCATTTTGGACGCTAAGGGCTGTGGTGATCTTGAGGTGGCTCTGACTGGTAATATGTTACAATACTTTTGCAATTTGGAGGGCTTCATTACTCCTCCACTCCCCACATCAGTGCCTTCACCACCAAGACAAAAGGAAACTGCGTATGGCTAACTGGGGCCTAAAAATGCAGAAATACTTTCCTGTTATTTGAAAGCACACTGTTGACTGAAAAGGCCAGCATGGGGAGTTAAACACTGCCAAATACCCCAACAGGGTTGTAAGAAAATGGACGAATAACATTAAATGTGCCCTGTGTTCGAAGGACAAGGCAGAAAAGAATTGAGGCCTACCTTCCATTACAGGATACCAAGACACTGAAATGCATTTTTCCCCAAAGATAAATCTGCCATAGAAATGAATACATTTTGCAGTTTGGGTTGAACGGAACTGTTTACAGTGGAAACTCCCTGGCCTGAACCATTCAAATGTATATTATAATGTGAAGTTGGACATTGATGGCATAATGTAAGATATTAAAGCAGGACTCATGTGTAAAGGAATTGCAACATTCAAAAATACCAGTTTTCTGTGCATGAAGAAAAGCTGTGATATATTATGTTAAGAAAATGTATAGAGCACAGTTTGACCGGAGGATATCTCAGCGCTAGAGGGATTGATCCCCGAAGGCAGAGCAATCATAGGTAAAAAAGAAACACATAAAGGTTCTACCTTTCCTTAGTCAAGAGAAACATTTTGAACGCCTTCCTAAAAGCCAGGTGATCAACATTTGCACGTAAAGATAGAGGAAGTGCATTCCACAAGATTGAGGCTGCTATTGAAAAAGTCCTATCGCCAATTGTAGTTCTTGAAACCCGGGATACACAACAAGGTAGCTGATCGAAGGTTCCTTGAGGGAACATAAAGGTAGAGTGCCCCTGACCCATAGTAGACCTGATGGACTAAGCAAAGAGACTTACATTTAATTCTGGCCTTGACTGGGAGGCAGTGAAGGCTCCGTAGCACAGACGATGTATGGGTACATTTAGGAAGGCCCCCACCCAAAACGCCATGTTTAGGAAACATATCCTTTGAATATATACATGTTTATAGTTCTAAGAATAGCAATGTACTGTTACGTGCATTCTGTAAATATCACATGTATTCCTTATTTCGCGAAATGTATAATCAGAGAGAAAAGAACCAATATTTAATGACAATCCATTTGCTTTCTCTTAATTGATGGGATAAATTGAAGTGATTGATGAAAACGGATAGGTTTCTTTGAGACTGAATCGTAAAAAATCAAAAACAATTTGACTTGTACATGTGAGTTATAATTACATTTAATTGTTAATTAATATTATGGTATAACACTTTATGATGATATATATATCGAGGGTCAGTGGCAACACTGATTTGCTTTAACGGTGGCAATCCATCTAAGTAAAATTAAACAATCTCATAGAGGAAGCCTACTCCCATCCCAGCATTGGCTATCTGCGCACACTCAGAACACCAGTTAAGCCCCCTTCCCTCAGCCACCTCCCTAAATCAGACATTTTGCCTTTTTTCATATGTTCATCCAATTTGTTATTGAGCCCTCACATTTCATCCTTTTGCCAGACTCATTTCTTTCATCGATTTCTTTTCTCATTTTGTTTCCTTTCTTTTTCATATTTTCGTGCAACCTTGCCCCGAGACTACACCGATTATATTTTGCTCTTATTTACATTATTACTGCTTTTATACTTAGACTGAAAAAAGGGCACCTACCAACTGCATTCCTTTCCACTGCTCAATGTTCACCCCTTTTCTGCTCACAGCCTTAGATGACTCTCCCCATTGTAACATGTGGCGTAGCATGTTCTCTGTCCCTTTCCCTATGAAGTGCAACTGGCTGCATATTTGCAGAATACATTGTCTCTCTCTCCTGTCATGGTTGATGATGGCTGCATTCCTGATCTTTAACCTTACACCAAGCAGCACAAGTCAGGTTTGTATCTGATTGCCACCCCCACAATTATGGCAGGAGACATTTGTACCTTTCCACGTGCACTTAAGATTTTATCCTTTCAGTCCACTACAGTTCATTACAGAGGTGAGGCATTTTCCTTTTATGTCCTCCATAATAGCTCTGTTTATTTTTAATTGGTGTATGTAGTGCATGGATATGTGCAAATGAGTGGACTGTGGAGATGGGCAGAGCCTTTACATTGGCACGCAGAGACCTTTATCTAGATAAAGTTCTAATTCGGCCCTAGATTTTTGTATATATCTATTGCAGGGTCTGCGGTAGCAACGCTGTAGTTATGGTTATGTTGTTTTGTGTGATTGTTTTGTCATTGAAGAGGAGTGTATGAGGAAGGGCCAAAAAGCTTTGAAATCCAGGTGGAGATTAATGGAAAAAAATGTTTGCTTGCAGTTACAGACCAAACTGCTGGACGGATTTGCACCAAACTTGAGCGAAGAGTGGCAGCCTGGTCCCGAAAGCACGATTTTGCAAATTTGATGTCCAGTAGATTTTTTTAAATGGCCCAAAATTAGGTCCCTTAAAATGTGCGATATCTCCGTCCGGTCATCAGACTCACTTCCTGATTCGGTGTCCGCACATGCTTGTTGCCCAATCAGAGAGTTGCGTAACATTTGCAGACATCATACACAGCCACTGTTTGGTTAATTGAGAAATGTGAGGTGCATCAAAACATTTGAAATGGACACCGGGTTGAATTCATGAACTGTGCCCGTAGGCCGCAAACAAAACGGGAAAAACATATTCCAACATACAACATTAAACTTGTCAAACAAATGAACCAGTATCAGTGGATGTGAGGGGTGAAGAGAATGGGATGGGACGGGTATGCCCAGATGTGGGTCCCGTGCCTGCTGGGCCTAGAGGCGCAAGCTACTCCTCACTGATGAGCCCCAACAAGGGCCAAACATGTTTCGGGATGCTTGTGGTCTCGTGCAGAAGGGATGTGACCTAGCAGTTCGGGCTGGACTGCCCCTTTTGGGTTGGGGCCAAGCCTGATTTGCATATGGTCTTTCCCCTTCTGTAATGGCTTGGCAGGCGAAGATCGATGGTCTGGAGGGTTGCCCCGAGCAATGCCAGTGGTTAAGATTCAGTCTAAACCTTCCAGCCATCACCTCTTTGTTTTTGCTTTGTCACCCCGGGATGGGATATGTCCAGGAGAAGTCAAATATCAGGTGTTTTTTCTTCTCAGATGTCTGCGAACCTCTCAGGTGCTCATGGACATTGCTGTGATTTTCGCAAACTTGACAAATGTTCGAGGACATCCATGCATATTCTGCATTACAGGATCAGTGAATTGTAGTTTTTGGATGGCGTATAACTTTGGCGCCATTCAATGAAATGGCATGAAACAGCACACAATTGTGTAATGAAAATATAGATCCAACTTTGAATGGCTTTGCAAAGTTTAGTATTGTTTTCCTGAGAGGGGGCACAATTGGATGACAGTCCCAAAATATTTGGACGGCTTATACCTTTGTTTCCGTTTGATGAATCTGTATACAAGTTTGCACAAATCACACAAACGTTAGCAAATACGTTATAGACCTACCTTTGAATTTGAATGCCAAGTATGAAGGGATTTTGTCAAGAGAGAGGACAATTATGAGGAGGCCCCACAATTTTCAAAATTGGGACAGTCTTGAATGAAAAAAAGACATTCTGCTACTGGCTACAGCCCGAAGTGCTTGAAAGATATGCAGCTAACTTGTGCGAGGAGCATTAGCAAGGACCCAAAAGCATGCTTTTTTCTAAATCTGTCCTGTGTCTTATTTTTTGAAAAGTGTCAAAATGTAGGTACAGAAAAATAGTGTTATAACATTGGTGCTTGAGGCATAGCTTTGGTCTTGGCCAGAGGCGAGATTGTCCCGGGCATGGCCATCTTGCCACTGCACATGACCATTATGGTCCAGCTTTGTGGCTAATGTAGGCATGGCCACTAGGGGCCCACAATGGGGTTAAAATGGGCATGACCGGCTATGTGGGAAATATATGAAATCGGGATAGACTTGAATGGGAAAAAAATATTCTGCAAGCGGCTGCAGCCCAAAGTACTGGACATTTAGCAGCAAACTTGTGCGAAGAGCATCAGTAAGGGCTTGAAAGCATGCTTTTGCAAATGTGTCCTGTGTTTTGTTTTTTTTTTAAAGTGTCAAAATGTAATGTAGGCACAGAAAATAGCAATGTAAATTTGGTGCCTGGGAGTGGGCTTGGCCCCTGGCAAGGTCAAATATGTACTCTGATTTGATTATTGGAGCCTGTCCATGCCCCTTGGATTGTGCGGCTGCAAGCCATGAACACTAGTCATTGGTCACAGCACGGATCCACCTCATGTGCAGCTCGGCTGCCCACACATTCAGCATGGCCCCTACTGCTTAAATCCATACTGCTTGATCTCCTGCCCATCGGAGATCAGAGTAGCAGCCAGACAGCAGCTGAATCCAGTCAGCAAGTTATAGGAGTAGCGGATCCTAGGGATAAGAAAACAGGACGGCTATTAATACACATGTACAGCTGGTGCCCCCTAATTCTTTCTTATACACACACCTTTGTTTTAAGTCCATTTTCTCTTTGCAGCCCACTTCTTTGATGGTTATGCCACATTGGTTTATTTCAATCACAATCTACTGCTGTCCTGCTGGCAGCTGCAACTGGTATACCTTAGAATTGGCCATTTTCCAGAACAATGCTACTATCGGTGCTCAATTGATTGATTTTTGCAGGTTAATTTAAAATGCAAACATGCCATCAGATTAATAATCCTGACACATTCGTCAGCATTGCCCACTGGGTCTGACTTTCCCTCTCTAACATGTCTCTCTTGCACGTAGCCGCAGAATCCCCCACCTTCATATCCTTGGACATGCCCCCTTGCTAACCTTCTAATAGTGTCTATGCTAGTGTAGCCGATTATCTGCCCTCTTCCAGGGCAGCACATGTGTATATAGATAGACATAATACCCCACACATCCACTGCTTATTTTCTTTCATTGCACTTCTGCACACCTATCCGTCTGCCTTCCCAAGCCAGCACAGTGCCATCGTCCACGCCTCGTTTTACTCCTCCCCATCAACTCCTCTAAGAACCCGTTCTCGCTGTGAACGGTAGAAGCGCCCATCTCTGTGACTTTGTTAAATTGTACAATTTCCGCCTTCCAGTTCACATTTTCAAAGCTCAGTTTTAGCTGCTAGATTTGACTAGTATAACAAATTCTAGAACAAAGAGAAACAGTTCAAAGTCGAAATGCCACTCACTATATAGCAATCCCCTCAACAAGTGAATTTGGTAGATTAACCATCTTCTCACCGTCACGAAAATAGGCTTCCCTCCGCGTAAACCTATGTATTCTTTTTTTTACCAGACACTTGCGCCAGCATTTATAAGGTTCATGCCTCGACTTGCCCCCAGAGACGTCCAATCATGTCCTCTCTTTCGTACCTGGCCAATCAACGCATGTAAGCCCACTTGCTCTTTAACCAATCCCCATGTTCGGCCCACAGCTGCCACTGGGCTCCCTGCAGTCCCCTTTCATTTGGGTTCTTTCTGATGTATGGACAGTTTCGCATCTTCGTGCTCTCTGTATGTGTCCCAAGAAAGACAGACCCTGGAAGTGCTATTTCTAAATATGATATTCCTAATGCATTGGTCACTCGAACCCTAAACCACAATTATCCCTGAATGGCCAATATCCTAAATGCAAACAAAATCAATGATCTTATTTTTGAAGAACACATTTTCATTTTAAGCAGTGATCAGTTTTGAACATAAAATCGAAGCGGTGAGTGAACAGCCGGCTTAATAAAAGACGCAGATGCCTAAATCGTCCTAAAACTCAAGGAATACATTCTTCAAGCAAACAGCAACTTGCGTTTAATTGTGTTTTTATCTAGAACAAATTGGGTATTGGCATGGTTTTTACAAATAGATTCGTAATCAAATGCATTGGCAGGCGCGCAAGTCACATTTCCAGCATCCAAGCTGTTCGCAACACTCCGATCCTTCATCTCGTGACTGCGCTACGCCAGGTGTTCCATTAGCTTCTCATGGCACGGGTAACAGATCCAGAAAACCTTTTTTTTATACAAAAACTGCTGCGGCGTTAAAGCTTCAGAATTCAGACATTGTTAACATGTGATATTTTGCGAAGCGAAATGCTGAAAGAAAGCGACTGGTACCAGTAGATGTGCACCACTACATGGCTGTGGATTTTTTGTAAGTGACCCATAACCATTAGAGTTTGCCTATTTGTGAGAAAAATAAAGGATACTTCCATGTTAAACGACTTCCGGGTCGCTTCCTACACTTACAATGTTTTCTCCCACCTTTCAGACAATAGGTAGACGTCATTCAAAAGGTCATGTGTGCGATCATGAGCAATATCGAGCCTGATGTCATTCATATGGTAAACAGTATTTAGGTCGTATTTTTGGGCACCACACCTTTCCTTTGCACTGCTCACAAATGCTATGCTACACGCTAAAGGTGCAATTGCGTTATGTTAAAGCATTTGACGTGAACTGATTTTCAAGAAAACTATGCAAGATATGCAAGTGAATGTGGCAGTGGTTGTTATGGTGCCATATGCCTGCAGCAGTGGAACACAAGTGGCTGGTATATTGGCGAAAATTAGTCCCTGATCCCTGAGTGAGCAAGTGTGAGCATATGAGAGTGACTCACTTTGATACTGATTGAATCTGTGAGTACATGTATGAGTCAACAGTTCTCTGTGTAAGCAAAGAAGAAGTGTGAGGGTCTGTTTCAATCAATGAATATGCAAGTCAGTGAAAGATTTATTGAGTGACATAGTAAGTCAGTTAGTGAGTTATCCAGTCAGCCAGATGCTGAGTCTTTGTGTCTTGGACACTTTGCCATTCACAGGGGCAGAGAAGTCAGCTTGTGACCTTCCCGGCGGGTGCCTGTGCCTGAATGTGAGTAAAATGCCATTGAATGTCTATTCATGTTTAGTGCAGAATGCTTTTCACTAGGGGGCGAGGTGAGGAGGTGCCTGAGCCCCAGAGCGTTCACATACTGTGCACCCCTGCTCAGGGGTGGCTCATCCAGAATGGGCATTGGGGTACTGCTCCATCATCCATTATAGCTTAGCTACCAAAAGCAGGGAAACACTGTTTTCCTTTACATTTCATTTCCCCAGTGCACATACCCAGTGGCCCATGCAAGGTCAGGGTGTTATGCATCCGTGGCCTTGCATGGTACATTGGGGATATAGGCTGGGGAACTGCATGGCTAAATGTGCATGATGGGTGCTCATGCACATTTTGATCCCATTGGGCAGTGTGATGGAGGCACTCTGGCTCCAACACGCATGTCAGGAACCAGGAAGCTCTAAATGGTTCCTGGTTCCTGTCTGCATAGAGTGCAGGAGCTGGGGACCTGGACTGAAGAACATATTCAACTCAAAAACTGGTCAGAAAACAGGTAAGAAAACAATAAAAGCATTTTTGTATGTGTGTGTGCATGGATGCAAGGATGTTTGCTAAGTATATATGTATGTATGCGTGTATGTGATGGGGCGTCAAACCATGTGAGTGCAGTTTATATGGGTGCGAGGTGAGTGTGAATGAGAATGAAGTGTGACATTTCCAGATGAGTGTATGAATGGAAGCTCTATGGGAGTGTGACTGCTTGTATGACCGGGTATGAATATGTGTGGGTGTGTATATGTGCATGGTTGGATTGGCCCATCGGCTGCTCGGCCCATGCCCGGGCTGAAATAATTTGTATTTGGGTCAGTATTTGGGTCAGTCCCTGGGGGTTGGTTTCTGCCCATGCCTGGGCCTGTTTGAGTGAGAGCGATAAGGAAAAAAAAGAAAAGCACCAGCAATGATATGGAGTAGGGGGGTGGAGCAGCTCATTGCCACCATAAGCGCTCTTCTGGCTCCACCCCTGTATGTGTACACTACAAATCCCATGAGATTCTGCAGTTCTCGGGCATACACAGGACCCTCCCCCACACCCTGACAGACCCCACCACCCCCATCGTGTTGGTTTGCTCTCTGCCTTGCCCCAGTGAGGCTCGGCTGCTGCGAGGTGCTGATCACCACAGGGAAAGTGAGCAGCACCAAAACACGGCACATGCCGCTTGGCTCAACAGCATGAAGAGATTGCTGCACAGACCCCTCATTATCCTGTGGGCCGCCCCCTCCCACGCCACCATGGAGGAGAGGCAGCAGGCATGCTATGTGGGATCAGTAATGCACCAGCATTCAACATTCTTCTAGGGCATGCAATCCACCTGCCCGACCTGACCCGATTCCTCAATATCCTCCCATCACTCTCCTACCTCCGTGTCAACTCTGTTTCCCCACTTCTTGGTCAGATCCACTTTGCTTTCCAGCTAGGTCAATGCTATGGAAATCCCTTTACATGGACCCATCCACTTCACATTGGAGGGAAAGTCGCATGTGAGCATGGACCCTGTACCACACTATGCTGTAAAATGGCATGAGTGTGACCATCCTTGGACTAGACACGCAACAACAGACTTTATATTTGTCTGCTGCTGGAGCTGCCATCGTCTGGATTCTGGAGCAGTGCCCAGCCGACCTCTCCGACGCTGTCACCATCACTATTGGTAAGTAGTAAGCACTTTTCTTTTAAAGCAGTTTTACTGTTCTGTTCCTATGCTTTTAATTATTTAAAAAACCCGCTCCAGAATGTTTTAGTTGTAAAATGAAAGTATTGTAAGAGGTTGAAACTTGCACTTTCAGTGCACTGCACTGAATGTTTCCCTAAAGAGCAGGCACATGTGTTTTAGGGTTTGTATTGTGTGTGGGAGCGGGGTGGCGATGGGGTTTGTGGGGAGCGGTGCAGGCCAGTAGGGAACATAATTCCACTACTTCTTTTTGTACACTTAGATCACTGATTGCTGGATGTTTTAAGTTCTGACAATACAAATAATGTTAGCCAAGCAGTCCGACTGGATGCAATAAAAGGAGCACTATTGAGTAGTTTGGTTTATTAACATCTGCTAAACTTTCAGTACACAATTTTGATTAAACATCTTATGCATAGAGACATTGTTTTCTGTCTTCCCCGGTTTTGTCATCAAATGCCCAAGTGCTCACAGCACACGAGATATGGGGCCTCATTACGACCCAGGCGCTGAGTGGTTAACGGCGCCGTAACAGGCTTACACCAGCCGTTAAAGTAGGGACCCGCAAAGGGACCTTGGTGCTAAGTACGGTACCGCAATTTGCGGTACCGTACTTGGTGCCATTCCCATAGAGCGCTATGGGGCGAAAATGGGAATGGGGAAGGGCCATGGTTAAATGGGGAATTACCGCCCCGCCCACTTTGGAATGGGGTGGTAATTCCCCATTGAACCATGGCGGACCCGTTACAACACCGGCACCAACCATGGTGCTAATAGCGCCATGGTTTAGCGCCGTTGTTGTAATGAGGGCCATGGAGTGTATGCTATGCTAAGTACTCAAATCATAAGGCCCACCCCTTCTTTGCCACGCACACTCAACCACACTCTCTCTCTGGCGGATCAGGGTGCCAGGTCAACACCATTTTGCCCCAGGTTCCCCCTGGAGTTGTGGTGTGGCCTGAGTCTGGAGGGCACAGGCATTAATGCACCTTACATGTATTACACACCCATGGACACATCATGGCAAAACGAGACCAAAAACAGACCTGAAACAGCCAGGCCTAAAATACATGTGACATACAAGAATGGCTAAGCCTATAAAATAATGTGCACTAGGTGTGCAGTCATCAGTCCAGAGAGGTCAGGACATTTAAACATCACAACAGTTGTATGTAAACAAAAGTATCCATATGTTGGTGCGAACAAATGGCACTGCATAAAATCTTGTGCGCTACAAACCATTTTGAGGCTCCGCGTGTATAGTGTCCTGCAAAGCCATTTTGAAAAGTTGGCCACCCTATTGTAATGGGCAATTTATCCAGGTGTGAGTTTTTGGGATAGCATTTTCTGCAGAGTCATAAATTGGCGCGATTCACGGATGATCGTTTGAGGACCGCTTTTTTGAGGTGAGGGGTGGGACACTTTTTTGGGGGTTTCTGGGCATATTACTTGTCCCAGTCCGACCTTGTATGTGTGTGTGAGTGTGCACAAAGAATCAGTATGTGGATTTAGAAGATTGTGTACTGGCTTGAGCCCAACACAGAAAATGTCTACCAAAGTGACAATTTTAGAGGACACTGATAACTGTGGTGTGGTTTTGTGGAAGAAAGTATGGAATAAGAGGATAACTAGTGATAAATGCCATGGGGAAGTAACATGGGTTGGCAAATTAGCAGAGCATAAGATCCAACAGAAGTTTCTTTGGGAATCATCTATGGAGAACTTCCAAGTTCGGGAGGCTCAGTAAAAATAGATGGGTATACGGTAGTCTCTGCATGAAGCCAGGAGGTATCATTGATCTGGCATATGCCGGTGCTATGGAAATGTAGTACAGAAAGCCCACAATCATCGAAGGAGTGAAATATGGAGGCTACATTAAAGTCACAAGAGATTATTCCAGGCACAAAGACCCCGGATGTGGCCTTGTAATGGATGTTTGTACACTGGGCCAGATTCACACAAAAACGTTCACTTGGATGTGCCAAGCCCATACGTAAGTGGCAAACACAAATTACATCTGGAGCCTATGGCCTGATCCTGAAAGGCCGGTCCCCATATGCAAGTCTGTTTGCAGATGCAGTTTTGTCCAGGTGTAAAACTTGAGCTTTCTGGGCCTCCCAATGGAGTTAAATACACACAAATACGTGTTTGCTTGCTCTCGGGTAAAGTTGAACATGCCGCGCACAAAAGGGCTATTTCCAGAACACTGATCACACTGAAATGCTCAAAACAGATAGCTGGCATACCTCACTAAAGCCCCACTAAAGTGGTCCCACAGTACCAAGGCTTGTCTGTGGCCCTGTCTGGGGGTACCCACAGTGTAGTTTGCAGAGGAAAAGGAATAGAGGTGTAGGGATAGGGAAAAGAAGGTTATTATTATTATTGTCTGTTTATTAATTTCTAATGCGCACCAAACCTGAGGGTAATAGGGCGCAGCAATAGGAAAATACACAGCTTACAGGTTACAAATAGGTCATAGTATATTATTATTATTATTATTATTACTATTATTATTGATAAGATAAAAACAACCGTGGATTCAAGATGAGGAGAGGGATGTTTGTGATAGTATGGGGGCATATTAATCTAGCCTACATAATATGATAGGCTATTTATAATGCACTTAATACCCAGAGGTTTCTAAGCGAGCACCCGGCAATCAAACCTGTGTTGCTCCGTGCCGTCTTGCTTCCAAGGTGAGCACGTTGCCCCTGAGCTATCCTCCCAAGACATTGTTAAGAACATTTATATAGAGAGGACATTTAAATTAACAGTTTCTCTAGTGTCTTGGGGCATTTACGTGGAAGTGAATGTAGCGTTAAGAAAGATAGCCAAGTCAAAATAATTGTATTGTGGTCCTATATTAGACTCTAGTTGTGCACAAGTGACCCACTTGAAGAGTGGAGGTTTTTTTGTAGTAAGCGAATGTGCTTAACTTTTCCACCCAAAATAACTCCAGGATGGTAATACCGGGACTGCCAAGCCTGGGTGCCAAGACTGGACAAGGGAACACTAGAAGGTGCAATAGGTAAATGGAAACTGAAACGCAGAGGGAAGAGGAAAGATAGTACGGGTGACGTCCCTTCATTATACAGTGAACCCCTCACAACTTAGTGGAATGAAATGCTGTATCCGGGCACCCTAACATGTGTGGTAACATTTAGGTGAACGAAACAAACATGCACACACCTATTAGAATAAGGGCAAAGGCCAAAGAAGATGATGTAGAGACGTAGGGCCTGAATGACAGAAGTGTTTTATAACGGCGCAATCCCATAGGAAAACGTTCTGTGAATCAGGCAGGCCCGTAGTATAAATCACAGTAGGACTGTGCCCAGCCCACGTATGTTAAGGAGTGTTACTATTTATAGTCGCAAGGTCATGAAAATACCCTTTGCAAGCCTACATTTCTTGGCGAAGTTATCCAGTTATAGCATCAGCTGCCACAGTAAAACCACTTCACAGCACTCAGGGTGGGGAACCGCGAAAAATTTTTTGAGGCTGCAGGCCACACTTAAAAGACCAAAGCGCCAAAGGTTTAGCACTAGAGGGCCCCCGCCCCCTTAAGCCTCAGATGGCCAAGGACAGCCAATTCTTTTGTAGGTATAAGTGGGTGAAAAAGAAGACACTTCCATGAAAGGGTCATTTTCAGAATGCAGGCAGTGTGGTCAATTTGGAAATGCCTGAGGATGGTTGGATAAGTGGATCTGAAGGTAGTTGGAGGAATAATTACACAATGCAGATTGGAAAAGGCAAGATTAGAGCAGCGGCTGTTGTGTTTTGTTGAATGCTGCTGCATGAGCATAGCATGGCTTATGCCAGAACGAATTTTGCATCTTTTTTTCCTGTGGGTTTCAAGAGTATTGCAGTGTAAAATTGTCTTAGCACAGATGTTCAAAGGACATGAGAAAAATAAGGGAAGGGCTGATTTGACACTTTTTGCTATAATTTCTTCGAGCAGCTGGGGTTATTTTTGTGGCTTATTGAGACAAAACAGATAAAAAAGAATGCAGTTGCATATTTCCATCTGTGCAATTTAATTGCTGATTTATTTCCATTCACGGGTAAGATTTCTAAATTTATGTAATTGCTACCTCCAGCTGAGAAATTCAAAAACCTCATTTACCATGTGATTAAAACTGAAGCTTTAGATGCTGTGAATACCCAATTAGGAAGTGCCATCAGAATTATGAGTGCTACCAAAGTACAATACAATGGCAACACATATCAACTCTGATTTGGGGTGAAAATCTCCGGAAACATTAATTACAGTTGCCTGTCATGCAAGGGTCCTTCGGTTGCCCATAGTGCCCCATTACCAACTTATTGTTAAATTGGAAACAGAATCCTCCTTCCATAAACCATATGTGATCGGTTGAACATGACCTAAGACCATGTAATCTCCTCAACTCTAAAAATACTGGGATCAACTAATAAAGAATTTACTCAGACGAGCCCTGGACTTGAGAGCTGGAGCGGGATATTTGATTGGCAAAGAAGTTCCGGTAGCTCTGATTTACTCGTCTGGGGTAAGCCAGACCTACCTATTCTAACTTCCTTGTGAGGCTGGCAGTCCTCGTCACGTTACAATCATGAGTAAGTCGAGGTAATCTATTCCCTTCTTCTTGATTCTGCCCAAATGCATTAAGGTCAACAAACATCACGAGCATCGCGTGTAAGAGATGTATATGCCCGGAAATGATCGCAATTCGTTCTCTGTACACGTGTGTCACACCTGTGAGGGTACCTCATCGGTTGAGTGTGAAGTTCAGGCAACTCATTCTCAGGTAACTTTCATGCAACATGTGGTTATGGCAGCCTTGCCCTTAAACTATTGCTCTTTGTTGATCAATGTTTTTAGCATAGTCTGCTATGTACCTCGTTTATATTTCGGACACAGTACCATTTGGTGCACTGTTTAAATATGCATAGGCGAGGAGGGCATTTTCAGTACTATCATGTTTTATTAACTCATGCGGACAGAGACTCCTCCCTTTCCCCCCCACATGTTCCTCCAAACCTCAAAAATGTGGGGCACACTCCTAGGCTACCCTGTTTAACCAATGGTAGTGATTCTGGGTGAATTGGAGCCATCTAGAAGTGATTCTTTGAAGTCTGGACTACATGTGAAGGGATAACGACACATACAGCCTCACTCATACTTGGTTCAAAAGACCAAGGTGCTTTCCCAATATAATAATATATATCATTTATATAGGGAGCATCATGTGCTGAATTGCCCTTCAGCTTGACTCGTGGCACTATCATTTGCAAGCCATGGTTCCTGCTTAAACGAATGGTTAAGTTACTACAATGCTTGGTTTGGACTTTACAGGGCCTTTACTGAGTAAGAAGTCTGTCAGCTGAATGTACTCTTAGCACCCCTCAACAGCCTAGGAGCAATGGTCATGGGATCTCCATTTCCTAAACGTTTTTGTCAGTGCGATGGTGAAGGCAATGAAACACATTTTAGGCATTGGGCAGCTTGCCTAATCCCGAGGCTTGCTGCCCTCCTCATATTGCTTTACTCTTTGCACCCTCTCGCCCACTCTGCAGGACATGTGGGTGCTGCTTTCTGCTCCCTTTGCCTTTGCCTGCCGGGGAACTGCAAACACTCCATAGGGCTAAATCCCACTAGCAGCTCTGCTTGCTCATCCTTTTACAGGCAGGAGGGACTGAACCAGCACCATGCCATCCGTTGCATCAGCCTGAGAAGGATCACTCATGTGTCAGCACATCCTGGATAAAAACATGTGACCTGCAGCTTGCACACATATTTCAGCAAAAGGTAAGTCAACCAACTGGAGTGCCTTACAAATTATATTGAAATTATTGTTAAAAAATGTAGGTTGATGCACGGAAAATTGAATTCTGGAGTGGAAAACAAAGAACAATCAAAAAGTCATGCCATGAAATGTATCTTGTTTTTGCATAGTACAACCTCTTCCATTTCAGAGGCAATTTCCACTACAAAAGTGATGCTTGCAAGGCTTTGACATAATCCTGACCACTACCATTGCAAAGGGCAGGCTTCCATGCCATAATACTGTAGCCTGTCTGCCCAATCACAGAGAGGGACCAGTTGCAAACCAGTCTTGGCCCTGCCACTAGTCTGTGTGTGATATGTAAAGTTTCCCAGAGAAAGGCTGTAAGTTATAATTCATTTAAAACCTTCTATCAATTAGTTTCAGTGGAAAGCAGACTGTTATTAGAAGCAGGCCTAGGCCGTGCATCATTCACAGACAAGTGTTTGTGATGTCACGTGCTACGATGTCATTTCCCAAGACATCACTTGGGGAAAACATTTTGCCATAAGGTGGGAGGAGGCAGCGGAATGCCATAGGACCTGTTCATCCCGCTGCCCCTTCACAAGGAAGTGAACATGTTGGAACCCCTGGCTGTGTGTGTGTGTGTGCGTGTGTGTGCGTGCGTGTGTGTGTGTCAGCCTGGCCTTGGCATGCATGGGCAATGGGACTTGTTTGAAAGTTAATAAGCCAAATTATAAGAGCACGTTTGGACAAATATGTGGATGGCCAACCACTGTACACTGCACCAATTCCTTGCCATCTGAGCTGACCTGATGATAAATTTGGATCAGAAATCCAGAAAAACTACATTCATCGGTCCTAAAATGTAAAGGTACGCACTTGACCGCGTGGTAAGGTGTGCTACGGATTTACATGGCACTTCCACCTCTGCATGTACATGATTCTGCTTGCTCAGACTCTCTCCTAATGTACTGTTCCTACTGTTTCTGCCTAAACCCTAATGACCAATCGCTTCTTAGATGGGCATCCAAATGTCTTGGCCAATATTTGGAGATCCAGATTATAAACCTTTGTGTTTAAGTAGGTTGTTTTTTTCCTGAAAAGAAGGTTGCCCACTAGATCTGACCCTTGCACTATCACCAGCCCCATTCCATGTTGCAAGATCTTCTCCGGCTTCCAAAGGTCACAGAATTACTAACACTCATCATGCTCACATTTCTCCCCGGAGACACGAGCAGGATGAGCCTTTTCCCACGACACTTCAGCATCGGAAAAGCCATGGTCACAACAGGTTGGTGGAGAAATTGTGCAATTAATTTTTCAACAAATTGAAGGACGTGGCTCAATTTCAAGGCTCTATCAATTGCTTTATTTAACAGACTGAATGGAGCTGTTGCGCTGAGGAAATGGCTACCAGTCTGTGGGAGGAGCTACCCGGAAAGCATGTTACAGGAATCCTTAAGAATCACCCAAGGTCCAATCAGTATCACTTTATACTTATAATCTGGTGGTTTACATATCTTCAAGATTAAATAAATGGAGCAATTCCATAAACTATGAATGTCCGTAATGTGGAACACAAGATGCGGACCCGATTCATAGGTTTGTATAGTATTCTGGTTTGCAAGATTGCTAGAGAGAAGACTCAAGCCCTCCCTCTATCTCGTTTATCTGTTCTTATCGAGTTGTCCGTTGTTCGAAATAGAGGGGCAAGACGCGTCTACCACAGTATTTGATTGGCACATTTGTCAATAGCCATTGGATGGAAAGACTGGAGGCCTCCTGCAACTGGAACTTGGGTTAATGATCGAATCAATAATCACCAATTGACACAGCAGTGTTAAGTCAACAGGGACAGGCGTCTAGGTATAGGATTGTTTGGGGTAATTGGTGATTATGTTTCAGAAGAATTTGGAGGCACATTTCAGCTATATTAACGTAACACAATCACATAGTGGGGATGGTTACCCTTAAATTATAGAGTCACCAGAACATTGTGGCAAGCTATGCGATTCCATATACTTTGCACCATGTATTATCAACTGACGTTTTAGTGCATTTATTTTGCATTGGTATACATTGTCATTTATATGGCACTTTTGCCAAAGCGCTTTATACAGTTAAACATAAGATACAACAATATCCAGAAAAAGTCAAATAAAAAAAATGCAAAGGAGAAGAGAGCGTTAGGTGTGAGATTGTAGAGAAAAAGGGTGGTCTTTCGAACGGGTGTGGAAGTGTGGCAAGAATGTGAAGAATGGACAGTGATAGGGAGAGAATCCCAATGCTTGGGTGCCAAAAGTGAGAAAAAACAGAAGCGAGAGGAGGCGCATGGGAGTTTGGGAATGACAAGAAGGAAAATGCACTGAGAATAAAGTGAATGAGGGGGCGAATAGACGAAAATCAGGGAGGCAAAATATGCAAGGGCGAGACCATGCAAACACTTGAAGACCATAGAGAGAAAGTGGAAACGCAGCCGAGACTCAAAGGTCAAGATGAATGCTGATCTTAGAGAGGACGAAATGGAAGAATGCGGGGGCAGGAGAAAACTAAAGCAGGTAGCAGAATAATAGATTGAATGCAAATAAGAGGCAGGGAGTTAAGAATCATGGAAACCGAGAAAAGGTCAGGCACAATAAATATTGAGAAGATGAAAGTGGCAGTTGTGTGCTGTAAGAGAAATGTGGGAGGAGAATGAAAGTTAGGAGTCAAAGATGACTCCAAGATTATGGGCAGAGTTGTTAAAGTGAAGGGTAGAACGTTGGAAGGAGGGAGAAGGAGGGGAATGAGAGGAGGGAAGAAAAAAGAGGATATCAGTTTTAGAGGGGTTAAGATGAAGGATGTGGGAAGACATCCAAGATGAAAGGCAAGAAGACAGGTGGCTACCTTAGAGTGAAGGGTGTCAGAGAAAGAATACACGCAAAAGAAGATCTTTGAGTTATCGGTGCAGAAGTGGGAAGAACGATTAAAAAAGGATGTCAGTGATGAGCGGGGGATAGTATAAAGTGGGAACAATAAGAGACCGCGAACAGAGCCCTGGGGGACTCCATGGCAAAGTCGATGGGAGGCGCAGAGGTGACCTGCCCATGAGAATGAGAAGGCTTGATCAGAAAGATAAGGTTGGAACTGGTTGAGTATGGAGCCAGCAAAGCCAAGCGAAGAAAGGATAGAAAGAAGGGTAGGATGGTTTGCAGTGATAAAAGCAGCTGAAATATCGAGGAAAATATGTATAGAGGAGAGCTATGTGTGGCAAGTGGTAAGACAAGAGATGGGACCATGCAACGTGTGGTTTCAGTCAAATAGGTGGGACAGAGTCTGGATTGCATGGGAGGGAGCAGGGTATGCATGTGTAAGAAAAGAGAGACTTGGATTAACTCTTTGGAGGAGCTTAGATACAAATGGAAGAAGAGAGATGGGATGGAAATTTGATGGAACGTGGAATCAAGAGACGGTGTTTTCATGATGGGAAGAAAAATAGTGTGTTTACAGGGTAATGGGGAAGCAGACAAGGAAAGGGGAAGATTGAAAAGTGTTGCGAGATAAGGAAGAAGATGGGGTATACATAAGGGATTCAGTGGCAGAGGATAGGAATGAGGGGGTCGAATTAGGGGGGAGTGGGTGTTGAAAATGCAGAATCAGTGATGGGAGAGAGCAGGGCATGAACTGCAAAGGATGGGAGAGGGCAGATTGTAGGAAAAATCAGAGCAGAGGGAGGAGACTTTTGAAGTAAAGTAGTCGGCAAAGTCAGTGGCAGATAGAGGAGAGGGCAAAGAGAGATTGGGAGGGCATGGGGACAGAATATTGTGAGTTGTTGAATGAGGGAGGTCGATGAGCAACTGAGTGAGTAAGGGAGGAGAAGTAGTGTTTTTTAGTAGAAAGAAAGAAGCAGTCATGAAATAAGTGAAGGGTAGAGAATGTGTTGTGGTCCGAAGGAAAGTGGGATTACTTCCACCAATGCTCAGATTTGTGGAGAGAGGAATGAATGGAGGTAAGAGATGGGCTACGCCTGGGCTGGTTGTGAGTGAATCTGCTGATCAGATTCCCCTTTCATAAGCTCCATGCCGAACGCATAGTTTGTACCCGTCTCCTGTTGCATCAGTATCGTGACTTCCAGTGCCTGCCTTACCAGTGGCACAGAGCCGAAGCCAGGAGTGAAGAGAAGTGGAAGTCAGGCCTGGAGTGGAGTGGAGTGGATAGTGAGGAGGTATGGAGGTGAGGGAGTGAATATGGATGAAAGGAGAGGAAGGAAGAGGTTTGAATAAGCCCAAATCACAACGCTTGAAGGAAGCAGTAGAGGAGGGGAGAGGAGGGGTAGAGAAGGAGAGAAATAAATTATTCGAAGGGTAAATAGGTTGAGCCCTAACCGAGGCTTTAGAAGGAAATGAAGCAAAGATGAGATCTAGGGAGGAGCCAGAGACATGGGAGTGGGGACAAGGAAGACTGAATGGATGGGAAGATTCAATAAGGGGCAAGAAAGATGAGGTGGGACCAAGATGCATGTTGAAATCGCAGTGAAGGAAAATGGGGAATTAGAGAGGTGCCAAGGGTATCGAGGTCATCAGTAACTTCATTCATAAGATCAGCTTAATATATCAATGCACAATTATCTATTTTGTGGAAAGTTTATGACACAATGTTTGGCAGATTGAAACACTTGTGTATAGGCGCGTTATAAATGCCATATCATATCATATGTTACAACAGTGAAGTTTTAGAGTTATTGAATTGGTAATGAACTGAATGTTCGTATGTAGTATATATTGAAAATAATGACTTTATGATATCCGAAGTCTTTCTGCAAATCTTGTGACCCATTGACAAATACAAATCTATTTGGGATGAAGTGTTGGGTAAAGGTAATGTCGCATTCATGAACTTATGATTCTTCCCAAATAAATTAGATGTGTCAGGGGTGCCTTGGCTGTGCGTAAAAAAATGCTGGCTTCTTTGTCAAAGGAGTGTGGGGAGAAGGAGGCAGAGCCAACTGCTACCACAGCCTGCCAATTTGTGGTGGAAGAGTATCTTCTGGCGTAATAAAAAGGTTATTGACCACACAGCAGATGTGTTCACTGCTCCTGAACCTAGTACGTGTTTTTGGAGCGCCATTGATGAGTCTTAGAGCACAGAGAACACCAGTGGGCCTGGTGTCTTTGGCAGAAGCAAGGAGAGTCCATTTGCTGCTATGCCCACCATTGAAATGATCCAAGAGTGCCGCTGAGGAGAAGCGCAGCAGAGAAGCCTGTCAGCGGGAGAACCACGCTGGTGAGCACTCTCTCTGTGAGGCAAGGGGAGTGGTGGGTCAAGCAGCAGACTGGGGGAAGGGTAGCTGGTAGAAAGCAATGCGTGTGCATAGCCGAGAGAAGCACAAGACACGCTGTAATTCATGGGAATGACATGCATTGAGGGACAGAATTTACTTGAATGACATCTTCCTTCTGTATGATTGATTTTCAAACTAGATTTCAACGTAACCCACATGACCACAAGCGGGGCCTATAATGAAGCATTTTTGGAATGCTCACTGTCGCAGTCTTCCGTCTCTGCAGTTCTGTAGTGCTGTATGACCCGGGGAGATGTGGAAAAGGAGTTTGGGCGGCAGAATAAAAAAGTGAGGTCAGATGAATTTATGGAGAGTGGATCTCCCACTACTCAACTTCAAACATGATGAAAGGCTGGAGGGACAGGGACACTGAAAGGTAGATCATCATAATGGAATATATATATATATATGTATATTTTGAAGAAAAAGAACTGAACGCAGTCAGCTGACGGCGGCACTCCTCCATAAATGTCACAAAATCACATCAACAGCAAAAGGATCTCTGTAATACGTCCTTTAAGGATCTCTGTAATACGTCCTTTAAGGATCTCTGTAATACGTCCTTTAATTAATACATGGTGGAAAAGGTAGCGCAGAGAAAAACCAACAACGCGTTTCACCCTCGCGGGCTTCGTCACATATATCTATATGGTGTTTCATGTCTGTTTCCTCCACTTCTAAGTGCCACAATACCAGGTGTCGCCATTGTGCAGTAGTGCACAATTTATGAACATCACACGGATGGCTCACTGCGTGAGGCCTGCCACAGAATTTGTGACGTGCAGGCTGGCCTCGGGTGACACGGAAGTGCTTAACTCGGGGGCTATCCAAGCGGATGGAAAAAGACAATGACAAACCAGGAATACCCATTATAAAATATCATATGCGTGCTTCAATATTCCGCAAGAAATGCAAGCCCGATCTATCCTCTATATGAATGGGGGGGGGGTTAAAAGAGGCCGTCATCTAGTTCGAAATGTTAAATTAACATTAAGGACCTCATTCACAGAAACGTTTCATAATGGCAAAACCCCATTGGAAAACGCCCTGTGAATTAGGCCCTAAATGCGGTGAATTGTGGCTATGAATGTGTGCGAGGAACGGGTAGATTAACGGAAGATCAACTCGTCCATTTGAAGGAAAGTGTTGACGATTGATAGACAACCCTGCAGTAGAGGCCTAATGCTGTGCAACTGCTGGAGTACAGTAGACACCACCCTGGACTGCAACAGACCGAATGGCGAAGTGCTCGAGTGCACCTACACACCATATGCGACAGAGGGCAGCCTTCCCCTCCTCCCGGACGGCACCGTCCATGCCTTGCCTCTCTTGAACAACACTGCGACTCTCCAAGGTCCTTCTCTTTGATGAGTGCGATTTAACATTTAATGACAGACCGTTCCTTCTGGTGACAGGGAAGCGCTGCAAGTCACGAGGGTGACAATTAGTTGAATAAACAGGGGCATGTGTATTTAAAGCCTTCCCTGCAACACATTAAAGAAAGCTCTTTGCAGCACGCTGCAACTGTCACGGGACAAAAACGTGTTTCGGCTCTACATCCTTTCTTCTTTGGAATGGCAGCCCGGAAAGGTGTGTAAAGTGTGCAAGTGTGACCCCCCCCCCCCCCACACCGCCCTTCTTCTCAACTGACAGCAAAGCAACACACGAGTCGAGCCTGAGTGAGAAGAATGCGTGGTTGTGTTTATGCAATAAAACGTGCTAAATGTATCACACAATGGCGACGAACTAATATTGTGCATACACATGAATCGTCCTCCCTGAGGGTCACCGAAAATATCTAGATTTCCAGAAGTGAAACCAAAGTTCTTCCCGCAGCGAAACTGAGGATTATTTGCAATTGCCAAAATCAATGAGAACAAATGTGCCTAACACCTTCAGGAGCAGTGTGACAGTTACCAGCCTCCCTCCTCCAATGCACAACCACAATCTCACTCAACGGCAGGCACCCCACTACCCTACTGCCCCGTGTGAAAAGAAAAAAACGATTAGTTATTGAAATGTCAAGCATCCAAAGAAGTGTCCCTCATATTGTACACAAGCATAAAACAAGCGGGACCTCTCGAACCAACTCCCACACACAAGAGAACACACACAGACGCCAGTTCTTCCTGGTTCTGAACCTATCCTATCATCCTGTCCTCACTAACACATCCTGGCCTCTTCGCTTGCAGAGCCACGTGAGCTCCTGGAGACTGCCCTCGGGTGGTAGTGGTGCACGGTATAAATCAACATAACATAAGATAAGAGCCAAGTAAGCACACCCTCAAAGAGGTTGCAAAGCCTGAGGTGCAATGCTGTACCGGCTGGTAACTGCCTGCCAGCCCGAGGTAAGAGCCGGCGCAAAGTAGGCACACCTTCAAAGAGGCTGCAAAGCCTGAATTGGAATCATGTATCGGCTGGTAATGGCCTGTCAGCTTGAGGTGAGAATCAGTGCAAAGTAATCTTTGTTAGTGAGGGCTAGGGGCTGTTACTGGTGGGCCAATCCACCATAGAGGATTTTATTGACATTAGCAACCTGGGGTAATATCCAGGGTGCTAAATGTCTTATTAACAGACAGCCACCATGGATATGGCAGCGTTAGCTCCTGAAGCCACTCTTCCATCTCAATGGCAGGGGTAATGAACTGGTTTGTGAGTTTGCCAAGTGTAGTGGTGGAGAGGTAAGTGTTTTTATTTTTTATTTAATTAGAGATGATAGCAATGTAAAAGGGAGCTGGTGGCAGGGGTAGTGAGGGGAGATGGGGAGGGAATGAGCAGATCACTGCTTCCTCACAAAGACCTGGTTGCTTGCACAGAGCGAGGTGCTAATCAATGTTACCTGGAGATTCTGTGTCAGTTATTTGCTGATCATTTCAAGATAATGCATCTGACTTGGAAGCAGCGGTACATCCTACCATCATATTGCCTGAGCCAGTTCACCACTGAGTCCTCCAAATGCACAAGACTCAAACTGTACAATGCACGATGTATACACGTCGATGTGCACACGGCAGGTTTCACTGGAGATCAACAATGACTCTAAATATTGTGCATGGAAAGTATTTTAATTAAATAGTCTTTGGCCTACTCTCTATAGCCTTACACAACAATCATCACATTATGTAATTGACATTGTGTCACGTGATTATTTTATTATCACACACAACAGGCAGAAGCCTCTATTCTTGACTTTGACACAGTTGCCTATGGCTCACTAAATCTCCCTATTGGAAAGTCTAAATACCCCTAGAATATGTTCACTCGCTAGTGGGCGCTGGTCCGCTGCCTATCTAGGAAAGGGATAGAAAGGGGCTGTCCCTAACCTCACTCACTACTTTCCTCACTTTTTTTCTTTAAGACCCAAAAAACAATCCAACAAATACTCGTTGAGTTTTAATCCATTTAATCTCGCCCTCTGAGTGTATAAAAACTTTGCCAGTTAACAAATCACAGTTTTTAAGCAACCCAGGCACTCAACCAATCTCCAGGTCTTGGGGGTTCAGAGGATAAACCCCAACACTTAGTCTCAGTCTACCGGTTTCAGCGGTTTTTGCCAAGTCTGACCGGTTTCTTCAGGACTAGATCACAACCACAGTTTTTTTCTGTATCGGTCAGAAGATTATTTTCTTTGTTTCTTCTTCTTATGGCATCATGATTTAGGTGTTTAGGCATTGGAGGATCTTGGGATCAACTCTTAGAAATTCTCCCCACAGGCCATTGAAGGGCCGCTTGTAGGTGGTTATTTTATCTATGATTTTTCAAATGTACTTCCTTCATTACTGTGAAGGTGCACACTGTTCGATTTTCTTCTTTTCCTCTCAACTGCAACCTGATGACATTACCCATCCATTAGCCTCTGCAGCTTGTTCTAGAAGGGAGGTGGGCATTTTTTTCTTTTTTTTTAAACAGAGTGCCTCCATTATCCTAATGCATACAAACAATAAAATAATATATCCATGAAAAAGACCTGCTGCTACTGAATAAAAAGGAATATGGATCAAGGTATAAGATGAAGTTTGTAAAAAATTAGTGTATATGGCCCATGTGATTATTATGCTATTTGTGAAACGAAGTATGCACTAATACACCTAAAAGGTTTGTAAGTTTCGACCAATCATTCTGTGGGCCTTTATCAAAGTGATAGCAATGCATGTTATTTCTGGTCACA
Source organism: Ambystoma mexicanum (assembly GCF_040938575.1). Taxonomy (NCBI): domain Eukaryota; kingdom Metazoa; phylum Chordata; class Amphibia; order Caudata; family Ambystomatidae; genus Ambystoma; species Ambystoma mexicanum. The sequence continues at coordinate 1,020,413,838 of NC_090935.1, read as the reverse complement.
TACTTGGGACTCCAACACATCCCTCTATTTTTTAACTCGATGGCATAAAATTAAAGTATGCCACCTCACCCAATCTTTTTTATTCGTTTTAGGATCTTTCCACTGAAGTACATGTGGTCTGCAAGGGTAACACCAATGAGCTGTCTTCTGAGAGTATGATGGGCGTGTTTTAGCGTCTTGTTGAGTGGTCCCTTTCAGTGGCACGTGCTTCTTCATGATGGGCGTTTAGTTTTCTTCACAGAAACCCACCAATGCGAGTAGGAAGTCGCGCGTCATCACACCGTGCCACCTCTTTTTTCTGGATCACGTATTTTGTAGTTGGATTTACGCGTTGTTAGAGAAACAGGCACACATCAGGTAGGAAAGCCTGAGAATTACCAAGTCACGTGCCAGTCTTCCCCATTGAAACAATCGGGTATGGGTGATGAAAATGAAGAACAGATCAGAAGCCAGCAAAAGAGCAGCAGCACTCATTGCGTCCAGTTCATTAACCTAATTGTATGGTTTAAGAGTCATTCTCGATTTCATGCATTAGAGATTTGAGGGTTTACCTGCTTTCGATTATGGCCAAGCTTTCGTTGACGCCATTAATGAGCTGTTGTTACATTAAGAACAGAAGCAGGCCAGTCATCTAACATCATACACTACTATAGCGAAGACATGGTACACATGTGTGCCAATCTTCCACACGGCACCTGGGTACTATTGAAAGTCGTGGAACGCCCACAGTATATAATGTTAATGGAGTTGGATGGAATTTTACGTGCATGCTATCTTTATTTCCGATCCAGGGATCATTAAAATTTAGCAGTAGATAGGATTATCGCAAGTTTTTTTTTATAGCCCTTTTTACCGCTAGATCTGGAATAATGGAGGCCATTTTAAATTAAATGTGTTTAAACTCATGAATAATTCAAAAGTAAATGGGGTTATTCAATGGCACTGTGATTGAGAACGAGATTTAGAGTTAGCACGACTGATGTCGGAATGGTTATTAAATTAACAACTTGGAAACGATGAAGCTAAAACCTGATACTTGCTGCTGTCGAAGTGTACATTATTTTTTAGACCAACTAGATGTTGGCTCCGTGTCTTCGTTTCACACTTTTAATGTAAACATATCCAAACCGGACGGAAACCTTTGTGGAATACCAATATCAATTACCTGACGATAAAAGCATGGAATAGCAAAACTGTATTGGAAATGTCAATTTCACTTCCTAAAGATGGGAAGAAACTGGCAAACCAGTGCAACAGCAAACCAGCACGTGGGCAGCACAATTATTTTGTTTGTTTGTTTGTTTGTTTATTTATAAAGCGCTCCATACCCAGAGGCAGCAGGGTATGTCATTCTCGATTTCAAAAGTCATTGTTGATGATAATGATGATGAGAGCAACATTAATTCTAATAATAATTAAATGAAATTATATAAAATGATATTTGATTTATATCGCGCTCGTACACAAGTGTTTCAGAGCGCGACCAGGCAAAAAGGGAGGGGAACAAGGGAGAAAAAAACAGAAAAACAGCGAAATGACTAGGCCCAGTGACATTTAAGAAAGCGCAAGTGCATGGAAAAGGAAAATGGGGAAAAGTGCATGGAAGGGGGGGAGTGGAAAGTGCGAGGAAGAGGAGAGAAAACATAAATACATATTAAATAGAATAAATAATAAATGTAGGCGATAAACCATGGTAGTGCAGATAGCAAGCGGCAGGTGAAAGTTAGTCAGAAAGGTATATCTGAAAAGTGCAGATGAAAAGTGGGAGTGGGACTGTATGAGTACAGATACAGAACCCTAGTGCAGATGGTGGCCTGGAGGCAGTGCAGGAGGGTGGCAGGGTGAGCAGGTACCTGGCTTCGAAAGAACAGAGGGTGGCCAGGTGCACGATGCCAAGAGAAGAAACAGATCAACAGGGGAGAATGGGGGCAAAGGCAGAGGCGAAGAGGAAGGTCTTGAGAAGTTTCCGGAACTGAAGATGTTTTTCCTCAAGTTTCAAGGTGGCCGGTAGGCTGTTCCAAAAGGAGGCCCCAGCCGGAGACAGATCTACCCCCAGCTCGTTTTTTTGCAAAACGACTAACCCTGAGGGAGTTAGAAATAGAGGAGCAAAGGGTTCGAGAGGGGAGGTATTTACAGAGCGATAGTTGAAGGTATTTTGTACCCAGGCCCCAGAAAGCCTTGTGGACAATGTACGCTTAGTTCACATATATTGCTACCGCAGATCTTACTTTTTTGTAGAGGAGCCGATAACAGATATAACTATTGTCCACCACAATTTTACTGATTTTCTTACCCTCATATGGAAGAAAAGGCTGAATCTGCCCTGTCAGGGTCCGAACCTGTGACTATAGATTACACGCAGTCTGAGCTGTGAATTCTTAATCCATTGACCTTTCGCGAAGATCTAGCATGTTGTTTAAACTCGCACCTCTCCTGGAATGTCTTACACGTATACTGTGGAAATATGTGTCTGGAAGCAGCGATGTTCCCGAAGGCACTACCCACCAAAATACTCCCCAGATGAAAATCGCTCACCATCGGAGAAGTGGGGTTGATCTGAGATACAGACCGGTGTGTACTCAAGCAAGCATACACCACGTGTCCGATTATGGAAAAAGTCACATAGTCCAAATTCACTTTCGATTGGGCGCAAACGCTATTTGCATATACGCTATTGCTATACCACTAATGCAATTGTGCATATGCAACAACCATTGTGCATGTGCAAAAATGAGTTTGGACTCCAAGATCTTTCAGTAATCGAGACCCTAAATGAACATCTTATGATTGAACCTTTCTTTGGTGGTGGTCAGAGGATTCCTATAAAATGGAGGTGGTCAGGCCTTTCCATTCTCCGAATGTACGAGTGCCACCAGGAGGAATTCTTTGCACGCCTGTGATACACACATTCCAATGTGTGTTGGTTTGGAACACCAACAAATAAGCTACTGAAAAATCATCTGTAGGAGATATACATTTTGCTCGGGTGATTGTACCTAAAGATACACAATGGATTCCAGCACCATGGTTGGTCCTGACATCTATTCATTTATGCATGTTGTGTGTTTGGCATTGTGCCAGACAGGTATAATGCTGATCACTCTACAAGGCTTATTTTAACGTATCATTTCATGTTCCATTTCATGTTCGAGCTCTGAATCAATAGTACGATTGTTGCTTGTCTGTCCCATCTGCTGGCCCGCCCCGTATCCCTGTCATAGCTTTTACTCTATCCGAAAGGGTCACCTGACCTAGTATGTTAATAGCTGTTTGTCTTCCTGCCCCTCCCTCCTTGTTTGTTTCCTCCCCTTCCAGCACTACCTGAAATGTTGTCAGGCCTAGTACAATAGTCGCTTCTTTTGTTCCTCTCCTCCTCTTTCTTCCCCCCATTCCCTGCACCTCGTGTCAACTCTCCGGCTGTACCAGAAATGTCGTCAGGCATACTACAGTAGTTGCGTGTCTGTCTCATCTCCTACCTGCCCCCTCCTTATCTTTGTCATAGCTCTTCGACTATCTGAAATGTCGCCAGGCCTAGTGTGATAGTAATTTCTCATTCTTAATGTCTCAAGGCCGTGTAGGAATGTCACTGTATTTTCCCTTAATCCCTCCCTTGCCTTGAAGCACTTTGAAACACATTGTGTATAGGCGCCATACAAATAAACTATCAATCGATCAACCAGATAGTGCCATGGAAAGCCAAAGACCATCCAACTAGAATCTTATCTGGGAAGTGCAGCTTACTCGACTCCAGGAAAAATGCTCTCTGTACAGAAAGAGCAGACAGGGCACTATTGGAAGTCAGAGGAGACTACTGGACTTCATGCAGAGCAATCAAGGTGCTTGTCTTCTTTCGCACAGATCTGAGTGTGGTTTTGGTACAGCTGAGCATTTCATTCTGCTGAAGTGTTGACAGCATTGGATCGGAATATTTGACAGTGCACTCAAATGAATGCAGTCTTATCAACACCAGCACTATGCTACAGATGGACATATTCAGTCTTTGGGTTGTATAGTTTCTTATGGATGCACATGTATCTTAGAATCGAAGCAACCATCATTCACATGTATGGGCCTTGTACCACGTGTTTGGGGATCATGCTCAGCTCTAACTTCGCTGGTCATAGAGATAGGTCCAGCACAACAAACACATGTTACATTTGTGGTTTGAAGGCAGAATCAAAACCTACCAGGATTAGAGGAAACATTGAGATTCTGCCAAATGGCACTGGGCAGAGGTTCGACATCTGATTAATCTAAATATCATCTAATCATCAGCACACAACAGAACGCCTTCTCGGCATCCAGTGAAATAGCCACACAACCGATTCCCATTGAGCAACGGAAAGATCTAGAAAGAGCTGTGTGCCATAACTGGGTTACTGCATTGTCCTGTAACAATACAAAAAAAGGATGTGGACCTACCAGGGATGAATTCTGACTGATCAGGTGTGCATTGTTCACGTTCCGAAGACCTTTCTGTGACAATGCCCGTAGACAGATTGTTTAGTTAGTGTGTCAAATGCATGATTAGTTAATTACTCAGGGCTTATTACTTTTTTGTGTTAAGTATGTTTGGTTGTGTTGTGACCTGGTGCTCTAAAAATCTGTAGATACATTTTTAAAATGTGCTCATATTCAAGTGTCATGGTTTTAAAACCTTTCCAAACGTATCTTTCTCATAATGAGAGCATTTCCCAGACAGACACTTAGTTTATATTAGCAAAACTTCTCGATCTTGGAATAATCTTTTCCCGCCACAGGAAGGCCCATAACAATCAAGCGACTAAGAGCGCTGTGTAACGAAGCATATTCCAGTGGCTCCCTACTGCGTGCTTTTAAAGAGCTTCTAGAGAGATTTTATTTCGTTATAGATTGCAACATAACACAGCACTGTCATAAAGCCGGGAACATGTAATACCTAGCTCATTAAAGAAAACAAACCCTGTGTAATGAGGTTTTTTTCTTCTAACCTCTGCATGGCCCGAGCATCGCATTTGCGGATTACACTCAACATTAAGGCAAACATAACAGATTCTTACCAATCAGAGAGTTGGAAAGCCTGCACCGGTTGAGGAAGTGGAAACGATATTAGCAATAAGCAGAATAATCAATTATATTTTTATGTCCACATAAAATGTTTACAGGAGCGCATGACTATGAAATGATATTCCACATCTATTCCACACTGGCAGCCCCCTTGAGGATTTTGGGAATCCATGCGACTTCTACCTTTTATGAGAAGTAGACAAAATATTCTCATTTTGTAAAATGAGCTACGTTTGTTTTTATTATTATTTTTGTTCTATTTAGCGCAGACATTTAACTTCAAACAACACCTTTTAGAGCAGGTGTCACCGCTTGACATCGATGCACCTCATTCTGATCCCCACAAGGGTGAAATGTAGCAGACCGTGCACAGGTTAGAATGGAGACAAATTACACAAATGATCTTCAATTGTGCGAATTCCTTTCTCTGGGGTTGACATAAATACATTTGCAAAATAACAGTCGGTGCATCAATTAAAGGTACGCAAGAAAACGTATAGGGAGATGCTGGCCAATGCCAGCCACTATCACAAAAGCTACAAAACTGCCTGCAAGAAATGGCCAGAAATTAGAGCCACCGTTTGGGGGCCGAGGTATCATTGTGAGGAAATGCCTCCTGCTCTGCAAGAGTACAGGGATGAGAAGTGGCTAAACCACCTACTCATCCACACACTACTACTAAACCACCATTGATCTCAATCATAAAGGTAAAACAGACAAATACAAGAAAAGGTAGCAGGCGCCCCTCTCTAGATAGAACATGGCATGATAACCTGTTCTGTAGTTGTTTCACACTTTGAGAGTTCGCAGCCATCGCTTTTTGCTCACTGTACTTTTCACAAAGGAGGAATACCCATTTGCATATCAGTCTTTGTCCCGCCCACAAGTTCAGTCCAGCACTGAAACGCCAGACAAAACCTGATGAGTATACCTCATTTGCCTTTGTGGTGATGTGGTCCAAGCACACACTGAACTCTCAAGAGGGCTGTGAAGTGATACAAGTAGCAACCCAGACAGCAATAATGTAAAGACTCCTAAAATAGCTTTTCAATCAAGGTTCTACACATATATATGGACTTTAATGAAACAATCAAAAAGGCAAATCACTATATATAAAACACACAATAAAAACCCATCTCAATGTAAGAGAACAGAGAACACAACAACTGGTGGAACATGGCAATGTGGGTACTTGAGCAGAATGACCAGGCAAGCAAGTGCAGCAATGTCACTGCTCAAAGGATATGTTTCTCAAGAAAAGGATTGGAAAGGGGCCTTATAAAACAGTAGGTCCCAAAGGTACACTGAGGGGGTTCTTGACAGTACCTTGTCCTTGGCCTTAGGTGATTTGACAATGTTGAATTGGTCTTCTCTGTGAATTCATGATGTGTTGAATCACGTTGATCCTATGGTCAGTGTCAAGCTGATTTCGAGACTGTGTGGTTCGAGTCGGCATTCAAAACAATGTGGTTTGAAATGTCCAAAAGATTTGGACCTTTGGTTGAGTCAGTTTGAGACAATGTTCCTGTTGGGTTGAAACAGAATATGACACAATAGCCTGATCAAGTCAAGGCTAAGTGAGGTCCTTTTTGTTCGATGCTGTGCTTGAAAATGTGGTGAGTCAAAGATTTCTGCAGCAGTGAGCTGGTGCCTGAGTTGAGGAGGTGATGAGCTGTACTGGTGCAAAGCAGCTTGAGGCCAGTTCAAAGATGCAGGCAAGCAGCTCAATGAGCCAAAGAGTGCCAAAAGCAGCATCACAGGTTCTGTCACGTGAAAGGGTATTGAAGGCGGATGAATGAGGTTAGAAGCTGTTTGAACATAACGCAAGCTACTCTTGGGCTTTTGGTTGCTGGACATTCTAACACCTTAGCTCAAGGGAAAGGTGAGACCTTCTGAATCTGCTCTCTGGGTCCAGGGAGTTAGAGTTGGATGTGCAAAGGTTTCTTTACCTCCAGTGAGAAGCCTGGATCCAGTGCAGCTGGTAGAGTGCCAGGCCTTGGTCCACATCAATTCACTCCCCCTGTTCCCAGGGGATGGTTAGGGGGCGTACCTCTCCTCTGCCTTTGGTACCTTCTATCTTAACCTCAGTACTGGAGGGCCTTGGAAAGGACTGCAATCCCAATACAGATTCAATTAATTATTCTTATCTTCTTGAAAGTTCAAATTCAATCCAGGAAATAATGGGAGTATTGCTTCCTTAAAAGGGCAAATTGTCAATGGGGATTCGACAAAAGCAAGCCTGCTTTAGAGGGACCAATCTGTGTTGCTTTAACAAGTCCTCTTGCCTTACTACTTCAATCCATGTGTGCTATTCTCTGCAGAAAATGGGGAGGGTAGGAAGGGAACAAGCTCCAACAGAAAGGCAAGATGTGTGGAACCCCCTTCTCGAATCAACCGTTACCCATCTGGTTACTCTAACTCTGGTCCTTTCCCATGCCTGCTGACTTCAAATGCTCTCTCTGTAGTGCAGTACCCTGGTGCAAGGCTGGCCTTTCTTATGTGAGTGCCCCTTTGAGACAGGTTTCCCAGTGGATATCCTGGTGAAAGCTCCTGTGACCTGTGGGGAGGTGTTACCATTCTTCCAAGGGAATCAACGGAAGACAGAATCCTAGACACGGTCTCACTTGGATCATTGGAGAAAGCCAGGGCATCCATCAATACACACCTGCTTGGCATCACTGGCAGGTGTGTGTTCTTTTCAGTCACCATACCATAACCAGGTTTGGCTTGGATAATCCTGTCACCAGAAGGATAAGTTGGCAGTTATAATATTTTGGTTCAGTGGTGTAAACGTTACAGTACTACCTCTGGCTGCAATGACTTTGGGTCACTGCATTCAGGGATGCACAGGAGGCATTTAAACCTGCCCAGTGCCACTGGAGAGAAGGGGCTGTAGATGTCAGGAGACAGGTGTGGGAAAGGTACATGGCTGCACTATGCATTTGACATGGAGCTTTATGAAAGAGGTGTGTGATTAGCAGACACCCATATAGAAACACAATTACCCACATCAATTTATATTAAACCACATTTAAAAAGCCAGAGCTTTCACACCCTCACCAGATGTCATTCTGTCACAATCATCCTTTGGGAAACAGGATTCCAAATTTCACTCTAAATCTTGGCCACAAAATGTCAGACTTAGATATTTCATGCACTGTCTAGCTCCACATTCTTAAAAAAAACTCTTCCAGACCTATGCCCATATGGTGTTTATATGACAAAACAGGGCGAAAAAACACTGTTTTGAATTACACCACTGAATTACTATATCTGCATGAAGTACATAATTTGATACATTGGAGGCAAAGGGGCCATGAAATAGGAAGCAGAGCATGGCCAACACGCAGGAGCGATGCCCAGAAATGGGATGGCAGTCTGGATTAAGATACTGTTGTAGCTATGGGAAGATAGGAAATTGGTGGAACTAATGTTCTGAATGAAAAGGATAGAGAAAACGGGTCATGATCATGATATATAGTGTGGGATATCCATGGATAAATATAAGCAAAATGGCTGATATGTTCTAATGAAATGGAGTTTTGATGACATTCACCTACTTATAATGCGCACTGTCACCGAAGGCATCATGGCACATTCAAAGATATCCGCGAGAGACCGAGACAGACGACAGAGAAGGGAGCTCACGCAAAACAATGCATTTTGAGGTTGCATTTGAAGAGCTCAAAGTCATTGATCCGCCGTAACGGAAGCAGCAGCAAATTCAAATGTATGGAAGCCGCCACTCGCTTATTGCAATACCTGGGGATGCATAAAAGCACAGCATCAGCAGATATCAAGGAGCGACCAGGGCAATAGCTGTGCAACTTCACTTGGATTGCGAGCAGCCTTTTCCATTCAGGGCACGCTGATCATACATGAAGCCTTACATTTTACCCGGACTTCCACAGGCAGCCAGTGTAAAGACTGGCGCACCTTCGAGACATGCTGCCTGAAAAGAATCCCTTTTACCAGCCGAATTGCCACATTTTGCAAAACTTGCAAGCATGGTATGACAGAGAAGCTGAGAGAGGTAGACAACATTGCAATAGTCAATGTTGCCATTTAGACAGGCTGCTACCACTTGGGCATGACATTCTCTGGGAATGAAGGGGAGGACTTTCTACAGCTGTTTCAGTTTCAGAAAGCCAAGACCACAAACTGAGTTTATCTGGCTGTTCATGGTAAGCGAAGCAGATATCTTAATGGCCGGGTTCCGGACTACTTTAGCGGCTCTGGTAATGGGTGTAACACAGAAAGCCAGAAATCAGAAGTCCAGCTTGCAAGGGCTTCCGTCAGACCTAAGATCAGAACCTCAGTCTTCCTGCCATTCAGTTTTAGCCACTTGTCTTCCATCCAACCTCTGATGGCATCAAGACAGAGCAACAGTTTGAATGCTGTTTCCATTTGGCCCATTCTAACCAATATCCGGGTATCTTCAGCATATGAGAAGACTCAGAGCCCGAGCTACCAAATGAGCATCAACAGGGGGAGGATATACAAGTTAAAAAACAGCAGGGACAGAGCAGAGCCCTGCGGCACTCCACATTTGTGATCACAACTGGTGAGGACCTATAGGGGGGGAAGAGACACCATCTGTATGCGGGAGGACAGAAACTCCTGGAACCAGTCAAGGACTGGACTAGACAAGAAAACCTCAACCCTTGTAGTCTGGAGAGTAGGATCCCGTGATCAATAGTGTTGAAGGCGGCCGACAGATCCAGTAAGATAAGACCTGCCGTACTGCCCTCATCCCTAATCATGGTGAGATCGTCCAATACTGCTACGAGCACCAACTCGGTTACCATCATGGGATGAAAAGCCATTTGGCAAGGGGTCTAAGATGTTTTGCCCCTCCAGAAAACCCCTCAGTTGGGGGTAAGCATTGCTTCCAGCACTTTCATGAAAAAAGGCAGTAATGAAATTGGGCGATAACTGGAAACGACTGAGGCGTCCAGTGATGGTTTTTTAGCAGGGGGATCACCATTGTTTCTTTGAATTTAGAGGGGATTAAGCCATGCGCCAGCATAGTGTTCACCGCCTCTGCAAGAATCAAGAAGAAACCCTCTGGCACCCGCTTAAATAAGTTCAAGAGAATATCGTCAAAGAGCGATGCTGACTTAAGGCCTGCCCCCACTTTGCTTTATGCTCACGTATGGAGTGGAGGTCAGCAATCAAATGGGGCACCGACCAGCTGCCTAAGCTGTGGCTAGGCTGGAGAGAACCCCGAAATTGTGGCAAAGCCATCCTTTGGTGCTCCTTTGCTAGAGATGTTTTTCCTAATTCCCTCAATTTTGTCAACAAAAAAACTGGACAAATGATCACATAATACCTGTGAATTTCAAGACTCAGAGGTCTCGACCGGATTGAACACGCTTTTTACGATCTCAGAATTTTTTTGGGGCATTCATAGCCGACTCAATTGAGTGGGCAAAGTAGGCCAATTTTGCTGTTTTATGGGTTTTTGATATACTGTGTGTTGTTTTTAAACTCCTCACCAAATAAGGTATCGTAGTGTTTCCTCCATCTACGTTCTGCTTGGTGGGTCAGGAGACGATGAAGACGAAGCTCTGCTGTAAACCAGGGTGCGAAGGGGGTGGCAGGGGTAGTAGTCCATTTAAAGGGGGCCAATTCATTCGCTGTGGCGTCAACCGCAGCCAGCAGTCTACCCACGGGGGACGGAATTGGCTGGGTCCTTGAAATGCTACTAGGTAATGGGATAAGATTTTTAAGAACAGAAGATCAGGATCCACTTTGGCTCAGCTCCTTTGGAAGCATTTTTCTTTCCCATTACTGGATAACACAGGCCTCTCCGGGGCCTGAAAAGTAAAAGGAATAATCCTGTGGTCAGACCAGCCAAGCAGGTGACTAGGCAAGACCAGCAACCATTGAGGATCCCCAAAGATAAGGTCCAGAGTATGGCCTTTAACATGCGTAGGACCCACAACGAGTTGTGGCTGCCATAGCTGACTCATTGCTTTCAAGAAGACGTTAGGAAAACACCCAAAGATTAAAGTCCCCCAAGATAATGAGTTTCTGACATTGCAACAATAAGTTGGAGACGTCATTCAGGAAGATTTTCTCAAAGTTTGGTAAATTTGCCGAAGGGGGGCAATAACCTAACAGAAAATTCTAGACACATGGCACATTAACTACTACTCTGGCTAGTAAATGCTCCATATTTGCCTCATAGGTGAGGTCAGTAATGAACAATCATAATCTACCTTATGGATCAGGGCTACTCCTCCTCCCAGATGTGGGGAAACTCTGTTTAGGATCACGTAACTCAGCGGCATGGCTTGCACCACATCCGGTCCTGAGGAGTCTGAGAGGCAGGTCTCGGTGATGAACACCAAATCTGGCCAATGATTTTCGATAAAGTTGCACATTTCCAAAGTATGTGCCACAAATATGTGCATATTAATGAGACAAGCTCTGAGATGATCGCTACGAGGCGTACTTGATGACACAAGTGATGATGCATTGAAGGACTCATCCCAACCTGCGGAAAAGTACGTTCCCATAGGCGCCAGCGCAAGTAATTGTGTCTGTGACCATGTAAGGTCCTCAAAGTGGCATGACCAAAGCACGGACTCTGCACAGACGAGCACAGACAGTCCGAACTTTGGGCTTTGCTCTTGGCGAGGTTTCTTAAATATCCCTGTCATTGTATTGCAGAGACCAGTCCTGGGCAGAGCCCGGCTTCAGATTCAAAAAAAGTGAGGGAACACTCGCCACCAGCTATGCGTGCATGATTGAAAACGAGGACAGCAGGGAACTGTAGTCCCAGCATGTGTGCCAGTTTCACACACAAGTCCAGGCAAACCTGGCGCCGCAATGCAGCGGAATGCAAGGAAACAAAACTAATTAAGAGAGGATAGAAATGTGAAATAAAAATAAGTAGCTTTTGTTAAAACAAATGCAGTGCTGAAACCAGAAAGGCGTCAGGTCAGCTCCCTGGTGCAGAAGCGCCTAAAAGGAAATTAAAAACTCCACTGTAATTCCGGTTGTTAGGGAGAATTCTCATTTTATGGCTCATTTCCCTTACCTATAGAGTCCCCCAGCAGCTTTTCTGGATTTGAAGGGTTTGTTTCTTTTTCCTGCTAAGAGTGAGGCTCTTTTTCCCACTCTTAGGCACTTTTTGTTATGTGTGTTCTAGGCTATTTTTGTGTTTAATGTCTATGGGATTTTCTCACCCCCATGTGCAGTGACACAGGGGTGTCGTAGCGACCCCCAAACATAGACTCCATACCCTGGGATGGACTACTGTCTCCCAGGGCATGTGAAGTCCCAATTGACTTTACTAGTCGAATCCTATGAACTAAACCAGTACAACCCATCTTACTATGGAGGTACTGGAAGGAGTTAATAGTTTTTCCCCTATGTTCATCTTCGAGAGGGTACCGTACAGTCCCTCTCTCAAAGGTTTCTGGCTGGTGGCAGTGGTTACTACCGTAAATATTCGACGGCGAATATTTCCCTATGGGATTTTCCCATTGTTCGAGGCTACCACTTTTTCTGACAGCCTCTAACATACTGCCGGTGTATTTTAATATTAACTTTACTCCGGTAGGTTTTTATTGCCAGAACTTTAATATAACTGCTTTCTCCTGTCTTCCTCTAAATGCCTAACCCAGGTCGGGGATCCTTTGTTCGTCCTTTTGGCGGGCTTCTGCCGTGAAGCCCTCCTTTCGGCGCCACTGAGTCTGGGGTGGGTCCATTGTGTGGGAGGGGGAGTAGGACCCCTGGACAGGGTTGCCTCAGTAACCCATGTTACACTCTATCCTGATAGGCTGGAGGGTCTCCCGCCAAGATGACCACTCCACTGTGTGAGTGACAGCTAGACTGCATGAATGGGGATCTTTTTGCATAAAAGCAGGGTCCTGAGTACTGGAAGAGCAAGACGTCGCAACTGGAACTAAGAAGCCGAAGAGGAGAGAAGCATAGGACATCTGCAATGACTGAACCACCGGTGAAGCCCTGCTGCAGCGTCTCACCACTTTTTTCCACACGACGAGAGAAGATCTTCACCTGCAAGAGTCTTCTTCCCTTGAACTGGTGGGGCCAACCAGTTTGCCAATCACCTTCTCGGACCTGCCTTGGTCGAATCTCCCGTACCCTGCACTTGGAGGCCAGATAGCCAGGCACCAGCCCACCCGGACCGCAATTTAAAGGAGCGTACCTTTTATTCGTCGGGCAGCACTGCGGCTGTTTTTATCCCTGGGTAGTGCAGTAACTCGAACCTTCCTCCACAACGAGAGCCTCTCTTCCTCTGCTGGATCACCTGAACTGCAGGAACTACCAGGAACAACCGCCACCGCAGGAGCCACTTCTCCATTTTAAGGTACATTGTTCCGCCAGGCCTCCCTTTCTTCGTGGTAGCACTAAAGGTGTTTTAAATCCTTTACCTGCCTGTTGGGTTGGCCGCCCCTCTCTCTTAACATTGTCTTTCACTTTCTGCATCCACCTTTTCAAAATCGTTAACCAAAGACTTGACTGCAGCTACAAGAACATTTTGCTCCTGGGCCCTTGCCCTGTGCCCCTGACTCTGTCACAGGCCTACTGACTCTGGCTAAATTTTTTAGATCTGCCTTCTTTAGATTGATTCTCACTGAGAACTGTGTTGGTGCACCTATTTCTTTTAACTACCCTTTTCTTCCCATTCTTAAACATTGTGAAATGCCATTTTGCTCAGTTTTCATTTTAAGTATTGCCTTTACTGATGCACTGTCTTGCTGAACTGGTTCACAAACCGATGGAAAGTGTTGCTAGGGTGTATAAGAAACTATTTCTAGATAACTTGTGTTTTTCCTTGCTTGTGAGGAATTGTTAGAGGATCCCTTGTGTGTAGTTGTCACTGTGCCGTTTTGCTCAGTTTTCACTCTGGTTCACTTGGTCTACAATTTAACTTGGGAGTGTGTATATTTTTCCTTTGACTTAATTTAACTTGCTTGATGACTGTGATACATGTGTTTTATTAGAAGTGTATAAAATAAATATATATCTACTTTTGTAATACAAAGCTTTGGTCAGTGTTTCCTTGTGCCATAGTACTGCAGGCCTATTGTGTAAACCCAGAATACTGCTCATCTCCCTCTTGAGATAAGTCTGACTTCTCAGCCACAGCTACCAACTAAATCTTTGTGGTACAGACTGATACCAAAAGGGGATTTATTGCTCTCACCTGTAGTCCTAATCTTGTGTAGTGCTCCCTAAGGGAACTGCACAGGATTCTGCCTAACACCAATATTATATTGTGATGATAGAGTCCTCTTCAAGAGTCTTACTGTGTGCTAATTACATAGGATGACATAGCTCAAACATTGAACACCAATGTAAAATAATGAAATTGCTGCACCAAAAACAAATGGGAGTTATCCGACCAACCCTGGACATCATCCGGCCAACCCTGGAGTCCATGTCATCAATACCCCAGGCTATGATAACAACTCTGAAAATCAATAAAACTACTCGCCTTATTGATAACCATTGTTATCACTCCATAAGATAATGTTCAAGTGAGCAAATATGCCTGTCTCAGGAACTACTAGAGTTAATGGCCTAGCATGTTCCCACGCAACCTTCCCTACCATCTCTCCCATCCCTTGATGGGGAAATAACAATACATGAATGCGGGAATGCTGTGCGTAGGGACAAAGGCCAGTGAAGGGAGCAGGGAACGAGAGAAGCATGAGCAGGGCGAACAAAACACAGACACACAGTGTATTTGTCATGTAACATTCCTACAAAGCACAGACCTTTGTAACCAATGGTGAGATGGTGGTCCATGTGTACACCTCGCACAGCTCTCCCTCATCTTTTGTGGGAACAGGTCCCAATGATAATTTATAATTGGGTATGTATAACATGCTTAATACCCAGAGGTTTCTAAGCACAAACCCAGGGATTGAACCTGTGTTGCTCCACGTCGACTTGCTTCCAAGGCAAACGCCTTGCCCCTGAGCTATCCTCCCAGCCCCATGTGGGGAAGCCACCATACCGAGCTCACTGACATGGCTGCCTGTCACAATAACTAGGTACCACTTTGCACACACATGCCACAGTTCTCCCTCAGTTTCTGAACTAACAGCTGTACACGATCATTGGAAAGAAACCGTTCTGAGCATTCCGACAGGGATGCCTGTCACAGCAGCTAAATGCCACTGTTCACACATGACCCTCACAGGTCTCCATCCCCTTTGGCACCGACAGGTTTCAATGGTACAGGGGCCAATCGGAGCACTCTGGAAGGGCTGCCTGTTGCATTAGCTAGATGCCACTTTGCACACAAAGCTCTATGTGCCCTTCTGCAGTGGCAGGTATCAATGGTGATGGGGTAGAGAGCATTTCAAGATCTCTGACAGGGCTGCACGATGTGCACACCCCACTCATAGCACCTATACGCCAGTAGCCGCTGCCAATGAGAAAGAGGATTGTGAGTGGCAAGGGATGTGTGAGCATAGTTGCCAACATGGTCCATTCCAATCTGTAGGTGATTATACAGTCAGGGTTTTTTTCTTTGAATTCTTGGACTTGTAGTCTGAGTTCTATTATGGGAAATGCAGAAATACAAGTCCCAGAATGCAAAGAAAGAATCTGGACTTGATAAGCACCTACATTTTGGAATGTATCATGTTGGCAACTATGTAGTGTAGCGGACAAGCAAGTTGATTGTACGCCCTGCCAGCATGTTCAGAATTAGCCAGTGCAAGGAGGTATTCAACTCCTATTGAGGGTTTAGTTTAGCTGAGATGCACCACAGACGTTGCAGGTTTGCATTTTGTTCCAAAAGAGAAAGCCAATTTTACTCGACCCATTATTTCAAATTGCATTTGCACGTTTATAGTGACTGCTAAGAAGACAGACTACATACTTCGGAAATGTGTATCTGCCCATGAATTGAAGAAGGTAACATACATTTGGAAATGAAATTGTAGGCAAACCTGTGTGCAGCGTTCCAACAAACAACCTCTGAAGAGTGTGGTTGTACAACTGAGAAGAACTTTTCCCAAAAAGGAGTGAACTGAAATGGTAGCCATTGCATTAAAAAGTATTATAATACAATCAGTACAATGTTAACAGAAAATATTCAGAATCGGAAAATTCACAATGCTTTATGACATGTCTAGTAGTTGGCAATGTCCGTCTCTGATATGCACTGGTACAAATGGGGACACCCTCACCTTCTACTTCATGTGAAGTTGGCAGAATGACAAATGGACAAGCTATGATCAAAGGATAGTTAAAGAGGTGCCTTGCAACCAATTTTGAATCACGTTGGGGTCGAAGAACAACATTATTCTGATGAATACACTTTGATGACAGCTTTCAGACGCACTGCTTAGAGAGATAATAAAATAGGATTAGGGAAAGGAGAAGAGATATCTCAGTGGTAGAGGCCATGCTAGGCCCCTATTGTGAGAATGGAGCCGGCTAATGTGCACTTCCATTTAAATATAAAAGCCAGTACAAAACAGAGATTTCCAACATAAGGCCTAGTGAAATGAAAAGAAATGGGCCTATTTCATCTCTACTAAAATTGACTGGCGCTCAAGTGAAAGGGAATCTAGCTGTGAGCTTAACACTGCTGGATATGCCCAATGAATGGGACAGGACATATGTGGCTGGAAATGCTGTTTTCCTAAAATACGAAAAGTTACAATTTAAATTTAAAGAGACAGATAGCAGCATGTGACATTGACTTCTATACAGCACAAGACAGTGATCCAGAAGGCCAAGCATGTTGCATTTGTTCATAATAAAAAGACTTATTTTCATCATATACAATGACAACATTTGAAGGGAAAGGCCTATTTAGTGTTGTGTAAAAATGAACACTGGTTTCTATGCAACTGTGGCCTATATGTGAATAATACCAAAAGTGAACCTATATCTGTTTGAACAGTATGTAAATAAATAAGTATGCAAAGAAAGATTGTATTGCAACCAACATGCCCATATGCAGTACTAAATGTTACACGTA
Organism: Ambystoma mexicanum; assembly: GCF_040938575.1. Classification (NCBI taxonomy): domain Eukaryota; kingdom Metazoa; phylum Chordata; class Amphibia; order Caudata; family Ambystomatidae; genus Ambystoma; species Ambystoma mexicanum. Next base: position 1,020,396,809 of record NC_090935.1, on the reverse strand, counting down.
AACACAAGCTGTGCTTTCAGAAGTATGGATGCAGCTTGTGCCTTTCCACTGAAATTAAACTGCCACCTTAAGGCCTCAAGGCTTCCTGTTTCCTCACCACGTTATAAAAAGAAAAAGAAAGCACCACATGGAGAAGGGCCTCGGGTTGCTGGAACAGTAGTCGGGGATTGTGTATTCTCGCCCGCTGTTCCAGCCACCTGACCGTGTGCGAATAACATGTAGCGTATTGTATTTCTTGGCATTACAAAATGTAGAACCTAGATGTACAATGACATGCCAGGCCAGGTTTCCAATACAACTAATGAGAAAGCAAATACCCCTCATTCAATTCTCTAGTTTGTATATTATTGTATATTATGCCATTACTATTAATTGCGGAACTTCTTGAATGCCTGAACAGATTCTGCTCTATTTGGGCATGTCGGTGTTGTCCAAAATTCACCTTACAAATGTATCAGCACTGACGGGGAAGAGCAATTTTCCTTAACTCGCCTTTAAGTCATGTCCTCTACATCAGATGGGAATGCACAAGTAAAAGAGCTACTACTCCTGGGTGTGGCCATTACGCGTCGATAGTGCTCTGAACATGCGCAGTCCATCAGCCAGGTCCTTCACGCAAACATACCCTTGCAAATTGTAACATTACTTTGAAACTGAAGCAACAAGCAATTTCTCCAAAGGCGTAAAGATGTCCATGATGCTGCCTTTGAATGTCTAGGCTCTTTTTTGGCATGGGGTTCAGATTACGGTTGCTTTCATGGAAAGCCTTCATATATTTCAGCCTCATGAGCAGTTTATATGTTCAGCCGCACCACCCCCCACCCCACTCGCGCCAGCACATGGCTTTATGCCTACTTGGATAGGCAATGTGGGCATGAGGCACAGCAAATGGGGATAGATGTCTGGATCCATAGAAGAAAGCACTTGTGGGCTTTCCTTTCAGTCAATCCCGAATCACGGTACTGATGTCTCTGCAAATATCTCAGTCTCCTTTAGCAACTTTGACAGGACTTTGCTGAAGCCATGAAATCATCTCACACCCATTCACAAAGCATGTCCCGCCCGCCAAGCTACTACCATCTACAGGTACACCATTATTAATGCCTTGCCCATTGTTATCTTTGGCAAGTTATGCAAACAATATATTTTGTCATCTTTTGTGGCTTGAGGAGGGGAGGAGCCCCTGTGGCCCTATTTTCCCCATCAAGGAGAATCACAACGAGATGCAGAAAGCTCTGTTTCTATTTAAAGCTTAACAGACTCAAGCCCTCCAAGGACAACTGTGTGCATGACTGCTGTTCACATGATGTGTTAATGTCTACGGCCTTGACAACAATGTCTGAATGCATTTGACTCTAATTGCATAGAGACCCTACCCATTAATCCTGCAATTCTCTGGTGAATAAAAGTCACCATTCCCCAGTGTAGCCAAGAGGAGATTTGAAGACTACTGCTGGTTAGAAATGAATACCAATTTGGACTTTGAGAACACAAAAGTAATCCTTATGGCGATTTATGGACCCTAAATAAGGGATGGTATACATAAATTAAAATTTAGAGCATGATTACGATCTATAAAGTCCATTTGTCAGCTCATTTCTGAGATGTGCGAATTGTAAATCAGCGAATTGTCCCTTGTACTGTTTTAAAACCATCCCTCTGTAGTACCGATCATACGGGACTGCTCTAGACAGGCACGATGCACTAGTGGCCATTGATAGGAATGGGGCCAGCTAATCTAGTTGATCATGGGCAAAATGGTGCAGTCAACAGTTGTCATAGCTTTCAGGTCCTTTGCTTTGTATCACATTTTGTGATATTGAACTTCAACTGTATTCTCTGATGTAACATATGGATACCAATTTGCGCCAGAGAATGCTTGAGACTATGTGTACGCCGGTAAGATGGCTCAACGGGTTTAATGCTTGTTGCTGTGATCTGTGTTTGATCTGCGAGTCGCAATTTCAAATCCTGGCAAGGGAAACTCAGCCTTTCATCCTTCCGAGGCCAATAAATGAGTACCAATTTCTATTGGGTAATAATAGTAATGTATGTAAATATGTCCTAGTTAAAGTGCTATATAAAAAACACATTATTATAATGCAGGCTGTGAGGGAATTGCTGAAGATCACTCATAGGTATAGATGCATCTTCCTGTACACAGGTGCATTTATATGGCTGCTGGATGACTGAACGAGACAGATGCAGTCAATGCAACACAAAGCCTGCTCAGTGCTACCTTTGCTATGCATATACAGGGGAATAATTTTTGAACACATCATAAGAAAAGGAAGACAATACTTCCGTTAACAGTGTGCATGTGTGCTTCTTTTGGTGGAGGAAGAGTGTGTGGTTAATTGTTTAGTAAAACTAGACCAGGCATATATTTGTTTGGTATTTTCGGCAGTGATGGAAGCAGCGTGGGAATGTCAGCTAACAGTCTACAGGCCAGTGCGAATGGAATCTCTTTTCATGACCTTAAGATAGCGGGTGGCCAAGCAAGAGTGAATCTTAAGCATGCACTAAGTGAAGATCAGGATGTGTGCCTTTTGGACCACATGCTGTAAGGCTGCACCCAGAAAGTAAAACTGTACATTTCTTAACAATGTCCCAAATTGGGCCTTGCCAGTGCTGGCCATGTGAATTTGCTATCATCACCCGATTCCATGACTGGGGTAACATAGCTACTCCTACCTTTCCCTCTGATTGCATTATGTGCCATAGACAGCCGTTACATCCGTGCTACATCATGCCCATTGGGTAGCCCACTGAACTCTGACACAACCCAATCGATGTAACCTGTAAATAAGCATCTCCCAAGACAATGATAATTTTGCATGTTCCTCCTCCTTCTTACTGCCACACTCTTAATTGAATTGACAAACTGCCTTTCTGCTCTGAAACACTGTATGGCTACCAATTACCTTATGCTGGAACCTATCAATATGCAATTCAATGATTTTCGCTCCTCGGCTGTACTAAAACCACATCAGATCTCTCTTCCTTTCCCCTGCACTCAATTCTTCCCACCCTTGCACCTGAACATGTGTGGTCTTCTTCAACAGAAACTGTTCTTAATGCCTACAGCTACGTTTGCCAGGCTCTGTTTACTCAGCATCCACAAATACATTCCACTTGGCAAAGACCATAATCAAACATTTTCTTCTATGTAGTGCAATTGGACCTTAGTTTCAGTTCCTTACAATCTCCTGATAAAGTCTCTTACTTCACACAAGCACTTTGCTCAACTTTCTACAACCTGCCAGCGTGCCCTCTTACTACAACAAGGTAGGCATATGCAAGTTCCTCCTTGTGATATTATAATCATCTCCCTCATTCATCCCTTCCGACTGTGTGAGGAACAACCTCTCTACAACCCCAGCCTTGGCCTAAAATCTCATACCCTTCAACCTCTTATTATAGCAAGTCTGACCTTCCTGCTACCATGAAGCAAAGTTGTGTGCCCAGTGAGCACCATTCTCTAGACCCCTCAGGTGCCACAATCCTGGTCATCTTAATAAATCTCTTGAACAACAACTGAACCGTACGGAAAGGTCCCCCTATCACAACTCATATATGCAGAAAAGGTGCCTCACACGGGCTACCTCCCCTGACTTGAATTCACAATGGCCTATTTGTATACTATCTTGGCTGAGAATTGACCCACCTCTCACACACTTGCTCATCTATGAGTTTATGTTGCCACTCTTTGCTATGCTTGCATTTTTGCTGGCTGTAATCTGTAATCCACGCTGGCATGTGCAGCATGTTTAACTTTTGAGAAGCACATACATAAAAATGCAAAAAAGATATAGTTTACAGACAAACGTACTTACTGTGAAAAGGGGTGCATTCATACATAGCCTCATAACCTAGGGCTGGGGTTTGCAGCACCGGGCTCTCCCAATGTTTTGGACTTCAGATCCCAAGAGCCCCTGATAGCATAATAAATGGTGAGAGATCATGGGAGCCGTAGTCCAAAACATCTGGAGTTCAGCAGTTTGCAGATCCCTGACCTAGGGCCTCCCCAGGATCAAGGATTTAATGTGCACAAACTCCTTACACTTAAGGAAGAATGGCATTCTTTTATGCATTGCCTATTCCTGGTGCCCCTTGTTACATGTTTTCATTCAAAATCATTGAACAAAGCGGGAATTTAATTACACATGTACCAATGTACATGCGAGACAGGCCTCCACTGGCAGAAACCATTGCAAGATGATGAATCGTGAATTTGAATAAGGTGATCAATACGGGTGGTGAGCCTTACCAGCAACCAGCTGAAGGTAATGGCCCAATCCAAGTGAGGGCCAGTACCAAGGGCAGCAGCATCGTGACTGGACAGTTTGCTCCTCCCCCTCACCAGCTGATGTTAATCACCAACATCACCCCAGCAAAACATCCCTGGTACTAAAAAAGTCATTAAGCTCCAAGAATCACATGCTCAAAGCAGGAGGTATCACACAGAGAAGTGAAGCATGAGGAAAATAATCAATGGGAGCAGCAGTGGTAAGGCAGATAGAAAAGGAGGACAACCAAACACATTCGGCAGGTGAGTATTACACATAATAAAACACATGGGGAGTGACTGGGGTTTTGAAGATGAGGCTAGCATGATGTGAGCAGCTCTAACTGCTCCAATTGAAGGCTTTTACCATCAGATAAAACCGGCTTTCCAAGCCATCGACTGGCTGCCCCCACAAAGCTGAGCCATTGGTGTAATGGGGGCCCCGCAAGCCCAGCAGTGTGGGGGGCCCCACCACCACATGTCCTGGGAGGGGTGGCCCCCTTGGACTTAATTTTTTCCATTATGGTTCGGTCCTTAATGGAAATATGTTTTTTTCATGAAGTCGGAGTGACTTCAACAAGAAACCATTTCTTTTTTAGGTAATAGGGCTCTCCTCAACTACATGACGTGTGCGTTTACGGGTGTATGTTGAAAGGGTGCACAAATAATTGTGTGGGTGGCCGGGTGTGCGTGTCGAGTGCAAGGGTAAAAAGGTGCACACCGAAATGTGTAGGTGGCTGCCTGTGTGAGTGTATGGTGAAAGGGTGCACACTTAAATGTATAGGTGGCTGCATGTGTATGGTAAAAGGATGCACAATTGAATATATGGGTGGCTGTGTGTGTGTGTGTGTCAAGAGTATGGTGAGAGGGTGCACACTTAAATACTTAAATGTATAGGTGGCCGGGTGTGCGTGTGTGTGTATGGACAATGGTGTGTGTGCTTGTGTTCAGGGGCACAACAAAACTTACATTTCACGTCGTGCTAAACCTTCAAATGTTGCGAGAGGTGCTAACTTCATGGGCGGTGGGGGAGGGGCAAACCTATTTGTGTGGCGCATCTAACTTCTTTATGAATTCTAGTGAGACTATTATAGTGCAGCTTCAAAGTTACAAGCAGTTAAGCACCCACTTATGAACTGCTCTGAGAATAAGCGGACTCCTGTTCCCTCTCTACCCTTCCAATCACTTCCCTGGCACGCAAGTACTAAACCCATATCAAGATTTCAATTTTCTAAAGAATTATGCATTTGAATGCAGGTACTAACAGTGAAATGCTGTATGTTAGTAGTTGCAGTGGCTTTGTTAACAGCGAAACCCAGGTGCCGTTTAAAATAGGTGTCCTGTAGGTCAGCCAGGTCGAGTCACCATAGCCCAAAATTTCAAGAAGGGGGTGGGGGGAGAGCTGAAGCCCAGTCAGCTCAATGTTGCACCACTATTTGTGTTTAATCCCTTGGTTATTTATTGGTAATCTTCATTACTCATAGACCTATTCTTCCTTGTCCCTGTACTTGTGTATAAGACATCTTTTATGAGGAAGAGGGACATGGTGGTAATGCCTGGCTTAGTTACATGTAGTCTTCATTACTCCTAGTCTCACTCTTCCTCATCTCAGTACTTACCTATGAGGCAAGGTGCCTCATCCGTAAGCACTGTGACAAGGAAAAGGGATGTGGATGCAATTTTGGGCAAAGAAGCTGATTTTGGGGATTGGGGTGAGGGAGAGCGGATGTGTGGGGGGTGGGGTAGTGTGGGATGGGTATTGTGCGATACATTCTAATGGCCATCCATGTCCAGGCTAAGCAGGCATGATATGTGCTATTAGTGGCTAGAGAAGCAATTTGTTGCAGCCAGTCTAGTCATTTCTTATTTTAGCTTTACTTTTTTTTTTAACTCGACATCCCTGATAAAGTATTCCTGCTGAGTGTAATTACTTGGTTAGACTGGCATTTGGGTGCTGCCAGTCTAGCTGTTTCTTACTGCAGCATTGTATATTTTTCTGATCATCTGTGCTAAATTAACCATGATAAGTGTTATTTCTTCGACTGGCATTTTGATGCAACCAGTCTAGGCATGTCTAAATGTGGCCTGGCATGCTTTACTGTAATATGTTATTACATGTCTGAACTGGTCTACATTGCGAAGCCAGTTGCACATGTTTTTCATAGTGGCATAGCATTTTAATAGCAAAGCATTATTATTATTAATTAAAGCATTAATGTTCCTGTACACTGTTGGTGACTTGCATGTATTGGATTTTCGTATTGGTGTTACCCTACAAAACAATTGCAAACGCTCTTGCCTTTTAGCTATTTTTCTCAGAAGGTGTGCTGTATAATCCATTAAAACACGTATTTATATCCTTCTCCTAGTGCAGTGTGCGGTGTACCCCTGCAGCATCACGTTCCTGCATATTGTGCAAGCAGGGTAATCTAGGCCGGCCCAGAGTGTAGCGTGACCCTTGATTTGTTGCCGAGTTGGGGGGGCCCTCAGCATGGCTCAAAGAGGGGCTTCCAATGTTTGTCTTCCACCACTGAGCCAAGCACTAAGAAAGGGTATGCACTTGCTTGTTCTAAAAAGCTGGGACGTCACACAAGCATTTTTCATTGGGCCGGTATTTAATTCATAGTGTTTGGGCACATTACTGCTCTACCTTCTGGTGCCTTGAAGTTATACATATGATGATCAACAAGTGAGCCAATTGCTCATCTCCGCAGTGGTGTGGAATGCAAGGGTAAGACATAAAAGCGAAGAAAACGTGTTATGTGACTTTAGTTCTATTCTGACTGGGCAGATAAACAGCTTTATCAAATGTGCATTACATGTTCTGTGCAGTTCTTCTTCACGTGTTTGAAACATGACCACATCCTTTGCACTGCCATGGCAACACTCTAAAGCACTTTATCTATATATGAACTTAACAACAGCCGTCAACGATCATACTTTGCTAAGGATTAGAAACGCATGTCTTGGCAGGAATTCAGAGTCCACCTATTGAATATGTACCTCCCCCTCAGGGACTCCATTTCACCAAAATGCCAGGCGTAGCAGAAGTGACACGACATGACCCTTGACCTCTGATGACATCACAGGAAGTGATATCATTTGACCCCACCCGGAAGTGAAATCACAAAAAGCGATGGAGCATGACCTTTCAACCCTTGAAAAAAGAAGTGGCATCACATAACATTGTTTCTAAGTACACTTCAAACATATGGTTGCGATATCACTGTAATGTGATACATATTTTATACAAGAATGCATCACCATATGTATCATTAATATTAGTGTGCATAGGCCCATACTGCAAAATTACTGTGAATGCAAGCAGACGTCCAAGGCCAAATGATAATGATGTTTTATTATATAGCAGTTACACTTAAGCACTTTATATACAGAGCGCCCAGGGACCAATTCCGTTGGTGATGGTGCGCTATATAAGTACCTTTAACATAACATAACATAAACAAAAAATATACATACACTATCACCCAACCTGCGTTGGTACTCATTTATTAACCACAGTAGGATGAAAGGCTGAGTTGGCCTTGCCCAGATTCAGACCTGCAAATAACAAACACATTGCAGAAGCGAGTGCTCAACCCACTGAGCTATCTTACCGGCTATAATAAAATGAGCAATTGCATGTCTGAATGTTCTCAAAGTCAGAAAGCAAATGACACTCTCTAGTGGATACCATTAAAGTGGAAACTGAGATTTAACAGCAGGCCAGTTCAACTGCAAGTCTGGTGCAAAGCCGGCCACATGTCAAGCCTGCACGGATCTACTTTTCAGGCTGATTGGCAAACTACATACCATTAGGAGGGTTCATAACTGTGCATTAAAGAATTTAGAGTAGTGCAGGAAAAACAGCTCACTCACAGGGCATCCTGTACTCTGGGCACTCATTACCTCATACATTCAAACAAACATCCTGAACAGCATGCCAGGGAGATAGGAAAGATAGAAACATTACAACAAAGCATTAATTGTGGCACAATGAAATCAAGGGCTACTTTATGTGCTATGGTCAAACATTTCTACACTATACATAAGTTTTTAGGCACAAGGAGTTTGTCAAGTGACCGAGGACACCGAGATGGAATGTCTTGCGATGAACATAACAGAGACAACAGCAGAAAAAAAACATACTATGACTGCAACTTGCGAAAAGCAAAATGCATAGTCCGAAATGGATGTTTATTCTACTCTAAATGCTTTTTGGAAGCTTTTATCTGCATTGTGAATTTGAGGTGTTTAAGAACAGACTAAATCAGTGACTCACCCCCTGAAGTGTGCCTGAAATAAGCCTTTAATGAGTCTAGCAATTATTGTATAGCATTCCAGAAAGACACATGATATGCTATTCTTATTCTTTCTTATTTAGGGTCACTGCTCAAAGTGTTACAATTGTGGAAGCCCCACAAGAAAGCCAGCCACCCCAGAAACAAAAAGCCACATGACACTGACCACAGCCCGGAGCTTCCAGTTAAAAAAAAAAACCTCCAGGGACGCAGCTAACACCCCTGGCGGCCCTCAAATGACGTTCCTGTTCCCCCTTCCGATGCCACTGGTGCTTAGACAACGTTAGTGTTATATAGAGTTGAGGGGCCTGCTCAATCCATCAACTAGCAGATGTTGCAAAAGATGTTTGTGCAACTTCACAAGATATGACGTACCAGCGAGTAGAGCATTCACACTTTCTTATTTCAAATACTAGGGCACATCTTTTTGAAGTTGCAGCACAATGACAACAGTGTATTTAATAGCATGGCTTCAATATTAAGACCAATTCGTTGATGAGCGAATATGTGGGTTGCATGAAATATTTACATATGCAAGTTATACATGAGGAATCAGTATACTTTTTTTTTTCAAAAAGATCTTGCACGATTCTGAAATGTACCATTTGAAACCAATTCTCTCTTTTTCTACTTTCACTGGAACCGAGGGCGTTGCCGTTTCTTGCATCAGCCGAAACCCTGAGAGAAAATGCCACGTGCAGACGGGCTTCCGGTGTTCCCAGGCCTGCCTCGTGGACAAACGTTCACCGCAAACGCCAGTCCGGGCAGCCGAGAGAGCCAGCATCAGCACGAACACCTCCACACGAGACAAGGTGCCGTATATTGGCCCAGCCACAGCCGCTGATTTCTGCGTCTCAACAAAGAGCCTTCAGATTCCCGAAATAGCCATGGGAGGAAACGCCAAACCTGCAGCTCGACAGCAAACCGCACAATTGCTAAGCTATCGCTTTCTATGAGAACACGACATCACAGCTTTCAAGGGGTATCTGAATGCCGTGGGTCAAACCTTTCACTAGACTGACAAACAGCGACATTTTCATATTGACTTCCTAATCGATCTCTTAATGCAAAGGTACACAGCGGGCATGTACTTAGAGCAGCGGGAATCCATGCTCTGGCCGTATCAAGCACTTTTGAAGCATGAACCATTCCAGAACAGCTCCAAAATAGGCCAACAAGTAATGGCAAATACAATAGGTCAGCATTTGTCGATGTAGAGGGTATGGTGCGTTTGTATGTAAGCCCCCACCCCCATTACCCCATGGGAAAACATGGGAGTATAAATATGCACTTCCAGACCTATTGCTTTTCAACGTTTGTTGGTGTGGACTGCTCTTTGACAGTAATTACTAATGCTTTCAAGTCCTAAAGACTTCCCAATTGCCAAGCTCCGTGTTTGCACTGAAGACTAGTTCTTGTTTTAATTTCTCTTACCAGCATCTATCATACAGTCCCCAGAGATCAGCAAAGGCTCATTTACCACATAGTTGGGTGTGGGTGCTGCTGCTTGCTCCCTGCCAGGCACATATCATACCTGCTTAAAGGAAGTTAATGTTAATGTTAAAGGTATAGCGCACCGTCACCAACAGAGTTGGTCTCCAGGCGCTCAGGCGGGTCTGCAAACAAAAAGGTGGGGGGTGGGTTAGTGGGTGAAGAGGGCGTAGGAAAGTGAGAGATGGTCTACTGTTGGCAGCTTCAGTTCGGTTTTCACCGTGCGCTGAGCTTGGGTGTGCTAGGAAGTGAAACACAATCAGCTCTCTGCAGGTCTGTGAAGCTTCATAGCAACATTTACAGAGTCCTACAAAACCAGAATCTTCTCCTCTACTGCAGTGCACAGATGCAGAGATGCAGTTAATGTAGTGTACCGTAATGGTCATTACCTACCACTACTCAAATGTGTCACACTGCTATGAACAGGTATCATGGAGCAGACTCACATAAGGACATGCCAATGTTATGTGTGTTCATCATAGAGCAGAAATTATAACATTGCCAGACATGCTCGAATATCTCCAGAAGGTTCCTGTGAATATGTTGATTTAGTTAAGATGCAATGAGATACGATAGGTTATTTATAACGCGCTTAATACCCAGAGGATTCTAAGCGCGGACCCTGAGATCGAACCTGTGTTGATCCGTGTCTTCCTTCCAAGGAGAGCACGTTGCCCCTGAGCTATCCTCCCGAGAGATAATGAAAGGAATGGAGCAGCTAATTGCTCTGGATTGGGAGCATCATCATCGTTATTATATTCTCTCACCACACTAACAGGGTCAACTATCATCAAACAAATAGTGTGTTCTGGCCATGAAAAAATAGCAAAACCCCAATTTACTAAACAGCATAAAAATGACAATAATTACAAATAAAGTGCAATGCAGTACAACCGTGGGTGTTTTCGGTATCATGCAAACAAATAAAAGCTCCCACAAAGAACATTCCTCAACTCTCCTCAACTTACCGAAGTGCACTTGGTTCTCAGGGGTTGAAACTGAGAACAGCCCCAGAAAAGATAACGGGTGGGCAAGTGCGCGGTTGCCAGAGTCACCGCTATACAGAAGGCATCTATGTACAAATGTGAAGATCATGTTTTCCCGGAATGGTGGTTTGGTCTGTCAGGGTCGAGGGGAGGAATGTGTGGTCAGTTGATGAAAGCACAGCGAGAAAAGAGGAGAGACAGGGAGGACCAAGTCAAGGGAGTCCAGGAATGGAGAGTAGACCGCCAGGTGAGTTCAGAGCGAGTTAGTCAAGAAATGATTCATTCATTTGTTTATATTCAGCCCCACATACACATTTCTAAAGATCATAGTCAAATGGACTTCCTGTTTTCCCAGGCTCAAGAGTTTGTTGCAGTCCTGGTGTGTGTGCAGAATATGTACAGTGCTGAAATGAGATCGGGGTCACTCTAAAGCATTCTTAGACATAACTGGCAACCAGTGACCTGATGTGAAAGGTATAGACAGAAGTGATGTGTTCAGCAAATGTTGTCTTCCGTTTACTTTTACAACTCCTCACGTACACTTTTCTAGATGCATGGGTACCCAAGCACATACAATGTGGAAACTGACAAGCAATCGATGAATTAATGTATAGCAAATGTCCTGGGATGATTCACTTTGAAAAGATATGTTCTGTTAAATCCAGGGTTGCATGTGGCAAATCTGGAGCATGTCTGGAAGCATTGCGCAGCGCTGCTACCCGTTCGGTGGTTATGACATCGGATATCTGTATCAGATTTGGACAGAGTTTCATTTCTATTCCTCCCGTAGGTGATGAGAGAGAGGAGTGCCTTTGATGAAATGCTGGAGATCAAATCAAATGTCAGTTTTTCTTCAAAATCAGTATTGTGTGATTGCTTTGACAGGAGTACCTAGTTATACATCTGACGGATTCACTATCCTCTGTACATGTTTCTGGATTAGCTTTCAGCCAGGAGTATATGTATATTTAATGCGCTCTGGAACAGGCTGTTTTAATCCTTTTGTTAAAAATTCCCTTTGCCGAAATCTGTCTCCTATTTTGATGGCTTCTACAATATAATCGTGGTCTCGGTAGCAATTCTGCCTGCAACTGAGAAATTCTCCAAAGCAGATCTTTCTCTTGAGGTTCCTAGGATGCACACAATAAACTGTTAGGATGATGTTTTCTGCCATCACGTTGTTGTGTATTTTACTTTACAGCTTGGCTATAAATATTTCAAGGTCCAAGAATATGACAGAATATTTTATTTGAGTGCATTCTAAATTGTAAGCATTTGTCTTGAGATGGGCAATGAAGTTCTCCAATGCAGGTGGAGTCCCATACCAAACCATCAAAGTACCAAGCCCACAGAATGTTGTTTTCTGTGAACTTGGTTCTTACCAGCCAGGCACATTTTCTTTCAAATATACCCATAAGTAGGTTGGCGAGAGGTGGCTAAAATTCAGTGGTCATCGCAGTCCTACCTGTATGAAGGTATCACTAATTTTCAAACATAAAATCATTGTTTTAATGATACATTTCAGCATTTTCTATATGTATTTATTTTATGTATGTACTTCATTTGTTGATATGATAGGTAAGAGAAGCTTTATGTATATTTTTGAACAGTACAGTTTTCATTTTATTTCTAAAGACTAGGAAAGGCAGCTCATTTTGGATGCATGGAGGAAGAGCATTCCTTAGCATGGGGGCTAACACTGTGAAGCTAGATCCCTCTGCTCTTTTTGAGGTGTATCTAGGCGTGGCTAAGGCCATGGTTGTGGATAATCGCACACATCACAATTTGGCACTTTTGGAGATGCGTTGGTTGAGGTGAGTAGATGCAGTGCTGTATAAGCATTGAGTAATATATAGGATTGTAAACTCGATGCAGGCTTTCATGGGCAGCTAGTAGGCCTCCGGTCTTGCTTGCAAAATATGGTGTGTACGCTTCATACTCCAAGCAGCCCTATGGGTGTTATTATGGATAAATTGAAGTTTGGTTATGTTTTTGGCATAGGTGTCAGAAAGAAAATGGCATTCCAGTAATCCTTTACTTCCAATGATGGCTCTGGCTAGTGTGAGGCAGTTGTCCAAAGACGTAAAAGCGTTCTGCTAAGGGTAATGAGCTTTGTGGTGTAAGCTGCTGATGAGGGGAGGGCTTTGACATATTTGTGCATGGGTAGCTCAGAATCAAGGTATACGCCCAGTGTGTTCACATGGATGGAGACATTGGTAATGTTTCCATCAATGGTAATGGATGCGATGGCATGGCCGGGGTTCAGATGCTTGAGTCAGCACGGGGAATCTACAAGGAAGAGCTCTGTTTTATCATAATTCAAGCAGAGATGGTGGTCTGCCAACCTGGCTTGAATGATGCTATAAACTCTGTTAATGTTGTTGGAGCCTGTGGTATGGTTAACAGAGAGTTTGAGTAAGACTTGGGTATCATCAATGAAGTTGGTATAGGAGCTACCCAGGTTGTCAAGTTGTTTGAAAATGGGCTTTGTGTACATGTTGTAGAGTGGGGGTGATAGGCACGAGGCTTGTGATACCCCATAGGATACAGGGAAGGCGCCAGCTGCTTCAGACCCAGCAAAGATCTTGGTGGTGCGCTCGATAAAAACGGAATTGACCCAGCTAGTCGCTTCTTCAATTGAATTTGGAGGTGAAGTCCTGAGAGAGAATGTTGTGGTCAACAAGATCAAAGGCCGCATAGAAGTTAACTAGGAGAAGGAGGGCAACTTCTCAGGCATCATAAATACTGTCCAGCTGGATCTTGAGGGGCAGCCTCAGTGCTGTGCCTGGGTCTACAGCCAGATTGGCGTGAACCAAGGAAGTTGTGGGTCTCCAGGCGGGTTCAGAGTTGGGTTTAAGCGGTGCGATCGAGGATTTTAAGGAGGAAAGGTACAGTGGTGATGGGGCGGAAGTTGGTGGGGAGGGTGTTATCCAGCGAGGGTTTTTTCAGCTGGTGTGTGACCCAGGCTTCTTTGATGGCTTTCAGGACTGAGCATGAGATGAAGGAAGCGTCACTGAATTTGGTGATAATGGGTGAAAATAATTTTGTTGTGATCAAGGAAACTGGTGGATCTAGTGTCCAAAAGTGTCTTCACTACATGAATACTTTGGTTGGGTCTGATTGAAGTTTAGAAAGATTTCATGTGAAGAGTGGCCATTGTAAGTTCCATTTTCCAATTCACATTTGAGATGCTATGGGGTATTCATGTCGGACCCCTTACGTAAGATGGTAGTACATTATGAGATATGGACAAAAAAAAAATCACAGACAAGTGCAAGTGTAACTAAATACAGAAAAAACATGCAAATCAGATATGTTGGGCCAATCTTCTAAATATTTCCTCAGGCGCCTTATTTTGAAAATATGTGAAAGGTAATACCAACTGCTAATAAAAATAGCAAGCTTATACCCACAGTTCTTACATGATATGAGCAAGATAAGAGAGAAAGAAAATAGTGTTATGCAAACTGGATAGAGCCTCTTCAACATAGATGTGGATGCTTACATAAGGAAATCCCGAAATGAACTGTAAAGATTGTTTTCAAGACCATGCCAAACACCACAGTGAGTAAGGATAAGCACATGGTGATGTCCAATTATTGTTCTACATTGGAGTTGGATGGGTTATTGTTGCTCTAACAAGCCTCATGATGCATTTAGGGAGTTTTTGGGCTGCAACCACACCAGAACTTTATCAATTTTTCATTTGGGTTCGAATTTACCTGTCTCTGTGGATGTTTTCCCTGCACCTGGTCCACATTGTTGAAAGACAATAGAGGATTAATAAGGAACATTCAAATCTAGTTGTGGGTTAGAACCCACTCCTCCTATTGCCTGATTTCTTGACCCCTGGAAATTGATGAACTATGCACATGCGGAAAGTCCTTCAATAAATACGGTCAATATTCAGATTCAATAAAGGATGAGTAACCCCCACATTTAGCAATCCCAATAACAAGATTATGAACCTCCATTTGTATTATAGAAAGCATGATGTTTTGTTACAGTGTTTTTATTTCGCAATCCAGACAAACCAAAAACAAAATGGACACAACCTGTAACACGGAGCTAAATCATGTGTAAGAACACTTTCTAATCAACACACTGTAGAATTAGCCATTTGAGTCGAGTCATACATGCCACAGCATCATCCAGTAGCCATCACTGGAAGTTCACTTCAAGTTCAGAGCCACAGGAGCAAAGTATTGTGGCTATGCAAGTGATCCCAATTCTAGGCCTTTCAAGGCAGCACCATTGTATACATAGCTTCTTCACCAAAGACAGACAGTTTGCAAAGCTAGAGGGTAATCAGTGCAGTAAAGTGTGGCAACCATGTAGTGTAAGCATGGGCACATATAGCAAACAGCAGCACCATTATGTTGGGTGTATCAATGCTTCAAAAACACCCTTCCAACTTAATTGTAAAAGTGGAATGATCTATTTGAGCCGAGTCACAGATGCCGCAGCATCACTCAGTAGCCATCATTGGAAGTTCACCACCAGATCATAGATACATGGGCCAATCACTAAACTCGACGCCTTGTCACCAGGAAGAATATGCATATGCATAACCCTCCTAGCTTCAATTTACAGTTATGTTCTTAAAATCATATGAAGTGCACTCAACCCACGACTCTCTATATGCAGTCAGCTTTGTCTTCAAGACAGTCGCCTCCTCGGATCCGAGCAACACCTTCCTGAATGGCCATCAAAGGGAAACTGCAAAATACACACATTGATGATGTCACACATCGTTCGGAATGATTATTTCTCAAAACACTTCATTCAAGTAACATGAAGCTCAAATGAATCAGGAGGGCAGTCAGCTAAGGATTAAATCCATTTAAATGTTCAGTAGCAACTAGCACCTTATACCCGGATTGCTCTAACCACAATGTTGACATGGCAGACATTCAAATGCACCTAATCGATTTATTGAGAAACCAAACCCTCCATAACGCTGGAAGCATTTAAGAGGAATGATTCCTAAATAATTTTCTGTGTGTCCCACGTTATCTGCAGAAATAGGAAGACTTGCACAGATTTTTAATCCGCGATTGTGAAAGCTACTGTTGGCTTATTCAATGAGGGACTTATGCTAATGTGAATACACTATGCCGCCGCTCCAGATAAGGGGGCATGCACTCCGTTATATGAAATGCAGTCCTTCAAGTTAACTTCTTGTGGCTGTGTCTGATACGAATTGTTGTAATCTGATTTTATTTTCTCAGTGAACATGAGAGAGACGGATCGGCAGTAATATCCACTTCAGAGGGGTTGGGGAATGAACTAGCTTCTCTGGTTCCCGGTGAAGTGTTATGCACAAGTGACTTACTTCGGTAGGGACTTTGTTCTGGTCTGCGGCGGAGCAGCAGCTGGCAGTAGTAACTTTTTCTGCTGATGGCCTCCTGTTGGGTCTCTCTCTTTGCTTCTTGTGTTCACTGGACCCCCTCTGACTCTCAACCCTTTAGTCCCCACAGTGCTGCTGGAACTGAAACCATTGATCCCATGGTCCCTTCTTGTTCTCCACCTGTTTCCCATGAAAGAGAAGCATTTCAATATTCACAGATCCCTTTCTAGTGCATCAGTGCCCGTCTTCGACATGAGGAGGTGATGCGATTTATTAGCTGTGGTTTGTTTTATGAGCCAAGTGAATCATTTCTGGGTTCTTAATTCTCAATTAAGCTTAAGAGATCTAGCCCAAGTGTCGTACCGCGAGTTATAGGTCCTGATCACCAGGTTAAAGGCCTGAGCCCCTCAGGGGCATTTAACAAGATCTTCAGGGCCCATCCCTCCTGATACCACCTGAGGGCACCGTCTATAAAGCTATTATGTGCCTTGGAAAAAAGGCAATCTGCCTAGTGTGATTGGTAGTAACTGGCTAGTTCCCAGCAACCAAGTACTATGAGGGAGGGTCAAGGCTCAGGAAAAGCTGCCTATGTCTGCCGGGTGCAGCCCAGTGAAGAGTGCAGGCAGTAAGGTCTGGATGGCCATCACTTACCTTAAGTAGGTAAGGAGTGAGGGTAGAAGGGCGGTGATTTGAAATGCCGGGGCCACTTCTGTCAGGTGTGGTCCTGCTGAGGAGAAGAGAGGCACTACCATGTGGGCCTCCACTGCCCACCCTAAGCAGGAAAGGAGCAGGGGGGATGGAGGAGTTAGGTGCCGTGGAGGCGAGCAGGGTTACCAAGGGGGCTGCTGCCCCCCACCCTAAGCAGATGAGGGGCAGGGGCAGATGAGTTAGGTGCCCGGGCCGCGTCTGCCAAGTGCAGCCCGGGCAAGAATGAGAGTGGCACTGACAGCAAGGCTGTCAATGCAGTGCTCCCACGCAGAGAGGGAGCACCATGCTGAGAGCCTTGGCGCATGGTTCTCTGTGGCCCGCTCCAGTGATGAGAGGGAGTTCTGCGCCATGGCTATCAGCGCGGCGCTCCTGTGATGAGAGTTACCAATTTCCATTTCTGAGATCCTGGGGGGAATGGTGAGGATTCCCTCCTTGGTCAATTTCCAGGCTATACGGATTTTCCAACCCATACCAGCTCAGAAATTGTCACATGCGTGTCACTCCCCCAGGGCATAATTGAGCTTATGTTTCTTAACTTCCTTCCCATGATGATTCCGATGAGGATGAAGACCCTACCTTATTCAGCACCTAGATGTGAATCCCTATCCTGGGGAACATCATTGGATGTATGCAAATATGATTAATAATTTTGGGGTTCTGCTATGAAAGTGGAGCATGTTTTAGGGGAGATTCCCGTTCACACCCATCTGCCCCCCAATTGTGTGTTTGGCATGGGCACTTTTACCAGTAGCCTTAATGGCCTCATTTAAACCCAGACATATTGCCTAGAGCAGGATTGGGGGTGGGGGTACTTTTGGCTTGCCTCCCACGGTAAGACAACCTTTCTGACACTGAAGCTTAACACTTCGATGACACATATTTGCACTAATCCCGCCACTAGGTACAAATGGAAAAGGAAAAATGCTAAAGCTCACCTATAACGATGTGACTTTGCCATCACACAAGGCCCCTGAGTCAGCAGCAGCCTAGTGCACCGGCGCCGCTCTTTGAAAAGCAATTTGGAAGCATCTAAATGTAAGCCAGAGATATGTGAATGCTGATGTTCCATACATCCTTTTGCAGTGGATTGCGCAGGGGGGTACATCACTGTCAGGACGCAGGACCTGCAGCATCTGTTTTAATTGAAATCCAAAGGAAAAATGTAAATGAGCGCTCCAAAGTGCAAGCTCAGGTGCCTTGAGACCACCTGTCACCAGAAGGCAGCCAAGCGCCATCTGCCCAAACACACAAAGCAGGAACAACAACAATACATCTTCCCTAATTGCCTCCACTGCTAACAAGTGTGTGGTCATCCACTAAAAGTCCCTCATGTGTATACATTTGCATGTAACATATCTGTTACATATAAAAATGGTCTGTACATGCAGACCAGCCTTTGGTAAGTGATTTAATTTGAACATTATGGTTCTACGTTTATTCGTAGACATCATTTTAAATATGTTCACGTTGTGCCCTTTTGGTCCTCATAATTTTGACCACCTTTTTTTTAATGCCCCCCTTCATGTCCCCTCTACCACACACTCACACCCTTTTGCACCACGTCCCAATATCCCCCCACACGCATATTTACACACACACGTGTATGTAATCGGGCGATTAGGACCAAGAGTGTGCAAAGGGTGATTTAAATGCTGTCTACAAATAGACGTCTTACGGAACATTCTGTGGAGCACTCTGACGAGAGGCCCCTCTAATAGCCCAAGAGAGAGGCCAGCCAAATAAAGGGCACTTATGGTTATGGTAGTATTGTGTTTTTAGCACGTGTTGTAAATAGCTCAAGCCGGTTTACCATGAAATGATCGAATTAAAAAATTCAAAAAGAGAAATGACCCAATTACAAAATTCAAAAATAGAAATGACCGAATTTTCTTTTTTTTTAAATAATGTGGTTGAAGCCCCCTGCACCGCTCCCTCATCTCCTACTTTAACTAATACACCTGCCCCTCCACACACCTATATATTATTAAAAATCACCCAAAATATTGAAAAAAAATGGTTAGAAAAAAACAGTCATTTCTTCTTCATTTTTCTTTATTCGATCATTTATACGGATGCTGCTCAAGCCCACTGTTGGTAATCCACCACACAAGAGAGCACAATCTGCAAGTTGAAATGAGTTACCAAAAGGTCCTTCAAATATATATAGTTAGTTGCTGTTCAAAAGACGACTGTTCCAATGTCTATGCTTTATCACCCATAGATGGGGCAGCCACTATTACTGAAAAATATCCAGTGCCTGAGCACTCCACACAACTTTAAAACAAATGTAAATGCTGGATTTTTCTCTGGGAGTAAAATGCAGGCGTTCCGCACACTTTTAATATAATCACCAGAAGAATGTATTACGTAGATCCCAATTAAAAAATAGAGAAAGGATTATCTATGATAAACCCTAAAAATATGGACTGATCCATATCAAGGTGGGTAGCTGGCAGTGTGCCTATGGATGGTGATCACACCATCAGCTTTTTTAATCAGTAGCACATGTAGACACGACTATGCACTTTAAAATGGTTGCAAGGCAGGTTGAAACCTTGAAATGATTTTTAAATTGAAGTGAGCTAAAACGTGGTTGTAGACCCTTCCGAGTGGGTACCTTCCCGTAGAACAGGTTATTTGGACATGTTCGTTCTCAGTAGAGAGGCTCTCAGATTTTGTATGTATGTTAGGGACTTGGGGTTCACACTGAGTTACCAGGGTAATCCAGACGTGGACCCCTAGCTCACTGTGCTTAGAGACCAACAAAGCTGAAACACATATCTGGGGGCGCTGTTGGTACTGTTATTCAGAGGAGAATTGCCTAACATTTAAGTGCTGGACTGCCCAAGTGGGTGGGACCAGACTGACATGCCAAAAGTTATTTCTCCTCTGTGAAAGGTACAGTGAACTAAAACATGGTTGTATACCCTACCTACTCGGCACCTTCCCATAGAGGAGGTCATTTGTCCTTTTTTTTTCTATCTCAATAGAGGACCTTTTTGTGTACTCATGGTGATCAGTAAGTGTTCAAATAGCTTTGGAAATCCTAGGCCGCCTCTTGGCAAGCACACAGTGGGAACACATTGTTGTGCTGCTGGGGCCATGCCTTGTACCACAGAAGATACCGGAATTAAACACTTGCAAGAGAGACTTCTTTAATATAAATTAACAAGGGCCATATGACTGAAGACTATGGTGTGTGAAAACACCAGACCCAACTACTGGAAGACCGCTCAACAGATTCTTCAGCAACTGAAGATTTGTGTGCAAGCCAGCTGTTCACATGGATGGGGCACCAGGAAAGGTGGTGGTGATTTTGACAGCACTGACTCAAAAGCAAAGTTCCAGCTTCATTCAACAGTCAGGCTTGTCATCTATCTTGAATCAATTGTGTGGAGTGCACCAGTAAACATGTAGCTTTCCTTTCATCCACATTCTATATGGCTCTTCCAAAAGGTGAACACATTTACAACTAGACTTGCTACGTACAGTACAAAACAACTGGGACAGTATGATGATCGTTTCTCCCATTTTAAACAAAGTTTTACTAGTTAAGAGGGAAATCTATTGGACCGTACCAACGAGTGAAGCTACTGTCTTAGTACTAGCATCGCACTGACAAACTATAGGTCCTCTGTGTAGTGTTACATTCTTGTACTGGTAATGCCAACTTTGGATTCACAGGTGGTTCTGCTGGAATCTGTTTGGCTCTAACAACCAGTGGAGCCACTGTCTGTGTCCTAGTGCCCAGTTCACAATCTGGGGCTGCTACCTCCGTCTATTCGGCTGTACCTATGCTCAGAGCCATGCCCACACTTTTAATGGAAACACATACTTTTCCATATGTCCCCCTTTACTATTGTGTTGCCCTGTCAAATACAAGAGGGTGTGGAGATCGAAAAGCATCTGGTTTGTCATGGCAGTGACCACTGTGGCAGGATCCATCTCACCCCAACGGACAGAAGAAAGGAAAGGCAGACAGTTTGTGCCTGCATTCCTCATCGAAATGTCTCTCCTCCCCTGCCCAAATGGTACAACACTCTGTTCTCTACCACTATCAACATGTGAATTCACTGCTAGAGGTGGTAAAGTGGCCCTGCTAGTCAATGGCATCACTGGGTCAGGCAGTGCAGGACAGTGCACTGCATTATATTGCTGTGCAGGGCCCAACACAGGGGATGGGAAGATGTTTGTGCTGACCCAGTACCAGGGGGATGAGGGTCACTTGCTAGAACATGGCAAGTAACATGTTGGAATACATTCAACGCTGCCCTGTCAAGGACATCATTGCTGGAGGAGGGTAGAGCTGTAGCAGGGTCTGTGGCCCATGACGTCCACTTGGTGTGCACATCCTTTTGCCACAGCCTACAGAGCTTTATCATTGAAGAGGTACTTAAGGAACTCTTGCTTGGTTACCCCAATAAACTGTCTTCTGGAAGAGGTTTCATAATCCACGGCCTGGCCCCTTGATATTAACATCCTCTGGGGAGTTAAAGTAGTCCCACACGTAATGACCAAGTGGGCTGTAAAGTCATGGCTGGGGAGATTTATGACCCTCCTTCAACCTCTTAAGAAAAACCTGGATGTGCCTTTTTCCCTCCTCAAGGAGGAGTAGCCCCAGCATCCTCCTCCTGAGGCATCTGCTGAGGGACCATCACTGTGTTCTCTTGGGTCTCCTTCAACACTACCACCCCCTGCTGTCCTATCTGCATGTCACACCACTGCCCCCCCTTGAGGCTACCATTCACTCCTGCTCCTAGGGTGCCACCTCCTCCCCACCAACTGCATGTTCAATATAATCAATCATGTTTTACAGGAACGGACAGAGTGCCAATACAGCTAAAACGACCTCATTCTCATTTGTAAGAGGATTCAATTCAACACTACAGCTAAGTCAATGCCTAGTCTGGGATACTGAATGGAAACCCTTATTGATATATCTTTACGTCCAGTTCATGAGTTCTGGATGACTACCCCTATATAACACCCCTCTCTTGGAATCCCCCTGACCCCACTGAGCCAAGAAGTAGTTCTGTTTTGCAAGTTTAAACGGTTTATTTGATAGTTTAAACAATATATATATATATCACACTTTATAATAAATTAATAATTGAATATCACACTTAATCTGAGCAGTAATCAATAATGGATAGTCCGGCACTAGCACACTTCTTTATAATCAATAATGAGTGGTTATAGGATGGATACGATAGCAACAATACTTTTATGGTTTCAAATGGATGCAATGTGGAATGAAATGCAGTACAGAAAATAACTTGATAGGATTTCAGCAAAAGACAATGTAATCGCTTTCTTGGACAATTCACCCCCCCCCCCCTTAATGCAATGTAAGGAGATGAATAGAATGGGACTCAGTTCTTAGGAATGCAATCAAATAGAGTTCAGTTCAATTCCCCCCAGCAGCTTATACAACAGATAGGAGTTTTGAAACACAGACCCAAGTGCTTTGAATATGGTGACAATGCAGTGAGAAATATGCTGAAAATGCTTTTAATTCCCTTCAGGAGGTTCAGGGTGAGTGAAATCTAGTTAATATTAGTCCAGGCTCCCTCTAGCAATGATTCAGGGATGGTACTTAAGAGGCAAACACATTTTTAGTAGTTCAGGCAAAAGCAGCTATCTTTTTACAAGTAAAGAAATCGGGCCAAATCGCAAATCGCGGCAAAATGTGCGGGTGCGAGAATCGTGATTACGGAGAAAGTATAAGGAGTAGGAAGTCGGTTCTAGGCTCCTTGAAAAGAAAGCTGAGATTCTAAGCTTTCAGACGAAAGTGAAACCAAGTTCCTAGCCCAAACGGTTCCAGAGATACGGACGATTAAATAAAGGTAGTTTTTCGGATTTTAAATTTTAAAAGTTCAAAGCGACAGGTTACAGCTTGCAGCTAGAAAATGACAGGTGACAGCTTTGCAAATGACAGGTGACAGTTAGGAGGCAGTTCTGGTTAGATTAAAATAGTTTGAATTATATTATTTTAACTAAGAGATTGGTTCTGCACAGTTCTTCTAGGTACTCACAATATATTTTTGAAATAAGCCTCCCCACGGATCTGGTCAGGTTTTGGACTGGACTCCGGCTCTGGTCTCGGCACTTCACAGTGATCTGGGTCAGCTCTCTGGTTCTGCTAACAGCGGTCTGGGTCACTCTGGATCTCTGGCCTCTGATTCTGGATACTGCTCTGCTTTCTCTGGGTACAGCACTGCTTCTGGATCTTTCTGCACAGCTTTCTCTGGACCCAGCGCTGATCTGCACAGCTCCTGGATGCTGCTACCGCTGTTAGGTTTGCTGGATGCTGAGGCCTACTGAGAAGAGTTCTCAGTTTGTGGGTTTAGGCCCTTGCTTTGAGTTCTGAATCAAGTTCTTTGGAGTTTTAAAGTGTAAGTGTTGGATCTAGTATCTTCTGGATGTTGTGTGGTCCGGCAGAGCGCGTTGCAGCAGATGGATTTGAATGTCCTCTCTAGCTTCCAGTGGCTCTTTTTATGTCTTTTGAAAGTGGGTGTGTATGCAGCATCACTAGCCAGCCCCTCTTTCAACTTGTCATTGGCCCAATTCTCCCCTCTCCCATGATTGGGGGAGGAACTGTGAGTCAGAGTGATGCTGTAGGTTTTATGGGTCAGAGGATCCTCCCCTGGTCAGTTTGCCCACAAATCTATATTTGATCAAAATGCACATTTCTCAAATACATAGTGGTTTGTCATTGCATGTACATATTACCTATCACATGAGGTAGTCTCTGTCCCAAATCTGCTCTTCCTGAGGGCTTGCATTCAGAAACTGCAACATTTTTGATTTTAGTGGGTTATGCAACCTTGGTTCTTCATTAAAAATTATACACATATACACGGCCTGTCCATACATACTCCAGTAAATTCTCATGTCTCTAGCTTAAACACAGAGTCTGTAGTATCCATAAATAGCGGGGTTTTGCCCCAGAACATCACACAAATTCCCAACGCGTCTTAAAATGTGCACAGAAAATTCACAAGAATTATGGTATCATTTAAATAATTTTGACAAGTCCGCACCATGAGTTATACATCTTTCTTAAAATCATATTCTGGCCAACAGGGGCGTGTCTTTTCAGGTCACATGGTGTAGAAACCAGTTTATCCAGTTTCTGCCAAGCTCAGAGACCCTGCCCCTCCCAGCTTCTGCCAAGAGGAAGCTATTTTACGGCCACCCTAATAAACCATCTGCCTGGGCCCAGGACAGGCCTTTGTTCAACTCCCTGTAGCTGCTCCACCCCTAATCTAATCAGAGAGGTGACAACTCCTTTTGGCAAGGGGAAGAGTGGCTGAGCAGGTTTTAACTCCTGTGGGGGTAGATGTCAGGCAGAATTCAGTTTCATTAAGCAAGGTTTCAGATAAAATGTCACTTTTTGTTCCCCAGTTTAAGTCAAGACAATTTTTACATATGCAGCTAGAATGCTGATTCTAAGTTCAAAACTATGACATTTCAACAGTGACAAACCAGTTTCAGTTAGGCTGCTGCAGACCTGCAGAGCTCAGCCAGTCTTGTTATGAACGTTGTTTTGGGGCTCTTCAACTTCCCAGATTTAGTATGCACACATACTTCATTCTGCCAGATGTCTGCTGGTGTTCAGTGAGATTTTTGGATGTGTTGCAATGTTTGAAAATAGGCATTTTGAGCTGGCATTCAGGGAAACAAAAGGTGATTTTAAAGTGTGGTTTTTCCTTTGGCACACATTTCACTCATGGCACCCCGGCCCATCCTGCTCGCACTGGTGGGTGGCAAGTTAGGCAACCATTTTAGTGTGCACAAACTGCATGGTTCTCCTAGATTCTGGCGCACATGTGGGCTTTTTGGCCATCTTGGATTTTCTAAGCCCACAGCACCAAATGTTGCAGCATGATAGCTCAAACGTGGGTCAGCACACCCAACACATTGGTATGCATATCCTGCCCTCTCAATTCTCTGACCACGAAGTCTGAACCACAGTATGCCTGCCCCGACATGGCCTCCTCCAACTGACTGCACTCTTTCACTCCATCCTCCTGCTCTGTCTAAGCCTCCATATTCACCACATTCAGCTCTTTATCCCCCTCCTGGCTAAATGTCTCAGGATGATAGCTCAGGGGCAACGTGCTCGCCTTGGGAGCAAGACGACATGGAGCAACACAGGTTCGATCCCTGGGTCCGTGCCTCTGGGTATTAAGCGCATTATAAATATCCAATCATATCATACCTCTGACATGCAGGTTGACGAGTGGTCCAGCTCCTCATCTTTTCCCGGCACTCCCTACAATTAAGAAGGCATGTTGCCTAGGGAGTCAATGTGCAAAACACAAATTTGCCTATGTTGCCCAATGTGCATGAGGGTTTCAATGGGCAGAACTAAAACAAGTGAAAAAGAAGGAAGGGGTTGAAGTAAGGCTTACCCAATGGGAAAGGCTGCTTGAAAAACACAAAGATTCCTTAGGTTTCACATAAGAAAGATGTTAGGAAACATTTTTTTTAATTGTTTGGGGGAAACA
The DNA here is from genome assembly GCF_040938575.1 of Ambystoma mexicanum. Lineage (NCBI taxonomy): Eukaryota > Metazoa > Chordata > Amphibia > Caudata > Ambystomatidae > Ambystoma > Ambystoma mexicanum. Next base: position 1,020,371,172 of record NC_090935.1, on the reverse strand, counting down.
AAGTGGAAATGAGCATGGGGTATACAAGAGTTACTTTTTTGCTTCTTTTTTGGAATGGCGTGAAGTGAAAAAGGACCTGAGGAAGTTAAAAAAATGAAATTTATTTAAACTTTTTTGTAAGGGATAAAGGGTAAAATGTTAAAGTAAGAGATGGGGCGAACAAACACATTCAAACAGACAAGTGGATAAAACAGGGATAAACACACACCAAAAATATCACAAACTAATGCAGGCGAAAGGGGTTCAGTCAGGGACCTACAAACAACTAACAAACCTCTTCAGAACTCTTCACAAATCACCTGCACTGACCCAACGTACTCACTCTAGGGCAACTGTCAATGTGGTCGGGTTTGGACCAAATGACCGAAAAAAAGACTGAATGCATACATTATATGCGTGGTGGGGGACAAACAAAACCACCCAAAAAGTTTGAGTTACAAAATCGAACAAGTGGGGTTTGCAATTTTGTAATTCGATCTGTTGGGACTCGATCTTTCAATGCACATCCCAAATGCAGGAGAATCACAATTGTGTGCCTACTCTGCATCTTCTGGTGCTGTCTAAGTAACACAGCACAATACATGTTAATGCGCCGATTGAATTAATTACATACTTGTTCTGACTTGTTGAATCCTGATGTTACTTTTAGTCATCACAGGAAACATCTATTCATACATTAGGTATGGAGATGGACATGTCAATCTAGTCTTGGGAAATACTCAGGGTACAATTTAGTTATTGCTAAGTGTAATCGTAGTACAAAAAAGACAAAGCACACCCTGTAAAGTAATGTAGCCATGAAACAAAACTGACAAGACAGCCACGAGGGAATGCTCATATTTTGAATGGGTGAGGTGGGTTATGGGGTCACATGTGACACGAACACCTGGTGCAATGTCACCAGTGTAAGCGGGCTGCAAACACATTAAAGAAATCTATGAACATTGGGTTCCTTTGATGTACATGTCCAAAAAAGTACCTTTTCAAGGCGAAAAGTCAAACAAACGTGAGATGTTGTGGTTTGCAATATTTATGAGGCACCAAAGGAATCCCTAAAATAGCACTGGTGAACAAAGCAGCAGTTCAAGCACAGGAAGGGCTAAGATGCAACACTGTTAATACACTAATAATGGCCTCACTGATATAATGGGGCTAAAGGCAAGCTGGAGGATAGCGGGACTAAACTGGGCAACACTTATCCGAGAGAAACATTATGGAAAGCAGTGTGGATACATAGACTTAGGGCCTCATTACACGGAAGGCGGTAATGGTTAACGGCCACCGTTAATGGTAACGGTGACCGTTAACCATTACCGCCTTACTACGAGGTCCCTTAGCGGGTTGGTGCTTTAACGCCTGCAGGCGTTAAAAACCAACCCGCTAAGGGACCTCGGAGCTAATTACGGCACCGCAAAATTGCGGTGCCGTAATTAGTGCCTTCCCCATTCCCATAGAGCCCTATGGGGCAGAAATGAGAATGGGGAAGGGCAATGGCGGAAGGGGGATTAACCGCCCCACCAACCTTGGAATGGGGCGGTAAATCCCCTTTCCGCCAAGGCGGTGCCGGTATTTTACCGGCATGAGCCATGGCGCTAATAGCCTTCCGTGTAATGAGGCCCTTAGTCATAATCGATAACAAGCATGAGACACTGGGTCTCATTCTAAGATACCCGATCCGGAAACAAGGGTGCCAGTAAGCTCACTGTCACCCTTGTTTCCGGACCGGCAAACTATGTGTCTCGGTAGGCAAACCCTTCACAGAAGCACTGGCACAGTTAACAACGGTTCCGTGCTTCCATGTCCCCTCTCCCATCTATGGGAATGGGGACTTACAATTTACCAGCGCCTGACTTCTCGGGCTGCCAGACTGCACTCTTTCACTCCATCCAGCCGGTAGCACTGGGAAGTCAGGCACCGGTAAATTATTACGGGTCCGGCGGCACCCCGCCGGTAGTACCGGCAGGGTAACCGCCGTACCCGTAATGAGGCCCACTGTGTAGAAGTGGTGAAAAGAAGTGCATGACCTTTTATGATGCAGTTTGCGTCAATAAAACAGGAGCTTGGTATATTTCAAGATTATGTCCAGTTGTGTCACCGGAATACAGGAAGATCATGGAAGATATTGCGAGGGCACAGCAGGGAGCCACTAAAATGACAGATGGATTTCAGGTGGAAGTAATATGGAGAGATTAGCTGCTCTGGTCATGCTTAGATAAGAAATCCGGGCAGGCAATTGTGAAGAGAGCTGACAGATCACTCAAATAATTGGACCGAAGAGCCAGTCAGGTGTGACTGACAGGGCGATGTGTTTCAGAGAAAGTAACGAGCTTTGCAGCAATGGCTAAAACATATTTGAATGTACCTGAAAAGAATTCACAAGCACATAAAACATGCAATTCTTTTTCAGATCCAGAGTATGATGGTTGGCAAGCAAACATTATGATTTTAAACTTGTATCAATGCATGGCTATTAAGATTATGGGGAGGCATTCAATTATTTGAAGATGCAAGCTGAGCATACTATAGAGAAAATGTACACCAATGCGGCTTTAACTCTGCCTTTTCTCGTAGGCAAAGTGCATGTCAAGCTCATTGTATGAAAGCGAGGTCACCAATCAGATGCAGAAGATGGCTCAATAGTTCAGCAGCAACCTCTAATCGCGTGCCCCTCACAGTGCATTCCCACAGGAATCTACAGGCGGTCTGGATCAATTCTGAAAAACTCACCATGTTTGAGGCTGAAGCACAAATGACTGATTGTGGATGGGGCAAGAAACCAATCGCTGATTGTGGGCGAAACTCATTTCCCAATCATCAACTCTTCGGTTGAGTTGGGACTCCCAAAGCTGCATGCAGGACTGGAACTAAGATAGCCAAGAGGGAGAAATCTAAATAGTTGACAGTCGGCGGGGTTTACAGTGGGGCACTCACTGAAAACGAACAGTTGGTAGACGTTGGGCCTCATTATGAGTATTGCAGTCATTCTGTGATTTTTCAGTGGGAATTACCGCCAATCTCGGTTACCGTTAAAGGGACGGTTAAACCCACATTTCTTTTAATTTACTGCAAGCAGTAGTTTCACTGCAGTAAATCTGCCGAATTTGGGAGGTGAAATGGAGGATTTTCCTTCAGCTGTTTGCTGGAGGAACATTTTCCACACGACCTCCATACTCTGACTTTAACCCACAAAATGATGGAAACAGAAACTGACCTTGAAGAGTGGTTTATTTATTAAACATTACCAGATTGGCATTGGAAAAAGAGCAGTCTTATGGATCCTGCGCATTCAAACACTGACCTACAAAATCATTTTGGACACAAGCCTGAATAACCCACCCAGAAGGCTTTTTCACCATCAGCAGCCCTGGGTAACATCTCGGATGCGAAAAGACGTGTGTTTGAGGGAAAACAACCATACCATTAAGAAGGCTGCCATGAAAATGGCCGCCGGGGATACAGGAGAAGCTCCATTTCCATGGTGGCCCTAAAGTAACTGGACGGAGAATAAGCGCATGCAAGCGCGCGGCGGGCAAGGTCACTGAGCTCTTTTTTGTTATTGGGTCAATGTTAGTGAGCAGGGTGCCGTTGGAAGAACGGGAGCGGGGCGGGGGTGGGGGGGGCAAGCAATTAAGACGCTGCTGACTATTAGATAAAGGCTGCAATCTGAGAAACACGATTGACTGCTTGTGGCTCCTTGGGTGCGCATTGTGTTCACAATACAAACCCTCTGAGGCTCGTTCATGCAGAGGGGGAAAGCAATACCTTAGATGCTCGAATATAGAGAGTAGTTTGTGAAATAAAATTCCTTTATCAAACATTTCTGCAAAAAATCCCCAACAGCCCTTCACGGAGACCTTTCTTGTATCGGTTTCTTCCTTTGAACATACACTTCAAAATAGATTGATTGCATCGTGTCACACACCACACGCTCGAGGTAAAAGCCACTCTACTATCAGCTGCTAAAATGCCCCCCCCCCACTTTCTTCATCCTTCCCTTCCGATGTCCAGGTGCATATTGAGCAGTGTCAATGTGATGTATTTGTAACGCAAGGCCATTCTAAATGACTGCTCAAAATATGTGAGATAAAACGCGTGCATTAGCAGTACACATGCTTCACAGCGAGTTTCACTGTCACCCCAGTGGAATGGACACAAGAAAACAGCATCCAAAATATAGGAAAAATGTGGGAGCTTCGCCACCTACATACTCAGAGCTTCCCGAGCGCTGCCTTGCACCCCCCCCTTATATCACTCATCATTTATAATCCCATTTACTGTCTGTCGGCGTGACTGTGTTGAGGAGCTCCCGGTCCTATTAACGGACTGGCGGCACGCCGCTCATTTTAGAATTCCGAAAGCACGCACCGGGCCTACAAATATAGCTCTTTGCCTGAGGCCATTTATGCTGCCTCGGAACCCATTCACGATCATTTTCTGACTGAACTGTGGAAGGAGGGAATCGTAAATGAACTTTTTCCGGAGCTGCACTAAATCGCCCGCCCTTCGCCTGCTGGTGCCGTCGCCATTCACATGTTAGATGGAGCCGCAGGGCCGCGGCCCAGCGTGACCTCCCTGTAATGATGCCAGGGCATGCTTCCTTCGTTTAGGATTGGGGGGGGGGCTGCCATGAAATCAGTTGTGATCCGCCCCATGGCCCGTGAAAGCGAGCTGCACACGGGCACTGGCTGCATGGATCTACGTGCAAACAAACACATGATAAACACACTAGGCACACCCTTTTTTTCGAACACAGCCAATTCAGATACTAATTGGGTAAAGCTTAGAAATACTAGTGTAGTGTATTAAGATAGAGTTCAAGGTGCAGAGGAGAGAAAGACAACCTTGACACCTAGGTTGTACAGCGTAGGAGAAAAAGGAAAAAGTTCCTAATTTGGGAACTCACGTACCTAACACACTATCCTATGTTGGATGACCAGACCAACAACCTATAGTCTTTTTTGTGGTTATATGTTCAAGTAGAACATTTTAAGTAACTACCACACTATAATGTGTATTCTTTGAGAAAAAGCTAAATTCAAAATGACAGTTCAGTCAGTAGTTTATCACAAAAATCTTCTTTTTATTCATGGTGATGATGCCAAGAGGGCCCAACGTGTTTCGAGTGACACTCACTCTTCATCAGGGGGCATGTGCAATTCTATAGAGGAAGTACATATAACATAACGTTAGGAATTAGTATAATACAGAAAATATGTACATTATTGTGAACTCAACATATATCAGTATGTCCAAACTCAAATTCTTCATATGTGTCTGATGCATCTTTCCAAGGAATGTCAATAGTAAGGGCAATCTCTGCACAATGAGTAGTAGCGAAAGAAGAAAAAATCCCAGAAAGTCAATATAATATACCTAGGTCTAAGACGGGGGTCCCTAATTAGTGAAATGATCTGATTATTGCCTATTGGTCTAGAGCATAATTTCTTTCATGCAAATGAATTATAAGAATGTCCAACCTTGTGATATTTTGTGGTAAGAAATCTTCGTACCGTATTGTCTTAAGCAATAGAGATAGCAGATAGGTCACAGGCGCTTCATGTGGAGAAATCAATTCACTATGACCAATTTAATGTTAGGTGTAGTTGCCCCTACTGCACCAATTCAAGAGAAATGACCTAAGGGGGCAAAATAAAGAAAATGTATCTAAGAAAGCTAATCTAAATTAGGCTTAGTCCTGAAAGAACTTAAATTGAAAAAAGGAACATACTGCTTCTTACAACAGTGAAGCTATTCGGTTTCCGGAGCACCAAAGTGCTGTAGCTTCTCCTTCATGTATGGTGGCCAAGTCCAGATAAAAAGGTCCTGGCCAGGTGCAAAGGGCTAGAGGAAAGAAAGGGTTCTGATTAAGTACCACTAGAAGATGTATAAAATAGGGGCTAAAAGCATAGCACACAAGTGCTAAGTATAGAATTAGGAACAGAATTTCATGCTGTAGAATCTGTGTTTTTGGTTCTCCAAAGGAACGTCTGCCGCCATTGAAAGCTTGGCGTTCGTTTATATTCGGATCTCCTTGTGACGTCATCTTCACGTGCAAATCACTTAAGTAGACAGCATTAGTAGATGTCAGTATTGTTTTTTAATCAAAATATGAAGTATATATGGATGACTATTAAGTCAACGTCTGGCCCCATTGAAAGGGCGGCGTTTGTGCATATTTGGATCTTATGGTGACGTTATCACGCGCATGCACGTGTGACATCACCCATCCATGCAAAGCACTAAGGTGGACATCGTTAGTAGATGTCAGTATTATATTAAAAAAAGGGATGATCTAGATGACTATTTTAGCATTGCAATACAACTAAGTTCCACAGTTGGAACTGAATATGTAAATTCAATTTAGTACTGGGTGAGACTGTTGGTGCCTGTCTCACGTCATTGCATCGCTTAGACACAAGGGACCAACATACTAACAGAGCCAAAAAATTGGTTAGTTACGATCAGTTGGATATTGATGTGTGGTTCAGTTTGCGTTTCTTACATTGATGTAACGCCTGCCACTTAAATGAGTCGTTTATGCATTAAATGAGACTGATGGGGCCCATAATGACGTCACAAATAGATTAGCTTTCTTAGATACATTTTCTTTATTTTGCCCACTTAGGTCATTTCTCTTAAATTGGTGCAGTAGGGGCAACTACATCTGATGACGACCTACGACCTAACATTAAATTGGTCATAGGGAATTGATTTCTCCACATGAAGCGCCTGTGACCTATCTACTATCCCTATTGCTTAAGACAAAACGGCACAGAGATTTCTTAGCACAAAATATCACAAGGTTGGACATTCTTATAATTCATTTGCATGAAAGAAATTATGCTCTAGACCAATAGGCAATAATCAGATTATTTCACTAATTAGGGACCCCCGTCTTAGACCTAGGTATATTATATTGACTTTCTGGGATTTTTTCTTCTTTCGCTACTACTCATTGTGCAGAGATTGGCCATACTATTGACATTCCTTGGAAAGATACATCAGACAGATATGAAGAATTTGAGTTTGGACATACTGATATATGTCGAGTTCACAATAATGTATGTATTTTCTGTATTATACTAATTCCTAACGTTATGTTATATGTACTTCCTCTATAGAATTGCACATGCCCCCTGATGAAGAGTGAGTGTCACTCGAAACACGTTGGGCCCTCTTGGCATCATCACCATGAATAAAAAGAAGATTTTTGTGATAAACTACTGACTGAACTGTCATTTTGAATTTTGCTTTTTCTCAAAGAACATGCATGGATCTATGCAACAGCATGAACAGCCCCGCAATAACCAAAGTTAAGCTCTTGCATATCAAATGCACACGAGGCAGCCTCCCAGTGCAAGAGCCCGTAATGTAAAGCAGCAGTTTCAGCCACAAAGCCACAGCCCCTCTCCCTCTGCTCCTTTCATCTCCCCTCTGATCTTGGACCGGGGCCTTTCGGCCGGTCTGCGATTCTACTCTCTAAACATATGCATTACTCGTAGATTAAAGGCACGCGCATGTGCTCTTCCCAAAGGCCCTGCGTTTATCATTATCCTGTCTCTCTGTGCGCTTTTGAAGTATTCCTACACTTTGAGGCCGTTTGTGTCCCATTGAAAATGTCATAGCAGCAGGCTGCAACAATGAGATCCGTAATGGAGGTGAACGAGGGGTATTCGGAAATACGAAATGCCAAATTCTCCTTATGAGTCAAGTCGATGTATACATTTAAATGAACAGTTGTGCATCTAACATGAATGGCTGGACACGCTTAATCAAACGCGCGAGTGAGACATGATGTTGGTGGGTGGTAGCACAGTCCTACATGGCACATGCTACCCCCAGTGGTAGACGAGACCTACATGCAAACCCCTGGAGAATCAGTGGAGCTCAGATCACCTATAGAATGCAGAAGAGCAGTGCTTCCCTGGAGTTTTCAGGCACCACAAGCTACCTGAAATCAGTGGCGGAGCAGGGGACCAAGGGAGGCCGCAGTCCCCTCCTAGCTCCACCCTGGTGCCCAGTGCGCCCCCCAGCCCAGCCTCTCACTGTTTCCCTATTATCCCCTGCCACAGGCACCAAAAGCTGCCTCTGCTACTGCCTGAAATATACCACAAAATATTTGGGTCTCCTGATGACCATGTCCGAGATAAGATTTAAGAAGGGGAAGCTATGATGGGTGATGGTGGCCCAGAGTATACCTGTATATATTCTCCCAGAACTACTGCAGGATGGGGCGAGAAGAACTGGCGTTGCACTCATTCCTCTAGATCCACCTCAAAGACAAGAAGGTGCACTCTTTCATCCTACCCCCCTCGTAGGACTGTGCTGGGTCGCCTAGGGCACATCCCATCAGCCCAACACCCTTCCCTCTGTAAAGTGATGACCCATGGAGGGAATACCAGCAACCTGAAAGATCACAGAGTGCCTCCACCATGTCAAACACTGGGCAAAAGTAATCAACCTACAGAAAGAAAACACGGGGCATTTACACAAAAACGGAATTTCCATTTGTCTGTCCCCACATGTTCTGTTCTGTGTGACACATGCACATCTATTTATCCTCTCCCAATTATGTTTATTCCTCTGAATCAGTACCATTGCTAGAATAACACACAGCCAATGGATATGCAAGACAACATTCTAACACAACCAGCACAAATGCAAATCCCCCATCAAAGCCCATTTAGAGTAATAATACACACTATATTCTGATCTCCACCAAGAAAGAATCAACCAATGGCAATGGGTAGAGAAATAACCCGCAAGTCTGTGCATACATCTCAGCACACAATGTTTTAAACTGTGCATTATCCACAATGCATAACCAGCTCAGGGGTCAGTTACGTATGAAAAGTGCAAACCTAGGTCATGGTGCGGCCAAAAAATGATGGCCTGGTCACTCGTCAACAATCAGTCAAACACAATATTATATCTACAGAGAAGGACGTTACAGGCAGTTACTTAAGGACACCAGGCCAGCTGCAGGCACATAGCATTGGGGAGGTTGCTGGTCACATGACCAGGTCCTGCCACTCAGTCGCTCTGACCACCACCTATTTCACCAGTCCTCCACAGGCCACCACATCTCTGCTATTCTCAGCAGTTTGTGCCTGTTCAGGCCTGATAGGATCAAGGGCCAGACCAGATATTCTGCATTTCTCCAACAAAGTAATCACTACAACTACTGCCAAAAGACATCACCAGGTGTCTCCTCCAACCATATCCTATTCCCACCCTCGCTAGTGTTTAAATGGCCAAGCACCCCGAGCAGCTCAGGCAAGCTACACTAGCGAACCTCATCAATATCCCCCTTGCTCTCATCTAACACCTACAGACCACGCGCAAGTGCCCCCTCATACTGATCAACGCTCGCTCAGCAATCGCTCACACAGCAGAGATCGCTAACCTCATCTCGTACAATAACCTTGATGCCCACTTCATCACAGACACATGGTTTACCCCATCGTCACGCCAATATTTTTGATGTCCTCCTACCACCTAGCCTACTGCATCCAACAAGCTGAGAGGCCAGGAAGGAAAGGAGGTGCAGTGGCAATCATCCACAGGAGAAATTGGCCATACTCCATCATCCCCTCTCCCAGGGCAATTTCATTTGAATCACTCAACTGCTGGTTGCCTTTATCTCACCAGGAATCCAGGACCTTCCTCCTCATCCACAGACCACCTCACATGAGTGAGTATTTCATTGCCAACATCTTCAACTTACTCTCGTGTACCAAATTAGCACACCATAATAAGATCTTTCTCAGACATATTAATGTCCAAAAGTCTCCCACCGACAATTACACTTGAAGCACGCTTTTCGTACTGACTGGATCCATGGACCATAAGCAAATTTTGCTCCCCCACATGTACAACAAAGGCAACACCCTAGATTTAGTTTATACATCATCCCCCCTCATCACCTGTGTAGACCCTATCCCACTTGACTACTCTAACCATGCAGCTATCCCACTGTCAATCACACATTCGACCATGACCCATAAAGGTCAGGCTAAGTGCCCCCTCACTTAGCACTGCTCATGCAAAACCTTTCCAGTATATGAAATAAAATAAAACTTCACCGACTTCCCCACTAGAAACAATGCCTCCCTCCTCCTAGAATTATTCAACAGCGCTGTTATGAAATTGGTTGGCACTTTTGCCCCTCCAAAAAACAGCCATGTTAAAAACCTCCACCCCCAGTAGACTCCTTAACTGACCTTCAACAAATACTGAATCAGAACCCTAAAGAAGTGATGGCACAAAAACCGTAACCCTGTGGATCTCACCAACCTCAAATCTCTGCGCCCAACATAGGATTCTGATCACGGAGGCAAAACCCTTTTTTATTGAAAATCAGACAGATCATCAAATCAACATCACACATATTACCCTCCATGCACTGCAGCATGCAAACTGCCCCTCTGGATTGAAATATCTCTCCTCTCTCCCCTAGAGAAAACAATTGCTTCTCACACACCTACTTTCTACTCTAATGATGTCATCCCAGACTCCATCATTATACAATCGACGGGCTCAGCGCTCAACACACTCCTCACCATCATTAATTCCTCTCTCACAGAAGGATCATTCCCAGACATCCTCCAGACTGGTCTCATACAACCTCTTCTGAAAAGAAATGACCATAGACCCAGATGACCAGACCAAATGCCTGCCCATTTCAAACCTGTCGTTTATTGCCAAAATCTTGGAAGAAGTAGTTGCTACACAACTATTGACCGGGAACAAGCAACTATACCTCCTCAACGACCACGAGTCTGCATTCACCCCAAGTGAAGCATCGAGACAGCCACGATCTAGGTGGTAGATAATGGCTTCCAAATCAAGGATAAGAGTAGCACATGCCTCCTCATCCTCCTTTACCTCTCGGCTGTATTCAACACCAACGATGAGTGCATCCGCCTCTCCCTGCATGCCAAAATGATGGGATTCTTTTTCAGTATCCTGAATTGGTTTACCTCCTATCTTTCGGACAAACACCAGGCTGTCTAGATGAACACATTGCTTTCTAGGTATCCATATAAAATGTTGAAAACAAATAAACGCATGGTAGAATTGTTTGAATTTCGGTTGCACCAAAATTTCGTACAGCTGAAAATTTCACACAATTTTATAGAGAACAAGGTGAGCAGAGGTTGCGGGGGGTATCCCCCGCAACCTTGTTCTCTATAATGGGACCGGAGGTTGTGGGGGTGTCCCCCACTTGCTAGGAAATAAAGTTGTTTTTAAAAAAAAGGAAAGGACCCTGGAGCGCCTGTTCTGTCCATGTAAGTGAAGGGAACTGGTGTTGCAGGGAGACGGCGGCACACAGCGAAGTGTGCTGCCAACAGGTAAGTAGGGGGAGAGAGGGGAAGCAGGTAAGGGGATGCAGCAAATACAGTATGGGTTACACCGCGGCAGACATTTAAGATTCAAAATGTTCCAATTCGGAAATGTCTGCCGCGGTATAATCACATACATCCTGCTTTCTAACCAACTCCAAGTCTGCTGCAGAGCCCTCCACCCCACCCCCCAAGGCTCCAACCTCTCACCAATTGTTTTTAAACTTTACATGAAGCCTCTGGTGGGCACACTACTAAAAGATCAAAATATATCCATCCATCAAAAAGGGGAAGACACTCAGTTTTGCATAAGAGTAAAAAGCCCACAGGACATGAGTCGCCTCTCCGATTTCCTACCATCATCCAGTCCTGGATGTCTACTTGTTGACTCAAACATAATCCATCCAAGACCGAATTCATACCCAGAAACAATACATTGTCCAACAGTGGCTCAGTGATATCTCTTAGAAGGATTTTATTCACAACTCTCGGATTCAGCAAAATCCTTAGATATCACAGTTGACAGAAGCCTGTCCTTTCATAAACAAATTCCCAAGAAGGCCAAAACAGCCTGGCTCCAAATCGTTACCCATCACAAAATCAAACCCTTCATTCTGCAGGACTTCCCGACTGTAGTGCAGACACTTGTGGTCTCACACATCCATAGGGGAAATGCCTTTCTGACGGGGTTCTGAGCTGCACACTTGCTCCCTTAAAAGGAGGCCAAGACACTTCAGCACATTTTATTAGAGGTGTGCAGAAACTTGACCAATCACCCCTTTCCTATGCAAACTACACTTGCTTCTTTTCCAGGCCAGGCTACTGTTCAATACTGCATGTATCATCTACAAAGCAGTCATGAGTAGCACACCAGCTTGCATGGTGGCTAAGGTGCACATATGAGGAGGCATACACTCCATGCACAGAAATTCGACAAACCGGCTCCAATCACAAGTCGCCTGCAAAAAGAGGACCCAAAACAATCCTTCTCCTGCATTGTACGCATGGAACTCGATCCTGCTATCAGCTTGGAATCCCCCGCAAAGTTCCCCAATTTTGCAAATCTCTTAAAACTTTCAACAATACCTGCTCAAGGACTAGTCCCAATAGATGTACAGACTGACACACAACGCATAACTCGAAGTACTGTGATACTGTTAAAAGATGACATCCTGTACGCTGGATATCTACACCCTGTACAGCGCGCTGCTGCTCTCGAGCTAGGTCCACTCTTTAAACAATAAAAATAAAAAAAGGAAGTATTTTCCTAAGAAGAAAAGGCCCTAATTTACAGAAGGCATAAGACACCAAAACAGAGATCAGAATAAAACCAGACACAATTCAGGAAACTTCAAAAAAACAAATAAGTAGATCAAGCATTTGTAAAAACAGATTTTCAAACATACCTTGGAGGACTAAGGGCCTGATTCACAGAGTATTTCCCAATGTGATTGAGTCATTATAAAATGCATCTAAAATCAGGCCCTAAATCACTTGGACAGGCAAAAACATCTAAATGTAATCAATGATGATCGTAAGATGTCTACTATGTGTGCAAATTATGTATTTGTTGAATTTAATTCTATGTGTGTAAGTTATCCACAAGCATGTTGCTGTTTCATCTATGACAGAATGTGAAATAAGTATCACTTACTGCCAAATGAAGTTCAATCTCTGCAAGTGCTCACTCAAACACAGAACGTTTTTATAATTTCATTATCCTCCTACCTCCCCTGCTGATCCATCAATGTGGCAATAAAGAGCCTTGCTACTCATATCCTTTCCCAGGAGTGCCCCTCCAGGCTCTGTCAGGGCTTACTCTAGACAATATCAACACCACCTCCCTGGAAGTCATAGCATATTTGAAGTAGACCCCATCTCCAACTTCCACTGAAACCTTCCCTATGAAGTGGCTACTTTTGCTGCAGTCATTCATTATTTCTGGACTCATTTTCATCTCTGTCAAGACTACAAACATTCTTTTCAATCGCTTTGCTAAATTTGATTGAGAACCTTTGCATACAACTTCACCCCCCCCCCCCCGTCAAATGCACAAACACACACACACACACGGTGCCCTGTTCTACCTCTGACTAGACACTTCGGGCCTGATTCACAGAGCGTTTTCCAATGGGATTGCGTCTTTGTAAAAGGTTTCTGTGAATCAGGCCAGAGGACTATTTTGCAACAACAAACTAAAAGTAATTGAGTTTATCATCAGAACACCCACAGCATCTCTTTGTCACGCAATCCAGAAAGATTCACTTAAGGTTAGTCCTTCACAAAAAATGATTACTGCAACACATTGGTGCTTGTCATCCCCAATCCTTTAGTAACAAATTTGAAGATTTACATAGTTGGATTGTTTGCACTTTTTAAATCAATTTAGGTAGACTTTTGACTCTGCAGCAAACACAGCTATTTTTTGGACTGTAGGTTGTGTGCACATGCTTGACTCTGCCCTTTCGGTCTAGTCGTAGCTCAGTGCCCCATCAATTGATGCATGTAGAGTACAAAAACACCCACACCTTTTCCCATCCTAAAGTTAATTTCCTCCTATTGACAGGCACATCTCTAGGCCAAGCTTGTTAGCTCCACATCGTTCGTCCCCTGCTCTGGAGGGTGCTACTGCAAAATATATGGGCTCCAATGTACAAATGGGACTAATCACACAGCAGTGAGACAGCATTAGGAAGGCTGCCGGTCACGTGTCCAGGCCTTACCCCATAGATACTCCACCCGCCACCATGTTCCTGCCTTCCAGGCAACACGCATTGAGGAGGCTGCTGGTCACGTGACTGCCACCCAGCTACTCTGCCCACCACCATTTTCTCACTCTACTGTGCTACTGTTAATAGATGGAAGCCAAAAAGCTGTCTGCCCACACTGTGTGATTCATTCCGCTGCTCGCGGTCTGCGTTTTAAACATAAAATAAAAATCAATAAAATACAGTGCAAATGTGTCTCGGAGCAGTAACAAAGGTTTACTGTGTGACATTGTGACATAGTAGGACGAGTGGAAAGCTTTTATCTGCCATTGTGGTGTAATGCCAGACAAAAGCATGCAGTATTTGCAATGTAAATTGGGAGCAGCGCGCATTGCCGTTATCAATGTCGCAATGCATTTGTTGAGGCACAGAGCTATGCAGATGTGTGCAATGTATGCTTTCCTCTCGTGCAAGCATGTAATAGTCTGGTCTTCGGTCTACTTAACTGATCAACACTTTCATACAAGCACAAAGCATAACTTGCTTTTCACCAAAGGAACAATTACGCGCCCATGAGGATAACTGTTCCGGGATCGAAAGCAAGATTAGCTTTAAGCTCATGCAGTTGCATGTTCTCTTTCAAACTTCTTACACAGCCAACTTCTCTTTTGAATGCATTTATTTCCTAGCTTTTGATGTATTATATTTCTTTGCTGCTCATTTGCAAATTAAGTACATCTTTCTGACAGCTTTTTTGATTTGGGGATACTAATATGCAAGACTTTTTGCTTGTATCCTGCACGGAAAATGCATTGTGTGGCGTCCCGAGCCAAGTTTCCCTCAGACTGCTCGGTGGGGACAGTGCTGATGTCCTCGGTGATACTGAACTAAGGGATGATATCATTAGAAAGGGTTTGATTAGGAGGTGGAGGAAGACTACAAAGATCAGGATAAACCATATCAATTTACTTAAAATGGAAGAGGAACCTGAAGGGCTGTGAGTACCATTTAATTTCATCTGGGTAGTTTATGCTGGTCTATGTGCTAAGCTATTTTCAGACTAAAATAAGTACTTACCAAGCTAAACTACAAGAATCAACAGGAAGCGTTCTGTGCCGACTGGCCCACCCAGTCACAACCGGGCTAAACACTCTTTGTGTTAGCGTGAAAGTAAGCCAGTGGGGCTAGAACGGATGATGCAGAATACCACGGTTCTCCGTTAGGCAATTGGGCAAAGCAGCCCCGCCCCTTCTAACCCCAGCACTACATGCTAAATCACTGCTGTGCGTGTGCTTGTAAAGTGTGCCTAAGGGCAGAAGAACGCTAAATAAGAGAGCTATATAATGCTATCTAAAAATCACAAAATAAAAGTCTTCATTAAATATTTGCTCATAAACAAAGTGAACCCGGCATCTTATTATCAATATAAGAAGTAAATAATAACTCTCTGAGAATCCTCTAACATTAGCAATTTTAGAGCCTCAGTTCACACAATATATGATAGGATAGGATAGGTTATTTATAACGCGCTTAATAACCAAAGGTATCTAAACGCAGATGCGGGGATCGAACCTGTGTTGCTCCGCATCCTCTTGCTTGAAAGGCTAGCGTTGCCGCTGAGCTATCCTCCCGATACCATATACAGCGTATTGTGACATTTGTCATGCGTGTGTGGACTGTGGTCTTATATCTCTCACCCCGCATGAAGCTCCCTTCCACATGTATTCTGAGTTTTGCAAGACGCGTTTCTTCGACTGTAGAAGCAATTCTTGCGTGCTGGGTATTCATATAAAGTTCTGTTCCATGTAACATCTCATGTTTTTGAAATGCACATGGAATGCATAGGTACAGTGCATGATAAATTGCTTAGCTGAATGTTGCCTAATCACAGTCTTCCCCATAAGCTAAAGGCAGCATACCGTATACTTTGCAGAACATTGGCGCCGAGAATAGGGCTAATGCGACTGAGTCAAGGAAGTCTTTTTAGAATGATCCTGCGTTCACCACTAGACCCAGTCATAGCAATAGACAGAGCAGACCTCTCCATTCAGTCCTCACCGAACCTGGCACTGCTTCGAGAATGTGCTCTGACCTTGGAGTCCAGGCAGGTATGGCTCTTGAAGGGTCGAGTTCACCCCATGTTCCCTACTCCCGTGTTCCCATTGTGTAGCCCTGCACTGTCCTTTACACAGTCAATCTTTGGCATTTTTAACTCTGGAACTTGCCTATACCGTGCTAGTTAAATTCCCTGGAGAGTGTAACTGTCAATCAAGCCCCCAAGCTTCAATGGCTAATTCGGGCACACCTGTGGGCCATCACACAGCTGCTTTCATTCTAGTCCCAAGTTTCAAGTTCTGGAACCCCACTGCTTGTTACTTCACATAGCCTCTCCCACAATCCCTTGTGCGTCCGTCAGTTTCCTTTGCTTAGCTCGTCTTTTCCCTCCCTTTCACCTTTTCCCTTTTTTCTTTTCCCCACAGATCAATACCTGGTTACCCATGGGGGATGGAGGGGGCAGCAATACTACTTTCCATTCATGTCCTGCGAAATAAAACTACAATTAGCATAGCCTTTCCTGTCAAAATGATAATCTAATAAACATATGCATCTTCCTTTGGATCGTGGGCCAGCTTTTCAGTGTTGGGTCGGTACAGTGAGGGTAATCTGCTGGTATGTGGCAAAGTGCGACTTTATCCAGAACTCGGCTCTGCAGTCGGTCTGCAGCGTCTATGACATGAAGAGGAACTGCCTGCGAGTTTACCTCGCTTAGCCGTGAAATATCCCCACGCCTTCTAATGGAGCCAAGTCTCTGTTGATCTGGGGCGCCTGACAGTAAACATTGTGTCACTGTTATACTGCAGTAAAATATTTCAACAATGCTGTCATCCCCAGTAACTGCTGGGTCAGAACCCTGAGAAAGCACTTTGCAGCTGCATGCTACCAGAAAGTGTAACCGTGTTCCGTTCTTTCAGATGCATGTTACTGGCTGCTAGAATGCTAAGAATGTTTGGTAAACAGAAGGAAAGCACCGATCCGTCACTTACGTTTCAGTGCGTCAGTGGTTGCCTTTAAATGATACTGTTCAGCGACAACCTCCACCTGCAGAAAGCGCATATAACAATCTGCCAGCATCGCATGTACTCCAGTCTGAGTGGTACTGCCTTCCTCTTTTGCAAGCGTTGTAACTGGGCAGTTTAATCACCAATTCCTGCACCCTTCAAATTTCAATAATAGGCACATGCCATCATATCCAGTGTCATTTCGGCCATGCTCCTTCATACTATATCCTTCTCTGGATTCTGAGACTTGCAGTTTTTCATTTGACATCATAAACTCAGAACTCAAAGTCACAGAAGTCAAACATACTTGGTGTGTGTATGTCTCCCTTTGTCATTTGTTTCCAAAATAAGGCCCTGAAACTAACAGGTGTGGCCAGAATTGGAAGATCTCAACCTTGCAAAGTCAGAGATCACGTGGTTCCAATACGAGGGCCAGAGAGTTACTTAAGCCGCAGCATGATGCCTGCAGGCTAGGCCTTCCTACACCAAGTCCCAAATGCCAGATCCACTCTCCACAATTGGATCAGGTAAATAGTGACATTTAATCAAGGACATGTTGTCTTGGCCACAATACATCGGCTATTTACTTAGTAATCAACCACATTTTCCCCCGGATGCGGCCTGGCAGGATCCAAATGATTTAGCGCCGAGAGAGACTTTGCTCCCATGCCATACATGACACTTGTGTGTGGTGGAGTTACTTTCCAATGACCACATTTTCGGCGGTTTCCTATTCTCCCATTATAGAGTGCTCAAATAACTGTTCACTGCGTGTTCTAAATTTCCTATAGCCCTCTCAAAAATATGATACAAAATAAGTTTGACAGGAGTGGAGTCTTTCACTACATAAATGTGCAGTCATTCTACAACACGCCAAATCAGCCAGGTGCAGCCCACTTTCCTATGAACCGTAGTAATCTCTCCGATTATTCATTCTTTGGCCGTGCAGTGAATTCTGAAGTGCGTTTTCAATTACGCGGATAAGTATACAAGTGAAAACATGGACGCGCCACTACCTGCACTCATGGATGGGCCAACACGTCTGTTATATATTTAAATAACGTTCAAGTTTTCAAATGTGCAAGCCTGTTCATATTTCTTTTGACAGATATGCATGTATGGCCTCTTCATTAATATGCCCAATGAGTACAAAGGGGGTGGATTAGTATGATGTCACTTTTGGATCACTGTCCAATCACATAGAGTGACCGATTAAAATGTAAATTTGATGCACACCTGTAAAGGGAGTGGTCACTAATCTTTAAAAGTGCAAACCCAAAGATTTAAGGTGACTGGCTGGAAGAAGGTGATAAAAAGAAGAATTGACAGTACTAGAAAGGGGAATACATTTTGGATTGTTGGCAGACCACTGTGAGAAAGGCTTACATGGAGTTCCACGCCAGGGCTCCCACAGTGGAAACAAGAGAAGTCATCTCAAATACAGAAAGAGAGAAACCAGGCTGTACAGGGAAGCTGACCCATCTTGCTGAATGATGTCTATCAGTAACTAGAGGAGAAGACTTGAGCCAGTCCTTGAGAGGGTACCCACCTGTCTGTGAGAGAGACTAAAGAAAATCAATTTCTGAGCAAGTATAAGGCCAAGGGGAAAAATAATTTGGAGGGTAGGTATATTCACAGTAGGTATATTCTGAAGGGCTATAGACTAAATCCCAGTCCTTTTTATTAGTGAAAGTACTGATGGGTGTATATTAATTCACGGTTTATCCTGACAAAGTATTCAATATTTCACAAGCATAAGGGCTTCTGGAAAATTTGGATTTGACAAAATAGACCCAAAGGGTGTGTATGTTGGGAGATCCCTGACTCCCTCTCTGTGAAATGGGCAAATAATCTGACTTTTTACATGCCCAGGAGAATAATGTAATTGGACCTCTTTACAACTGGGCCGGTCCAGTAACAACATTGCCGGTAAGCCTACCGGCACAGTTGTTACCAGACTGGCACAGTTCGACTCTGCGGGCGGGTGCTGTCCTGCCCGCCAGTGTCAAACCTGGCAGGCGGAACGGCACCCGCACGCAGAGTGTCACGGAAGCACCGGCACCGTTGTTAACGGTACCGGTGCATCCGTGGTCCACATTCCCATGGTGTCCTATGGGACTCCATGGGAATGGGGACATACAAAATTACCAGCGCTTGACTTCACGGCTGCCGGGGTGGTAATACCCCAATGTTACTGGGAAGTCAGGTGCCAGTAATTTTTTACGGGTCCGGCGGCAACCTGCCAGTATCACAGGCAGGGTTATCACAAAACACGTAATGAGGTCCATTGAAGCTATTCCCTGGTTATATCACCCCCACAGTGTCTTGTGACAGGCTCTGAAGCACTCAAGGAAAAGGGGAAAGGGTTTTTAACTGCCACTCATTTTATCCACTTTAAAAAGGCCCATTCAAACATAACAAATGTGCACTTCCTGTGTATTATGGAATAGAAACATCATCAAAGGGAATATAGCAAATATACACATTAAATAGACATTTTTATTTTTGCAAGCAAATTAGATGCAGGCACGTCAAGTAGCCGGTCTTTAAATAGAATTTTATAAAATGCTATTTGAAACACATATACATTAAGAACAAAGGAGGCGTTCATTTTCAACAAATGAAAAAGAGAGATTTAGAGTGGCCAGGATGTTTTGATTCATTGTGTTTGCTATAAAATGTACATATGCTGATGTGTGCTTTAAAAAAGCCTCAATCCAAGTTAAATGCAACTTTGGCAATTGAATTGACCCAGTGTATTCATCATTCAATCATTGCCATCAAAATTCCATATAGATTTTGTAAGATGTGTAATTTGCTTATATCTTAACTTTCTTTGATTATTTCTATTATTTGTAATACATTGTCTTTCTGTGCAGATCTGTGTGTTTCTTTTCCAGAAAGGGCGGGGGGGGGGGGGGTGAGCTGTAGAGAACCCGGACCGTTAAACTGGCATCTCCCAGGTCCATAAAAAGAACCTTGCTAAATAAATGCAAATTTTGCACACCTGATTTGTGGTGGAAAGTTCTCTGAACTAGATGCCGGCTGATTAAAACATCCTGCACTATTTAGAAACTGAGATTTCTCATCATAAAACAATCAAAGGAAGGCTTTCTAATATTACTGATAAAAAAACAGATACAAGAGCATGAGAACGCCATGTAAGTACAGCAAATTCAAATCTAAATGAAATAATGCATGAGAAAGCGTTTTCCTTACTGCATTTCAATGGACTCTGATTGTAAAGCTCCACCCCATTAATCCACCATCCTCCATTTTACCTCTTTACACTGCACACACCAACTGTCAAAACTAACATGACAGTGCTCCAGCTTCTTGAACATCCTATCCTATAAACCTCACACTTAGTCTCTATAACTCGACTCCAACCAAGGTACGGACCTACACAGAGTCATTCAGGCTCGTAGAGCAGAACCTGTTAGCAAACAGCCAAGCAGTATACCAACACCTCTGAATTCCTCTGGCAACACATGCCCCACCTGCCCTAACTCAACATGCTTATAATCTTACTACTACACAGAGAGGGATGCTCCCGATCTGCACACAGCAAGAATTGTGGTTTTGCTTATGTATTTATTTTCTAATACTAAGGTGCTCGTCAGTCATCAGTGAGAGTCCAAATCAGGATCCATCCACTGTCCAAACTAACCTATTGTAACCCTACCACTATTAGAACAACAAAACCCAGGAAAATTACTCTCTTCTCCTATGCACTGGTTCCTTACCAAGTTCCATTCAATAAAGTACTCTTAAGAAGTCCTTGGTCACTTCTTTAATTAAGTCACACAGTTCTACTACTGGGTTCTTCAAGGTTTCAAGTGCCACTTTCCTTTCTTTACTCTTTCGTTTCTTCTTGTAATTCTCTTTGCTTACACTACTTAAGTGTATCATTTTCCTTTCATAGCATAACTTTGTCCAACACATAGAACTTATCGCTTGGATATCCTGAGTTTTTAATCTTTACTTCACATTCTTTGGTTTCACTTTGGGCTTGGCCCTTGTTTTCTATTTCAATCTATTCTTTCGGTGTGTCCCTCTCACAATATTTCTTATTCAGTAAAATCTCAGGGTTGCTCCTTGACCTCCTGGATTATGAACCTTCCAGTAAGGAGTATCATTCCACATTTATGACTTAACTCGACTGGGACGAGTATGAGCATTCCAGTAATATTTCTCTTTTCCATCTTTCACTCTTGTTGATTATCTTTCTCTTCCTTCAATGTCAATATCTGATCTTGACTGGGACTGGTATGAGTGTGCCAGTAATTATGCTCCTTCTCTTCATTCAATCTCAAAACCTGATCTAGACTGGTACGAGTATGAGCGGAATGATTCTCTTTGTTTTCACTCAGTGCCAATATCGTATCTTGACTGAGACAAGTATGAGTGTGCCAGTAATGATTCTCTTCAATCCCTCTCCCGGGTCTCCCATTTTCCCTGTTACTTCTTGTGCTCTGGGACAAAGCCACTGGGACCTTCGACTTGTTGGGACTTTATTCTGCACTTGTCAGATTGTCCTCTCATAGTACTTGCAGTTTCATACACAGTCTCCACGGTCTCTGATTTACTGGTTTGCTTCTTTTTCCATCAAACAAAATTGGTATCTGATCTGTTCACTGACCTGCTGGTCCACCTCTGCTTGACTTCGTTCCCACCTCTACTTAGCTCTTGTTCTGGATTAGTTCACCTTCTCTCATTCCTCCCCTTCTCCAGCGCTGCGTGCCAGAAACTTCAGCTGCTTCCGCCTTTGCACAGGACGTCGTGCATCCATCTTTGTCAACATATCTCTCAAAGCAAGTTCGTAACTCTAGGGTTCTCTCACTCTTCCCCCAGTCTCCATCTACTTCCTTTATTATGCCTTCCTGGGGTTGTCCCAGCATAACGTCACAGTCCTTTCTCGCTGTTTGCTTCACAATCGATAGTTATCCACAGGTCTTTTCCCTCGCCTCAGTAACATGTAGTATTTCCCTTTGGAGGAATAATCAGAGTATCTTGACGACTATAACAGATTTTGGTATGTTCTTCATACCTTTCTTCACTGGATGTTTTTAGAGGTATTTTGGGGTTGTATTTCTTAAGGGGTTCCTCTTCAGAACGGGAGGCATTGTCCCCAAAATGGGAATTCTCTCCCGATGAGGTCCAGCTTGCCTCTACCCATAGGGAGAGTTTTGCGGAGCAGGCTCACCTCCATAGTCTCACAGGGAAAGGCTCCTCTTGGGGAGAAGTGACGGATTCCCATGACTCATCACACCACTCAAATTGCAGAAGTCGGGCTATAAAAGACCAAGTTACATTCCATTGCCTAGGATTTGAACACAAGCATAAAAAACATATTTTACATTCACAATCATGTAATGTGTAATTGTCTACATTTTGCCATTTGCTCACTCACCACAGTTTCTGGACCGCATATACTGTAAAATAGACTTGGTAATATTTTCACGATTTACAGTATATGTAAGTTCGTGTACAGATCCACATGTTGTTACTGGTCCAGACTGGAATACACCATATTGCAAAATGACCCAACATGCAAGAAAGCAAACTCGCCTATCCATTGCGTTTTCTGAACTATGTCTAGGATTGTTCCATAGACCAATAATCATATTTTTAAATCATGAAAATGGCTAAAAACTAACATCTCAAAAAATGTTAAAAATACTAACATTTTATAAATCAATTGCCAGAACAGGCTTTAAATTTGTAGGACGTTTTAAACATCTTTTCAGCAGCAGAGTGCTTTGTGGAGAACCTTTATTGTAGCAGGAGCGAATCGGGTGTAAGGTGCTGTTATTATGAATCACCCCACTGGGACTCAGTTTATCTTTTATTTTTAAACCTGCCTCTGATTCACATCTGTGATTGTCAAATAAAATTTCGGAAACGGGGGAAACATCAGAAACCCTCCAAGTCTTAGTATGCAGCGTGCTGCCACATAACTGGCAAACGTTTCAAATGTGGTGACACAAGAAGATTTTCCTTTCCTGGTGTGCTCACCACCGACACCTATTGACAGCAAGGGGAATGGCGGGTGAGAGAACTAACTCAATTGCGAGTGTCACCCGCCAAAAACGGGTGAGTTGACAGGCATGGTGTCTTCTTTTTCCTAAAACCTAAAGCATTGACAGCACTACTACAGTAGCCCTTGGTACGATGTGCGCGCCCCTCTCCTCTGTTGCAACCCAGTCACCCAATTGTCTGTGGCTTATCTCACGCACGCAGGGAGGCTGCATGCGTTAATGCAGAGCTCCTGGGCTGACACGCACTCTTTGGCACGTGGTTGTCGTTTGGTGAGTGGTGTCATATCTGCCGAGCTGGAATTGATTGGCACTTGTTGAAAAGCGAGTAGCAAATTGCTTTAGTGATACCGGTGAGCAGAGCTGGCCTTGGCTTCAATGAAACCTAACACTGGCGTTGGGCAGCGCAGGCGGCGCGAACAGATCAAGGAAGGAAGGCCCTGGGCAGAGCTAAAGAAACCCTCTCGAAGAATGATTAGTTTCAATCGCCTGCCCTCCTTTGTGGACGGTATGAGTGAGGCAATGCTAGGGGGCTACCCCAATGAAAGAAAAAAGCACAATGAAAACAATATAATTATAGAACTAAGCGAGGCTCTCCCCGGACACTTTCCAATCATGCTACTGTCAGGCAATGTTGCTATTCTTCTGCCGGCGTGAAGGGCTTCCTCTAATTAAACAGCTGTCCCCAAAGACCTGGGCCGGCAGCAGCCAATTAAAGCAGACGTGGAATATTATTTGAGAAAGGGTTGCTCGTTGAAATAGTAATCGGAATAGGCCCTCACATTGAAGAAGGCAGGACGTCATGCCTAACAAAGATGGCGCAGGTATGTAAACGATCTTAGTAAAGCTACGGTAATACCAGCAATGTAAGCAGAAGAGCAGCAGTACAGTGTGACACAAAGCGACACTCAGTGCCCATGACACATTAGACATGCAGACAGGGCCGGCCTTAAGGCCAGCAGCGCCCTGGGCGAACTGGCGCCCCCCCTCGCCCATCGCCCCCCCCCTGGTTAACAGGGGGCGGGGGCAGGATGGGCAACTTTTTTTTTTTTTACCTCCTCGCTCAGGCTAGGAGGTTAAATAGGTGCCGTTAGCACCCCATTGTCATTGAATGAGCCCGCCATCGCGGGTTCATTCAATGAAAATGTGGCACCTGCCACACCTTCTGCCACCACGCCAGCTCAGGGGAGCGCTTGAAAGACTCCCCGGAGCTGGCGTGGTGGGGGGGCTAATGGCGCCTTTTCTTGTGAAAAGTGTCCACGGCTATGGGGCGCATTTAAATGCACCCACCGCCGCGGGCACCTTTTACAGTAAAAGGCCTCCTGCTGCGCCTTGTACCACAACGCCAGCTCGGGGGAGCTCTTGAAAGACTCCTCCGAGCTGGCGTGGCAGGGGCAAAAGGCGCCCTGGGGGGCGTGATGTCCCGGGGGCGGTCGCCCGGCTCGTCCCCCCCAAGGCCGGCTCTGCATACAGAATCAGGAAACATGCAGCTAGAGTGGCAGCAGCTCTGATGCAACGGTATCGATGCCACATGAACAGCAGGGATGCCATTTAGGGGTCGCCAGAGGTCGAAAGTGCGACCTCTGTGGTCTCCCTTGTGACCTCTATAAAAAATAAATGTAAAAACGTGTTTTGTTTTTTGTTTGTTTTGTTTTTCTTTTTTTTTTCAATGCAAGATCCTGGGATGTGACCGGCACCATGTGGCTCTTTACTTCTGGAGTGGCTGGCTTTCTTGTTCAGGCCCCTTTAAAAAAAAAAAGAAAAGAAAAATAAGAACAGGAGTGCCACAAGTCTAACACTTTCAGCACTGACCCTAAAAAAGAAAGATTAGGAATACCAAATAATGTGTCTCTCTGGAATTCTATACAATAATTGCTAGACTCATTAAAGGTTTCTTTCAGGCACACTTCAGAGGGTGAGTCACTGATTTAGTCTGTTCTTAAACGCCTCAACTCAGCCTTTCATCCTTCTGAGGTTGATAAATGAGTACCAACACAGGTTGGGTGATATTTGGTGTATATTTTTTCTATATAAAGCACTTAAGCGTAAGTGCTATATAATAACACATCATTATTTGGTCATGGATGTCTGCTTGCATTCACAGTAATTTGGTAATATGGGCCTATACACACTGATCTTAACGATACATATGATGATCCATTCTTGTATGAAATGAACATCACGTTATAGTGATATCGTAACCATATTTTTCATAGTGTACAATGCTATGTGATGCCACTTCCTGTTTTGTCAACGGGTGAAAGGTCGTGTTCCATCGCTTCCTGCGATAGCACTTCGGGGTGGGGTCAAATTATATCACTTCCTGTGATGCCATCAGGGGTCAAGGGTCGTGTGATGTCACTTCCGTTGCCCCTGGCATTTTGGTGAAATGACGTCCCTGATGAACAGCAAGGAAGGACTTGGGGAATCGGCACAGCAGCAGCGCAACTCAAATGATACTGAATGCGGGGCACCGCACGTCAGTTTAATACAAGCTTCTTCCGCAATGAATTCATTATTGTTCAGTGCGATGGAACTTGAACAATCATGCAACAGGGACATGCGGAAACGTCTTATTGGAGCACCCTTGCCATTCCATACCACAATGAAAACAAGCATTGGCACGGCCAATAGTGTGGGCGTTTGTGTAGACATGGGAAATGCACTGAGTACGACATCCTTTTGCCTACAGTCGTTTTTCAATGGAATTATTACCAAAATAATTCCATCATGAAAACAAATAGAAATATATATGTAATGGGGGGGTCGGTTAAGGGGTTAAACGGGGTGGGACTAATAACAGGTAAATGGTGGGCTTGGGGGGAACCCGCAAATGAAAACAAAAAAATCAATGAGTTTTTCGATGTTTTTGGGGAGTAAAAAATCAATCAAAAATACTACAGTCGGTAAAATGACATAGAACCAGGCACTTGCTGTTAAGGGGCTTCACTTCAACACTACAGCTAAGTCAATGCCTAGTCTGGGATGCTGAGGGAAACCCTTATTGATATATTTTTAGGTCCAGTTCATGTACTCTGGATGACAACCCTTATATAACACCCCTCTCTTAAAATCCCCCTGACCCCACTGAGCCAAGAAGAAGGTCTGTTTTGCAAATTTAAAAGGTTTATTTGGACAATTCAACAATATATATCTATCACACTTTATAAATAAATTGATAACTGATATCACACTTCAGAATATGACTGTGATCAACAATGGATAATGTTACAGGGGTCCACTGATTTGGTTACTTAGGAGTAGTATAGAGGATGAGGTAGCTGAAAATGCTTGATGGTTTCAAGGAAATGCAAGGCGGAATAAAATGCAGTACAGAAATAACTTGTTATGATTTTAGCAAAAGGTAATATGATCACTTTTTCTTTTGACAATTCACTCCCCCCCTATGCAATGCAAGAAATGGAAGGAGAGCACACAGTCTTCAAGAATCCCAACAAATCACACTTTATAATGAAATACACAGTTCCAGTTCCCCCAGCAAGCTTAGAGAAAACAGGTATGAGTTTTAAACACAGGCAAATTACTTTAATGTGGTTTGCAAGGAAGTGAAAAGGTGCTAAAATTGCTTTTAATTCCCTCTAGAGGTTCAGGGTAGGTGATGGCTACTTTATATTAGTTCAGGCTCACTTTAACATTACTCTATGAATGATTAGCATATTGCAAACGAATTTTAGCAAAGAGAAGCAAAAAGCTGCTGATTTCTACAGATGAAGAAATCGGGCCAAATCGCAAATCGCGGTAAATTTCACGAGTGCGTGTCTCGCGATTACGGAGGCCCGTTGGAAAGCCTGGAATCACAGCTTTAAAATGAAAGTTAAATTTCGTTCCTAGCCCAAACTGTTCAAGAGATACGGACGATTTAATAAAGGTAGAGTTTTGGATTTAAAGTAAAACTCAAAATGACAGGCGACAGCTTGCAGCTTTAGAATGACAGATGACAGCTCGCAGCTTTAAAATGACAGATGACACGATTTCTAGGAGGCAGTTCTACTTAGGTTAAAATAGTTTGAATTAGATTATTTTAATTTAGAGATTGGGTTCTGCACAGTTCTGGCGGATACTCACTCCTAATTTTGAAATGAATGGGCCTCGTCACGGATCTGGTCAACACGTCCAACGGCGGTTCTCTCTGCTCGGCGGGTCAATCAGGCACCGGTTCTGCTTACAGCAATCCGGATCTCTGGTTCTGCTCACAGCGGTCTGGGTCTGGTCTGCGGTTCCGGCACAAGTCCTTGGCAAAGATTTCAAACAGCTCGCCCGGCTGTTGAATAGTTTGGTTAGGTTTGCTGGATTCTGAAGGCCTGCTGAGAATACTTTTGCTTGCAGTGGGCCTTCTTGGTTCAAAGTTCTGTAGTCTCTGTTTAGCTTGGAAGTCTAAGTGTTGGATCTCTGGATGTGAAGTCGTCGGTCAGCACGCTCTGCAGCAAATGGAATTGAATGTCTCTACCTGTCCCAGCAGTCTCTTTTTATGTGTTTTGGAAGTGGGTGTGTGCGTGGCATAACTGAGCCTGCCCCTCTCTACTTGTCATTGGCCCAATTCTCCCCTCTCTCATGATTGGGGGAAGGAAATGGATTGTCATCATGATCAGGTCTGTTTATGGGTCAGAGGATCCTCCCCTGGTCAATTTGCACACAAATCTATATTTGATTCAAATACATATTTCCCAGATACACAATTTGTTGAAATTACATGTACACATTATATATTCCTTATGGTCCATGCTTGTCTGCCTCTGATCTTCCTGGGGGCTTACATTAAAAAATGACAACATTTTGCGCTTTTTGACTGGTTTACCAATATCGAACATTTACCAAAAATTACACACATGTGTGCAAGGAGTATGGACATTAATTGATGAAGTGTCAGATTTTTAACATGCAGACATTTGGAGTGAGACCCTATTTTCCGCTAGCAACCCCCCAGAATACACCACAGGGTCCTGAAGCCTCTTAAAACGTGCACAGAAAAATCACAAGAATAATGATATTGCTTATATAATTTTGACCAGTCCGCACTATGAGTCATCTATGTTTTTAACTTATGCCCTGGTGAAAAAGGGGTGTGGCTTCCCAAATCACATGGTGGAAGAACTGGTTTATCCACTTCCCCCAAGCTCAGCTGGATCTCACAGGCACTTCTCCTCCCACTTCTCCCAAGAGGAAGCCACTTTACGCCCCCCCCAATATAACATTTGCCTGAGTCCATTGTTCAGTTTCCTGCAGTCCCCAGGTAATTCAATCAGAGAGGTGTCACCTCCTTTTTGTGGGGGCAGCAGAATGCAGCCAGGCCTGGGAACACAGTTTCAACTCCTGTCGGGGGTAGTTGTCAGGCAGAATCCAGTTTCATTAAGCCAGGTTTCAGCTAAACGTCACTTTTTGTTCCCAGTTTTCTACATTCAAATCAAACTGACAATTTTCACACATGCAGCTAGAATGCTGATTCTAAGTTCAAAACTATGACATTTCAACAGTTACAAACTATGTGACCCTCAAAAGTAGGTCCCTCATTTAATTTAAACATTTCGATTTTAGTGGTTTTCAGTTCAGTTTAACTTAAGCTGCTGACCTCCACAGCTCAGCCAGTTTTGTTATGAACATTGTTTTGGGCTCTTTTTATTCCAGATTTTGTATGCACGCAAAACTTCATTCTGCCAAATGTCTGCTGGTGTTCAGTGAGATTTTTGAATATCCTGCAATGTTTGAAATAGGCATTTTGAGCTTGCATTCAGAGAAACCGAGGTGATTTCAAAGGGCTTTTTAAGCTAACGGGCACTGCTGTTTTTCCTTTGGCACACATTCCACTCATGGCACCCCTGGCCCATCACGCTCGCACTGGTGGGTGGAAGGTTAGGCGACCATTTTGGTGTGCACACAAACTGCGCGGTTCTCCTGGATTCTGGCGCACATGTGGGCTTTTTGGCCAGCTTGGATTTTCTAAGCCCACAGCACCAAATGTTGCAGCTTAATGACTCAAACGTGGGTCAATACACCTGACATTGCCAGGCCCTATCGTAATGGTATAAACCTGCCGTCAATGGTAGCAGATGTCTGACAAATGCATAGTACCTATAAACAAGCCAAAACTGTTGGCTTTGCCAATGCTTTCTTTTAACAGGACTTCAGTGAAGGACATGCATAGTGCCTGAAGTGGCTGAAGACAGACCTGGATAAGACATTTGTATTACAACAGTACTGCTCTTTTACAGCTCCAATTAAGTCATTAACTCTCAGAAGACGTTATGAAAAAACATTAGCAGGCACTTTGAGTGCAAAATTTGATGGCAAGTTTGATGGTAAGGCTTGAATGAAGTGAGCTCAAAGCGTTCCCATGAGGAGGTGTTTTGGGTGGGGAGGGGCAGTAACTGGGTGGTAATTGCCATAGGGATTAGCATAGCCATGGGCAGTCAATGGGTGAGTATTCTTTCAATAATAAGCACCCTTGGGCTGCAAGGGTTTTTGTCTTTAATCTCAGTGAGGCTCATTGTGGGCCATCTCTCAGGCTAATATTTATATGCATTCCTTAATATGTTATTGAATCAACTCTGGTCAGTCTTTCATTATTCATGAACCATAACATTTTATTTGATTTCCATCCTTTTGCGGACTGCAAAATCAGGATTTTCAATATGCCATTTCTCCCTATCTCTACTCTAATGCAATCATTTCAAGTTATAGGTGGCGCAGCGCCACTTAAGCGATCAAACTGAACAGCGGCCCCAGAGGCGAGTTTTACCACTGCAGCTAGCGTATCATATAAAATTGGAGCAAGCTTAGAAATATTACTTCACTACCATTACACTTTGGTCTACTGCTGTAGGGGCGAATCATGCCACTCACCACTCCCATGCCACATTAGAATTTTAATAAATTGGTTAATTTTTAAACTTTCTCTCGATTTAGCACTGGCAATAGGTCTATCTACTTTATTTACTGCATTGTTGTTTTTTTCAGTATGTACACTTTTGTTTTATGTTCCCTAAAAATGTTTGCCTCTTCCACATCCTAGTTTGAGTCTTCAATAAAATATTGTGCTTTCAAACAATAAATGTAATTATATTCTTACCTTTTTAAAATGTTTGTGGTGGCTTTATTGCAAGAGGACAAGTGTGAATTTAATTGGGATGCTTAAAAGGTAGCTAAACTACAAGAAAGAGTAGAATTATGAAAACTTGTATCAAATTTGGAAAGATTAAATCCAGAAGTATATCGGATTTGATATGGCACAGTATCGCAACTTTCACAGAAATGTGAACATTGTAAACCAATTAAAGATGCAGGGAGTGTCAAATTAGTGCCATAAAAAAGGCTGGAAATCTTACCTCTTAGGTTGAGACATTTCTCTGAACAATGCCTAGCAACTATCCTCTAATGTTAAACTTTGGTCAGTTGTGTTATGGTGTCCTTACTGCTAAAAAACTACATCACCCACGACCCATAAAGTGCATCTTGTATCTAACAGTGACCCGGGATCCTCTATCCTAGAATGCTTATTTGTTATTTAATTGCTACAGTTTGGGGAATCAGTAACTTGTTATGTGAACATGTAGATCCCAGACAATGCCTCCCTATTGTTGTGGTGAGATTTTTACAAATTGGTTGTTTGGTGGAACATTTGTGGTTACAACACTAGTGTAGAGGAGGAGCCAAGTGCCTCTACCGAAAGTCCCGCCCCCATTTTGCCTATATCATGCAAACCGGAAATAGCGACATGCGCAACGCCAGTGATGGTACCTATACAGCGAAGAGTCCTTGAGACAAGGTATCCATTGAGAAACTCCTATATGATGTACCCACGAAGAAATGCCAGTCTTCTGAAGGAAATTCCAGAAGAAGTGTGAAGATGAATGAAAGAGAAGACTGGTCTCGTCACATGAAGCAGAAATGACGCACCCAGAAGAGATGCCATTGAAGAGAGTACATAGACCTTATATAATGTAATGGCGAAGTAAAGAATTGAGCAACATTTCATGAGCAAAATGAAAATTGCATGTGCGGAGAGTACTGAAGAAAATGTAAAGCTGTTTTATAATTGTACAGATGCAGTAACGTAAGCAGACTAAGTAATCATGAAGGCTGACCATACGTAGTGAATAGACTGCAGGTGATGCCGACTATATATATATATATATATATATATATATATATATATATATATATATATATATATATATATGTTGAAAAAAGAGGAGAGGGGCGCACTCCAGTTCCCTGCACAGTAAACCTTCTCAGCCACAGGTAACCTTGCAGCAGAATCCTCACTAAGTGTTAACACCTGCACTTGCTGTGAGCTGCAAGTTAAGACAGCCTCCCTGATGACGTGTATTGGCACAGAAACCGGTCGGAGGAGAACACCTGTGGCTGAGAAGGTTTACTGTGCAGGGAACTGGAGTGCGCCCCTCTCCTCTTTTTTCAACACATTTGTAAGTTTTCTGAAGGGTGGAATCTTCAGAAATCTAATAGGGTGCTGCACCGGGGTAATTTATGCCCAACTTTGGAGTGCCTCACTGTAGGCTACTCCCCCCCTTTCCCCACTGTGGGATTGGGTGTGAGTCTGTTCCTTGCAAACCTGATGACTACAGCTACCAGAAGTCCTTGCAGCAGAATCCTCACTAAGTGTTAACACCTGCACTTGCTGTGAGCTGCAAGTTAAGACAGCCTCCCTGATGACGTGTATTGGCACAGAAACCGGTCGGAGGAGAACACCTGTGGCTGAGAAGGTTTACTGTGCAGGGAACTGGAGTGCGCCCCTCTCCTCTTTTTTCAACATATATATATACGTGTTAGCGTCCATGTAGCTATGGTTAAGTTGGTGTTTCCATAGGAAGAGCATTTGTTGGGCGGCTTATAACTTCCCTCCCTCTGGACGAATCCTCACCAAACTTTGCAGAAAAAGTATATGGCCCACTCTGATTTTTTTTGCAAAGTTTGGAGAGGTTTGGTCCAGGGGGCAAAGTTATAGGGGGGGTCCCAAAACTTTTGTTTTTTTCCCATAGACATAATGGGAAAAAACTTTGTGCACGCCTACAGCCCAAACCGCTGGACGGATTTACACCAAATTTACGGCAGGAGCGGGGGCTTGGTCCTGAAAGCGTGCTTTTGCAAATTTGGTTTAAGTCCGTCCAGTAGTTTTTTTGAAAATGACCAAAATGTAAGGCAAAAAAATTAGTGATATCTCCGTTCGCTCCGCAGACCGACTTCCTGGTTCACTCCACGGACAGTGCCCTGATTGGCCGAGCGGCTTGCATGATGTCCGCGGACATGCAACGTGTTCGCTGATTGGACAGCGTGGTGCATGAAGCGCGTCAGAATTTCTGTGGCGCCTGCCATCTTGCATTTGCGGATGACCGCGGACAGCGCGGTGAAACTTGGATTAAATATTGTATTTAGTGGAGTGTGTTGGTGTGTAAGAGTGTTTGGGGAGGGTGGGGGAGTCTGAGATAGGTTCAATGTTCTGTTTTTTTATGTGCTAGACACTTTTGTTGTGTTCGATTTGTCTGCGGACAACACAGCTGTTCTGAAATGTTCGTAAATAAACAGAATGGATTCGGTGTCAAGTTGAAAGTGTTCTAAGAAGACTCGTGGGGTCCTGGAATGTTCGCAGGGGGTGTCCAAAAGACGTTGTCTGTATTGTTCGTTGTCAAGCTGAAAGTGTTCTAAGAACACTTGCGGTGTCCTGAAATGTTCGTACATAAAGAAAATGGGGGTGTTCTGAGGACGTTTTCCGTATTGTTCGCTGGCAAGTTGAATGTGTTCTAAGAACACTTGCGGTGTCCTGAAATGTTCGAAAATAAACAAAATGGGGGTGTTCTGAGGACGTTCTCCTTATTGTGTGCCTGCTTAGCTGTATCCAATGAGGGAATGGCACAGAGAATGAAGTGGAAATGGTAGAAGGGCTGTCTAAGAGTTATGCGGTCTGCGGACAGGGCGTGCTACATCCACGGTTTTCCAGCAAATCCAGCATGGAAAGAAGACTGTAGGGATCAGCCAATCAGATGTTGAGGTTGTGGATTTGTGTTAAAAAAAAACTGTGTGTAGTGAAGATGGCAGAAGTGGAGAAAGTCAGGGTGTTGGTGCTCGGAGATATGTTTGTGCATGGTTTACAACAGTATGATCAATGCAGGCATGTTGCAAAGAATTTTGATGTTAAAGGAGTGGAGGTGGTGTGGAGCACTGTGCCTGATTGCAATGTACAGGGAACTGTACAAGTTTGTGAAGATATGGGCAGGATCAACAGTCCCCATGTGGTAGTTTTGCACTATGGTGCTTTCCATTTGGGCTATGTCAGTGCCCCTACTTTGTTGGCAGATTTGGAACACTTGGTTCATGAACATCCTTCCAAATGCCAAAGTATTTCTTTCTGGATTAGTACCTAGGGCAATATGGGACAATAGTTCAGTTTTTTGTACTCAGCAAAGCAATGCTAGGTGTGTAATCAACTGAGGCATGTGTGCCTTCATGCTTAGAGCTGGTATGTTCTTGTGTAATAATCAGAATATTGATTCCAGTAATGATGTTTATTTTAAAGAAGATGGCATTTCCTTATCTTTTATGGGAAATGCCATTCTGTTTTGGAATGTAAGCATTGCTTTGGAGAAGGTTATGTGAAGATTTTAGCAGCAAAGTAAGAAAAATAAAAAAAATAAAAAAATAAGAGGTGTCTGTCAAGCATCTGCAAAAAACCCCAAAAACGGCTCTTTTCAGAGCCAACCTCAAAGGGGAAATGGGGCACACTATTTATATATAACTTCCCTTTTAACAACGTTTTTTCACTGAATTTCATAGATTTTTAGTAGCGCAATTTAACCATAATGTCCCTTTTAACAGTTTTTTCACTGAATATAGAATAGAAGGGCTGAACGTGTGGCACAGTTGAAGAAAACAGCTGCCGGAGAAGGAAGATTCGAGAAGGCTGGTCTGGCCCGGTGTCAAGAGTTGGGTCAGCCAAGAAACTGGTTATTGATTTGAGGAGATACAATGAACGTGAGAAGCAAGACAGGCTCCTGTTGAGGTGTAATGGAAAAACACTAGAAGTACCAGGTTTTATTCATTTAATAGTGTTAAATGCAAAGAAAGAGCTCAAAACAGCGGTCTCCTGTCACATGGTCAAGTTAAAAATAGACTTTTGGCAAAGCTACATCGAGACCAGAAGATAAGTCCATGCTCAAACTCCCTTTTATTCTCAGGCACAGTGATCCTTTGCAAGGCCGAGTTCAAAGGACTAATTGAAAGGCAGAGAGCAATATTTATGATGGATGATGGGCTAATTGGGTGGGGAAGCATGGTCAACGCTCCAGCCCCTTGGGTACCGTGTTGTGTGGTGCTAGCGAGTGTAATATTCAGAAAGGTACAAGTTTGCCAAACAATTGTAGAGGGCCACGTAGCAAAGAGCCCTATAGTTTGAAAGCCAATGAAACATTGTGTATTTTTATGACATGGAAGATGACTTGCACTAGGGGTGGGCATAGCTGCCCATCTGACCTTAGAGAGCCACTCACAGTCCTGTTGCCCATGGAAAGTATACCTAGATGTCCCACTTAGACCAACCACAACCCCAAGTAGGTTTTCTTATTTTGCCACATAGTATGACATCACGTATGATGAGTTTTTGCTATATAACTATGTTCTTTCATATGAATCGGAGAGACTTATCCTGTGTGTTGTCCATTGATGCCCATTGAACTCTCTGTTTTAGACAATTGCAATTAAAAACAGTTGTGTTTTGCCAACTTCCTGACTCGGTCTGATTACTGGTGCGAGAGTAAGATCTGCATCCCCATCCATGTTATAGAGCGTTACCTCACTTAAAGGGCCTATTGGTTCACTTTCAACACCATACAATTCAATGAAAATACGTACACACCAGTGTCCCTGCTATCTGAACACAATTGTCTTGGTGGATCACACTAAAAATGTCATGATCAGTAAGCTCTTCTGTTAAAGTATCATAGTGCTGGACAAATACACACTAACATGTTTCAAGCAGTGTGAAAAATCTTACTGAATTATTAAAAATACAGGACCTCTTGGGCTTCAAAAAGACCAACAGTATTCAGGCATAGCTCAAAGGAGGGTGTTGCACATTGTTAAATTGTGTCCTTCATCCTGTGCATCTTCTCAGCATGCTGGAA
Organism: Ambystoma mexicanum; assembly: GCF_040938575.1. Classification (NCBI taxonomy): domain Eukaryota; kingdom Metazoa; phylum Chordata; class Amphibia; order Caudata; family Ambystomatidae; genus Ambystoma; species Ambystoma mexicanum. The sequence goes on along the minus strand of NC_090935.1, from coordinate 1,020,335,873 downwards.
AACATGGTTTCACAAAAGGCACATTGCATCCAAGACCGTTGACCCTCTTCATCTTGGCATTGCTCTCATTCCTACCATTGAAGGCCCAAGCTGCCAATGTCTCATTCAGAGTCTCAGCCTATGGCTGGTTGTAATGACTGACGAGCAGCAGATTAACAACCATCAATGATGGCAGAAAAACTGCCCTCCTTGCCAAGTAATAGCTCCCTGGAACTTTGGTATTTCCAGCACTCCTTAACGAGAAAACAACCCTGAATAGGGAAATTCTGTATGATGTTCTGAAGTTAGAAAACTATACATGAATTACTTGGCTTAACTTGGTTAAATGTGTGTTCTTTCATGCAGGCATTCCTGATTGCTTTTTGAATCCTCATCTTATGATCTCTGAGGTCAAAGGGATTTTGAAATAGACCTTTTATGAAATTAACTTTTCTTCATTTATGGAATCATGCCAAACGAAAAGATCTGTAAGGTCTTTCCTTCCGCCTAACTACGAAATGATCCTACAAACTATTATATGTTTCAAATAATTTGCCAAGCCTGTATATTACTCTCTTTTGTATGAACTAATTACCTCTGGCAGCAAATACTGTGAAATGGTCTTGTGCTGGGTTCAAACTTTGTTCCAAATGCGTCTCTGGAAGGAAGGAGGTCAGAAGAGCGTTGGCACATCTTGGAAGGGAAAAGTAGATTCTCAAGACTGAGATGTTCGAAGTTACTGGAAATGCTTTACAAATGAAAACACATTACTAGAGACTAAATAAGGAGAAGTGGCTGCCCAGTCATGGCTGGGGTTATAATATGGGTGATGAGCGACTCATGGAGTAGGATGGCTAGATCAGGTATCCCATAAGGTGGTGCAATGCTTAATTTGGTTTGAGATGTTCCTCTGGGTCACATTCATGTTGCTTCTCAATATCACTTATTTTTTGTAGGGTGATGGCTAACAAAACAAAACGCCTTTATTCCAAAGCGAACAGAGTTGGGGCAAATTTACAACTTGCAGTTTGTTGTAGTCACAATGCCAACAATCAGTACCTCTATGCTCCAATGAGCTCTTTTGCAAGCCTCCAAGAAGATAGGCTATCTATCCAGCTAGAAAATACTTTCATTCATCTTGACCAGAGCCTCTGGTATTGATGCTGCACAGAGATACTGCTTTGACAAATCTGATGGCTTACAATTACATATATCAAAGGTATGTCTATTGATTTTGATCCCTGCAGGCAGAGGAGTATGTTTCTTAAAAAGCCATGTGACGAATTGACTTCTGCCCTGCAGGACTATAAGGATGAGTGGAGGCTAACACGCCCACTCAGCCCTCACACTTCTACAAATCAACAAACAACACAATCAAAGTTAAACAGGCACACTCAAGCGATACACCTCCTTCACCTTTTGAGGTAACGTGGGCTGAAGAAAGGCTTTACTCTTAAGAGGGTTCTAAATGTGGTTCAGTAGCAAACCAACCAGCAAAGTATAATGGGCCAAAATAAAGGAATGTCCAATCAAGGGTCTATAAAAAATGTGTACACTTAAATTAAACACACTGTGTACAATAATAACCACATAACAACCAGCACACCCCTGCGGAACAAATACAGAATAATCAGTCTCTATGGCCCAACACTGGACCAAGGGGGTAGTTAGCAGTCAAAACTACCTTTTTTGGAGTTCTCGGTGGTTTGGAAGTGCCAAATCCGACTTCTTAGCACTGTGCGAAGATCGGGAGAGAGCAAAAGGTGGCAATAGAGGATCCCTCTGGTTCAAATGTGTTGAACAGTTATTGAAAAACACTCCAAGCAGTTCAACAGTGAAAGCCACAAGGAGTCTGTCTGTCTGTCTTGGCTCTCAGGGTGCTGTGAGTCCAAATCCAGGGGCTCAGGGACATGCTCGGTACTTTCCCTGTGTTCCCAAACATAGGGGAAGCTGGTACACAACTGCAGGGGTCCTCCATCATGGTGAGGTCCTGGGTATCACTGTGGCTGGCAGAGAGACGGGTCCTGCTCTGACAGTAGACCACCGCCAATCGTCACTGGCAATGGTTAGGGGAAAGAGCTCACCTCTGCCTTGGAACACCTGATTTCATCTAACAACAAGGGGACTTTAGAACGGACTGCTCACTTAGCATGGTCCAGCAAAATGTTCTCAAGTGATGATCCAAAGATGCTTCAAGATGATTCAAAGAACTAGTGTGGGACCTCTATTTTAAAGGTGAAAGCCCACAGGTGATTAGACTAAAGTCAGTCTGCTGTAGGGGTCCAATCACTACTCTTGAAATAAGTAGATTTTGCCCTTCTGATATCAGACTTAAAGTGTGTTGTACTACAGAGAAAGAGAGGCAGAGAGAAACAAACTGGCAGACTTCTCCCCAAACTGTACAGATCTCTCCCTGGCTACACTAACTCTGCCACCCTCTCCTCAATAGAAAGAAAGGCCTTTTCAAATGCAGCCCGGTGCTGTGAGGCCTGGGTTGTTGTGAATGGGGGTGCCCTATGATTCCTGTGCCTGATTCCTGTTCCCAGGCCAGCATCCTGTGGAGTGGCTGTCCCTGTTAAAAGGGTGTTACCTGGCCTTCCAAAGGCACAAAGAGAGGGAAACTCACCAGGCTACATTCCTGCCAGTAGGTTAGGTCCCAGCCTGTTTGGGGGAATACACAACTCTTCCACAGCTGCACTGGGCCCACAAGGTTGACACATGTGCAATATCAATGTAATGTGGCTGGGATAACTCAGAGATGCTGGCCACCATACCCTAACTCAGATATGGCTTATGTTTACAGTTAAGTGTGCCACCAGGACAGGCCCTTCAAGGTTAAGCAGTTTTTGGAACAGGGGTGCATGTTGTAAATGTAGTCCCTGCACTGCAGTGACTTAGATGCCACTGCAGGTGCCAAGAGGGCACCTGTGACCTCTGAACCTGCTATGTGCCACTAGTAGAGCAGGCGCTGCAAATCAGGATACTGATGCAGCGGGGTTCAAGCACACACTATGATTTTAGTGTAGAGCTTATGAGAGGGGAATCTGATTAGATTTCCCTTTCAGAGATGGAATTACCCACACCATGTTATTATTTAATAAAAATAAAAAAAGCCAGGGCTTTCACAACCTTGCCAGATGATAATTTAGCATATACGAAGATGAGTAAAGGCTGGATTTTGAGTAACATAAGTAATTAAGTCATTTCTCCACATCACTGGGATCTTTATATTCAGCCTATAGCATGACTGCATCTAAGGGTACATGTTTTATTAACACATGGAGATCGTTATTGCTCTCCTCTCAGCCAATCAAAATTTAATGTTCAGGCTTCATTCCAAAACTACTGGTTTTGACTGCTTTCTTAACATTCTGTCATCAAAAGCAGAAAGGGAAAACAATTTCCAGGGAAGATTTCTTCAAACAAGACACTTCTCTCTGGGAGGGACATTTTTTTCACTGAAACATCCCATTCAACACACCAAAGGGAAAGGTAAAACATGGGAAAATACTTTGCCTTTAATATAGATACACCTTTTAGTTTTCCATTATACCTAATGAATGTTCATGTTAAAACCGCGATAATTTAACAACATTTGCTATCGAAATGCTTAACTTGTGAAGAAACCCGTGTTATGAAAACACTGTAAAATAAAATCTCATTTAATTTACCTTCTCATTTGCCTAGTTACATTACTCACCATTAAAGTGATGTTTCTTTTTATGTAGCTACCAAAACTCAAAAATGCATATTATTACTACCAGAATGTGCTAACATCCTAATAAACTAAGGGAGGAGTCATTATCACATGGGATAATACGTCTTCCCCAACATAAGGCCCTCGGCTTCACCGCCGGCCATAATTTGGTGGCGGGTCATTATCGCCTGATAATGACCCCTCCCTGGGTTTATAAGGCTATATTAGCACATGTATTTAAGGCCAGCCCTCCAACCCCTTAAGAAAACCACTGCTTTGCCTGTTCACCTTCTTGTCTCTTATGCAGGACAGAACAAGGGTCATGACATGCCCCTTGACCTGCAATACCTTGCCAAAATAGAATGTAAAAGAAAAACAGTTCTTGTTCTCGAAGCAGTAAGCAAATAGATGTTCAGAGAAACCTCTGAAGTTGATACTGTCTGACATTCCTCGTGCAGGGTTAAACACAATCAGAAAAGCCCCCTCTCCTCTCCTAGCCATGTTGACGCCTGGATTTGAATTCCAAAAGCACTATGTCGCTATACCATACACATTGTGAACACTTGGAGTTATTTAGAGGCATTTAAGATATAGCGTTTTTAATATTCTTTTAAATTGCATACAATGTAGTTTACTCGTTGAAAAAAAGAATCTAGTATGATTTTAAAATTGCTGTTCCCATCCATACACTAACCAACTGCTAACCGTACAAGTGTGAAAACGTGCGAGGGAAGGTCACACATGTGCTGAAATTTCAGGTGTCGACCAATTGCAAGTGACCTTTGTTTTTAATCATGAGGCACATGGGGTTTAATTGGGGTTTAATTGGCACAAATTAAACGTAAATAATCGTGAAATGATGATGATGAATGGTGAACGCAGAATATTTACAAAAACTTGCACAAGCATGAAAGGAAATCAAGCATTGGCAATGCCAACAGTTTTGACTTTTGCGTAGGCATGGGATAGGCATTTTCCAGGCACTGCCCTAGCTGTAATAAGTGATCATTGATGTTGCAGCTACAAAATGGTGCGAGTATCTGGGTATATAACAGCATTGCCTGGCAAATGCCTGCATACAGATGCCCAACCTATTTGCTTTTCCAATGCTTGCTTTTAACCGGACTTCAGTGAAGGACATACATAGTGCTTATAAAGCGAGTGGCTGAAGACAGAGTGGGTTAAGACATTTTTTATTACACCAGTAGTGCCTTTACAGCTCCAATGAAGTCATTAACTTTCAGAAGACTGCTTTAGAAAAACACTGGCAGTCATGTCAAGCTCAAAGTTTGGACGTAAGGCTTGATAAACCTAGATCAAAGAGATCCTAAGAGGATGGGTGTGAATGGCCCTAGGGATTAACATGTACATGGGCGCTCAGTCAACGCTTGGGTAAATACCCAAACAACACCTACAAACTTTGTATCCCTCCTCATATGCCATTTCTCCCTACCTGTATTATAATGCAATAGTTTTGACTAAAGCACCACCTAATAGCCAAAACTGAAAAGGAAAGGCATACAAAATGGGAAACATGAAAGGCCTACAAGTGTCACAAATGCCAGGGTGACAATGCAGATTTACCTCACATGCTGCCATGTTGCCCTCCTTATAGGAAGGCAACACAGCCACAGATAAAGGGGATGCACTATGGTGCCCACTGAAAGATCTTCACGAGAAGTTGCAGAAGTCTTATGATCCGCTCAGAACATAGGATCTACATCTAGATGAAGCCGTATTAACAAGCACTTAACCACAAATCCCTTCCTTTACCATGATAAAGAACTGTTGCACTTTTTCTAAACACAAAATACACCTAGGGCCCGATTCATGGAATTATTTGCACGGTTCAACGTGACTTTGCACTGCTGAAAAGGTCTATGCACTGCCGACACAAACCCTGATTCATGGAACTGTGCAAAGTGTATTTTTGCAGGGTAAAGTTAGTGCATAGTCATTTGTCCAGTACAAAAGCACTTTGCACTGACTTTGCCCTGCAGAAATACACTTTGCACAGTTCCATGAATCAGGGATTGTGTCGGCAGAGTAAAGTAACTTTTCAGCAGTGAAAAGTTACTTTGAACCGTCCAAAAATTCCATGAATCAGGCCCATGATCCTTTTCCCTATCCCTTTTGGTCCAACTGCTTTCGATTATCCTGTATCGGCATACCTTTACACCATCCTGATTTCAATATGTCTTTTACACTCAAACCTTTCCCATACATACCTCCCATTCCCTTTCTTCATTCACCTCTATATTTTCACTTTGGCTATTAGGTTAAGCTTCTAAAACTATGCAAATGGAGTGAAGCTCAGACAGAAATGTGATGTGAGGAAGAGCACACAGCTTGTCAGTGTTGTTCATTTAGAGATTCATTGAATGCCCTTGGCCATGCGAATCCCTATGGTCATTCCTGCCCGCTACCTGTCTCCAATATCAGAAAACACATCCTCCTGAGATCTCTTTCAGCAAATTCTGTCACACAGCAATATTACACTTTCTGCTGTATGGGGCAGGCTAGTGTTAATTCTAAGTAGTCTTCTGTGAGTAATAACTTAATTGCAACTGTACATGAGCTGATGGGATAACTAAAATGTCTGCAACAAGTGTGCATTTGGTCACTTAGTTGATAATCGATATGTGTGTGTCCTCATGTCTGTCTCATGCGCTGAAGTCGTGTTATAAACACGCATTAGAAAATAACAACAGTTTGGCTTGTGTATTGATAGTAGGTTAGCATTTGCCAGTCACTGATGTCATTTGTCTAGGTATTTAAATAATTTGCCAGATAGCCCCATTTTATGGCCAGGTAGAACAATTATGGCAGGGCCTGTCAAATGCCTATCCCATGCCTACACAAAAGTCAAAACATGTGTATTTGCCAATGATTGTTAAGTCATGTGTTTATTTTTTTAAATTTTCTTTATTAAGTCATTTGGTTTATGACAATGTGTGTATTGAAACTCACACATAAATAGCCAAATATAATATAATTAAATAATTTTTAATAGCCAATATTATAGATGAGACTTTTAGTATGTTGCAGAAGTGTACGTTTAATTAGCAAGTTACAGGTTCCAAATCCATCATGTCAGAACAGATTACAAGAATATTGCCATGCAATTGCAATTATATTGTATTGTAATTCCCCAAAGAGTGTCAAGTACAGTAATTGAGAGGGATGGATGGTCAGAGCTATAGAGAGAGTGGGACATGAGATCTAAGATGCTGAAGGGCGAAGTATCACTATCAACTGGTCGGTGGAGTATGAAATAAATCACCGGGAGTCAACGAGACAAGGAGGTGGGCAGATCAGAACCCTAGATCACTTTAGCAAGGGGTCAATGACGAGAATGGGTGGGATGGAAAAAGTAGGGAGAGAAAGACAGACTGGCATATTGGAACCTTATTTAAAAGTTAGAATCTTGGCCATGTGCAGTCGTGCATTTGGTGGGATCTTTGGAGAGTAGAGGGAGGGGGCGTAGCTGTTAAAAACGAACATTCAAATATGGCGGCCAAGCACATATTCATGTCTGCGTTTAACTTGGTGGCAGGCCTATCGATGCTCGAAACATAAACACATGTGTGCATTCCCATGTGGACGTTTACCACGCTTTTCGAAATCTTTTACAGACTTATGGGCCTATTCCATACATTCCGTTATGTCGCTGAATTATGTGACACACACAATTTGTTGCTGTGAGTACCTGTTTTTTTAGTCACATTGTGGTTCACAAAAAATCACATATGCGACCTCCGCAATGTGTGTGCAGCATAATTTGCGGCCACAAATTATTGGGTGAGCGTTTTTCAACCTTTAGGGAAAGTCATCTCCTTTCAGGGAAAAATGTTGGAAGAACTTGCTTCGGCAAACTTGCTCTTGTTTCGAATGTGACCTAAGCAAGCTTGGAAAAAGGGCAGCATTTTGCAGTGGCAAGTTGTGTTTCCCCATTCACACTTCTCCAGACACACCCACGTGAATAGAAGGATAGATGACAAGTGAAGTGCTCACCGTAGAGACAGGGCCAGCCAGGAATCATTTCGAGTTCGATTCCCTGCTGGGCGTGCTTGGCTCTTCATAAGTCCAAAGACAATACATTGAGTACACGATAACAAAATAAAAATAAACAGCTATAAGTACAGAGCGTTATAGAATAAAGAGTTATATAAAACCCTGATGCTATTATCATCATTTTGCATATTCAGAATAGGTCAGACCTATCCATGTTGTCAAAAGAACTAGATATGTTTGTGTCAGTTCCAAAATGTCCGTTGTCATTTTTCTATTGATCAGGCACACTTTTCGCCTGCTGCATTTGCAAATTTTTAGAGCTGCAAGTTTGGGTGTTTACACAATATGTACGTGTGTGTGGATTATATTTACAACCATTGTACACTATGTTTGTCAGAGATAATAAAATTGTAGTTCTAAAGGTTTACGAAGATGGTGTAAACCATAAACGCCAGGTGTGCCATCCAATCGCCCACTGCCTCCAGGCAACTCCTAAGCCGACCAGCCGTCTCTGGCTGAGATAGATTAAGTCGCATAATGATTTCTGTATCGTAGGCCTTGGAGTAGCACAGGAAGCCATGTGCGTGGATTATGCCAAGAGCCAAGAAGCGACTGGATGTAAACTTTGAACATGGAAGTTAAAGAGGAGCACTGAGGGACACCACACAGCAGAGGCCCCGGCTGGAATTGAAAGGGCGGTAAAGACACCGATCGTGAGCGTCCCGCAAAGAAAGAGTAAAACCAGGACAGAACCTGACCAGAGAGACCAGAGAAAGAGAGATGGGAGACCTGAGTGAGATGGTCCACATTGTCGAATGCCAATGAAAGATCCAACAGGATCAGGGCTCTAACGGCTGCCCCCTTGTCCACCAACCACGCCAAATCATCAACCACTGACACCAGGACCGATTCAGTGTCTCAGCCTGGGTGGAGGCCCGATTTGAAAGAATCAAGGAAAGCAGAAGATTCCAGAAAGGAACTGAGAAGAGGTGACACCAGGGATTCAAGTAATTTCATAAGAAATGGAAGCAAAGAAATAGGGTGAATGCTTAAAAGGACCAATGGATCCAAATATGGCTTTTCAGCAGGGGAGTTATAAGGGCATGTTTAAGACCTTTGGGGATAACCCCTAAAGAAAATGAATTGTTGACTGCCCAAACCAACCATCGAACGATCGTACCCACCACATTTTTCAAGATGGAAAGCGGAACAGCATCACAAGGTAATGCTGATTTTAAACCTTTAATAGCAGCCAAAATGTCCTGACCCATAAAGTTAGGAAAAGAGGACGAGTCAGCTTTGGCTCTATCATCGCTAGGAAATAGACAAAGCGATGAACCAGGCCAGGTGGACTGGGGACAAGCCATAGCTATAGCACTGCGGATGGCAGCTATCTTCTCATCAAAGAATAACGACAAGGAGTCACAAAACTGCTGTGAGAGAGGAATTATGGACTGAGATTTAGATTGTACCGGCAGAGACTGAACTGCCACAAATAAGGCTTTGGGTTGATTAATAGCCTGCTCAATCCTGTCACTGAAAAATAGTTGTTTGGCCGCTGTGATAGCTCTTTGGTATTTGACAGTGGCAAGACGATAAAGGGCTTCATCAGTTAAAGAGCAGCCAATTCTCCATTTTCTCTCAGCCTGTCTACAGCGAAGTTTAAGATCTTTAAGTTCAGCCATAAACCAGAGTTCCGATCAGCGATTTTTAACAAGACAGCGCTTAAAAAGGGAAAAGGGTATCAGCCACCAAATGAAATGTCTGGGACAAAGTCGTCAACATACAGTAAATGGTGTCAGCACAACCATTAGCAATCAGGTGGCCAAGGTCTTGAGAAGAAACAGCGTGCCAGCCGCGTTTCATGGTGAACTGTTGGAGACGAGTAGGAGGAGAGACCTCAAGCTCTCGAGAGCTTGGACAAATGAGGGCACGTGAACACAAGAATGGATGAGCATCTTTTTCCATTGCATCTCCAACACTTTTGTGATGTTAACTGTTGCAACTTCAACATGTTGTCTGGTGCCCAGTACATCCTACACACAATCTCTTGATGCTAGAAGTGGTCCTGCAATCAGATATTACATTTTTTGGGATGTCACTGAGTAGATTATTTCATTTCTTTTTAATCAACTCTGGGCTTAAATTGAAGCCCGAATCTCTTCTGTATGTCTTAAAATTGCTATGTTGTTCCCAGAGATAACTTTACACAATTATGCAAACAGATATTTCACATTACACCCTCTTGACATATGAAATGAATCGGCTGTGCGCTTGTTTGGCTCTCGTGATCTAGGAATTGATGACTAATGTATATGTGCATGTGTGTCTAATGTTACCCTTTTTGCTGGAATGTCAGGTTGGTTATCAAACCTGAAACAATTCATTTCTAAGTGATAAGAAAATCATTTGATGACATACAGCCATGTGGGACTAGTGTGAACTGCCATCATGATTTAGTAATTGCTCATATCTATGTTTTTGACTAGGACATAACCTATCATATGACAAACGTATGCCTCAAAATGCAGTGCTGTGTTTGTGAAGCGTTGGTGCAGGATATGGTTAATAAGAGATAATGGGAAGAGGAATGTAAATGATGGCACTCAAGATTCTACTCCTTGAATAGCCTTTTAAACTCTACGAAACTTGGCATGGTCCACAACATCTTTGTGCACTCATCCGAACATTATTAAACCATGCTTTAAAACTATTCCGGCTGTTATTCTATAATGTGTGCCTGCCAATTGCCATTTGATGCAGCTGTCAACCAATATGGCTTTCCAGAAGGGGCTGCAAGGAGAGAGGAAGCAGAAGAACAATTGATGCATCCCTGTTTTATAATTCAAGGCTGTTTCCCAGGGAGATTCCACAAGTGATGAGAGAAGGTACACTAACCTGAGCACAGCACACCATTTAACTAAAACCGGTCAGTTATCCATATATAAACATTTACTTTTTATTGTTGTATTTTAGTGTTTAAAGCGCGGACCTAGCTCGAGAGTAGCAGAGATTGTGGGTAGCTGGCATCTGGGCTGGTATCTTTTAACAGTAGCACAGCACTGTGAGGTCTGTGCATCAGTATTTGCATCCATTGGAATTAGTACTTGGTCTGATGTTATTGAAAGAGCCATGTTTTGAAAGACTTGCAAAATTGGGAAATTGTCTGGGCATTCTGAGTTGACACTGGGATCACATTCATGAGGATGGGTGCATGACAAGAGAAGGATTGTTTGCTGGTCCTCTCTTTGCGGATGAGTTGTGTTTCAAGCCCGATGGTTGATTTTCTGTTCAAGGAGCGTGTGCCATCAGTGGAGTTTGCCCACCAGGTATGCTAATGTGCGACTCGTGACTGCTTTGTAGATGGTACATGCAGTCTTGAACAGTAAACTGGCTTGGAGTGGAAGCCAATGTAATTTGCATAGGATGGAGGTAATTCGGTCAAATTTCTGTGCTCCCATAATAAGATGTGCTGCAGCGTGGTGGACTGCTTTTAGGGGAGCCAAGTGAGCAGCTGGGAGCCTTACAGTCTGGATGTTCTGCGGCAGGATGAAGGGTTTGATTTTTTTAAGGGTAGATATTCTAAACCAGTCTATTTGAACCTCCGTCGCTATGTATTTTTGGAAGGACAGATTGCGGTCAATGGTGAAGCTTAAGGATGTGGCTGAGTCTGAGAGTTGTGGATCAAATCCTTCTAGGTGCATATCATCGAGCCATTGTTGGGCAAGTTGTTTTAGCGGGTGTACCGATGAAGACAAATTCTGTCTTGGATGGGTATAGTTTGAGCTAGGCAATCAACATCCAGGACTGGATGAGGTCTAGTTAATCGCAGAGGCCAGTGATGTCCTGCGTGCTATTTACTCACATGTACAACTGAGTATCGTCTGCATATTGGTGGATGGCTATTTTGGAATCTTTGAGGAGAGTACCCAGAGACTCCTTGTAAAGGTTAAAAAGGATTGGTGAGAGGATGGAGCTTTGGGGGAATCCGCAGCAGGCCTGGAGTTGGTTAAAATGCAACAAGTTGATTGATAGGTTATTTATAATATGCCTATACACAAGTGTTTCAAAGCGCAACCAGGCAGGGAGGGGAAAAATAAGGGAGAACCAGACAAACAATCTTAATAGGTCTAGTATAATTTAGATTGTTCACCTGGACAGCCTGCTGTCTGCCTGAGAGGTAGGAGGTACACCAATTCAGGACAGTGGAAGAGAATCCCATCCTATCAGCAAGGAGGGAAAGAAGTATGTGGTGGTCCAAGGTGTTGAATGCAGCCAAGAGGTCAAGGAGGAAAGGAGGCATAAGTCACCCATATCCATGATTTGGAGAGCATCGTCCACCACCTGGATGGTGGCTGTCTCAATGCTACACTTTGCGCGGAACCTTTACTGACAGTCATTTAGGAGGTGGAATGGTTTGATTCTGGCGAGTAGTTGTGTAGCAACTACTTTTTCCAAGATTTTGCCATTAAACAGGTGGTTTGTAATGGGCCTGTAGTTGGTCAGGTCATCTGGATCTAGGTTTGTTTAAAAAAAAAAAAGAGGTTGTGTGAGACCAGTCTTGAGGGTTTCCGGGAATGATCCTTCTGAGAGGGAGGCATTGATGATGCTGAGTAGCACATTGAGGGTCGGGCATGTTAATTGTTTAATGATGGAGGGCAGAATTATATCATCAGAGTAAGAAGTAGGTTTAGGGAGGAAATTATTTTTATAAGATCCGGGGGAGAGGAGAGAATTAGGTCCAGGAGGGCAGTATGCGTGCAGGGGTTCTATGGATGCTAATGCAGTGAGAAGTTGATTCAAGGTCTTGCCGATTTTGTCTATTTTTTCAATAAATACATTGTTTATTCTGTTGCATTTTTGCTGATTTCCTGATACCTCATGGTTGGATGGGGTTTGGTACACTGCTTTACTACTTCAAAGAGAGCTTTGCTCCTGTTAGTGGCTGTCGCAATGGTCGTAGAGTAGTAATTAGCTTTGGCCTCAGTAATCAGAATTCTATGGTTTGCGCGCAGAGATTCTAGGTTGGTGAGGTCTCCCGAGTTATGGTTTTTGCACCACTGTTTCTCTAGGGCTCTGATTGAGCATTTGTTGGAGGCTAGCTCTGGGATTTACCATGGGGCGGATGGTGTGGTCTTAGCACTGCTGGATTTCAGGGGGGCATGAGTTGCTGAATAATTCCAGGAGTCCTGAGGCATTCCCTGTGATGGGGAAGTCTGCAAAGTTTGCTTATAGCTTATTGACCGGGAAGGTTTTCGTTGAGCAGCATTGAGTGAGGGGGTGTTTAGCCTGACCTTTGTGAGCCGTAGTCAAGTGGGCAACTAATAATGTGATGGCGGCTTGGTCAGACCAATCAAGTGGGATAGGGTCTGAACATGTGATGCAGGGGGATGATGTGAAGACTAAATCTAGGGTGTTGCCTTTGTTGTGCGTGGGGGAGAGCACAATTTGCTTAAGGTTCATGGATGTGGTCAAAGTGAAAAGTGTGCTTCAAGTATGGCTGTCAGCCTTTGACTCAGACATTAAAATCACCAAGAAAGACTTGATTTGAATGTGATAATTTAGCAGAGGAGAACAAGCTGGAGATGTCTGCAGTGAAAGAGTCACTTCTGTGAGGTGGTCTGTATATGAGATGGACGGTGATGGATTCCTTATGCAAAAGAGAGAACTGGCAGGCAAATGATTGTTCTGGGAGAGGGGATGCTGGAGCATGGCCAATCGCTCCTGTGGATGATTGCCCCTTCGCCTCTTTCTCTACCTGGCCAGTTGGCATGTTTGATGCAGAAGACTTAGGGTAAGGGGATGTTAAAAACATGCGGTAGGAGGGGTTAAACCATGCTTTAGTGATGAACTGGGCATCAAGTTTGTTGTACAAGATGAGGTCAGCGATATCTGCAGTGTGAGCCACTGTTAAATGAGCATTGATCAAAATAAGAGGATGTGTGCATGTGGTCCGTGGGTGTTGGTTGGGGGCATGGGGCAATATTGATAAGGTTTACTAGGGTGGCTTGCCGGTGGCTACCAAGGGCACTTGGCCGCTCGAGCCTAAGTGAGAGTGGGGGTGGGCTGTGGAGGGAGGAGACACATGGTGATGTCTTTTGGTGAGTAGCAGTAGTAGTAATTGGTTTGTAGGTGAAATGCAGGATAGCAGGTCAGGCTCTTGGCCCTAGCTGGCCCAAACGGGCACAAACGGGTGAGGTCCTTGTCTTCGCACGTCCTTTGCTGAGGACGCCAGCGATGAGGATGCCGGCAATGAGAAGAAGGGCTGATTGTATAGGTGGTAGGTGGAGCAACTGGGTGGCAGGGCCCAGTCAGTGACCACCAGCTTACTCAATGCTGTCTGCCTGGAGCTGCTTCATAGTCCTAAACATGTACATCTTATGAATGTGAGGTTAAAAGGTATTTAATAATCAAACAGACTTTACTACAATATCCTCCTAATGGAATAGATCTTGACTCCCTGAGGTTTGATACCCTTGGACAAAGCACCGTTCTCCTTGCATAAATTCAGTATTCCATGTGTTTCCACAGCCAATCAACCACTGGCTTTCGCTCATGGCATACATGCTAACATGTTCCATTCCATTCCGAAGATGCTAATCCTGTCCTGGTTTTAACTTTGCGTTCTGGGATGTGTAGTGCTGGATTACCTGATTTAAATGGCAGGTCTATGATCTCAGAATGGAAGTTATAACTAAGTTCCAGACTACCGTCTCCCGAATGGAATGGATTATGTTGTCATGTATCCAATGGTGAAGGCCACTGATGGAACCGGCACTTGTATGCTCTTGTATACTGCTGCCGCCCTGCAACATGGGGTTAGGCACCGTGAATCTGCCGGCACTGTGAATCTGCCGCCTGATTGACTTTTGCATTTGTATGCTGCTGCCGCCCTGCAATTTAGGGTCAGGCTCCATGTGTCTGCCACCTGATTGACCTTTGCATTTGTATGCTGTTGCCGCCCTGCAATATGGGGTTAGGCACCATGTATCTGCCACCTAATTGACTTTTTGCATTTGTATGCTGCTGCCGCCCTGCAACTTGGGGTTAGGCACCATGTATCTGCTGCCTAATTGCCGTATGCATTTGTATGTTGCTGCCTCCCTGCAACATAGGGTTAGGCACCATGCACCTGCCACCAAATTGACTTTTACATTTTTATGCTGCTGTCGCCCTACAACATGGGGTCAGGCACCATGTATCCGCTGCCTAATTGACTTTTCCATTTGTATGCTGCTGCCGTCCTGCAACATGGGGTCAGGCACCATGTATCTGCCATTTAATTGACTTTTGCTTTTGTATGCTGCTGCCGCCCTGCAAAATGGTGTCAGGCACCATGTATCTGCTGCCTAATTGACTTTTGCATTTGTATGCTGCTGCCGCCCCGCAACATGGGGTTAGGCACCATGTATCTGCTGCCTAATTGACTTTTGCATTTGTATGCTGCTGCCGCCCCGCAACATGGGGTTAGGCACCATGTATCTGCTGCCTAATTGACTTTTGCATTTGTATGCTGCTGTCGCCCTGCAACATGGGGTTAGGCACCATGTATCTGCGCATCTGAACTTTTTTTTGCACTTTGCGTGTGATGCATTACTTCTGTCCGTTCCTCATTGATGTAATCACCTCTTGCGCCTCCTTTCTGTAACCCGAAGCACTGTAAACAATCTCTTAAGTATAAGCACCTAGATACCTCTGGGTTTTGTGTGCTATATAAATAAATGGAGCAAAGCAGAAGCCGCTCATTTCAATTTGCACTGATTCTATTATGACAGCGTGCTTAATTAGAATGTTAGGTGCATAGGCTGGAAAATGAAGCAGCTGAAAATGTCACTTGTGTCTGATTTCATGCACATCAGGTTGGGGCATGCAGTACCCGGTGAAGCAGAGTTTTGTGCACATGGCTCATGACACCGTCCTGTACACCTGGGCACAGTGGCTGCTGCCAGGTGATAGGTGCTGCCAGGGTCGTATGCTTCTTCACTTCATGAAGAAAGGACCCTGGGCCCAAAACACTGCTCCACTCCACCATAGGCTAAATCACAATGGGGTGGTCACGCAGGAATAAAACAATAAAGACATCAATAATCCCCTTCCTTGGGCTTGATACTCGTGCAGACCGTCATGTGACCGTATGCTTCATAAACATTTCCCCCCAGGGCTTCACTTATCAGAGTTTTGCCCGCTTGCCTTGCAGCTCTTCTGGTGGTGCTCTGAAGTACCGATTCATGTGCCCTCTCTAACATGGCGCCACGGGTGTCGAAACGGCGGCCATCGCACTGTTTAAGTGGAAACACATTCTGGATTACAATGTTCATGTGAATTGTGTAAAGGCCAAGACCACGGTGGAGAGGCAGCCGCGCCATCAGGCTTTTCTGCGTCCATGCTCGCCTGCCCTGTGCAACAAGCGAGAAAAAACAGAATTACTTTTTAATACATGACATTGAGCGCGAGCAAGCTGCGTCATTGGAGGCTAAAATGTGGGTTGCTGTTCAAGGTGCAAATTATGCAGACTGCGGACTTAAACGCACAGCTGCTCACTGTAGTTGAGCTATACTCAGGGGTAAAGGAAGCCGTTTGACGTATTACATGTGTTGTGTAAACAAATCCATCCTTTTCCATGCCTGTTATGCACGATGTTTGAGAACGAGCACAAGCAGGAGAGAGCAGCCCGACCTCTACCCTGCACCAATTTGTGAAAACATCCCCCACACGCAAATATACAATATTTTTAAAGATTATAAGCAGTAGCCATGCTTGTACTAAAAGATAATCAAATGTTCGTCATGCGCTGGTATGGCCACGTTTAGTTTTGGTTCATGAGCGCTTTAGTAACGCCAGTAGGACCCAAAGGTAAAGAGATAGATTATACAGAATGGAGATCTGAAAATGGTATCAAGGCACTTTGCCATTGGTGGAAAAACGCATATCCACGTGAGTGCTTTGATTATGCCCCTTCCTCATCATCACTTCTGGGCTGGTAGTTTGTTAAAGTCACTTACCTTTCATTTCATAACGTGTGCTGTGCATTTTCATCAGCTGGCCATGGCGTCACCCCAATGCTCGAATGCTAGCTGCTGTTTTTTTTTCTCTGAACATGTCATGTTAGCGGAGATTGATGGGGTCTTCCCTTTGAATTGGCTTTCATCTTAACTCTAGATTGGAAAGCAGCTTACATGACGGGCATTTAGTGCCTCATCTTTGCTGGTTTTTCTATTTCTTTAGTTTCTGGGAAGCATAAGCATACTCTATATTTTCACAGGGGAGTTCAGGAATCTTGTAAAAGAGTACTGGGTTTATTGCCTATTCTGTTTGTTGGAAACATGGTCTGTGTTTTTTTTTTTGTTTAACTAGTTTATATTTCCTGTATGATAAATGCATTTCTATCCCTGCAAACGTTTTGTAAGATGTGGTTCCAGACAGATTTATTTATAACATCCCTCAATGACGTTATCCCAGCATTGCGTGGAGAATCACCTATTTTATGATGTTACAAATGGAACACATGGTTACATCTATTCACAGAGACATTGGGTGGCATGTAAATAGACACTTTGTGGCAATTAGTTCTTATTTCTGTGATGATCATATTTAGATGCACACATTCTGGTAATCGTAACTTGCATTCATTGTAGTAACAATGTTAAGACATATTTCTGAAATCTGAGTAGGAATCTCAAAAGACAAAAAAGAAGACATTTGCAGTCGCAAGATTGCATGCAGTAAGAACATGGGCAAACATGGAAACATATTTTTGGGCATTTATATTTTCAATAGCAATTATGACTTCCTTAAGATAATTGTAATGCAACAAAATGTCCTCATGTTGTAACGTGGTTGAACAACGGCAGATACATGTTTCCTAGTTTTTTTCACCGTGTACTTTAGCGTTTAAGAGAAACCTTTTTATTTTGTTTTCCGAATTTCTTTAGTGGGTTGTGAAATGTAAAAGAGGCTTGTGGAATCCCAATGAAAAAGGACCATAAAGATTCACAGCCAGTCCGTTGCACAGGCTGCTGGATTCCGCCTCCTACCCAATATTGTCAAGCACTCTAAACAAGATCCCTGTTGTGCCTACTTAATACTTCTAGCTTAATCACAACTCATAACAATCATGCTATAGCCACATTTGCAAATAATTACTGCATGTTTATTCTTTCTGATTTGGACCCCGAAGTCTGGAAAAGAAAAATTTAATTGGAATATAATTTTCACACGTTGGAATGAAGGAAATATTTCATAAGATTGTTGTTGAATATGTTGAGAGACAGATGAATATGTCCTCCATTGCTTCAGCTCCCTCCCTCAGATCAATATTGCACAACGGAGAAGAGTTACTCACTAAGACAATCGTACCACCCTTATCCCAGGCAGGTACAGCAGGTACATGTGCATACATTAGACACAAAGCAATTGTGCACTCAACATAAAGAATGCAAACATCTCGGTAGCACATGTATTTATACATTAAAAATATTGACATGGCATCCATAAGAGATGAATAATGCTAACATAATCAATCTATAAACTGATTGCAACATGAACCACACGCGAATATAGCTCACCAACAAAAAAAAAAACAGTCTAATGGGTAGCCATCTTTTCCAAAATGGAAGCGACAACCCGCTTCTAAGTAAACAAAAGGCCTCAAAGCTTCACAAGAACAAAAAATGCTGAAATAACAAAATACAGATCCGTGCTGAGCTCAGAGAGTAGCTAGCAAACCAATCCAAGTATACCATGAATAAGGGAGGATAGGAACGGCAGAGCCAAAGCACGAGATAATGATTTCCAAGATGCAAACCATATATTATCAGATTAATTAAGAGTACAACCAGCCTTTGTAAACCAGATGCAGGATAACTACAGCCAAAAGACGCCATGAAGAATAACTCGAGAGTATACCCAGTGGTAAAAAGGAACCATAATACTCACATTAATATTAGCTAAAATCCTAATAAATGCAGGATGAAATAATTCCAAACACGGTCCCATCACAAGCGACCCATAATTGAAGAACACTGTCTATTTATTAGCAGCAAACACAGATAAGAAACCTGTCTTACACCATACACATATCCCCAGACACAAGATGCCACACAAGGACAAATACAAAATGATCTCCCCGGTAATGGCCTAGAAATGAGGGCTGGTATCTCCTTTAATTGAAAGGAAAGCAGTCCATGGACCTTTCTCACCTTAACCCCTGTCTGGCTCATGTCTTGACAGCCTGTCAGTTGTCCAAGGTTGGTTAGTAAGAATCCAACCAATCAGAATATCTAATGTTATGCTGCCATTGAAGTAAGGTGCCAGCCAATTATATTTGTAGAGATGGTGTCTTTTTACTGTCATCAATTTAGTGGTCGTCTCAGGAGGAGCCATCAGACAAGTGTTACTCAATCAGAAATGTAACCCCTTTAGAATGTATATTTAGTCACCACTATAAACCAATCTCCATTCCCCATAGGTTTTGGTAACTAAGATTACAGTATGATGTCAGTTATGATGAATATTGAATATATAAACTATTGTATTTGATAAGCATGCCGATAGCACCAATAATTCTATGCTTGTATGCTGTCCCTGCATTATTTTGATAATAAATCTGGGTTTTGCCTTGCACTTTGTTTATTTACGCTAGTGAGTCCGGTTTGATCTGGCTCCAGAACCTCTGTGTACTATAAGAATTCCCAGTCCATCTTAACACATAGTTGGCAGAAAGGATGGCAGTAGTCATAAATGACATCACACAAAGTTCATAACTGGATCAACCGCCTTGAAGAAACTCACTAGGGGGAGCAGTACATGTTAGAATCAACACACAGCAATTATTTGCATATTTGGCTATAGTATGATTGTTAGGAGTTGTAATAAAGATAGAAGAAGTACGTGCAACAGGGTTATTCTTTAGAGTGGTCGACAATTCTAAATGCCACTTACAGGTTGATGCCAGACAAATCTCAATGGAGCCATTTGGATTCACATACATTTTAGACTTGCACTAAAGTAATATTTTCATAAAAACAAAAGTGCAATTAGGATAATCTAAGGAACCTGACTTAGCAAGGGAATGTATCCTTATTCAATATGGTTGATGCAGAATTTGGCCAATTAAATGCCTGCCGCAAATTGCTTGAAAGAGGCTGAAGTCGAATTACAAACTTCCAGTACAAACACCTTTTTCCCTTTACATTGAGGGGCCAAAGGGCATATTAAAGAGACAGTGCAAATGCAAACAATGTTGGCTTCTGTGTAGATATGGGAAAGGTATTTGTCAGGCACTGCCCTAGTGATATCAACTGGCTATTAATGGCAGCAGCTTGAACATGTTGCATGTAGCTGGGCATATGAGAGCAGTGCCTGGCAAATGACTAACTAATATGTATACCCAAGCCAAAACTGTTGGCTTTGCTAATGCTTGTTTTTAACAGGACTTTGTGAAGAATGTGCATACTGCTTATGCATCATGTGTATAAATGCAGGCCTGGTTAAGACCTTTTTATTACACAAGTAGTGTGCTTACAGCACTAATTAAACTATTGGCTCTCAGTCTGCTTTGAAAAAGAACTTTGAGGGCAAAGTTTGATTTTAAGGCTTGGCAAAGTTGGCACAAAGTGAACCCAGGAAGGTATGTTTTGGGCAGGGACGGCAGGAGATGTGTGGGAGGAGCCATAGGGATTAGCAAAGCCATGGGCTGTCGATGGCTGGGTAAATAGCCTAACAACCCTCACAAGAATTGTGTCCCTCATCATGTGCCATAATTCCTGGGCTCTAGCACCTTGAAGCGTCTCTTGTGCTAGATGGCATTACCAACAAAAACACATACAATACATATTATAGCAAATAGAATGGCATCCAATTGGTCTATGCAACATTGTATAGCAGGTTGCCCCATAGACCCTCTGATTGGTTGGCATTCTCACCCAACCTTGGACTTTCGGCTCGTTAGCAGAATGTAAGCGAAACAAAACCCAGGTGCATGAATCACGTCAGATTACTCCCCACTTCCCAAAAAGTTCATCTCTCATCAGTCCGGCCATGAGCCAATGTTTGCCGTCTGTAGTTGACTTTGTAGCCTTCTGTCTGTTCTGGGACATTCAAGGGAGTGTAAGCACATCACTATCTTCATCCGAGACTTAATGAATTGCCCTTGTTTTTGACTTCTGAGTCATATGTGAAGAAACCACAAACCTGTCAATTTCAACCTCTTATTTACTGCTATTTGATTTAATTATACTGAATATCATTGCTCTTCTTGGCCTCTAGAGACTTGCTCAATCTACCTTGTATAGACTTTATACCCTTTTAATATTTGGCTCCTGCAAATGTTTTCTTCTTCTTTATCTAAGAGAAATGTATCTCGTCCATGGCTTATCCGTCTGCCTCCCTTTGTGCTTTGCAGCTATTCCTTAAAATAGCAGCCTTGATCCCAAGCCAACATAGACTCCTCTTTGTTTTGTGCACAAAGCTGTTCTTCCACTGTCTCCTGACTCTTCAACCCTGATCTGTTTCTGAGGTAGCTGAATTGAATCCTGACACAAGCCGGCGTCCATTTATGGCCGTCCTAGCCACATTATATATTTCTCTATATCAATCTTCTATATGTTTTTTCTACCTTGCATTACTGAATATTTACACTTATTGATCAGCAAGTTACTTTATCTTCTTTTGCACTCATGATGGCTGCGAGGATTAAGTTCAAAACCCTCTGCATTGTCCACAAGGCCTTCTGGGGCCTGGGGCCTCATAACTTCAACTCTCTCTTCCGAAATATCTTCCTTCTCGAGCTCTTCGCTCATCCGCCTCCAACTCCCTTAGGGTCATTTGCTTCTCCAAGCAACGAGTTGGTGGTAGATCTCTTTCTTCGGCTGGGGCCTCCATCTGGAACAGCCTCCCTGCCTCTCTGAAACTTGAGGACCATTTCTGGTTCCGGAAGCACCTCAAAACCTTCCTCTTGGCTTCTGCTTTCTCTCCTCCTATCCCCTGCTGAACTCCTGGCTGAAACTGTTCTGGTTACCTGGCCACCCTCTGATCTTGGGCCCAGGTCCCCTCCCCGCAAGTTACACACCTGCACTGCCTCCCTGGCACCCCCCGCCCTTGGAGATTCTTTTCTGTATCCCTACAGTTCCCCACCTGCACTTGACACCTGATGTCTGCACTTACCCTTGCACTTGCCACCAGCTGGCCCTACTTCTCTTATTGTTTTATTTATTCTATTACCCCATGTACTGAACTGTCGTCACCCCCCTTCCCACTCCGCACTTTTACTCTTCCCCTTCCCCTGAAATTGTGTGATCAGAATGACACTTGGTCTAGTAGGATCATTGTCTCTGTCTTCCCTCTGTTCCCCCTCCCTTGCCACATCGTGCCTTGAAACACTTGTGTATTGGTGCATTATAAATGCCATATCATATCATATCATACCATAACTTTATCATTTCGTACATGTTTCTCTTGTTACTCCAGTTACATTCGCTATCAAGCATGTTCATATCGTTTCAGTATGGCTTTGTATATTTGCTTTATGATATCACTCTACCATCATCAGGTGTCACTCAGCACTCCATGAGGTCCAATGGTGCATGCTGACATCCTTCCACACGGCATCCTTCCACACTATCAGTGCAAGGGTACATTCGGTACAGCTGTCTGAGTGCATATTGTCTCTCGTACACTCGATGCAGTATAGGAACAGCACATGGAGTCCGATACAGAGCTCTTCTCCTACTCTTCCAATATGACGTGGTGAGGGGACGGGAGTTAGGGACAATGCGTCCAACTGCACCTCTACATTCCCTAATAGAACTCCATTACATTGGCCCTAAAGTGCTACCTTAAAGGAAAAACAAAAAATCAGTGGATCAGGCAGAAAGGGAACACAAACAACATCCAGCGAATTGACCACTCTGCAATTCCTATATCACAGGCATTCCAAGCAATGTAAGTTTTATCAGGCTTACACAATATGTGCTTTTGTAAATGAGCCATTAGTGTTGTGGGATGTATTTACCCATGCATCCGAGCCCTACCTCAAAACTGTGCAGTACTGACATGAAAACATCATGATGGCCAGAGCTTCCCAGAAAATGCACAGGGAAATGCATGAAGAATAGGCTGCCATTCATTTTTGCCGATGTTATGGGCACAGAAGGAAACTGCCTAAAACCACCATTGGACTACCCACACAGTAGTCTGAAACCATTGGGAATGGCAATGCTGATTGCCAAATGCAACCTAGAATTGTGGGGAATTCATTTCTTAAATCCCAAAAATGGGTGCAGTACCAGTACTCACCACTATCCAAAAGCCGGCGTTTTAAAACCACTCTGTTTCCCTGAAGGCAAGTCAAAATGCCTATTTTCAAACATTGCAATATGTGCAAAATATTTACTGAACACCAGCAGACATTTGGCAGAATGGAGTGTTGTGTGCCTACAAAATCTGGGAAATGAAGAGCCCAAAACAATGCTTATAACAAAACTGCTATGGAGTCAGCAGTTTAAGTTGCACTGGATTTAAAGACACTAAAATCGAAAATGTTTAGATTAAATGAGTGAGCTATGTTTGGTGTCACATGCCTTTGTAACTGTTTAAATGTCATAGTTTTAAACTTAGAATCAGCCTTCTAGCTGCATATGTAAAAAAATGTCTTGACTTAGACTGGGGAACAAAAAGTGACATTTTATCTGAAACTTGGCTTAAGGAACTGAATTCTGCCTGGCAACTACCCCCATCAGGAGGGAAACTTGAGTCACCACTGTGTTCCCAGGCCAACCTTCCTTTTGCTGCCCACACTAAGGATATGCCATCTATCTGATAATTGAATTATCTGTGCTCTGCAAGAGAGTGAACAAAGCCCTCTTCACTCAGGCAAAGGTTTTTATTACCGCAGTCGTAAATTGTAGCTTCCTCTTGGCAGGAGCTGGGAGGAGCACTGCCTGTGAGAGCAAGCTGGCTTGGCAGAAACTGGAAAGACTGGTTTCTATACCATGTGACCTGGGAAACCACACCCCTTTGGAGCCAGAACATAACTTTAAAAAGATGAATAACTCATAGAGCGGACATGTGAAAATTTTATAAATGACACCATAATTCTTGTGATTTTTCTGCCCACATTTTAAGAGGTTTTTCGACCCGGTGGCGTGTTCAGGGGGGTGTCAGCGGAAAAGTGGATATAACTCTAAATGTATGCATGTTAAAAATCTGAAACTTCATCAGTTAATGTCCCTACTCCCTGCACACATGTATGTAAAGTTGGGTCCATGTCAGAAATTGCAAAATCAGTTAAAAAGTGAAATATGTGCCAGTTCTGAATGCAAGCTCCCAGGAAGAGCAGAGTTTGAACAGGGTATACCTCCTGTAATGCATGATGGGTGCATATGATTTTAAAACAATATGTACCTCTGCAAATATGTATTTGTTTCAAATCTAGATTTGTGTGTAAATTGACAGGAGGAGTGGACTTTCTGCAGGCTGTAAAATGACATCACTCTGACTCACAGTTCATTCCCCAATCAAATGATAAATGGAAGTTTGACCAATTAGAAGCTGAGAGAGAGGTAGGGTCAGTGATGCTAGAACACACCCACATTCTAAACACATAAAAGCAGACAGACAGGACAGATAGGGACTTTTCCAAATCCATCTGCAGCGGGACGCTCTGCCGGAAAAATCCATACTTACCTCCATCAACCTCCAGAAAGCCAAACTAGAGACTTCAATCTATCCAGAACTAAGAGAACCAGAGAGAAAGCAGTGCTGTACCCAGAGAGACCCAGACCAGCAGAGAGAGCTGACCCAGATCACTGTGAAGTGCAGAGGCCAGACCAGACCAGACCAGAGTCCAGTCTAAAACCCTGACCAGATCCGTGGCGAGGCCCATTTCACTCAAGAATATAGTGTGAGTACCTAGAAAACTGTGCAGAACCAATCTCTTAGTTAAAATAATATAATTCAATCCTATTTTAATCTAAGTAGAACTGTCTCCTAACTGTCACCTGTCACTTGTAAAGCTGTCACCTGTGATTTGCTAGTTGCAAGCTGCACTTGTCATTTTGAGCTTTTGAAATTTGCAAACCCAAAAACGACCTTTATTAAATCGCTCATATCTCCGCGACCGTTTGGGCTAGAGACTTGCAGTAACTTTCCTCTGATAGCTTAGAATCGTAGCTTTGAATCGCACCAAGAACCGCATTCCTACCCCTTATAGTTTTACCGCAATCGCGGAACACGCATCCGCGAATTTTGCCGCGATTTGCAAATTTCTTCACATGTAAAAACTGCTGCTGCTTGCCTTCCATTTGCCAGAAATTCGTTTAACCTGCTAACTATCCCTGCCTCATTGCTAGTGTGAGCCTGGACTAATATTAACTAGATACCACTCACCCTGAACCTCTGAAAGGGAATTAACAGCGTTTCCAGCATATTTCTCATTCATTGCCAGCACATATCAAAGCAATTTGGGCCCGTGTTTTCAAAACTCCTATCTGTGTTTTAAACTTCTGTTGTCTAAGCTTGGGGGGGATTGAACTGATTACATTGATTGCATTTCTGAGAACTGTGTGCTTCCTTCCATTTCCTTGCATTGCATCAAGGGGGGGAGGGGATTGCCAGAGAAAAGTGATTACCTTGTTTGTTGAAATCATATTGAGTATTTTCTGTATTGCATTTTCATTCAACATTACATCCATTTGAACTCTATAAAGCATTTTCTACCACATTATACTTCTGTACCTATTTACCAGTGTGCTACCTTATCCATTTCATCTCAACTCCTCAGTAATTATAAAGAAGTGTGCTAGTGCCAGATTCTCCGTTGTTGATCTTTATCATATCAGATTAAGTGTGCTATTCAATTATTAATTTATTATAAAGTGTCATATATATATCTATTGTTTAAATTATCAAATAAACCTTTTAAACTTGCAAAACAGAACTACTTCTTGGCTCAGTGGGGTCAGGGGGATTCCAAGAGAGGGGTGTTATATAGGGGTAGTCATCCAGAACGCATGAACTGGACCTAAAGATATATCAATAAGGGTTTTCATTCAGTATTATAGACTAGGCGTTGACTTAGCTGTAGTGTTGAATTGAATCCTCTTACAAATTGGGGGCTCGAGCCGAGACGTTGGGTTAGATTTACCACTTGTGCAGCTTAATGCAGTGTGCTAACTGACGGGATACATACATCCGGTCGGATCACCACGCTGCATTACGCTGTGAAGCATTCCTCAAAAGGGACACTCCAAGAAAAGTTCTGTTCTGCAAAAATAAAATACAAACTTCTGTAAGTCAGGACAGAGACCAGTCTCTAGAATGACGACCTTAGTAGACATGAAAATAGCCAGAGAGCACCTCTTGCATAAGCTATTTGTGAGAGGTGAATGGACCGAACAGGGCCAGGATGCGTGGTTGCAGGCCATCACACAACAGGTCACTGAAACAGGGTCAGATATATATAGAGATCAGGGTCCCTTACATGTGGCCCTGAGTGAACTATATATGGCTCCTAAAGCCAAAGATGAACACAATAAGATTGCCAGGGTAGCGGCGTATTTATATTTACATATGGGAGCCGTGCAGGACAAATGTGCTGAAGGCCAAGATCTGGCGAGTAGGCAACTGCTGGCATTACAGAAGGTCCAATCTGACCTGGTCTCTTCTGAGCAGAGGCTGCAGAGGAGCCAGGAGTCAGAAAATGACAGCAGACTGTACATCACTAAAATGAAGGAGGATATGGATGTGCTGCAAAAGGAAAAGTCAGAACAGGATACCAGATTTCTGGCCCTGCAGAAGGAGCACCAAGACGGTTTGGACTCCTTACTGCAGAGCCAGAAAAAGCTGGAGCAACAATTAGACTTTAACAGGGCATGCACGGAGCAGGTAGCCACCTTGCAAAGTCATCTAGATAGAGTGAAGGTAGAGAGCAACAAGCTGATCTTGAAAGACCTGGATACCCAGGCAGAGTTTGAGGAGGAGCGCCAAAAAGCTGGTGCCCTTCAACGGCAAAGGGACGACCTGGCGGCACAAATGCAGGCTCTTAGTCAGGAAAGAGACGCCTTAGGCCAGGAAGTCTGCCATTTAAAAAGAAAAATGGAAGAAAATCACCTGGCCCACCAGGGACTGGGTGATCTCCAAAAAGAACACCAGAACTTGTTAGAGCACACCAGGAGGGTGGAGGATGCTCTAGCAAGAAAGGAGCAGGCCAATAGGGACACAGCTCAGGAGGTAACCCTCCTGCAGCAAAGACTGGCCCAGTTCTCCAGGACCAACCAGGAAGCACAGAGGGAAAACGAGGCCCTCTGTGAACACAATGATAGGCTCCAACAACAGGTAGCGATGCAGGAGAGACTGATAGAGTCCAGTAAGGCCTTAACTGAAGAACTGAAGGCACAAATGCAGGCTCTTGCATTGCAACAGGGAGCAGGGGCGGATAGAGATGAGGTTCGCTGGGAAAGGGAAACTCCGGAGCATAACCTCAGGAGCCCTAGTACCAGAGGCCCTCATACCTCTCAGTCCCTGGACTCTGCCACCCCCATGTTCCCTGGCGCACATGAGCACAGGGCCACAGGGATGGCAGATTACTATCCAGCTAAGAGTATGGGGCTCATAGGCCAGAACCACTCAGGAATGGAGGGGTGGGCATCCGGGTATGGGCACCCAAGTACAGTACAGTTCAATGGGGAACCCCAGGAGAGTAGGCCCATTAAGGGCATCCTGAAAACCTCTGGCCAGTTAGGTCAGTGGAGGGGGTACCCATCAAATCCTGGCAGCAAGGAGGAATCTGAAGACTCCTCTGAACTGCGCAGGACACAGGAGACCAGGTCCCCACATTCTGCCAGCCATTCCCAGGCTCGCAGAATCCGGGAAAACCTGGAAGAACAGACGGGAACCTCTGGGAGCAGTGCCTCTGAGTCCGAGGAAGAATGGACAAGGGTTACCCGAACCAAAAAGGCCAATAAGGCAAAAAGGGCCTTGCTTAAGGACCCCTTAAAGCAGATTAAGGCGATCAGGAGCGTCATCACGCCTTACCATAAGAACGCTAAGTATTCTGTTTGGGAGCACTTAGAGTTGTTTGAACAAATGATGGAGACTTTCCATTTGAAGAACAGCCAAAGCTGCATTCAATATGTAAAGTGGACCTTCTCCCCGGAATACTCCAGTTTCTTTGCGGGGCTGGAGGACCAAAATCATTTAAGATGGTCCACCTATAAGGCGGCCATCCTGAAACATTTTTCTGTTCACAGAAATCCTCAAGAGGCTCGCAAGGCAGCCTACAATTTGCAATGTGGGGAGGATCAGGCCCCACAAGAATTTGTGCAGGAGTTAAAGCGTGCTTTTGCACAGACCACAAGAAGGGTGCGCACAGACAGTCGAGAATTCGTTAATACATTTTTTCATGCCTTGCCCAAATACATCATGACCCAGCTCGTGAGGGATTTTCACGAGAAAAGATCTTTAGACTGGGTCATTGAACAGGCTACCCGGATCTATGAGGTGCAGAAACCGATAGATAGCAAAAGTAATGCCCAGAAAAACCCCAAAGCCAACAGCACCCCTGCTGCTGCCAAGGTGGCAGAGGTAAAGGTCACCCCCGTTTTGGATTTGGAGATGGGGGGGCCTAAAAACCTGCCTGCACCTAATAATGCTAGGCCCAGGAGGTCCTCGGGTCAGTCACAGACAGGGAGCCAAGGAGGCAGCCCCACAAATGGGGTCCCTCGCTCTCCTGATTATGTAAGTCCCCGTTACAAGGGAAATCGACCCATCCTGGGTTATGTGTGGACTCCTCCAGCCCAAGGGGGGGGATCCAGACAAGCACCTAACCCAGGGAACTTCCCTCCAAACTTCCCACAGGAGGGCAGAAATTTACCAAACCCTGGGCAGAACTTTTTCCCCAGATATCCACCCGACTTTCAGCCCCAAAACCATCCATCCTTCTTTCCCCAATTCCCTGAGCCCAGACCACTGAATCCGGGAGAGGGGAGGCCAAGGGTGGAGGGGTACCCAAATCTTCCCAACCCGGGGTATTACCAGAGGAGGGACAGCTACCCTTCCCGGGATCAGCCCAGGGGAGAAAACAGGGCCCCGTATCAGCCTGAGCGGGTTTCCCAGTTAGAGCGCCAGGTTCAAAACATGGCGCGGGATCTGGGTCACATACTGAGGGCTCAGCAGAACCCTCAGATGGGCGTGCCGGCGCAGAACGCACCCAACTCTGGACCTGGTGCTCCAGAACAATGACGGGGGCAGCACCCCGATAACTCACCGGTTCCCAGGGAGGAGGCACAAAGGGAAGGGGGGGGTAAAGCCTTGGAGGAAGCTTCCTTCCTCACTTGTAAACAGCCCCTGGAAACCCAGGAACCGGAAACGAAATCTCTTGCCCCTGAAAGTCTGCCTCCTAAGGAGCAGAGGGGGGGTAGGAGAAACAAAAGACCCAAACAGACTCAGTTTGAGGAGGAGGTACAGATCTTCCAATTTGAGGGAGAGGGATCCTCAGAGGATCCTGGGAAAAGGATCTTCTCCTTCAGAGAGGGGGGAACTCCTCCCAAAGAAAAATGGGTCCCTAGGGATGCAAATCCAGACTGGGGAGATGTGGAGACTGAGCTACCGCCGCCCACCATCTCATCCCAGAACCAACAGCAAGAAAATCCCCTGGTTCAAACCCATCCTGGGGACTGCCTCCAAAAAGGGGGGGGCAGCCCAGAACCGGAACCAGGGGAACCCACAATGGCTCTGATCTCCAGTTGCCAACTTTTTCTTTCAGATTCCCAAGACTCTCCACAGAATTCTGCCCAAACCTCTTCGCTATCGATGTCCAAAACCAGAAAGTTAGCCCACCAGTTGTCCAAAAATGTACATTATCTGTGCCCCCTTGAGGAGAAGGAGGGAAGATATTATGCCCCGGTACAAGTACAGGGGCAGGGTACAATCTCGGCACTGGTGGACACTGGATCTCAAGCTACCCTTCTGTCCAGAAGGGCCTTTGATGAACTGAATGCAGGAAGGGGAGAGGATTACCAAATTCCTCTCACCTCTCTTCCGGGACAACTACAGAACTTTGACGGGAAGGAAATTCCCGTTGAGGGGACTGCAGACTTGGACATTAAAATTGGGCGACACAAGTTGAAACACCCGGTCATAGTTGTGACCCCGGAGGGCACCCCTTGTTTACTAGGGAATGACCTCCTGAGAAGGTTGTCACCCCTAATAGATTGCGTAAACAAGGTCCTCTGGACCCAGACTAGCCGACCAATAAAATTAAAACAGAGTGTCAACCATGTTAGTTTAAACGGCACATGCCACATGGTTGAACAAAAATCTGACCAAGTAGAATTTCACTTCCAGAACAACCAGATTCCAGACGTGACAGTAATAGCAGTAGGACAACAGACTGGTGATGGGGGGTCCTCTCTATTTCTGAAAATCAACCTTCCTTCCAGTCTAAAGTGGTATTCCACGCTGGAAGGAAACACTCTGAAATTCTATACTAATCCACAATCAGAAACTCCCACTCCTATAGTCCAGAAAGATGTGAAATCAGCTCAGAGCCTGGCTGAGATTCAGCAAATTGGAGAGCAGTTGTTCATCCCTGTTCAGTTAAATGATGGGAAGAACTCTGTTCTCGCTCGAGTGTGTGTGAACAACGGTAAGAGCTTCATCAGCGAAGCCATGTTCCGCCAACTCCCAAAAGATCCAGCCATTCCCACCTTCAAACTGATAGACAAGTGGGAAATGGACCTGGAAGCACCTAATTCCAAACATCTCCTGCCAAGCAGGTGTATGCTCAAAATCTCCATTGGCAACAAGAGCATAGTCCAAAATTGTTGGGTCGTGCGAGACGTCCCTGCCGCCTTTTACTTAGGCAGTGACATTCTCAATCGCTTTGCCATTAGTGTGGACCTAATAAACTTCAAAGCTTGGTCCCGATTAGCGGATAATCCCATGGGCTTTGATGATCCAGAAAAAGCATTTAGGTCAGCTCAATTGCTACCTTATGCAGTTGAAATTCAGGTTAAAGAGGAAGTCACCATCCCAGAAAGGACCCGACAATTCTCCCTGGAAGTGAAAGTTAAAAGGGGACAAGAGTTGAAAAACCCTGATGCTTACATACATCTAAATGCTTCTCTCCAACAGCAAGGGTTGGGGGTAAACCCAACACCATTAGTCAACATAGAACATGACACCATTCCAATAGAGGTGGATAACAGCGACTTAAAGAGTATCACTCTAGCCGCAGGCACCATTATTGGAATGGCGGTTGATGACCGACATTTCTCCATTGATCTTAGAAATGAACTGTTAGGGCCAATCCCCAAGGACTGTTTTGACAGTG
Organism: Ambystoma mexicanum; assembly: GCF_040938575.1. NCBI lineage: Eukaryota > Metazoa > Chordata > Amphibia > Caudata > Ambystomatidae > Ambystoma > Ambystoma mexicanum. The sequence goes on along the minus strand of NC_090935.1, from coordinate 1,020,304,854 downwards.
ACAGTGATGACAATACAACACCAGACAGGATTTTTACCCGGCATGGGGGGAACTTCCTGGTGTACACTTCCTGCCCCTATGGTAAGGAAGATGTGACTTGTGACTTCAGGAGGGATGAGGTGGTTTTCCAGGTCCATGAGGGCTGCCTTTCCCACCTGAAGCCTCCGGTCCAAATCAGCACTCTGACCAGGGACTTCTCCACCCAGCTGGAGGAGGCCGCGGAGATAGCCAAACCAGAAGTCTTCCCAGGCTTCAGGCAGATGGTGGAAGAGAGAGTCAACCTAGCTGATGCCTGTGTGACTCTGGAACAAAAGCAAAAGTTGAAACAAGTTTTCTTGGATTTCCAAGATCTCTTTGCGGTAGACTCATATGACTGTGGTCGCACTGACATCCACACAACAACAATCCCCACGGACCCTGGCATGACTCCTGTGTTTGTGAAGCAATATCGCTTGCCTCTCGCATCAATGGAGTCCCTTACGGAAATAATTAAGAACCTTGAGTCCCGGGGAATAATCCGTCCAGTCCACAGCACCTTCAATAATCCGGTGCTGGGGATATTAAAGCCAAACGGCCAGTGGAGACTCTGCGCTGACCTCAGGGAGCTCAACAAACGGGTCCATACTTCCCGATGGCCTCTGCCCTACATTGACCAAGGGCTGGCCCAGATTCAGGGGTCACAGGTATTCACTGCAATAGACCTGACAAATGGATACTGGACCGTGCCTGTCAGTAGGGAGGACCAATACAAACTGGCTTTTACCTTTGGGGGCCAGCAGTACACATGGACCCGGACTCCCTTCGGATACCTTAACTCCGGTAATGAGTTCAATATTTTCCTACATAAGGCCATGCCCGACCTGGGTGCGAGGGGTAACCTGGCTTATGTAGATGATGTCCTCATCAAAAGTTCATCTGTGGAGGAACATATAGCGGAGATCCGTTATGTTCTGACACAGTTGAGGGCCGCCGGAGCAAAACTTTCCTTTCAGAAAGCACAGTGGTGTAGAACCCGTGTAAATTTCTTGGGGCATGAGATTACTCCTCAGGGCCTCTGTCCCCAGGAAAAGAAAGTGGAAGCACTTCAGAAACTGAAAGACCCCACAACTCTGCGGGAACTAAGGAGCCTCCTTGGACTGACTAATTACAGCAGGAAGTTCATTGAGGGCTACGCAGAGATCACCAGACCCCTGATTCATCTCCTGAAGGGGGGGGTCAAGTGGGAATGGGGTCCAGAACAAGCCGAGGCAGTAAAACAACTCAAAAGAAGCCTCTCACAAGCGCCTTGCCTAGCTTACCCGGTCAGAAACAAGGAGTTCTTCCTGGAGACAGGGTTCTCTAATACGTGCTTGACGACAGTATTATATCAAAAATATCAAAAGCATGACAAGGTCAATAAAGTAATCTCCTACGCGAGCAAAACTTTATCCTCTGTGGAGGAAAAATTCAACGATTGTGAGAAGGCACTCCTGGCAACGGTGTGGGCATTTAAGAATTACCGCCCGTTTATCCAGGGGGAACACATCATAGTGGAGACTCCACACCAGCCTCTGCAATATCTCCAAAGTGACAGAATCCGGGCCGGAAATGTGAGTAATTCCCGAATTACTTCCTGGATTCTGTCAATGCAAGGCTTTCCTGTGGAGGTCAGATATGGCCAAAACAAGAAGAGTCCCCTCGCGCAAGGTCTGGCTGACTTGCATGATTGTGCCAGAGAAAACTGTCTCGAGGACGAAAGTCTAAAAATAAAGGACAACATGGAGGCATACCTTAATTCCCCACACAAAGTCTTTGAAGAGGACAAGTGTGAGGGAATGCCCACTGTCTATGTGGATGGATGCTCTTACCATGTTGACAACGACGGGGAGAAAGAACTGGTGGCTGGCGTAGGGAATGCATGGGTGAATGAGTCCCCAGAACCCTCCGCTGGATACAAAATTGGTCCCCGAAGTAGTCAGGTGGCAGAATTGATGGCTGTGCATCAGGCCATCCTCACTGCTGTCCAGCATCAACTCCACGAACTGGTCATAATCACAGATTCGGATTATGTACGGAACGGGTTCGTGGAGCACCTGGTTAATTGGAAAACCAGAGGCATGTTATGTGCTAACAACAAACCCTTGAAACATGGGAAGTTGATCCAAAACATTGATGATCTGGTCACATCGAATGGGATGACCATCTATTGGAAAAAGATCAAGGGTCATTCCAAAGTAGAGGGACCAGACAAAACTGGAAATGACTTAGCTGATCAGCTGGCCAAAACCGGGGCCATCCAAGGGGATCTAATTGAGATTGAGTCCCTATTGGGGGAAATCCAGGTCACTGCTATCACTAGGTCCCAGACCAATGCTCACAACGACCTTTCAATTGCACAATGGAGTAAGGAGACCCCTGATGCTGATTTGATTACTGCTCAGAAGGGGGATCCAATTATTGGTAAATTTTACCAGCACCTTGAGGACCCTGAGAACTTTCCCCTGACGGATACCGATTACATTGGGAAAGAGGACCTAAGAGTGTTGATGAAATGTCCAAAAATGTTCCGGATCCAAGACGGTTTGCTGGTAAGGAAATCCAAAGCTGGCCACGATCAGTGGGTGGTTCCTACCTCATTCCGAAGCCTGATGTTAAGTCACGCCCATGATGCGGCCACCGCCGGTCATAGGGGGTTTCACACAACATTGGAAATCTTAAGAGAGGTTGCATACTGGCCACACATGGGCCAGGACCTCAACCAATATTTGAAGGGTTGTCTTGTGTGTGCACAATTTCAGCCGACATCCCTCACACACCGGGCGCCTTTACAAAAGAGGGGAATGACACTGCCATGGTCAGATTTACAAATCGACTTTGTAGGCCCTGTGATTCGCTCGGCTAGGGGGAATAAGTACATGTTGACTGTCACATGCTTGTTTACCAAGTGGGTGGAATGTCTCCCAGCCCCAAATTGCAAGGCAGAAACTGCAGCTGCCTTGATGATTAACCACATCTTTTCCCGTTTTGGTCTACCTCAAAGGATTGAGTCAGACAGAGGTAGCCACTTCACCAGTGAAGTAATGACAAAGATGTGGGAGATACTGGGGGTCAAGAGAAAGCTGCATATTGCTTATAGACCAGCTTCTTCTGGGGCAGTAGAGAGATATAACCGGACAATTGTGAGCATATTAAAGAAGTTTGTGGCAGATTCTGGGCCAAGTTGGGATATCCGATTACCTCTGGTCCTAATGGCCATCAGATCTACCCCTTCATCTGCAACCAAAATGTCACCATTTGAGTTGATGACTGGGCGCAAGATGGTGCTTCCTCAGCATTTGCTCTACAGGACCCAAGAGCAGACACTGATAAATGCCTCCACTACTCATGAGTATGTAGAGAATTTAAGGAAACACCTCCAACATGCTTTTGCTTATGCTCAGCGGAATCTAGAAAGATCAGCTGATAGCATGAAGACCCATTATGACCTGAAAACTTCCAGGAAGGAATATCAGGTGGGAGACCGGGTCTATCTATACAACTTCCAAAGGAACCAGGCCAAGCAGCGCAAATTTTTGCCTACATGGAAGGGACCCTTTGAGATCATCGACAAGATCTCCCCTGTGGCCTACAAAATCCACATCCCCAAAGGTCCTTCGGCAGAGGGGGAAGACAAGTGGGTCCACATAAACCAGTTGAAATGTTGCCATCCCAGGCACACTCTGCAACAACTGGAGGAATCCTCTGGAATCCTAGCGGGTACTGTATCAGACTAATTCAGTTCCAATCATAAAACATACCACATCTAGTCTCTAAAATATTGTGATTTGCATGAAACTGTCTCTTAGTTATACTGTTTTTTTTCAAAATAAGAATGTAATGTTTCGTTATGATGAAATGCATATGCTGCCCCACTATCTCAACAGTGGTGGAAAAAAAAAAATCGTCTATGAGTAGATATTGCCGCTTTTGCTTTATCATCCTAGGAGAGATGAAACCATGAAGAATGACCAAGAAAGACGATCCGGAGACCGGGAACGAAGATCCAATGGGCCCAGTGGACCGCCCAATATTCCCATCAGGACCGGCGAGGAGAACCGATCGATCAGTACCGGATGGAGGAAAAGATGCTGAACTGTGCCATCTATTGGAAGAAGATGAGGAAACATCCCAGATCTTGCGAGTCCCATCAGTGAAACCGAATGGCCATCGCAAGAGGGGGGCTTGTGGGATGTATTTACCCATGCATCCGAGCCCTACCTCAAAACTGTGCAGTACTGACATGAAAACATCATGATGGCCAGAGCTTCCCAGAAAATGCACAGGGAAATGCATGAAGAATAGGCTGCCATTCATTTTTGCCGATGTTATGGGCACAGAAGGAAACTGCCTAAAACCACCATTGGACTACCCACACAGTAGTCTGAAACCATTGGGAATGGCAATGCTGATTGCCAAATGCAACCTAGAATTGTGGGGAATTCATTTCTTAAATCCCAAAAATGGGTGCAGTACCAGTACTCACCACTATCCAAAAGCCGGCGTTTTAAAACCACTCTGTTTCCCTCAAGGCAAGTCAAAATGCCTATTTTCAAACATTGCAATATGTGCAAAATATTTACTGAACACCAGCAGACATTTGGCAGAATGGAGTGTTGTGTGCCTACAAAATCTGGGAAATGAAGAGCCCAAAACAATGCTTATAACAAAACTGCTATGGAGTCAGCAGTTTAAGTTGCACTGGATTTAAAGACACTAAAATCGAAAATGTTTAGATTAAATGAGTGAGCTATGTTTGGTGTCACATGCCTTTGTAACTGTTTAAATGTCATAGTTTTAAACTTAGAATCAGCCTTCTAGCTGCATATGTAAAAAAATGTCTTGACTTAGACTGGGGAACAAAAAGTGACATTTTATCTGAAACTTGGCTTAAGGAACTGAATTCTGCCTGGCAACTACCCCCATCAGGAGGGAAACTTGAGTCACCACTGTGTTCCCAGGCCAACCTTCCTTTTGCTGCCCACACTAAGGATATGCCATCTATCTGATAATTGAATTATCTGTGCTCTGCAAGAGAGTGAACAAAGCCCTCTTCACTCAGGCAAAGGTTTTTATTACCGCAGTCGTAAATTGTAGCTTCCTCTTGGCAGGAGCTGGGAGGAGCACTGCCTGTGAGAGCAAGCTGGCTTGGCAGAAACTGGAAAGACTGGTTTCTATACCATGTGACCTGGGAAACCACACCCCTTTGGAGCCAGAACATAACTTTAAAAAGATGAATAACTCATAGAGCGGACATGTGAAAATTTTATAAATGACACCATAATTCTTGTGATTTTTCTGCCCACATTTTAAGAGGTTTTTCGACCCGGTGGCGTGTTCAGGGGGGTGTCAGCGGAAAAGTGGATATAACTCTAAATGTATGCATGTTAAAAATCTGAAACTTCATCAGTTAATGTCCCTACTCCCTGCACACATGTATGTAAAGTTGGGTCCATGTCAGAAATTGCAAAATCAGTTAAAAAGTGAAATATGTGCCAGTTCTGAATGCAAGCTCCCAGGAAGAGCAGAGTTTGAACAGGGTATACCTCCTGTAATGCATGATGGGTGCATATGATTTTAAAACAATATGTACCTCTGCAAATATGTATTTGTTTCAAATCTAGATTTGTGTGTAAATTGACAGGAGGAGTGGACTTTCTGCAGGCTGTAAAATGACATCACTCTGACTCACAGTTCATTCCCCAATCAAATGATAAATGGAAGTTTGACCAATTAGAAGCTGAGAGAGAGGTAGGGTCAGTGATGCTAGAACACACCCACATTCTAAACACATAAAAGCAGACAGACAGGACAGATAGGGACTTTTCCAAATCCATCTGCAGCGGGACGCTCTGCCGGAAAAATCCATACTTACCTCCATCAACCTCCAGAAAGCCAAACTAGAGACTTCAATCTATCCAGAACTAAGAGAACCAGAGAGAAAGCAGTGCTGTACCCAGAGAGACCCAGACCAGCAGAGAGAGCTGACCCAGATCACTGTGAAGTGCAGAGGCCAGACCAGACCAGACCAGAGTCCAGTCTAAAACCCTGACCAGATCCGTGGCGAGGCCCATTTCACTCAAGAATATAGTGTGAGTACCTAGAAAACTGTGCAGAACCAATCTCTTAGTTAAAATAATATAATTCAATCCTATTTTAATCTAAGTAGAACTGTCTCCTAACTGTCACCTGTCACTTGTAAAGCTGTCACCTGTGATTTGCTAGTTGCAAGCTGCACTTGTCATTTTGAGCTTTTGAAATTTGCAAACCCAAAAACGACCTTTATTAAATCGCTCATATCTCCGCGACCGTTTGGGCTAGAGACTTGCAGTAACTTTCCTCTGATAGCTTAGAATCGTAGCTTTGAATCGCACCAAGAACCGCATTCCTACCCCTTATAGTTTTACCGCAATCGCGGAACACGCATCCGCGAATTTTGCCGCGATTTGCAAATTTCTTCACATGTAAAAACTGCTGCTGCTTGCCTTCCATTTGCCAGAAATTCGTTTAACCTGCTAACTATCCCTGCCTCATTGCTAGTGTGAGCCTGGACTAATATTAACTAGATACCAATCACCCTGAACCTCTGAAAGGGAATTAACAGCGTTTCCAGCATATTTCTCATTCATTGCCAGCACATATCAAAGCAATTTGGGCCCGTGTTTTCAAAACTCCTATCTGTGTTTTAAACTTCTGTTGTCTAAGCTTGGGGGGGATTGAACTGATTACATTGATTGCATTTCTGAGAACTGTGTGCTTCCTTCCATTTCCTTGCATTGCATCAAGGGGGGGGAGGGGATTGCCAGAGAAAAGTGATTACCTTGTTTGTTGAAATCATATTGAGTATTTTCTGTATTGCATTTTCATTCAACATTACATCCATTTGAACTCTATAAAGCATTTTCTACCACATTATACTTCTGTACCTATTTACCAGTGTGCTACCTTATCCATTTCATCTCAACTCCTCAGTAATTATAAAGAAGTGTGCTAGTGCCAGATTCTCCGTTGTTGATCTTTATCATATCAGATTAAGTGTGCTATTCAATTATTAATTTATTATAAAGTGTCATATATATATCTATTGTTTAAATTATCAAATAAACCTTTTAAACTTGCAAAACAGAACTACTTCTTGGCTCAGTGGGGTCAGGGGGATTCCAAGAGAGGGGTGTTATATAGGGGTAGTCATCCAGAACGCATGAACTGGACCTAAAGATATATCAATAAGGGTTTTCATTCAGTATTATAGACTAGGCGTTGACTTAGCTGTAGTGTTGAATTGAATCCTCTTACAGTGTGTATAATTTTAAATCACTGTTTAGTTTACGCTACAGAATATAATGTCTATGTGAGCAGCCTTCTGCTTTTGTTGACTAATCAAACATTAAACAGTCACCACATTAACACTAAATAGCACACTCCCAGCGCATTGTTCTCCAGCTCACATTCATGCCCCCTTTGTTACAAGAAATCTCCCCAATCTTTTCACATCAACCAAATCTGTTATCCCTGCCAGTGCTTGCTTTTATATTTTGTTCTACTTAATTTGGACTCATCGAGAACGACTTTTAAGTATGAGGTTACACTGTACTATATGTCTGCTTCCCCTGAGGTACAGGCTTTGGAGGGAACCAAAGGAGTGTAAACAAACAAAGGGGATCTGCAGGCCGAAAGTTACATCAAATAGTATGGGCCTCATTACGACCCAGGCGGTAACCATTGTGCTATTTGCGCCATGGTTGCCTCCAAAACCTTACCGATTCCGCCATGGTGAATGGAGCAATTACCGCCCCATTCCAAGGTTGGCGGGGGCGGTAATTCCCCATTCACCATGGCCCTTCCCCATTCCCATTTGAGCGCCTGTAGGGCTCAATGGGAATGGGGAAGGCGCGAATAACGGTACCGCTAATTGCGGTACCGTTATTAGCTCCAAAGTCCCTTTGCAGGTCCTGGCCTTAACGCCTGGTAAAACCAGGCGTTAAGGGAGGACCCGCAAAGGGGCCTCGGAATAGGGCGGGCAGGGATTACCGGCACTAATGCCCTTACCGGTACCGGTATTCCCATACCACCCGGGTCGTAATGAGGCCCTATGTATGCAAAGTTCTGTTGTGCTTATGCAAGGCGCCCTTCTTTCCCTTCAATGCTCCAATATGTTCCTTGTTTTAAAGCACCGAAAAGACATCATCAATATGTTTTCCTTCCAGTTTGGTTTTGCGCTTGTGACTCGATCTCCTATAAAGAAAGCACCAGGTTAGGGGGTCTCCACGGCGGATCTGGCTTTTGGGAAGAGTGCCTGAAGGACATTGTCTATACTCTGCACTATCTGGACTCTTTGTAACTCTATTCTGACACTTTTGAGTTTCATTTCAGGGCCTATTTTCTAACTCTATTTCAAGAGACGCCTAGCAGTGTGCTACCCCCGCTCACATGTGTGTGTCCTTTGACGTTTGATAATGGGTCCTATGCAGTGTCCAAAGAAAGTATTTTTTGAGTAAGTATGCATTTGTGCTCCACAACTCTGTATAGGTAGGATGACCAAATGACTCTACCATCCCATGGTGGCGCCTTCGCATGCCTCCTCTTTCCTTTAATACACGGTGCGTATGTCCAACATGTACAGGTTAGGTTGGCCAACACTACAACTCCCAGAATGCGGTTTTAAAAAAGTAGTTTCCCTTTGGCATAGAGTGACCTGAATCCCATAAATACAGAAGTTCCCTGCAGCCCCGTTTTTCCATTTATATCCATTGTATCATGTATTGAAATTTATTTTGGCTTAATGGCTAACATTCCAATAAAACCTTGGTTTTAAATCCAAACTAGGCAACATACAGCAGTGTTTATAGAGCACTGGAAATGTGACTCTTATAGACCATCGACTAAAGACAGAAGACACAAATATGCATAGGTGTGACTTACATTTTTGTATCAACACCTTGGGTAGATAACATACCTGGTTTGGCCCAAGCTTTAGTCTGTGTATCCTTTGATCGGCAAATTGTACAATGCCTTCTGTCGAGTATGGAATGGCTTGGCTTCAACTTTTTAACTGGCACCTGGCCACTTCTGAGTGCAAATGTATGATAATCCCAAGAAGAGGCAGGTGGGACCAAACCATCCCCTCCTTTGATCACTTTCTTCTACCCTTCTTTTTCAACCTCAAAATCACACTTTACACAGAAGTCTCATTAGACCTGTGCACGATGCACCCTTGGGTTAACCAGTAGCTCGTATGTTTAATAGTATAGGAATTTGACTATTTTCTATTTTATTACTTTGACTAAGGGGATTGGCAATGTCAAAGCAAAACGACTCTGGTACCGCTTGGCATAGCAAGGATCTGTTCAAACTCAAATGAAATGGACACCGGCTCGGCCGATAATGGTTAAATGCTGGTGTGCTTGTCGATATGGGGAAAATCCCCGGCAGCTATGCCATAGTGCCTAAACGAATGTGAGGAGGAACCTTTCGCTACGGTGTGATCAGAATAAAATTAACACGAGGATTACTGTATACAAATTACTCAGAGCAACAAATACGATTCACAATCCCCCTGCCTTGTCCACTTCCTTTTTTTTCTCCATTTTTGCATGTGAAAGTAATTCCTCTCGAATTGATAGATGGCTGGCTTCTGTCTAAACAAGTGCGGAGTATTAAAACATTTATGAAGGAAATTATCACATTTCAAATAAACCGCACATATTAAAAAACACGGTTATCAACTAATTAAATGTATATTTAAAAACAGCCTTCCCAGGGCACAGTACTTAAGAATGATGTAGATGAAAAGTGACACCATCATACAGAAGAGGAGAGATGAAAGTGCACTTTTTAGTATGTTGTTTCGGCAGGCAGCAGGGACGTCATTTCACCAAAATGCCAGGGGTAGCGGAAGTGACATCACACAACCCTTGACCCATATGATGACATCACAGGAAGTGATGTAATTTGTCTCCACCCCAAGTCACATCACAGGAAGTGATGGCAAACGACCTTCAGATTATTTAGATGCATCTAGCACCCGTGTTTCGAGGTGCTCTCATTTCTGCCAGATATAAGAACCGAGGCTCAGAGGGAGGCATGATTTGTCCACGATTACACATTTGGGGAATGCCATTTTTCAGATTCAACGTGGGGTCTATATGTAAAACATACATAATGCAGTATTTCTAACAGGGTATCCGAAATCTGTAATGCAGGCTACAGCTAGTGTATGAAACATCTGTAGATCAATGGACACAGAAGTACCCGTTATCTGTGGAGATGCTGTGTTAAACAAGCCAAAAAAACACTGACCTGGGGAGGCGTGCGCTGCTGTTTAACCAGGAGAAAAATGCTGCACGAGCAAGGCCTGAAATAAATTATTGACCAGGATTTTTTATCAACAAAATTCCCTGGTTATAAATGTGTATGTGATTCAATTCAGCTACCACTACAATAGGAGAACACTATTAGACCGGTCTGTGTGCACAGAGGGGAGTGCAGCTGATAATGTTATCTTTGCTGGAGTATAATACCTGGGAAAGTTTCTTTCAATATACCCCCCCCTCACCATTTTATTATCTAAGTGTAATACTGGGTGCCAGAGGACTTTGCTGTGGGGCCCCCTCCCCTCCAAGCTCCTTGTCAAAGCACAGGGCACGCCACACCCCGGGCCAGTCCGGACCGCCACGTGTGCTGATTGTCCATGATGATTATGCCACTGCAGGGGCATGCTCTAATGCAAGTGAAAGAAGTAAATATGTTTTTCAATCAAAGCTTAAATCTTTAACGTAATAGAGAGAAAGGGGCGGTGCCTGATCCACAAATATACCAGCCACAGTGGCTGGTGAGTTGTTTTTTTGGAGGGTGTAAATATTTGACACAAGTATTTGATTGCCACTGAGCATAGTGAGGGAGTCAGAACTAACGAAGATGGGTTGGGGTGGAGGCCGGGGGATTCTTCTCTCTCCCCAGAGTAAATGTTTTGAATAATGGGTTAAAATAGTGCACTAAAAAGCACACTTTCTGGGACAATGTGGGTAAAAGGACAACAATTGGTTTAGTACGGTGTAGGGTAAATCAGGAAAAAAAGTACAATAGAAGCAAGTCACCAAAAGTGCAAAGGGCATTTCCGAATGCATTATCATGCTGGTCGCTGCAACACATGCTAGTATAAAAAACATTTGTATGATAGCTGTGCCCATACATTTCCTTGCTGGCTCCACCAGCATATGCTAGTATTCCCATATAAGACCATACCTATGTTCACTTTCAGATGTTTTTCTATAGTATCATTATTGGCACTGGGCACAAAATGGGTTCTGCCAATATATGCCAGTACTCCTATGTAGGTACATAGGAGTACCGTTGGTCTGGCCATTACAAGTGACATCACAATAGGAAAACCTGTCCAATCTGGTTCCAATGTAAGCCAGTCTAGAACCATAACAACACTTACCTTGCTTGATTCATCATAGATGTTCAGTTAATAAAATGTCATTTTACAGTGAACAATGGCCGCTATGCCAAAACATCAGTTTAGTGAGGTAACAGTATTATCATGCTTACTTTTTTAAAGATGCCAAGTAATAAATGTCATGCCACAGTACGCAATGGCTTGACTGACTGCACCAAAATGCCAGTCTAGACAGGGAATGGCACACATGAACTTGCCTTTGCCCAAAAATACCAGTAAAACATGCAAGGTCAATAAAGGATGTGGCAAAAATGCTCCAGTGATCCCCAGTCTCCCAAAGACTTACTCACACATGCATCCCCTTTCACTCACTGGTCACTTACCCATACATCTCCTCTCACACTCGCTCACACTGGATTCACCAAACAGGCACACACAAAACCCCACCCAGAACATTCAAATACACACTACCACATGTATGCTCATTCACCCTCCAGTCACTCACTCACACCTTCTCTTACATGCACTCATTGCATTCTCTACACAGGCACACACCCACCCAGCCAGGACATTCAAAAACACGCCATCACATTCATGGTCATTCACCGACCAGTCACCCAATCATACACCTTTTCTTACATCCACCTATTGAATTTTATACACAGGTGCCACACACACTGAAGCATCCACCCACCCAAAACATTCAAAACACACCATCACATTCATACTCATTCACCCACCAGTCACTCACACACACATTCTCTTACATTCACTCATTGCATTCTCTCCACAGACACACACCAATCCACCCATTGAATCCTCTACACAGGCACACAACCACCCACCCAGAACATTCATAAACACACATCACTTCTCATTCACCCACCAGTCACTCACACCCTCTATTACATCCACTCATTGCATTCTCTACACATGCACACACCCACCTAGACCATTCAAAAACACACATCACATCTCTTATCATTCACACACCAGTCAATAACGCCTTCTCTTACATCCACTCGTTGCATTCTCTACACAGGCACACACCCACTCACCCAGAACATTCAGAAACACACTGCAAATCAATTCTCATTCACCCACCAGTCACTCACATTTTCTCTTGAATCCATTCATTACATTCTCTGCACTCAAGCACACACCCACCCACCCAGAACATTCAAAATTCACATCACATCACTTCTCATTCACCCACCAGTCACCCACCCGTTCTCTTACATCCACTCATTGCATTCTCTACACAGACACACACTAACCCACCCACCAACAACATTCAAAAACACATATCACATCACTTCTCATTCCCCCACCATTCACATACATACATCTGACACACACTTCACACATACAAAACACACATCATATTACAAAAAAAAGCCTTTGCACCTTTTTCTCGCAGCTTCAGTCTGTCCTTCCAGCCCCCCTCGGCTCCTCTGGGGTGCTCACAAATAAGAACCAGGAAGCTCTCACAGGAACCAAGAAGCTGGTAGAGCTTCCTGGTTCCTGTATGCGAGCTGCAAATAAGCCGAGGTAGAAGGGGTTGGAGCTGAACGTGGCATTTGACATGTGCCACATGTCACGGTTAACTCCAAACTGTACTGAGTGCCTCCCCTGCCAGCATTCACCCTAATTGGGCAAATAAAATGCTATCTTATTTTTTAAAGTTGGGGTCGCAACTGAGTCCCAAGGGTTGCAACTGTGGCCCCCAGCGGTCGCAGTTGCGACACCTGGGACATCCCTGGCAGGCAGAGTGATTGCAATGGCCATTCTCACTTGCAAATCTTGCTATTGAAAGTGTCTCGCCCACTCTAGTACGAACTGCTTCTTTCCTGTTTTTTCATGTAGCGTAGAAAACTCTGACATGACTCATACATCAACAAATGTAGTGACAAACACAGAATTGAAAAAATCATCATAACGGTTATTTTTGTGGGAGTGAAAAATACCTTTGTACAATTTTGATCTAGATTATTGTTTGAAAGTATTTGAAATGTGTTCTGATACATAAGATACATATAGGCAGTCATGAATAGCTTTTAACAAATTGAGAATTCAACTTTGTACTTTCCGAAATAGTTTTCATAGAAGGTATATCCAATTGGAGTGCTCATAGGTATCTCATTAGGTAATTAAGAGCTTTTGTTTCCCATGATATTATTTGTCCTGTGGCCAACGACTAACCCAGTGCACCTGAAAAAGAAGTGTTTAAATAAATATCGAAAAATGTGTGTGAATATTAGTTGTACAACCCCACACTTTGTATTTTTGGCAGCTTGGGAGAGTGGCCATAAACACCTTAATTCTTCATGTATTGCATCTATATGGATGGTTTATATAGAACACCCATAGCTAGAAAGCAATTGGGCATTGTAAAATTAATGGACTGGAGCATAGAGTGGGTGGGTTAATCTGATCAGTCTACAGTGCTCATTTGCTGGTGAAGTTTACCCTGAAGATCAGGGATCTCAGATCTTTCCTGAATCTCAAGGAAGGAATCAGTGTGGTTTTAGCAGGGAGGTTGTTTGAGAGCATGGGAGCTTAGAAGGCCAATGCTTGTTTTCAGTGTGGTTTTAGCAGGAAGGTTGTTCCAGAGCATAGGAGCTTAGAAGGGCAATGCTTGTTTTCTGATATTCTCCATCTTGCACTTCATGGTTCCAAGGGTGGTGATATCTCGGCTGCTGGAGTTGCACTGGCCTCCTGAAATTGCGATCCTTTTGTACAAGTATGATGGTGACTTCTACTTTAGTGCATTGTAGGTGATGCAGGCTGTCACGAAGGTGATGCACTGTTCAACGGTTACCTAATCTACTTCATGGAAAGTGGGGGAAATGTGGTCAAATGTCTTCAGTCCTACAGTGGGGTCTGCTGTGGTATACTGGACATTCAGTTGAATCAGAGTAATGGTGGGAACCCCTTCATCTTCGAGAGCACCAGGGCCTTGCTGACGTATCTGAAGATAGACTGAGGCAGGGATGAAGGTTTTGATTCTGTACAGAGGTGAGAGGTGGAACCATGCTGATTGTGTCTTCTTGGTGATGTCTGCATTGTAGGAGAGGTTACACTGGTTGGTGATGCTGAGGGACTTTTCACTTGGAGGGAGTTGGGCAGAGGCACCATCAAGCCCCATCTGTGTCAGCCAGTTTTGGGCCATTTAGTTTGCAGAGCAGAAGAAACTCTTTTTAGCAGGGGTAGGCACTTTATATCCAGGCTTGACCGGTGGAGAGGCAGTGTCTCAATTGTTGAATGGCATTGTTGTAGTGGACCATTAGTAACAGTTATGTGATGCAGCATTTTGGGACTCTGCATGCTAAAGGGAACTGTGGCGATCGGAAGGTACCCATCGGGGCAAGCTAGATTCTGTTGGTGAGGTAGAAGTCAAAACATCAAAGGACTGTGGCATTGAAACCCATGCTGGAGGGCAGGATGTTGAGAAACACTCTGTAGTTGACCCTTTCAAATGTGGCAGAGAGGTTGAGCAGGACCAGGAGGCATGGGTCGCCTTCGTGGATGACGAGGCATAGCTCGCCAGTGATCTGGTTGGTTGTCGTCTCAGGGCTGCCTCTTAGTCAAAAGCCAGGCTAGTATTCTTGAATTAGATTGTATTGGACAATGATTTGGTGTTGCTGAAGTGTAACAGTCTTCTAAGTGATCTTGCCAATAAAGAGTGGATAGGTGATGGGGTGGTAGCTTACTAGATCGTCCAGGTCAACTGCGGGCTTCTTTAGCAGGTGTAGGATCTTGCTGGTTTTCTATGTGACAGAGAAGAAGTCTTGCTTGAATGGAGCTTTGATAGTGAGGAGGAGAGGAGTGAGAGCCTTTCTGGTCATCGCCTTTAAAACTTTAAAACAGAGGCTGGGATGACATAATCCTCACAGGAGGTGGCCTTAAGTGATGCAAGGATGGTTGTGATTTCTTCCAGTAATAGGGTCTTGATTTCGGACCATCTTGGGACATGATGTGGTGGTATAGCATGTGTGCCTATGGTAGGTAAAATGCTGCTGATGTGGCAACAGATATTGTTGAGTTTGGCTGTGATAAAAACATGTTGATTGCACTGCATCCTCCATACTCCCCTTCCAGTTCAGACAGACAGGATCTTGTGCCTTCCTGATTGGAGTGCACAAATGCCCAGTTGACTCACCTAGCTAAATACTAAATTGCTCTACTGAAAGAATTTCAAACTGTTTCTGCTGGGATGATTTCAGGAATACACAATTTGACTATATCACCCTTGTGTTAATCTCTAGTCAGCAGTTCCTCAATGTAACCCACTTCTTGTTTAAAAACTAAACATAGGAGACACAAAGTAGTCCCTCTAAGCTCACTAAAATAGCTTCCTGACTAACTTTCCCTTTCTGGTGACTCTCAGCAAACAAAATCTTTGTGTCAAAACCCTTTTTCTGGGCATGATCACAATGTGCCGTCCCTTTGGCAAGCTGATGATGGTGTAAGACCATAATGGGTGCTGCCGTAGTAAAAAAGACTAATAACACAACATTACCTAACATGAAGGTCAACAAACGCTCAAGCAGTCTTTCTCAGGCTGTATTTTCACAAAAAGGAACTTGCTACCACCAGAACTTCCCCCGTCTATTTCCCTCACTATGATCCGGAAATGTGATAAAACCTGCCTATTCTGGAAATCCCTTGATGAGACTCTCTGAAAACCTATCCATGCTGCTGCCATAATTGGCGACATGCTACTTCAGGCAATCAGCTCTCATTCTTAGATTGCAATTCCTAAGGCATGGCAAGCCGGGTACCGCTCTTGCGGGACCATAGGTTCCCAACATTATGCATACATGGGGACACCTTGAGTTTTACATACCCCAAATTCTTTGGTTACTCTTACCAGTGTGAGCACTCCAACTCTGAATCTGACATGACTCTCATCAACCTCAATGTCGCCCTCTACTCAGATAAAAGGATTTTCCAGAAAAGGATGGGCTTCCCCTTGCCTCTCTGCCAGCAATGAACCTCATCTCTTGCTAC
Source organism: Ambystoma mexicanum (assembly GCF_040938575.1). Lineage (NCBI taxonomy): Eukaryota > Metazoa > Chordata > Amphibia > Caudata > Ambystomatidae > Ambystoma > Ambystoma mexicanum. The sequence continues at coordinate 1,020,288,425 of NC_090935.1, read as the reverse complement.
ACTCGACACATCACTGCTATCTAATCTTCTTCCTTTCTGCTTCCTACAGCCTCTGCTTGTCTCCATTCACACCCACTATGATATGCCCCTGCCAATCTCCCATCTCCATGATTCACACTTCACAATGGCGTTGATCTGTTGCCTAGAACAGATGGCTCCTCTGTATTTGTTTTCAAGCCATCATCAGCAATATAAGCACATTACAATGTACCCATTTTCATGTGCTGTGCTTTTAATTTTTTTATTTCACTATCTGCGTCCATACTCACACACTGCGAGTCACTGTCGCTCATAGATTGTTTGTCCAAATTTGGTTCTTTGAGTTTATGTCGCTGATCCATTTGGTGTGCTCCAACAACCACTACTGCGTGGTCCACACTATATACGATTTTCGAATAGACACAAATGCATCACGAAAAAACAATGATTGTTTCATAGACCAGCTGATTGTACAATGCAAGACACACATCTCAAACACACACGTTACATAAGCAAGGTCTCGGAGGATGAGGTTAGTTTACAATGTAGATCCATCACACCTATTTACAGTGGTGTGTGCTGTGTATTGAACATTTTAGACTTTGTAAGCCGGTTTTGACATGGGTTCTCTGAAACAGAAAACTGTGAACATATCTTGCTTTAGAACTCCTGAGCTTGCAATTTAGGTGAATGCCTTTGTATGGATGCAGCTTCCCACTTGTGCTTACAGAACGAGTTTTAGTATGTTGTATAGCCTAGGAACAGCTGCGAAAGAGTAAGTTGATGCCCTGGCTGGAGTGCAAATTTAGCCAGGACCAAAGACCTTTTGAAAGACCACACTGGCTGTAAAACGTATAAAGGCCCTCCTTTGAATGGGGAGATCAGACACAGATAATGACTGGGCAGGTGGTTCCCATTGTAAATTGTACGACCATGTGGAGATAGCTGCAGCTATATATATAAAAAAAAAACGATGTCTCTGAGAATAAGACAAATTCTGTTCCAGGTGTTTCATTTTGTGATATAAAGTTATTTTCTCACCACAAGCGGGAATACAAATAAGTATTTTCCCACAGTGGCTATCAATGGTCTGTTCTCTTGTCTTTATTCTTTGTGCTTGTTCGCATGACCTACATATGCCTCACCAATAGATGATCTATTTGGTCACACATACACTAAACACTCCAATCTCAACTCCATGTTTACAGAAGGTTAACGGCAGCATGAGAAGTGAACTTGAACCGAAGGAAGTGGTTCTCTCTTGCCTTTATTTTTTATACTGTCGTCATCTCATCCCCAACACATGCTTCACCAAAAGATTATCTCTTTGGTCATACATGAACATAAAACTCTGATCGCATTTCCATGTCTACAGAAAGTTAACAGCAGCATGAGAAGTGAACTTGAACCAAATGATTTTGATGATTACAGTACTTTATGGCCAATCTCACAAGGGCGCTGCAGCATACTGTCAATCGAATGACAACTGTTTATTCTCTATGTGTTTAAACAGGTTTCACCTAATGAAATCCCTGTAATCCCTTCCCTGGATCCCTGTTCAACACAGAGTATGTTGAAGGCTACTTACACTGGTAGTAACTCGAACCACAATAAAGTCATGACCATGCTTCCAGGGCATCACACACTCTAATACAAAGCTACTCTGAACACCTTTTCAAATGTGGTTGTGAATGGACGGGCCCTTTTTATGGATTGGACATCGTCTCGTACTCTTTGATCCTCTCAGGGTCAGTAAGTTGACGTAAACGTCCCATTTATGAAAAAGTGTTCGTCTAGCCTGACCATTACATTTCCATGAAGTAAAAGTGCTTCTTTTCAAGTATGCTGATCTCTATTTCTTCCCCACCATAACCCCAAGTGCCAAGAAGCCACTATGGGCAGATGACTCTATGCAGATCACTTAGTCGCCTTCTCATTCACTCACTGAACCACAACTGATACGCCTACCAAACTTGAATTTTATATCCAGACATTTGCAGATCCTTCAAACCAAAATTAAGAAAACATCCAGACACATGGCCTTGCATTTCTAAATTCATTGAGTGATGCATTTGGTGAATTTGATGCAGTGCCACAGCGAGCACCATTTGGCAAACGACTTTGTTCAATTTAATTACACAGGCATTGCTGCGTTTATCTTATCACACGCAGGCCGTGATTCAGCCCTCCCTAATATATAATTATTACGAACATCCATGCTGTGCTTAAACGGGTTGACTCTCAGAGGAGGGAAAAGCTAACATTTGTGCTGGGAAAAATAAAATGGACGAAGAGCTGCTCAAATGAGCTGTTGGAGCATTAAAGAGCCAGAGTCGTGGCCGGAAGGGACTTTAAATTGCAAGGAATGGAACTCTGTGCTATCCGCAACTGTGGAGCTTCTTGGGTCGGATTATTGGTCCCTGTAAGTATATTTAGCTTGCTCGCTACCAGTCTTTCCGCAGTGGCTCCAAAGTGGCCATACACAGACGTACATGGCCGTCATCACTGTTTGGTGGCTAGATTTTAACATTGAGTTGAAGTGATTGCAGCTTAAAACAGACTAGAAAGTAGGACATGAAAGTAAGTGTATGTTTGGAGGTGTTCTTCACGTCGTTCCGTTATGAATTTTTGAGAACACACAATTCTTGAGCATTTATCTAGTGTCTCCCTTCTTTCAAGTCCTGCATGTATTTTTCCAAAAGTCCCTCAACTAATGGCAGGCCAACAACTGAAGTTAGTCGTGGGTATAAACTCCCATCTACCTCCTCGGCCTCTCTCTTTCTCTCTTCCCTCCCTCGATCTATATTTCTATAACACTAAGTAACCATAAACTGCAAAATTAAATGTCTTTTAATGCCAAAAGTAGACACATGCCTCAAAGCAACGGGTAAAACCACCATTGCCATGTATCTAACTCATGCTACCAACAGAATAACATGCTACCTTTTCTGAATGTTGTCTCTCCTTTTACCCAAGTTGGAAGTAAGCAAAAGGTAAGTTCTCCCGATTGGGATTCAAGCATGTAACCCGAGGGGTTCTGGTAACATGGAGCGCAATCCACCGAGTTATTCCATAGGTCTCTGTCCTCACTTTCCACAAATATCTACCCTCACTTTGCCCCATCAGATTGACTTACTCTCAAACCTTCCTGCAACACGAATAGTTCTAGTCTTTGATGCAAGCCCCCTCACCTATGATCATTTAGTTCATTTGAATTCTCTGAGAATCGCTCCAGCACCGGAGGTTCGCTGTACACAGAGCTATTAGCTTTTCTCCATTTGTTTATGCCAAATGTCACTTTGCTGATTTCTTTTGCACAGCTTTTTTTTTTACCACAAAATGTGGGTGGGAACTCTAAGGCACCCCTTGGCCCTCCAAACCTCCATTTATATACCATGACCCAATTTACCACGTATAGGTCTGGGGTAAAATACTAGTACATAGCATTCCGCAAATCAAACTTCCACATAAGATAGAGACCCATCATTTTGTTCTTTCTTTCTGACTACTTAAGCTTTAAATGTCGTAGAAATATGCCCATAAGTTTATTTATAGATGGGCCCAAACACAGAGAGAAAGGGGGGTGGGTGTGTGTGTGTGTCTGTGTGTGTGTGTCAAAGTATCTCCAGGTAGCTGTTGGTGTCAAGTTACTCAGGCTCTTCTAGGCTACAAGCAAGAGCTAAACAGCTCCCAGCTGCCCTCAATTTCGAACCCTACAACTTGAATAGTAGTTCAATATATTTTAGGCAATAGTGACGCCCGCTCTAACAATTGTCATCACTTCAGGATAACCAGCCAGGCCTCAAAGGCAGGGAAATGAGGAGAACAGCTTTCAAAGGAAGGCATTATTGCTTATACACTGAGTGGAACCGCCTGAACCGTGAATTAGTCACATCTAATGGAGGACACTATGCGCTTCAGGGCGAAAGTACAGCATGGCAGGGCTAGACTCTGACCAGCATCTTCTGTAATACTACTGATCTCCATTCATGAAAAGGTTTTGCCCAGCCATGCCCCCCTTTTCTGTGCAGTACATCTATTTCTTGTTACGTATGGAGGTCACTTTACATCCCTGTCAAAAACTAAAACGCCAAAAGTGGGTCTATTATATACTGATTATTTAAGGAATTACTCATTTAGTCACACAATCACAAATCATATCCACCTGGCCACCAAAAGTGACCAGCGTTATGTGCAGCCTTTTAGACACGTGGACAGACTTTGGGTTGGAAAACTTGGTAAGAATTGATGGATGGCAAGAAGCAGATAGGCTCAAGATAAAGGACGATGGCACCCCATTTGCCCATTAGTCACACAAATAAGAAACATGTAATTTCAATAAGGTAAATCAGTTAAAGTGGGTAACAATTAAAGTAAAGCGTGGTAAGAAAATGATTTGGAAACGTCGAATTTTTAGGAAGGTAATATTGGGGAAAGACAGGAGGGCAATATTGGGGAAAGACAGGAGGGCAATCTGATAATGCTGGATGGTTTTTATACTGTGCAGAGCAATTGACCCATACTCCAAAAGATGCAATTAAAACTAGAAGGTATGTCCTGCCACTCACCCTCTCCGTATGTAGTGGCAACATTTGCTCCTGGTGTCCTTCTGACAGCAATATGGCCCTGATCTCACATCCTCCCACCGTCAGGAAGCCACAATGCAAATGTTGCCTATGTGAGTGGTTTGGGAGCCGGATGCTTCTTAGTCCGAGGCATCCACATGGCAAGCTGCTCCAATACCAATGTCAGCATCATGTCATCCTTCATCCATGTATTCACATCTCCCCGTCAGAGCGATACCTTATTGTGATGTACGAATGCCCTGGCATCACTGTTTCGCTATCGACTCCCAGTGTCATTTCTAGGTATCATAAGAAAACAAAGAATATCTATGGGACCTTATCGCCTCTTCCTTGAATCCTTTGAGTGGGTGAAGCACCATTTAAAATAGGACACTCACCCTTTTCCAGTGCTTCTGTTCCAAAAGCAGTTTGATGCTGGGTAAATCAGGCGGTTATTGAACTTTGACGCTATAGACTTTTGCATCCATGTGGTAGCCACCCTTGTGGCAGAGAAACCCTCCCATAACCAACACAACTCTCATGGGGCTCTCAACTCTCATTGCCTCAATCCATCCCTGAAAATGTATTTACTGATGGATGATTCCTTGAAGTGCCCTAACATGTTTGTGCTCTACTACTAGACCTGACATTGGGAGGTACATGTTTCTATAGTTTGAGTTCAATCAGTACAAGAGATGAGCTCCCTCCATGAGGAAGTTTATTGGAGGAGGATAGCCCTGGTTTATTGTCAAGTGAAGACCTTAATTAAGTTACTGGTTCACTAGTGCTTATTCAGTCTTATGTTGGCAAGCATAAAACACACAATTCTATGTTCTACTGTTTACCTAACGAGAGTGATCAGTCCATGGGTGAAATGGTCTCTGGCCCTGAGCCCCAGAAGCATCCATACTGCTTTACTTTGTAGAGGCTGCAATTGATGCAAACCGGTTTTCAATAGTTCTTGTGATAAACTATTTCTGCAATCTATGATGGATATCACTGAAGCTCGTACAGCCACTGCCATGTGCACTAATGTCAATATAGGAAGGTTGCACTTTAATTGTGCACTTGGAAGTGTGTTTTACACTACACCAAACAGATCAGCTGAGGAAGAGTAAGATCCGAGCGAACAGGCCCCAACCAGACTGCTAGCTTCAGTCAAAGGCCATTGGGGGGAACAGGAAAAAGGGAGGGACTTGGGGTTTGTGAATGTGAAGATGATGTCAGTATTCACAAATGTAAAGGCAGGTATCAATAACCCAGTTATGTGAACGTTGCATGAAGTTACTGTCAAGTTTAAAGAGTAAGTGTGTGTCATCTGCACCAAGCTGGAAGGAGGGAGCACATGGTTTCATGGCGGAGGCAAGTGTAGCATGCATGTGTTCAACAGTCATAGTGACACGTCAGACCCTTGGGCGGCCCCAGAGATGTAGATTTTGGGAGAATGCAGGTTGAATATCAGGGCAAGCCACTGCTTCAAGAAGGGGCATTGCAATCCAAGGGTCCATATTCCACATGTATTGTTAGTTCTGTGATGCTTGCTGTTAGATAACAGGCTGTGGGAGGTTTCTGTGTTTTGGGGGAGGGGGATCAGGAGAAATGAATGCAACATTGCGTTGGTTTTTTTTAGTTCAATTGTTCAATTATTTGTGAGATTCTATAATATGCCTCAGGTTCTTCTAGGACAATATTAGTGTTCCTACCATTAATAATTGCAGCTCTCATATTTAGGAAGCCAATATTCATGTTGTCCTTTCCTTGGGATCGCTTGATGAGGGGTTCAGGAGGTATGTGGTCTTGCCATACTAACCTCACAAGACCATATATGGGTGACCAGATCAGAATGCAAACCATGTGTCTCACTGGACATTCCTGATCCAACAGGAAGAAGACTTCCCTAAGCAGATCCTGGTCTTAAAAGGCCCCCATATCAATAGCTTGCAGATTCACAGTGATAAGATCATTTAATCAGAAGGCAGACGGACGGTTCACTGGTTGGTGAATTTACTGGGGAGTGGTTCTGCCTACCTTTGCATTTTCTTGGGTTATCCACAATTCTTAGTCGCTTGGATAACATATTATGAAACGGCACAGAGGCATGTATGATTGGCTTGCACTAGAATAGTGCAGTTGACGTAAGTACTTAACAGTGAGGCTAGCTGGGCAAATAACGATCCATTTCTTTCCCAAAAATAATTCGGAACAAGCGTCGACAAAAATTGAGCATCCAAAGTGGCGGAACGAAGCAGCCGCAGATATCTGCTTGCTGAAGGATGTTGATTAACTTCCATCCACCAAGTGGGCGTAGTCATGACACATCTTTAGGGGCATTGTCCTGCTTATACTGTAACTGAATACCAAAATGGTGCAGCCAAACACTCAAACACCAAGCATCATCCATTGTACAAATGTTCCAGTGTATTTATTTTTAGCGTTGCATGATCTCTGTGTGAACCTTGCACAGGGAATAAAATGCATATTTTGGAGGGATTATGATTTTTGCACACATTTCACACATTCTTATTCAGCTGTTCTTTCTTAGCTTAGGTTGTCGTATTCTTTAGATGTCCTCTCTTTAATTCCCTTTCTATTTTGTCAGCATTTACTTTCTTGTGACAACCTCACTGAAATCTTAGACAGCAAGCAGCAGTCATCCTTTAAGAGTGGACATAATAGTCCACTGTCCTTTTTGTTTGCATTCAGTTTAATTCGATTCCACCACGATGGTTAATATTGTTCTATTGATGGGAACTATACATATTGAAAGGGATACAGCATTTATTTTGCTAAAATTGTCATGCAAAAAAAAAACGAACATAGAATATGCCTGTGTATCGTATAATGAAACATGACTAGACAAGAATTCTAATGATGCTGTTCATGGATTCTGTCTATTCCTAAATGGAGCTTCTCCTTTTGCAAGAAAGATGAGAATATGCTTAACCACTCATGAGATGTCAGCATATCAGTGGCAGCAAACTTCAGCGGGCGCGCTCCTGGTGGGAGCCCCAGGAGTGGCGGTGTATCGGATCTCCCGCCTTCTGCTGTGATTGCAGCTGCACACCTATCTGGAAGTGGCTGTCCAAGAATCTTTCACTGCAGCTGGGTGAATGGAGGAGCCATGCTTGGATAGTCAAGCACTGTATGCACTCATCATGTGCTTAGCTGTGTCGTGATGCGTCAGTTCAATGGGCTGAATGCCCACACTGCAGAGATGTGTGCGTCACTTGCAGGTCACATGTTCCAAGCAGGTGTCGAAATTGAGATTCAAATGAACAGGAGCTAAAATCAGCTCCTGGGTGTTGGGCATCACCCTGTAGGCAGGAGCTACCGCAGGGGATCCAGGAGCTACCAGAGATTTCCCTTTACTGTGTGTCCATTATGTGTGAATAATTGTTTAAATGTGCATTAGATATGTTCTAATTCTGCTTTATTAACATTCTTAAACACTCAAAAGTTAATGTCACATGTACATGTTTGGAAGGCACAGGTTGCCCTTGGGGACAAAAGTAGCTCGGTGTGGTTGTTGGTTTCAAGCTTACCAGGCTCTGCTATGTTGGAAGCAGGAGCTAAATAGCCCCAGCAATTTCGAACCCTGTTCCAGTACTGCAGGTCTGGAGTTCTGCCCACCTAAAAACACACACACACACTCGACAGGTAGAGGAAAGGCTGTCCAAGGGAATCCAACTACAACGTAAACATACTAACTTGCATACTCTGCACTCATTCTTTACTAGGATGCAAGTCTTGCACTCTACACTTCCGCTATTTAGTGTGTGAGGGGGACCTCCACTGACTGGGCCAGTGTTCTTTCTTTTCATTGTGTGAGGGAATAAACTCTGCTAATGCCTGTGCGCAAAGACAGATTTCTCCGACTCTGCCTATGGTGCCGTCTGAGTGTTCATGCCTGCCTTTCTGGAATGTTCTAACATTTAATTGTCTGCCATCTGCGGGTTTCGTTTTAGATTTCTTGTCATCAGTTTGCATCATATCCTGGTACATGTCTTGTGTTTGGATATGAAAATACATTTCGTTTCGGTTATGATTGGGGGTTTGTATAAAAGCTGCAAGCAGGGATGGCAGCTTCTCTTCAAACTGCGTTGCACTTTCCTCTGTGTACATGATGTTTTTTTTTAAAAGGTTATATTAGAGGTCAGGCATATAATGTGTAGGTGCCATGGGCACTGTCAAAGTGCACACCCAGAAAAGTGCATCACAACCGGCCAGAAGTATAAAATTGGAGTTTGCATCCATGTACCCATTCAGTTATTGGCGTGTGTGCTCACGAGTCTAACACGTAACTGCACCATACTGCTCTGTAACTGAAGCACTACTCTGAAGCAAAGCGTGCCTATGGCCGTACTGCACTCAGCTGAAAAGGGCCGGACACGTCTTATTAAGAAAACATGCACCTTTTGATTTAGTGTCGCAATAAATATCTGACGACCCTGCTGAAGCATGTTGGTACTGAAACATCACTACCAGTCCTGCCCCGATCAGCTGGTAGCGTCTTACACTTGTCACTGTGCATGATAATTCCTCTTAAGGGTAATGAGGAAGTTGGGACACTCAGAGTCTCTTTCACGAATCCTTTTTCAGCGGGTTAATCCCTTTGATAATTGCTTTGTGAATCATATCGGTCTCTCTTATAAATCGCGCCAGAATCATCTTCCTACACAATCATACGAAAAGCACAAAAAACATTTTCGTACACAGCACACCAGATAGTGTACCTGCAAAAACGATGAGCCTACCCAGACTGTAGAAATACCTAGTAACTTGCAGAGGTCCGCCAGTCTGCATCCCGTGCCTCATCATCCTCAGTCACTACCTAGAACCTCTGCACGACACACATCTTTACCTAACGATCAATTGCATCAATGGAATCCAATGACGCAAGCACTGTCGGTCCCTCGCTCGCCCAAGCCAGCATATCAAGTGCCTAACTCAAGCTAAACCCTTCAAAGGCCAAAGTCATTCCAATTGGAAACACCAACAAACGTGCCCAGGTCCAGTTTTGGATGTCTGACTTAAAGCTTGAAGGATTCTGGTCTCCACTCTCGCCCTATGTAAAATCTCTCTGCTTTATTTTAAAATGTGACCTTTCATTTAAAACTTGCATCGCCAAGAAGGCCCAGGCAACATTGTAGAGCTTGTGCTACTCTGAAAAAGTCAAGCCTTTCATCCCTGTCCGGAGGTTCAGCACTTTGTCCAAGCCCTGGTCGTCTCCCACCTGCACGGTGGCAGTGCCCTATTCGATTGAGCCCCAGATGCCTACTTGGGCCACATGAAAGCCGTCCAACATACTGCAGCATGCCTCATCAAAGGACTATGAAAATGTGAGTATCATCCTATCCTCAAGGAGATGTACGGGCAACCCTTACAAGTACATACCATCACCTGCAAAGTATTACAAACAAAAGACCACTGGCCAGGAAACTCATCATCTCCTAAGGCCAGCAAACAACCAGAAGCCACAACACCACAAGGCTGGAAACAAAGAATTGTGAGCGGGAGCACAACAGAAACCATAACCTTTCCTGCCATTCACCCTGTCTCTAGAACTAGCAACCAATGCGGATACGACTGCCCTCCTCCATTCTACACTTAATGGAGGACCTGAAGACCCTATCCTTTAAAGAACATCCTGCCAATCACGGATTGCTCCACTCCATTTCCCATTTCCCGTTTGAACAGTGCTCATTTGCTTCCCAGCTGGGTTTGCACTTTGGACATCCACCGTTTACACACAGACATGAATCAGCAGGGTTCAGCTGGATCCCCTTGGGGAGCGAAGCAGTGCACTCATCTGAGCATGCACTCTCACAGTTAGGGAAAAACTATGTATGGTAATCTGCAAATCCATCATAACTACAGACCTTGCTATTGGCAGACCCCTATTCCATCATAAGCAAAGCAGTCACTGCCCTGTCACCAGCAAAGACCCAGCCTGCCCACAATTCCAGTGTGCATGCCGCAATCTTGGCTGGAGTGGCCATTTCCTCTGGAGAGGCAATATGGTCAAGCAGGCCAGAGCAGACCACACATTTCTGGTGGCTGGACAAAGACTCATGTCCCTATAGCTGGTCCCTTTCTGCAAAGACAATGATATGTTAAAAAGCGATGATTTGGAAACCTGCTCAGATCAATGATAGTGGTCATGTTTTTGTCAAAGCCATGCATCCAGCACTTTCTTTTTTAATCCGCTCTCTCCTCTAGAAGCACATTGCTCATGTATCGACCTTATTGTTTTCACGTATCGTCCAATAGGAAAACCCACAGAATATATACCTCGAAAGCAGAGATCTGTGTGCAAATATATAGGCCAGAAATGTGTATTTTAATGAGTTGGAAACACATTTCCTCCTGTTGAGGTTCATCAAATGAGCAACGTCAACATATCTCCCCCTGCCTGGGGTTGGCAGTGGCCAGCAAAGCTGCGGGTGCATGTTTATGCCCCACTGGTCCTTTCACAGTCTCCAGCAGGCAAGCGTGAGAGTAGCAAGAGGCACCCACATGTCCTAGATGGTGGAAGAGAGGTGAGAAGAACATGTGGCAGACATGTGACAAGCATCTGTTTGACCGGTAGAAGTGTGCAGTGGTCGAAGCGGGTGGGACTGGCAGGGAGCGGTGCACCTCTACTTTTTATTTTTACATTTTGCCGTTCCTATATAAAAAAATTTAAAAGATCTAAACTGTTCCGGACTAGTTTACTTTTAAAATAAAAGTGTAGAATGAAGTTGGGATGTTTGGATTCTGCGTGGGGGGGGGGCGTGGCGATGGGGTTTGTGGAGTGCGGAGGCAGGCCAGCAGGGAACATAGTTCCACTACTGCTTTTCGTGCACTTTGACCACTGCAAGTGCGTCTCATTACCCAACACCCTACACAAGCTGGGTAGCATGTGCAGAGCGCAGGAACTCCGATGTAAGCTAACAGTGGGGTGAGTAAAGCAAATCATGCTGACAGACGCCCTGTAAATAGTTGGGGCTCATGCCTCATGAGTGGAGGCTCATGCCTTAGGCAAGCACCCTCCCCTGCTACACATTGTTGTAAATCATTGCAGCTCCACGCTGCTATCACCGCTATGGCACTCCCCTGTGCTCTGCCACTGGGTGCCCCAGTGTTGCTTGGTCCCGGATGTCTTCTGCCACTGCTTGGCTCTGCAGTAATGTTGCACTAGGCGCTGCCAGGCGTCAGCCTCCAGGGATAGCTGTGCCCAGAGAGATATGAGACCCACAACTACTAAGATGTCCACGTAGCTGTACCAGACATGATACTTGCCAGGGCCACAGGGGCCTACACTGACTGTTCATCTCACAAACATGCAGACAGTCTACTTTCCACATCATAATATGCATGCAGACTAAGCCACGCACACCCCACAATTAAACACCCTTACACCATGCATTACAAATATCAACACTTAGCTTCTCCCACAATGTTTACAACACAATTCAAACCAACTACCCTTCTCACTGTGAACTCATGAGGTTCCCATTTGGATACAGACACCTCGAGTGCTCCGCACACACATCACCTCGAAACACAACTGTCCAGTCCACCAGCATGCAGTAACAAAAACCAAAGACACAATGCATGTACCTTCTATCTTTACTGATCAAACGCACCCCGGTATGTTTTAGGTGTCAGTGTCGTGGGACCATGCACACGACGCGGTATGAAGCACAATAACATAACATTCTAATTTTCTGAAAAAAGAGAACCATGGCTCACACGTGACAGTGCCATGAGCAAGCTACGTGGCAATTGAGCCATATACAGTAACATGTATGGGGGCATCACTGTGTTCAGTTACACCATGCATGGATGAGGTGTTAGTGCCTTGCACATTTCACTTCTCAGTGAAGCCAAAATAAATATGACCCGTTTAGGTCAGGCGAGTTGCCCATGATCACATCGATTGGTCAAGCAAGGAAGCCTGGCTGTGAGCACGCATTTTCTAGGTGCACAGTTTGTAAATGTGTAGTTTTAAGATTACGCATTTTCCCCACTACAATTTTAGTTTTGCACCAACATGTAACGTTGTATTCACAGTGGTCTGGCAAGATGTATATTAGTACTCTGTGCAGGGGCGCACATTGTATATCCATGTGTTCAGTGGAGGATCTCAAATCTAAAGCACAAGCTTTGACTGAGGCATAAGTGACTGCATAGGAAAGGCTGATCAGATACAAGCATGTAAGGATAGGCTCAAAGGGTGGGGCAGCGGTGACGAAAACCACCATATTTTGAAATAAGTCTCTTTTTATAGTTTTGGCTATAGGGTGGCGTTGTAATCACTGCCTGTAAGTCAAAGCTACTGCAATGGGAAGAGACGATGGGTGTTTGCCTTGTTACCCACCCAGTGATCGCCTTTGGCCAAGCTAGCCCCTACAGCCAATCCTACCCGCGACCTGTGTCTCCCTGACCAAAGAAACACCTGGGTGGTCTCTTAGCGCTAGCTCTGTGCTTTCAGCGTATTCTAATGATCTTTCTTCTTAGCAGTCTATTTAAAGGTAATGGCTTAATTGCAGCTGTAAACTGGTGTAATACAAACATCTAAACAAGTAGGTCTTCAGCGACTTGATATATTACCTATATGTGCGGCCTTGCATCAGTTCCTTGCACTTAATTCCTATCAAAAATAAGCAACGTAAAAGCCAAAAATGCTTATGAGCATTAGATAAACATTTGCCAGGTACTGTTATGCCATGTTCTAGCTTTTGCCATAAGATGGCAGTGCCAGGAAAAAGCCTTGACCATGCCAACACAAAAGCCACAACTTTTGACTTAGCCAATGATTGTTTAGACTTGAGATCAGAAAGTTCTATGGTCCTGCATCCTGTCAGTCCCAAATGCCCCAGTGTTGTGTTGCAATTGAAACTACAGATTAACCAACTGGAAAATGCATATTTATTATTAAAATAAACACGGAGAAACAAAGCTCTCATGTGGTCCTGGGTAAGGGTTGGAATACTTTGCAAAAACTGACCTTTACCTCGCATCATTCTGAATTACTGAAAAATGAATTTCCCACTCTAAACACAGTAATACAAGTATCACACGTCAATGCGATGGGAGCCCAACATTCAGCACCGACAGAGCCTACAAAGGACATGGGCTGACCCGGGATGTCTTTAATCTCTTTCTTGGGTTAAACTGTACCTAAGTGATAACATCACCTGCTGCTGTTCATTGTTTGATAAGTCATGCATGTTATTATGCAAGATGTGAATACAATATCTATTACTACGCAACCTAACACACCTTAAGTTACAGAAATCCATTGATGTTTTTCAGTTTAAGAAACTAGTTTTACTTAGTAAATAAATCTACCTTTGCTTTTGAGAGATTAAAATTCCAGGCAAGACAAACAGTGCACTTTGTTAGTCTAAAATAATATAGCAGAGCATAGATATTTGGAAGCAACCTGCTGGGGCAACAGCGTGCCACCTCGATCTCATGGCTAATTGTGTGCTTTGTTTGTTGTTGGATATACATAACTGCCCTGAGTAACCAATGAAACATCAGTGGGGCTATTTCGAGTGCAGCCCCTGTCATTTATGTATGGCTCTGTATTTGCCAACCCCGGCATTGGGCTAAAACCCCAGCCACCACAGAATCAGTGATATTGGCACGCAGACTCCTTTCTTGGAGGTGTGAAGTTTCAGAGGTCTGCTTTGGAGGAGGTCTAGCCAGCTGGGCCTGGTTAGCGTTCCTCTCATCCTCTTGCGACTGGGAGGACCGACGCAAATTGCCCTCCTGCACTGTCACTCAGCATGATACTCATGATCATATGTTGTGACCTTTCGATTTAAAAAAAATTGCTTCTATTTTGTAAAATGCATTGACCACACAAATGTTGCTCAGTCCTGAGCTGTCACCAAAGAGCTGGCAGGATTGCAGAGCTGGCAGGATTGCAGAGCTGGTGGGATTACAGAGCTCGCAGGATTGCATAGCTCGCGGGATTGCAGAGCTGGCAGGATTGCAGAGCTGGCAGGATTGCAGAGCTGGCAGGATTGCAGAGCTGGTAGGATTACAGAGCTCGCAGGATTGCATAGCTCGCGGGATTGCAGAGCTGGTAGGAATGCAGAGCTGGTAGGATTACAGAGCTGGCAGGATTGCAGAGCTGGCAGGATTGCAGAGCTGGTAGGATTACAGAGCTCGCAGGATTGCATAGCTCGCGGGATTGCAGAGCTGGTAGGAATGCAGAGCTGGTAGGATTGCAGAGCTCGCAGGATTGCAAAGCGCTGCTAATGGGAACTGTTGATTGAAGAGGAAAACATGCACAAAAAAAGATATTTTGTGAAATGAATGCTGTACTTTGTTTGTGATTACAGGTTTTCAAAGAATAGCTTGTTAAATTAGCAAAAGGGAAAATACGGCCACATTTGTATTGGAACCCCCTGCACTGTTCTTCAAATATCCTGTTGGACTACGTGCCTTGCATAAGGATGCATTTTCCATCAAGTTTGCATATTTTGTACTTTGTCCTATGACTTTACCGTAAAGTCCTTTCTTTAACCTTCATACGTGATCTCGGATTAAAAAGTCCCTAACCTCAATAACTTCAATTCAGTGGGACAACATCCCTCTTGCATTTAATGTTTACCTAAAGGCCAGCTGGAATCAGAGTCTGTGACTGTGGAGAAGGAGATTGAGTAGGGTTGCTGTCACCAAGTTCATATTGGCATCCTCCATGCATTGGGAAGGAAGGTGTATGCATGGGACATTTCTATTAGATCAATGCATACAGGTCTGTGTTGTAAAAATTGTGATTACCACTTCCGAATTCCACTATTTGTCAAATGATCCACAGGTTCATTGCTACAGATGTGTATCATTCTTTGGATCCATGTATTGTGCATATTGAAATAAGGATGGGTAGCCCAGCACCCGTCACATGTAAGACGTGTTTGCCCTTTTGGAAGGGGGTGTAGATAGACTGTAAATGGCATTTGTTAGAAACAACTGCTTACTGCAGTATTGTAAATCTCGGCAAACAACTGGCTCTGCACCATTGCCTTCGGTGTATGTCGACAAGCAGAACAAAAAGAAACTGCAAAGAAGAACTCCTTTAATACACTGTCTTGACACCACCTGATTAAAAGGGCCTGATTCACAGAAGTGTTTTGTAATGGTGCATTCCCATAGGAAAACGTTCTGGCAATCAGGCCCTGTCTCTCCAGAAATCAGGTGCAAGGCATAGGAACTTCATTTGTGAACAACAGTGTTAGTTCAGGGGTAAGTAAGAGATACACAGACCACCACCATCTTTGTGAATTGGTCGCATTAATCCCAATCCCTTATTCACAGCTACTTTTTCTATGCGCTGCTTAAGGCAGATGTCAAATATGGTGGTCAGTCAAAATGTCGAAAATAAAATATAGAATGACAATAATGTCGAAAAATAAATGTAGAAAAAATAAATGTCGAATTCCCTTTTTTAATTATATAGTTATTTTGGGGTCCGGGAATAAAAAAGGGGGGTTGGGGGGAACCCCCCCATTTCGAATAAAAAACGTCATAAAATAAAATTCGAAATTTTTTTTTCGACATTTTGACTTTCTACATTTTGTCTTTCTACATTATTACTATAAACCGTCAAATATACAGAGAAATCGGAAATACATGTAGACTATGTAAAGGCAACTATTCGCATTATATATCTGAAAGAAGAGCCTATACATTGATATTTATCGTCAGCGGCAAATGTTTCTTACGCGCAGAGACTTTTAATTTCCATGTGTGTACTTAATATATTTTGATGTAACTAATTCACAGCAACTCTCCTATTTAGCGTCAGAATCTCATGAAACAATGCCGGGTCAAGCGATCAAACGCTACAAAGAATAGGTGTGTCCTGCGCTTAGTAGGGCCTTTAGCATCCCTACAAAATAAGGGGTGTGTCGGGCCACTTTCACTTTTAAAATAAAAATAGTGATTAAAAATACCCCCAACAAAAAAATAGGAAATGGACAAGTAGGACCTTGTCCCTGCTGTCACCCATACAGCTGCATAGATATGTTTGGAACAGTAGTGCACGTAGTCCCACAGGAAGAAACTACTAGCATTCGTGTCTGATCAGAAGAAGTAAACATGCATCTTTTCATGTGTATGAATAACTAGGTGCAAAGGAATCATTTGTCCAAAACATGTCCGTTTTCAAGAAGAAAGATGTTTACGCGCTCAGAAAATACTCCCATTGGGAGCTGGACTAACATTTTTGCTCCCTAAAAAATCATTTTACTCCCAACTTTATAAACAATAGGCAGTAAAACACTCCCACTTCACTGGCCTCTAGGAAAAGTTCCTGCATACTATTAGCCAATCAGCTGTTGATATCTGCAGTCTTCTGGCAGGGCCATTTATGGGTTTCACAGTGAGGGACATAGAGGCTAGAATCCTCACATGGCGGAGGTCTCCACCATTTCCTTCCCTTATTACTTCACAGAGCTCCTTCCTCTTCCGCTACTGGATTTCTCAATATTGCGTTTGTATCATTCATCATGGGAGCAGCAACACTAACCACGAATGGCATTTCCATTTCAAATGTTCCCTATCGGGTATCCACTACACCCGAGAAACCACCCAAGGCATTCTCATGTTTGCGGTCTGCACCAAGAACAACCACAATGAGCTCAACATACAAATGCAATAAGCTACAAGAATATAATGCAAGTTAATTCCTGAAGGCACTGGATGTGCTTCAGTCTGGATTATAAAATAGGTATGTTTGCACTGTTGCTTTTTGGTGAGCTATTTTTCAACTATTGTTCCTATAACCGCCCTTAACGGCAAAGGGAATTGTTTGCCATTGGAAGCCATATCCACTCCCGCAATTGTCAGCCATTTAACTACAACAGCCTTATTTAATATTCGTTCCAGGAAATGTTGGACCTTTTTTGGTTTTGATTTACAACATAGTACTTCATTCAATCCTCAAGTACACTAGGTTAGTGTAATTAGTCATTCATACCATCAGCGTGTACTTGGAATGCACGAAATCGGAGAAGGAGAAGGAGGCATAGCAAAAAAGTGGTGGGAAGGGCAGGTTGTTTAACCCAGAATCAGAGGAGATGAACGAGTTCTACAATACCTAAGAGAAATGCCATTGTGGGACTGATTCATTGAATAATCTGTGCGGAAAATCGGGACTTTGCGTGCCAAATAACGCGAAATCCCGTTTGTCGATTCATGGAATCGATTGCGCAGAGCTTTTTTGTACTTTGCATGGACTTTTCTTCGGCTCAGCGTTTCACTGCGAGAGGCCGATTACTTTGTGCGAGACACCTCACAGAGCTTGGGCATGGCTTGCACAGAGGGCAGGATAGGGGGTGGAACACTGCAATTGAGGAAGAAAAAGGGAAAATGTGGGCATTATGAGGGACGGCCCACTATTACGCCGAATTATTGGTATTCAGGGATCCAACTGCGCAACCTCTCAGCTGGCAAATAGCTATGGAAAGCCCTCATACTATCTGCCACCCGAAAGCAGGCATATAAGCACTTGTGCATAGGCTTCACTGCGCAGAGGTAACATCAGGTGTCGTATTTAGGGGTGTGTGTACGCAACCAGGGTTCCGATCTAACTTAGGAGTATGCGTGCGCAGTGTAGCGGGGTTCAGGGGTGGTTTACGGGGGTTTGCAAGCACATGTTCTGAGTTTTACCTGGGTTATGATAAATCGTATGCATGTTGTCATGGTGCGGGTATTACAGGGACCCTGCACAGGGTCCCCGAGATGCAGGCCTGCTTGCGGGGGACCCCACTCACTGTTTACAGGGTGCATGTACCCACGCCCGGGGGAGCAGACAAATGTAGCTGGGTCTGGCTGTTTTTGCTTTGCATAGGGCCATGTCGGGTGCGCAGTCTAAAGGCCGACAGACATCAACCCCACATGGTAGAGTAGGGGCACCTGCAACACCATGGATCCATTTAATGGAGCCAAGAGCGGCACATCCCAGTTTCTGAAACGCACAACTAATGCCTAGAGCCCCGAGGATGCTTTGGATGAATGGGCAGAACTGCTCGTCGAAAGTACCTTTCTTCTCGTCACAATATCCAGTGTGCCTGTAGTGCAAGGTACTCAGCTTTGCTGTGCACTCCTGTCCAGAATGGAAAAAACAGTCCAGCTAGATATATAGAACGTAATTTACAGGGTAACAATGTTATGCAATAACACCACCCCGAAATTGGGTTCCTTTCTTGGTTAATATAGAAAAAAACAATGCATGCTTATAGGCACACATTCACAAGTGGTTTCACCTAGTTGTCTCAAACGATTTGTGATGAGAGTTGGAAAAAAGCACATTCTGCAATACACTCACAAACAAGGCAAACATGGCACTGATAGTTTGCTTCTAAGACAGCCTTTAGCCTT
The DNA here is from genome assembly GCF_040938575.1 of Ambystoma mexicanum. NCBI lineage: Eukaryota > Metazoa > Chordata > Amphibia > Caudata > Ambystomatidae > Ambystoma > Ambystoma mexicanum. Next base: position 1,020,269,499 of record NC_090935.1, on the reverse strand, counting down.
GGGGGCATGACTCGGGCTGTGTCTAAGAAAAGTGCACGTGAATCCCTGATTGGCAGAGGGATATACTCAGAAATGCATTGTCCCGCAGCATCTTTGGTATAAGCCAGATCTAGTATGTCATAGACTAGGGGCAGCAGAAAGGGGTATTGTTTTAACCCAGCTTACTCTGAAGTGCCCCTATTTGAACAGGAGCATTTCTCTTTAGATGTATGTGTTCACTACTGAAACGTGGGTGGGAGAGTGGCACTTCAGAACACTGACCATTTATTGGCCATAATTAGAAAGGTGCACTTAGCATCTGATTAAATGTTAAAGGTATTTGTATTGTGCACCGTCACCAATGGAACTGGTCCCCAGGCGCTCTGGTGGATCTGCAAACAAGAAGGCGGAGGGGGGTTAATCGGGTGAAGAGGGCGTAGGAAAGTGAGAGAAGTCATGTCCTGTTGGCAGCTTCAGTTCGGTTTTCACTGTGCACTGAACTTGGGTGTGAAATTCAGATCAATGTGTGTTGTTGGTGCGAGTTATGTGTTGGTTGTTTTTTGGTGCGGTGTGGTGAAGTGAGTGTGGTTTGCTGTGTGAAAGGGTGGTTTTGTGGATTTTTGTGTGAGTTAAGTATGCTGAAATGTGAGCTTTTGGGTTAGTGGGTTGTATGTCTCTTAGTCCTTATAATTATTGTTCTATGTATCCGGCTGTCCTATGGCATAGGCATGTTCTTTCTCTTTTTCTTTCTTGTCCGTCTAATTGTTATGAGTGATGGCATGGCAAGTTCAGAGCTATGTTATTTCCGACCTTTGTGTACCAGGTTGAGGCGTGTATTATCCCCCCACTTTGGTATTGGTGCTGTATTTTTACAATCACCCGCTCCCTTCCTATCCATTTCCTGTTGGTGATCCATTGCTGCCTGTGTTTATTTTGTACGCCAAGGTGTTATTCATATATCACCCTTACCCTTCCATCCCATCCCGATCTCTACGTGGTCGTTCTTTGGTATGATTCTAGCTTATCTATCTTTCACTTAGTAAGTTCATATGCCGTAGATTGTTCTTCCCTTAGTTCAGTTGATAGGTGGTAGCTTAGGGAGATAGGGAAGACTGATGCCCTGCCGGCCCCCTGCCTTCCATGCACATGGGTGATGGGGTTAATGCACATCAGTTTTAGACAGATGTTCTACATAGAGGTTTGATCAGAGGGCCTGACTGCACAAAACTTCCACTCACAGACTGGCAAACAAACAGCACGCTGGTCACATTTGTAACTAAGGAGACTGGTGTGAGCGCTCCTTCTGGCTGCAACATGAAAGGAGCATTTCAGCTCGCTGGGTCGCACTGTAAGCAGCTCCCCACTAGCTGGCTGAGCTAGTTTTAGATGGGTTCCTCCTGAGCATTGCAACATCCCTTAGGTTGATGCATTACATCGGAGAGTCAGGACTAGCATACCCCACTAAGTATCCTTGCTCCCTTCCTAGTGCTGCAGACCCTTCCCACCTCGTAATGGTTTGCAAGGAAAACACCAGGTTTCAACCTGATTAGAAGTAAGGAATATCATTTTTATCCTACCCCCTCTTCAAATTTCATAAATAGACGCTTTTCACGTCTTGGTTTGTTGCCAAAAGGCCCCCGGCTTGAGCGTGTAACCTGTTCTCCAGCAACAGCAAATCTAGATTCCAATTATGGAGGCACTGCCTCTGCCCCTAGACGTATTCCCAGACTAATATATTTATCTGCAAGAGGAACCGGTAAGAAAAAAGAAGCAAGTGCCCACGCCTTCTAATGGATTTGTAGAAGGCGGCTGAGTCTCTTGCTTGCTTGCTTAAAATAATAAACCTGTATAAGGACATATTGTCATTAGAGTTCCAAAAGAATACAAACGAGAGCAGCAGAGATCAAAATAAACAATCATCAATATCCGGAAGGAGTTGGCCAATGATGATGGCTGCATCCCCCAGTAGAGGGCAATGCTGAGCTCCTGCATTAGAACTGGTGACGCATACTATGGCACCACTCTCTGAAAGCAATGAGAGAAGACTGTAAATTGGCTGGATTCATACAGAAGAACGCATGCGCGCTAACGCTCCGCGTTCCATTCTCGAGGTGTTTGTCCAGTCCTGGTCTGAGACATTTAGTCCTCATTTGCTTAATTATAAATCCAGGAATACAAATGTCAGAACTGAAAAAGCAGTGCTGGACTAGCATCTCCTGAAAGGAGTAGGCACGGTGGCGTGTTTGAGCATGTGACCAAATACTGCCCGGAGCTGCTAAGCAGTTGCTGGAATGTTTTTGAAATATTTGTATTGTAACATTTTCATTCTGCTTCCACTCATGGAGACCGGAGACCAGCTTCTTGTAATTGGGCGAAACTAACACTGCACTCGTCAACGATACAATTTCTAGCAATTTCAGAAATACATTTTCATCACCACCTGCCTTTAGTGTTACCTCCACTGGCCTACATCCTGCTCTTAAAATGTTCAGATGAGAGTGTGTCATGCTATCAATATTCATGATCTGCTGCTGGAGAAAAACAACTTTTATGAAAACTCGGCTTTCAGACATGCAACTACACTGTACTGCGGCCAACCAGTGTCTGTCCTAACATATATTCCCAGCTCATATAAAACCATGGAAACACACAGTCACCAGACGGAATCAAACATCAATCACCACACACACATATAAACACTGCACAGCCATGGCAGCCTTTTGTTGAAAGATTTCACCCCAGAGTCAATTTCCAAGCTGATGTTTCTGGCATTTCCAGCAATAACAACAACAAAAACACTTCTGAAGAAATTATAAATGAAACATGGTGTCCATCATATGTCAACGATATGACTTTGTTTGCAGTCCTTGGTTTCAGGTTTCTGAGATGATTGGCTAAAGCATAACTGTTCTGGGGAATTATGGTTGCAGTTTATGCCTTAAATCATTCAACAGCCTGTAAGCTGTGTTGGAAGGATAAATAACCAGAATTAGGCTCTTGTTGTGTAAGAAATACAACATTACTGTGCTAGCGTGTAGTAATCCCAGTGCTATTGCAATTCTGTGGTAAAATTACAGCTAGCGAAAGACATATTTGACAGCGTTTTGTGACTAATCTGGAGTATTCTCCCCTTTCTCCCCCAAGGGGAAGCAACCACTTTGAGGCTAGGGAGGTGAGTCCACTAAGCAAGGCCCTCCCTAAGAGTCTGGGAAAATGAGACCTCACTTAGATTGACTCCCCTCTAGGGGAGAAGGACCCCCATTCCTACGAGGAACTATCAAAAATTCATTGTTTGTATATATGGGAATCGAAAAGAGTGATGTTACTATTGTTTTGGGTTCAACAAATAGTGGCATTACTTCAATCTCTTTGGTTTTAGGTAATGCTGGATTCCTGCTGAGCTCAACAGTCGAAGAAGAATGGCACACCCATTTTCGCTCATGGCGGAAAAAATAAAAAGATGAGGAACCTTGCGAGAAGGAGAAAGAACCCTATGCAGAGGGGAGTCTCTGACGGGAAGACGACCTGGAGGGGAGGAGCCATGCTAGACTGGGGAGCCAGCGATAGTGTGAAGAGCGAGCTGATCACAAGGGAGATGCTGGAAGGCTGGCATCCCGAAAGGCAACCAAGCAGAAGCAGACGAGACAGGCGGTAGAAGCACCATCTCGCTTGATGGCATGACCACTCCAAAACAGTGGTGGGCATGAGGCCTGTTAACCATTGCCAAGACCAGACCACAGTTGAATGATCAGATCACAAACCTCTGCATGAGAAGAGTGACAGCTTCCGAGCGATTGTTCAGAGAAAGATCTGTGCCCTACTCAAACATTTTGCAACTTGATGTGGACAATTTCAAGAAATGTCCTGAAATGGATTCAATATAAAGCCCCATCCAAAAAGAGGGAGTTAAAGTCTTCCAGCGTTGATGAATGCAATACTGGAACATTGTTCCACAACTCACCTTATACACATTTTCACTATATTTAACAGATTTTAAAATGTACTGTGAAAAATCTTTTCTCCTTCCCTGTTATGTGAGCGTATATAGTCAAGCAAAGTGTTTCTGCTAATTACTCTCCATATGATGTCACCCTTGACTAACTATGTTCTTTAAATAAGCTGGTCATACTTCCATCATGGACCGCTTACACACACATACATCTTTCAGCACATATATATATCATACAAGACTCAGTCGCATCACATGCATGCATTTACACACACACACACATGCGTCCACACTCATAGTATACACGTTTTTCAAAAGGGGGTTATTGGCACACTTTGGATCCCAGATGCGGTCAGCTACACCCCTGCCCTCCCAGAGCATGTTCATGCCTCAGCAATCATCAGGGAGACCAATTCTTTAAAGGTGTGCAAGGTTAAATCCATCTTAGGTAAGTACCAGAATGTTAGTGCAAGGGATTCTGGTTGATGTCGTTTATCAGAGCTAGCCAGCACCAAACTCTCCACATTTTGAAACAAATACAAATATATGATTAAGCTTTTATTGAAATGTGTCATCTTACATTCCCCAGCAGGGATCGACATTAAAATTAGATAAACAGGAGCTCAAAGCAGCTCCTGGGTATCCGGCATTAACAAGTGAGTAGAAAGTACCACTGGGTAACCAAGCGCTAGTGCCTAGTGTTGTCCGCAAATCTGGCTTCCAAATAAGATGCACACTTAACATTTTGCTTATGAATTATGACCCATTATGCTTTAAATGGCATATAGAGGTGTCCTAATGCTCAGGGGGTGTCCGGAATGCACTGGGTTACAGTCACCTAGTTGTGATTGTTCTGCATCAGTTGGCCTGGGGAGCAGAACGCAGCTGCTGGTAGCTGTTGGTGGCAAGTTAACCATGCTCTTCTAGGCTACAAGCAGGAGCTAAACATCTAGCGCCCATCATTTTCAAACCATGCCCCGACTTCCCGGCCTTGTGTCCGATGGCTGCCATTTCTTTTTATTAATAATATTGTATTAATGACACTTTGGAGTGTTGTCTTTTTCTTCTTCTCCTTCCATTGTGGAAGGCTGGGGGGGTTTCATGATGGCTATACATCGATATGTACATATGCATATACAAATAACATCAAAAACACAGAAAGGTGGCATTTCTGGACCAAAATGTTACTGGGCCTTCACCATGCACTTTACAAACAAGTCGACATCAATTTAAATTGAGTCCATTTTGTGTAATAGACCCTTCTCATAGAATCGGAGCACGTGTATCAAAGCCACACGAACGCTGTCAAAGGCAAGGACGTGACGTCCGGATTAATCTGCATGCATTCAATTCCTTATTGCAAATCACGTGTTTTTCATCACTCTGCCACTTGACCCGCCCATGTGCTTTGTCAGGGTGGAGGAAACAACTACCAGGATACGAGCGCAGTTTGCGGTTTTCCAAGCGCACATTATGACATTGATTGATGTGCTTTGGAGTGTGAGCAGTACTGGATTTTTCGACACATGGCGATCATCAATATGAAAGTAGCATTAGTAAGCAGCTCGCGGCCTTCAGAGGTTTAAAGCGGCCATTGCTCGGAGGGTGCCATCACCAACGGGATATAGGATGAAAGTACTGCGGGCACGGCATTGCCAGACGCTTCTCTATGCAAGTGCGCCTCTTGTGCTCTGGGAGGTCTGCACTTAAAGGGGTGGCAGAGAATGTAAGCAAATGAAGCTGAACATGTAAACTCTCAGTCCATAGCTGCCAATATGATCCATTCCATTCTGTAGATGCTTATGCAGTTCTGTTTTTTTCCTTTGCATTCTGGGACTTGTAGTTCCACCTGTCCCATTACTCAATTGATTTTTTTTTGTTTTGATTTTGAGTATTTGTATTGCGCGCTTGACATACCGAACCAATAGTTGCGCAGCTGGAATTATGAAAAGAATTTGAGCAAACAGATTGTAGTCACCGTCAGATTTGAAACAGAATTCATATCACAAACATGATGATAGACAGCTACATAAACAGAAATGTTGTTAGTGCTCTATGGAATTGGTAAAGAGTGTCCAAGGCCCGGATCTCTCTAGGAGTACTATTCCAGAGCCTTGCCCCAAAAACAGCAAATTTTCTGTCCCCTCTTGGTACCAAGGCGGATGAGGGGTTACTCAAAAGTAATTGATCCTGTGATCATAAGCACCTGGAAGGCTCATAGCAGCTAATCTTATCCCTCAGATAGTCCGGTGCTAATCCATTTAGGCATTTGAATATAAGGCATGCCTCTTTAAAATAATACGTTCTTCCACAGCTAGCCATTGTAGTGCTCGGCAATAGGGAGATAAATGTGCTATTTTACTCAGTCTGCAGACCAGTCTTACTGCCGTATTCTGGGCCTTTTGTAGCCTATAAAGTTGTTTTGCTGGAATGCCCATCAGCAGACTATTACAATATTAGTATTACAGTTATAAAACCAGAACTACAAGACCCAGAATGCAACAAAAAAGACAGGACTGGTTGAGCACCTACAGATTGCAATGGATCATGTTGGCAACTGTGCCAGTCCACATCTCGACAGGTGTGTTGTTCTGGAAGGAACCCCCTGCACACTAAAGCCATCGCACAAACAGCAAGGATTAGCACTCACTAGCTGGGCTGGCTATGATGCCCCAGTGGTACGTGTTTAGCTGATGAAAACAAAGCCACGTTTTGGCTCAACTATATAATGCATAGGTGAGTAGGAAATTTGGCTTGCCAGGCAGCAAATACAAGCTGAACTGGGATTACAAAAAGTAATTCGACCCCAGCTAAGCAGAAAGATACAGAGCCTACTTTCCCACCCAATCAGTGGCTCGCAGGACAGCCGGGCGAGAATATATCTGCCTGTTGAATGGGTAGAGGGGGTGCAGTGCCCCCCTGAGTAGAGGGCTTTGTCGCCCTCTTCAACGAAAGTGAGAGGCATCCTTCTGATATCTACCACATACTTAGTGCCTTGGGAAGACCTATAGGGGTTCCCCAAAATATCCTTTGACTTGGTCCATGGCTTTATTATACCGAACCAACAAACGGAGCTGGGTGGCAGGACTACAATGGCATGGGATACTGCCCTGCAAATGTGGCTCACCCACTCGCCATATAATAGTATTTTGGCCAGAGGCCGCCGGAGGGCATGTCCTTTCCATTGGTGCATCCTCTGCCTGATATCACTGGGTTTACATAATGGGTGTCACTGGTCGCCCAGCAGCAGCTACAGCCATCACACGGGGAGGTGCAACAGGTGGCCTTTCCACAGCTGCTGCATTTTTACACTGGATTTTATTTTACACCAGTGGAAATTCCACTTCGCTGATGATACTGCACACATTCAAGACTGATGAGATTACCGCCAGGCAGAGAGTCAATCATGGCAGTGGGTACATGTTCTACTGGTGATTGTGTTCATGAGAAGTGGACTTGGGTGGAATGCGGCCATCAGCGTCATGTGATGTAAGGCCTGCGGTGAGCGATGAGAAGACAGAACAGCTGCGTTTGGGACACGCATCCATGTATGTTGTGCACAGCTAACATGATCGCTAGTCCAAACCTCATGTTCTGCTGCAGGCTCTTATAATCATGTGTGTCTATACAGCTGTGAGATGGGCCACATGCTCCCGCTGCCAGCTATGCACAGCGTCATGCCAATGTTGGGTCTCAATGCGAGTGCAGCCTTATCCACAACTGATTGAGCTGTCCCTGTGCACACCACAAGATTAACGCCAAGTCAGACTAGTCATGGGTGATTCCACTGTACGCTTTTGTGGCCCCAGGTTTTGACATACACGGCACGGTCGTCATTTCTGCTCATTGGTCAGTACATGTCCTGGGAACCATCTAGCGGGAATGGCGAAACTGTTGTTGACAGCAATCCACTGATTGTTGTTAACAGCACACAATGGCAGTGGATATGCATGAGTAGGGCACATGACGACTCGTGCATACTGACTGCAGGCATGCTCTGTAGTGTTCTGCTACCCCCTTAGACGCAATGCAACCTGCACGGTCTATCTTGCAAATACCCACTGTGCTCCAAGTACACAAACTTGCGTGCCACGTGTTTGCAAGCACGCCAGAACTGTGATGTTTTTAAGAATGAACACGTTTGTGTTTAATTATTTTGAGAATCGCCATTCGTAGAATTTTGTAGAGGTTTTAAAAAAGAAATAGCAAACAGAGACCGAGCAAACAAAGGGCCTGATTCACAGAAGCGTTTTATAATGGGGAAGTAATTTCACCAAAATGCCAGGGGTAGTGGACGTGAAGTCCCACAACCCTTGACCTCTGATGACATCACAGGAAGTTATGTCATTTGACCCCACCCTGAAGTGACATCATAGGAAGCGATGGAACACAACCTTTCAGTCCTTGACAAAACAGGAAGTCGCATCACATATCATCATTCCAAAGTACATTACAAAAAATACGGTTATGATATCACTGTAATGTGATATACATTTCATAAAAGAATGTATCACCATATGTGTTGGTAATATCAGTGTGTTTAGGCCCATATTACCAAATTACTGTGAATGCAAACAAACGTCCAAGACCAAATGACAATGATGTATATTACATAGCACTTATGCTTAAGTGCTTAACAAGGAACAAGTATACATACAATATCACCCAACCTGTGTTGGTACTCATTTATCGACCTCAGAAGGATGAAAGGTTGAGTTGGCCTTGCCGAGATTGGAACCTGCAAATCACAGCAGCAAGCACTCAACCCACTGCGGTATCTGACCGGCTATAGCTATTTTACCAGCTATTGTAAAATATGCAATTCCATGTCTGGATCTTCTCAAATTCAGAAAGCAAATTACACTCTGTAGAGGATGCCATTACACTGGTAACTGAGGTTTAACCGCAGGCCAGTTCATCTGCAGGTCTGGTGCAAAGTTGGCCACACGTCAAGCCTGAGTGGATTTACTCTTCAGGCTTCAGAGGTTGGCAAAATACTTACTATTGGGAGGGTTGATAACTGTGTATTAAATAATTTAGAGTAGCGTAGGGCATTTGTTACCTCAGATATGCATACAGACACCCTGAACAGCATGCCAGTGCTATGGTCAAACATTTCTACACTGAAGACACGGAGATGGAATGTCTTGTGATGCTCGTAACAGAGACAAAGGCAGATAAAAATATGCGATAACTGCAACTTGCAACACGAAAAATACATAGCTCGAAATGGATGCTATTCTACTCAAAATGTGGACGTTTTTGTCTGCATTGTGAATTTGAGGTGTTTACGAACAGACCAAATCAGTGACTCACCCCCTGAAGTGTGCCTGAAATAAACCTTTAATGAGTCTAGCAATTATTGTATAGAATTCCAGAAAGACCATTTATTTGTTATTCCTATTCTTTCTTATTTAGGGTCACTGCTCAAAGTGTTACACTTGAGTAACCCCTTTAAGAGGCTTGAACAAGAAAACCAGACACTGCAGAACAAAGAGTCACTTGTTGCTCAGCACATCCCAGGAGCTTCTGTTTAAAAAAAGGACCACAGGGGTAGCAAGGGAGACCTCAAGGGTCGCACCTGGACCCCTGGCTACCCCCAAAGGACGTCCGTGATGAAAACCCATTGTGAATCAGTCACACAGTGTAATAAGAGAACGAGGAGCAACATAGATGACAATTGGCAAGGGGGGCCCCGGGGGGAACGCGAAGCGTTTCCCCCGGGGAGTTTTTTGGCGCTGCACACGGCCAGCGAGTGGCCGTGGGGTGCAGAGCGCCCCTTCCCGGGGTATTTAAGGGCTCAGGGAAGGTTCGGGAGGCAGGCGACGGTTAGGACTTGGCGATTGTCCCGCCCTCCCACCCCTTCATTTTGGGTTTTTAGGCCATAGGCCTGTTTGAAGCCGGGAGAGGGTCCAGGGTACATTTTGTGGGGGGTTTTTTGCTAGAGGTAGGGGTGGTAGTTTTGTGTGACAGGTCAGGGCATCGTGAGCAGTGTTGTAATATTGTTGCTGATGTGGCAGGTCAGGCTGGCTGCAGGTCACAGGAAGGGGGAGTTTGGTGTAGAGGGGAGTTTAACGGGGTTTGAAGTGGGCCGGGGCGCCGGGGGCATGGCCCCTTTTGATGTGGGGGGAGGGAAGCACAATGGGGGAATGACACGGGAAAGGAGGGGGTGGCGCTGTTTGCACAAGCAGGTCACCCCTGGGGATCAGGTATTGAGCCTGGAGGGGCATGGCCCCTGGGGAGAAAGCGGGACGCCTGGAAAAGGGGCAAGATACGGTAGGATCCAAGGGATCATTAGGGAGGAAATTGGTTATTTAATTATTTAATTGTTGGGGGAAAATGGGAAATGTTTAAGTTATTTATTGATTGTTCAAATAGCTATTTAGCTTGTTAGGCCATGGAGCCAGTTAAGCGTTTTGATTGTAAGCTTTGGCCTGTCACATTAAAGCGACCTTTTCCACTTTTAAATGAGTCTGGGTTTTTGTGCAGTAAGCCAAAAGAGGATTGCGATGCAGGTATCCAGACAATAATAGGATTCAGCGCAATGGATCATAAACAAAGACCATGAAAGTACTTTACGGAAAGAAGCATGTAATGTGGGTGTTGACTCAGGTTCGGGTACCCCTGACTCGCAGGTTGGAGGACGCCCCTCCCAACTGGTGTACAAGCAACCAAGGAAAGTTGCACTTTTCATAAACGTCTTAGCACTCCACTCCTCCATTTTGTCTCATCTCCTAGCCCTGGGAGATCATTCGTTGAACAGATTCTCGAGGCGCTTCGTGTCAAAGTTGGTGCGCAATACAAATAATTCCCAAGAGCTCCCACCACTGTGGTGGCTGGGCTGCGAGTTTCAGCGCCGCCGCGTGCGTTGACAATGACCTGTGCTGGTAAGGGCCATCGCTCGCCCACGTGACTGGCTGGCTGCGCGCAGGCGCACGTTTAACTCTGTTTGCACGGATACTGACTGATGTATAATGCAGCAGCCCCGCGGCGGTTCCCTCGGCAAAGGGGTGTCTTGAACGCTGCGTTTTAGGTACAGGCTTATTTATAGAACAAATACACGTGCCATTTGATTGAAAGCCCTAGAATAAAAGGCAAGGCAGGGGATCCTAAAATTGATTATCTACCCCAAGCAGCACCGAACACGAGACAAGGTGGGAGGCGGCACTGGAATTCAGGCATTTCAGTCCTCAAGTATTTATTGCCCCCTGGACCTTAGTAAAGAAGATGCTTTGGAGTTACAGAAGCAGTAGATCTTGTGTGTGTTGGCATCACACAGTATGGATTTGCTATATGTGCGGATGGCATGGGCGCAGACTCAACCCCAGCTTGAAGAATGGTGGGGAAAGTGAACTGAAGCTCACGCACTGCACAAGAGACGAAAACACAATACTAAGGCCCTGATTCACAGCCCGTGTTCTAATGGGGCTTTGCCATTATAAAACACTTCTGTGAATTAGACCCAGAAACTGTAAGGGCCTTAGTCACGGAATTTGTAGTGCAAAGGGGTGCAAAGTGACTTTCCACTGCCCTGATTCACAGAGCTGTGCGAAGTGTATTTTTGCAGAGCAAAGTGTCTTTGCACCAGTGCTAAGTCACTTTGCACTGCACTAAACATTCAATGAATCAGGCCCTATGTGTGTGCAGGGGAAGGTTAATATAAGCTTCTCTCTTTGGGTGCTGTTTTGCTCTTGGGAAGGTTTTCATGAATGCATGCGAGGTTGCGGAACAATTGGGTAAAACTGCTTTTTTTTTCTCTAAGCATGCATTCGTATGCTGTCCACTCTCACGCAGTGTCTCCCCGAATCTAAGAGCATAATGAGTTCTTACATGCCCTTCCCAGAGCCCCTCACTCAGAGGAGCGAACATTTTTAACCAATCAACGATCGAGATTAAAATCAAGAGGTGATTGGTGGCTTGATTTATAGGCCACAAGAATTTACATCAGCCAGCTCCATCAGGCCAGTTGTCTATAAAACATACATGTGTTGCTCTTATTCTCTTCACACCAAGAACTTGTGAAGTGTGTGGTGCCATGGAAATACCTGCATAAGTGTACACAATATAGAGTGCTCGTGGGATTCCCATCAAGGATGCATGATTTAGGGTGGCCTACAGGAAATGGCAGCCGGGATCAGAAGTAAATAACGATGTGGAAGACCAGCAAAGGGCGAGCATCTTCGGCGTTCTCGAACTTCCAAGTCAAATAGCCCACCATGAGAAGGACATAGCGTGCGACAGTGACATGAGCGGAAGCCATTAATAAGGTCTGGGCCAGAAGCAGAATAGAAAATGATAATGATGAAATCAGGTTTTTATCTATCACTTGATACCGGATTCCTCCAAGCCCTACGTGCAGTTACAGCAGCTGCCATTATTACCCAATTCATGGCATGCAATTCATCGACCTCGAAGGATGAAGGACTAAACCCCCCTTGCAGTGCTAGAACCTATTACATGCAGGGTTGATCTGTGTCAAAGGCACGTGCTTACCCTGTGACCTATCTACCTAGCGTGTGAGTCATTATCTCTGGAGGGGCCCGGCCCCCTTGCATGACACTGCCAAATAACATCCATTGATGAAACTCACAAGCTGCACGGGGGGAGGCGTGTGAGGATGGACAAAAAGCTGGGCGGGTGTTGTCAACACAATAGCCAGACTACTAGTGCTTAATGAGTATGGGAGAGATCATTATTAACCAGAATGATCAAGGAATAACTGTTGATAGAGGAATTCGCAATCCTCAAAATTCACATTTTCTTCAATTCACCTCAAATTGATTACTGTAGCATCCGGGTGGAAGTGTGAGTGTTAGCATGCCCACACCTAGACAGATTTCTAAACACTAGCCTGTGCCTCATCTAGATAAGACTGTGAATGTTGGCATGGCCACACTTAGATGGAGCTCTGAACATTGGCCTGTGCCGCATCTGGATGGGATTGTGGGGGCCGGCAGGTGCCGCACTCGGACAGAGCTGTGAATGTTAGCATGTTAAAGGCCAGGTAACCCACTAACCATTATAAGCTCAAACTCTGCATCCTTATCTCAATCAAAAAACTCACACAACCATCTCATGCACAACAAGCAGCACGCACTTCACAACACTGCAACAACACATAAACCAGAACAACAGCACACACGGACTGACACTGATCCGATACCCGCACCAAAGCTCAGCACCCGGTGTATACCGAGTTGAAGCTGCCAACAGAACACCACTCCTCTCACTATCCTACTCCCTCTTCACCTTACTAACCCATCCCACCTTATCGCTTGCAGATCTGCCAGAGCGCCTGGGGAGCAATTCCATTGGTGACGGTGCGTGGTACAAATACCCTTAACATTTAACATTTAAAATTGTACTTCCACATTTCAGGTTAAAGGATTTTGTCAATCCTTTTTAAACTCACCATAACTTTGCGGGTGTTTGCTAAACATGCCCCAATGCTCCAACCACAGGACTGTCAGATTATACTACACGGAGGGTCCCCAATAACTGGGTGTGTAGTTGTCTGCAGTTTTGAGAAACGTCTGACTTATGTTGATTAGGCTATATAAAGAAGCACTGCCCTGCAAGACAAAGGCAATTTTCTGGAGCAGAAAGTGTGTATTTGGGGTAAATTACATACCCACAGTACCTTGCTGCAGTGGGTCCGAACGGGAGTGGAACTTCCAGTGATGATTAACAGGTGGCACTGTGGCGCATAGGACCAGTCTCAACTGGATTATTCTACCTTCATATTTCAGGTGATCAAGTTTTTCCCCCAAGCCTTTTTAAACCCACCATTGCTTTGCTGGTGGCTCCATTACATTACCTAAAATTCCAGAAAACAATTAAAATCCCAAAACGTGCACTATAAATGTGTTTTTTATGCCAGTGTGTGTGCGAGTGTGCGGTGTCATCAGTGCCCCGAGAGTGGTCACCCTCACATTCCAAACACGCTTTGTTGACTTCAAACAAGAAATTGCTTGGAGCACTTTTTTACTATTTATCCTCAAAAGAGTCATGTGCGCATGCTGTGATTCTTTAAGGGTCATAGGAACAAAAAAACTATAGACCTGCCCTAAGGTTATTTCTTTACAAACGTTCAGCGTTTTCAAATTCTAGACTATTGTTAAGCATCTTCCATCGATCTACCTTCTCTGACATTACTCAAGTGTTACACATCGCAACGGACCTGTGTACCCCGTGTCATGCCTTGCTTCTGCTGTGTTTATTTGGCTTGTCGGGAAACATGTGCAGAGTTCACTATGTGGGCAAAACGACGCTGGTTGATGCCGGTGAACCAGAGGAGTCTGGAGAACTGTGGTGCTCCTGTATGCCTGCATGTGTGAAGAAGTAAAGCCATTTTTATTAAAAGTGAGGCATTGTGCACACAACAGCTAAAGGGGACAGGTCCATTAAGACCACCATTTCTCTCTAAGCATATATGGTGACTTTGCTAAATGTAGGTCTCATTCGAAAGTGTAAAACATGTCCGTCACGCTGTAACCACACCATATCGTTATGTGTGCGGGGCAGGGCGGGACTAGGGTGGGGGACAGAGGAAGGAAGTGAGGTAGAGAGGCAGGAATCCTGAGTTGAAAGTAAAGTTGAGTTGAGACCAGACCTTCTGCGTGGGCCTCTCTTCATTTGGGGCATGCTGCACCATTGTCAGTAAATGTGCATTGTGCGCTGTGCATTGTGCAAAGAGGGGGAACGGCCACTTTACTTGTTTCCGGTACTGAACAAATTCCCACAAAAAGAAAAACAAATCAGGAAGAGGACAACTGGGCGAAGGCAGTTCCAAATGTCACACCCTGCAGTACAATAACACATACCCAATGCGAAATGTGTCGACACCTTCCACTCACCTTCTGTGCCTGGCACACGTATTGGCATACGTTTATATTAAATATGTATGTTCATTGCTATGTCCACCACATCTGGAGGCACAGCTGTTGTCATTCAGACAAATTGCTTTGCTGCATGATCACAATGTGTGAACCACAGCCCCAATTGTGTGTTCAAATTAAAATCCTTCCCCAATATATGGATCATGAAGGCTGTTCCATGAACTCACCACAGCACAAGTGCACATTTGCTGTGAGCACAGTATTTGGACTAACAGGGAATCGGTTGATTGAGAAACGTGCAACATTTACAACGAATACGATGATAAATAGCTCTGCCAAACTAAGCGGAATAAGTAACGACATCTAATTCACTGACGTTACTTCAGGAGGAGGCATGGAAAATTAAATAACTAAAATTGATGGCTACATTAATGGGTGGTGTATAGTGCCCCTTGCATATGTCATTTCCTATTCATTAAACATGCTGTAACCTAATAAGTCTTTGGCCGCTGTGCCATGTTTATTGAAATGGAAATGTTTCTCTGAGCGTGCAGGCAGTGCCTCAGACAAAGAACATTTCCAGAGCGGTCAGAAATCCTTCTATGGTGGTGAACGTGCATCACAATGCATCCATGCAATGGTTCACATTTAGCTTGCATCCCAACAGGGGTCTGTTTTGGATCTGATATATGAATCTCTTGCCCGCAAGAGAAGACTATTATAGCAAGCATCTGCTGAGATACTCGCGCCTCTTGAATGACCGTTATTAAATAAAGATTGCAGGCCACTTATAAAGTAAAGCTGCCCTCTTCCGCTTGATCACAGCTGTCCCTCCTGGGGTCAATGGAATGAGCTTAATCTAACACATTGGAACCTGCACCCACTGGTCATACGGGCTTTGGTAAGAATCCAAGATGGCGACTGGAACCCTGGAGTGCTGTTTACCTCAATGATTGTAGATTTCAATAAACATGAGTGTACAAACACCATCATGGTCGACATCCATGTGCAGCACCCTGGGTATGTCAATGTAAAACCCACACAACTGTAGAAAAAAGGAGAAATAAACGACTTAGATCGACCTAACAGCAAATCTGTTTAATCACTAATGATTTGTCAATTATTTTTGTATTTTTGTATTGTTTAAAGGGCAGAGCTAGTCGAGAGCAGCATAGCGCTGTACAGAGTGTGCGTAGCCAGCATTGCACTGGCATCTTTTAACAGTAGCACAGTATTGTGAGGTCTGTGTGTCGGTATGTGCGTCCATTGGAGTTAGTTCTTGGTCAGTTGTTGTTGAAAGAGCCATGGTTTGAGAGATTTGTGAAATTGGAGAATGCATTAACATTTTAATTTTTAACAGATGAGAAGAAAACATGTGGTGATCAGGGTTTTGTACTTACAGTCTTAGGATCATATTTTCCAGGTAACTCTTGTTGCAAATTATGGTGGAATGAATTCGGTGCCTATACCTCCCAATGACATGTTGGTTAAAGGAATGGACCTGTGTTAGGACCAATGCGTGCCATACATTTCAGATCAAGTATTTACCCAATTGAGCTGCAGTGATGTGTATGGTGTATGCAGCGCTAAAGCATTTCAACCTACTCAGGGACAGGACTGAGCCCATGATTGAGTGGGTTTGCATGAGAGGTAACATTCAGTCAAACACAGAAAGAAAAAAACTGGCTACATGGTTTGCCTGGCTTATCATTTGTGTGACATCATCAATCCAGTAACGCATTTCTCCTTTTCGATGTTGCAATATAATGGCTACTGTGGAGGTTTGCTCTACTGAGTAAAACAATGTGACGGGGATTTGTACAAGAGGGTGTGCGGTGACAGACACAATGCTTCGTGGTTGGAAAGCAGTATTAATGTTTACACCTGAGATAGCTTCTGGTTTACTGAATAAGCAACTTGTTGCCATCCATGTAGTGGACACGTGTGCACTCATGATGTGCCCAGTCCAATGACATACCCTCAGCTAGGAGAGGATACGACAACCTTCCATATACAAAATTGCATACAGCATGCACATGCACATATTGGAAACAATGTAGCATCTTCTGTGTGTTATCATACGTTAGGAGCTTGTGGGCAACTGGAGGATAGTTTACTATTGTCCACTTTCTGTTGTCACTACTGAGCTCACCAGCACCAAAAGACATGGATATGGGAAAGTACTTATGCCCCAAACCACCTGGCAGCAATGGGTGTTTATTTCTATTCTTCAGGCATCATAGGAAACCTACATGTCTAGATCCACAGTCCTCCCATACATGCCAGCAGTTCACTAGCTACGCACACTTTCCATATAGCAATACGCACCCATTCTGGGGGCTTCAGCAGGTGGTTATGGCCCAGGGTCATAAGTTATAGGCCCGAGCGAAGCCTGAACCTTTGAGAACCTTTCAGAAGTACTGAAAAGTTCTACTCGATATTGTGCAACCATCAAACATAATAATTCTAGTCTAGGTGCCAATGCCAGGCATCCTGTGTTCCCTGACCACCTGGCCTTAGCTTGGATCCTAGAGATGGGTATGGTCTCCATTCACTACCTGTCCAAGAGCATGTAAAGACATACTTATGTCATTTCCCTTTCCTTATGCATTTGCCTTGATTTAATAATCCTCCTGTATCTCAAGTCCCAGTTAACCAACCTGCCTCCAAGTGTTTGTGCCTTTAGTTATTCTGGGTACGTAAGTAATCACGACAGGACATGGATGAAAAACCTGATATGCCCCCCTCAAGAAACCTAGGTTTGAGGGTGTCACACCATGCACTCATAAGTGCCCCAGGTGAAGAGCGTTATTCATTTGACTGTATGTGCCCTCTGGTTGGTAGCAGTCTTGAGTATGGAGAACATTTCACCGTAGGCGGCGCTACAGGTTTCCCCCCTTCTGAATGTCTGCCTTTTCCCAGAAGGTGAGGTAATGATATGATAATGATATGATATGGCATTTGTAACGCGCCTATACACAAGTGTTTCAAGGCGCAACGAGGCAAGGATTGGGGAACAGAGGGAGGACAGAGACCATGATTTTACTAGGCCAAGTGACATTGAGATTGCAATGCAAGAGAGTTTTTCGCTTATGTGGACATAAACCCACAAAGAGGCCTAAGAAAGTTGAATTTGGAAACAACACCTGCATGAATGGAGGCAGCAAAACGATTGGAGCTAGAGCCCTCAAACGTCACCTTAATTTCTTATAGCTATAGAGGCCTTGTTATATTCCCGCATTGATGAATGGAAGAAGAGGTCTATCTGGAGTAAGAGGCATACGTGACAGATGAAGTTCCAAAACTAGCGGGATATCCTTCTAGCAAGGCTGTGCATGATACCTTTCGGGACCAGAATTCCTTTGTTCCAGGGTGAGACCAGAACTGGAGGGCATATGAGATGGGCCAGCTGGGAGAAAGTCTCATCATCAGCTGTATCCTGTGATCACCAGTCCTGACATGCTCGAACTGCTGGCAGCTGGCACAGCCAGAGGCAAGTAACCTTAGGTGGGGCGTTGAGGAAGAAAGTGGGATTGGAGCCGCTGGCTGGAGGAGCAGAACCCTGACAGGGAGAACAGAAGTAGGGGACCTTGTAAGAACCGTGTCCAGCAATTGAGCAGCCTCCAGACATTCTCTCGGTCAAATCCATCTTAGAAGACCCGCATCCCACAATCCCACTGAAAGCAGAAAAGACCGAGAGAACTGTGGGAAACAGCCTACTGGGAACCTGTGCACCCCAAACTGAGAATTTCAAGAGAGGAGACCCTACGAATGGTTGAAAAGGTTTATGGCAAACTCTTAAAACCTGGGACTCTAAGGGTATCCAGCACTGGATGTATATTGCAATGGCAACACTTTTGTTGGTTCATTTTACTTTCTTCAAATAGGTTTTCCTACAGTCAGTACTACCCCACCGAGGAAAAGACTCGTACTGACAACATTGAGTATAATTCAGACACTATTTGTTTATTTTGGGCAATCATTTTACAGGGTTCGAAATTCTGATTCAATGAGCTAAAACCAGCTCCTGGATGTCAGACATCGTCCAGTCGGCTGGAGCTACTGCTGGGGAACCAGAAGCAAATACCCAGCACACTGCAAATATACCCTGCACATGAGATGCACACTATAACCTTTTGTCCATTATGCATGTTTCATTATGTTGGAACGGGCACTGGATGCGTCCAAATTCTTCTTTATTGGCACTTTCAAAGACTCAAAGTTAATGTAGCATGTGCATGTTTGTGTAAGACACCAATTGCATGAGGAGATAAAACATTGGTCTTGATAGCTGTTGGTTTTAAACTAACCAGGCTCTCCTAAACTAGAAGCAGGAGCTAAATAGCTCCCAACTCTTCTCAATTTCAAACCTTGCTTTAGTAATAAAACACTTATTTAACCTGATTCCCTGGCCTTTTCTGGGTTTTTTTCTTCTAGGTTTGCTATGTGGCACTGCACACATACACTTGTAGTTATTGTGTGAGATGCAACAAGGGCGTACGTACCACAGTTCAAATGTTGCCATGTCTAATATTATCTTTGCGTGTGCAAGTCTTCAACACCAATTCCCAGCCCAACCAGACAATTGTCGTAGGTATCCAGGCCATCCCACACAGCAATCCCGTCTGGTCCAGTAATCATGAAAATGTATGTTTTCATTACACGTTTTGTGGCATTTTCTCAGGAAATGCTAATGCAGCCATGCCCGCACTACTTTATCAGGTCATAACATGCAGAGGCCTCTCCTGGTTGGACTTTCCTACAATGGTGGAAACCGTACCCTTGTAACACTGGGCTTCTCCAATGGGTGGCAGTGTTTCTCTGGCAGCTGTACCAGCTACCACCAGGTGGAACATTAACACAGACTCTTGAATATGTCCCACAGAGCATCTTAGGCACCAGCTGAAGAACAGAGGTACCTCTGTGTATTCCCCTCACAATGCTGTAGGGGGCTGCCTGCACATTCACCCAGTCCTGCCTTATGAGAGGTGAGCCCAGTGGGAGCTTGCCCTTTAATTTGTCTTCATTGCAAGCGTAGTGAAAATACACTCTAATAATAATCTGCCTGTGTGTGATACTGTAGTCACACTGAAATATCTGATCACTGAACTGGGACTGTGCCTCCTGCCTTACTGGGGCCTCTGCCACCTGGTGCCTACCACCATCGTACTTTCCATCATGGCCGCTTTTGTTTACACATAGCACCATCTGGTGCTGCCTGCCTTGCCTGCCTTGCCTCCTCACTGATTGGCCATTCACCTTCACATTTTGGCTAATTGGCAACCTGTAGGCGAAACCAACCCCAACATCGAAGGCTCTCTTTCAAAGGACCTGTCTGTTCCTGTTTGGTCCTGGCTGGGCGTTGTGGGCCCCCCTACTCTTGCCAACCCCTCACTATGCACCTGGTTGATGGTGACCTATCCTGGCGCTCTTGGCCTATGTGATCGCACCCTTAGCAATCACGTAAGTGTGTAACATTTCTATATTGCTTACATCATCCTCAGGACTTTGAGCATCTCCTGCCAATCTCTATTAACTTTCTTCTCTCTTGTTTCAAAACACCAGATCACAACACCCAAGTCTTCCTGGACTTTCACCTCCATTGCCTACGCCCCTGTCATGCTGATATACCGGTTGACCTAAAAAAGAAATTTTTTTTTTAGCTGTGTGCACTTCCTGATTGTCTTGCTACTGTATAAAGTCGAATTTAGCTGTGTGCACAATCTGCTTTTCATGTGGATGTCTTGACAAGTCCACCCCCTCTGTTCTCCGTCTAGTCTGCTATCTGTTTCCTCACCCTCGTCATCTCCCATTGTGTTCAAATTGTTCATTGTTGGGATTACGGGGATTGGTCACCCCCCCCTCTGTCCTCTGTTCTGCTTTGTTACCTGCTCCCTCACCCCCTCAGTTCCCATTGTCTCTCTGTGCTGTTATTCCCTCAGCCCTGCACCCGCTATCCCCCTTCCTCTGTGTATTCACTGTTTTCTGTGCACAATACTTCCCCCCAGCTCCCAATGTTTTTCTCCCAGTCTGTGCCCTGTTCTCCCCCCCCACTTCTCTCCCCGCGCCTCTGTGGCCTCAGCCTGGTTAAGTGTACCTCACTCTCTGCAGTTTGCTATAGCACTCTCTATCTCTCCGATCTTCTGAAACTCCTTCTCTATCTCTTATCCTTCACCCCCTTACTAAGTCTGGCAGGAAGAAACTCAAGAAGGAAATACTGGGCTCTAACCCAGGCCTTCCGATTGCAGACACCTACGTTACTGCCTCTGCTAGAGAGACTCTCACTGACATAATCTTTGTCATTCCCTCTCCCGACCTATGTACTCTCCATATGATCGCTCTTCTCTCTCCTTTCTCTTTCTCACCCATCAATGGTGGCACCCGCTGAGAAGTCCTTCTTGTGCTCTTCTCCTCCTCCACGGTCATCATCAGTGTCTACCGCAATGGTACCATCATGGTACAGTGTCTTCAACCCATCCTCATACCCTCTGATAGGACCTCCCTGGCCTTCTCAACCTCCCTTTTCCTTCTGCAGCAGCTCCTTTGGTATCCCTGGCTCCCTTGCTCGCTGTGCCCACCGCTGCTCTGCTGCCGCCTCCTAACCACCTTTCTCCCCTCACCACAGCCTCCTTACTTCCACCCCCACATTGACAACATCATCATCCTCCTCCTCTTTGGTGAACCTGCCTCCCACTAACATCATATCTGGGGCTCCCTTGCCCCCTGGGGCACCTCCCGCACTGGCTATCTTCTCAACCACAGTGGTCCCGGCTCCCTTGCCAGCCTTGGTTCCCCCGCCTTCTTCTACCTCTGTCCCTCAGGTACTCTTTTAACTTATGGTGGGGATCACTGTCCCCTGCAAGTCTTTCACAGATAGCAATCTGGTCCACGTTGCCACGCTTAACACTCGTTCAGCTGTCAATCACTCCTCTGACATTTGCAAACTCCTTGAACTCATGGATCTGGATGTTCTTGCCCTCACTGAAACTCAGTTCAAGGATAGCTCTGTCATGAGTTTTGACACACTTCTCCCAGAAGACTACAAGATAATATCTCTGCCTTGACCAAACAGACCTGGTAGGGAGTAGCAATCATCTTCCCTGGGTCTGTCATTCCCACTCACACCTTCTCATCCTTTGAGTACCTGGCCTCCAGTCTCTCCCTCTCTGCTAGCACTTCACTCCTGCTGGCCACCTTCTATCAGTCTCCTGGTCAGCCCTCCCTCTTCCATTCAGAAAAGGCTGACCTGGCCTCCTCTTCCTCCTCCTCTTCTCAACTCCTCCTACTGGGTGATCTCAACATCCATCTCGACTCACCCGATTCCTCAGAACCTTTCGGCAATCTTTCTGACTCACTTTCTCTTTCCATCTTACCCTCTGGCCCAATGAACATGTCTGGCCACACCTTGGATGCTTTCATCTCAACTGACATTCCTCTATCTATTCCTCTCACTACCTCTTTCTCCTGGACTGATCACTCTCTCCTCTCTTATCACTTGAAACTCTCTTCTCATCTTGCATCGGTAAGCCAGACAGTGCCTCCCGTCTACAGGGTCATCCGACTCATGAAAAGTGTGTCCGTAGCTGCCTTTGCCTCTACCTACTCTGATCCTACTCCTGCAGCTGATTCATGCCCTGACACAGCCCTCTCTAACTTTAAACTCCCCTTTCCAACACACTTGATATTCTTTCCCCTGTCATGAGGGTACAACTGAAGCCTACCAAAAAGTGCAAATCCTGGTATGACTCCGAACTGGCTTCCCTTAAACGCAAGTGCAGGGCAGCTGAACGGAAATGAGATTCTTCGGGTGCACCCTCTGACAAATTGGCCTGCCACCTCCTATAAAGGCAGTATAGAATCTGCATCCGCTCCAAGAAAAGACCCTTTACTCAAGCCTGCATCTCTGCGCCATCCAATAACATGGCAGAACCTTTGAAAGTCTGCAAGGAACTAACCAATCATACCACAGCCTCCTCCTCCATTGCACCCACCCAGGCCCTTTGCTCGGCCCTGGCTGCACACTTCACCTCAAAAACACAGGATATCCTATCCTCTCTCTTTTCCTCACCACCTCCTGCACCAACATTTCTTGTACTGCCCTTGGCCACCCCCACTGCTCCCCTTCTTCTCTCTTCTCTCTCCACTGTCACACCTGAGGAGGTCACTATACATGTCTGGTCTATGAAAGCCTCCTCCAAACAGGTGGACCCCTGTCCCACCAAAACCATCAAGGACAAAATTGACTCTCTCGCCCCAGCCTTGACCGACCTCTGAAACCTCTTCATCACAGGAGATTTCTCCACTGCTCTTAAGCACTCCATTATGCACCCTCTCCTCAAAAAACCTTCTGCTGACCCTTCCATTCTGGCAAACTATCGCCTGATCTCTATCACTCCTTTCCTTTCCTGGGCAAACTCCTGGAGAAGTTGGCTATTTCTCAGTTTACCCTCCACACTGAATCTGTTGGTTGCTTCCATGACCACAAGTCTGGAATTAGAGCATCCAGAGGCATGGAAACAGCTCTTCTGAACACCCATAAAGATCTACTCTCAAATCTTGATTCTAACTCGCACTCTGTCCTCATCCTACTCGACCTCTCCTCTACCTTCGATACAGCGAACCACAACACCCTGATCACTCATCCCTATGATACCGTGGGCATCACTGATCAGCCCCCGGCGTGGCTAACCTTCTTTCTCTCCAACCGCCCATCCCAGGTGGAATTGAGGTCCTTACTCTCCCCTATCACTCTCTCTACATGCAATGTCCCCCAGGGATCTAACCTATCCCTGTGGTTTATCAATGGCTACATGGCCCCCCTGGCCCATATGACAGCCACCTTCACCTCCAACTTTCAATGTACGCGGATCACGACAGCTCTTTCAGGCTACCCTCAGCCTCTTCCTCATCCTCCCTCATACCTCACTGTCTGCAATTCAGTTGTGGTGTGCTGCAAATGACCTCTGCCTCAATGCCAGTAAGACAGAAATTGTCCTCATCGGGGTCCCTGCTCCTGCCTTCCCACTTTCTCTCCGGCCGGCATCCCTTGGCCCTGTACCTCCACCTACCAACAAGGCAAAAAATCTGGAGGTCATCTTCGACTCCACTCTCTCCTTCTCGTCTCACATCGCGGAAATCTCTAAAAAGTGTCACTACCAGAACCACAATGTACCTTGTGATTGTAGAAGCTCTTGGTGCTCGACAGGGTCCAGCTGGTTTCAGGACGTTTTGCAGCTTCTGCAACAGAGTTGAAGATGGGAGCCAGCTGCGGATATCAGGCAGCAGGCAGTTCAGCGAGCGAGGCTGGAGGGATGGCTACAGGCTGACCTACATGGCAACTCAGGGTCAGTAATCATTGTCTCAGTGCTGGTTGGCAGGTCTGAAGCACTGGTCAAGGTGTCTCGGACAACGTTTATGACTGAGGCGTGACAACAATCAGCAGTGCAGTCGGTTACAGCTCGAGAGGCTCGATGGGCTTGAAAATGTCATTTAAGGCAGACACTGGTTGATGCTTGTCCATGCGCTCCTCCTAGCTCCTTCACTGGGCTTGTGTCCTCCTTTAAGGCGGATGGCCCAAAGTTGAGGAGAGTGTTGCAGGCAACAGCCATGTCCTTGGTTTGGTTCGGAGACTCTCTGTCACTTCCCACCTAGGAAACTTGCTTGCATAGCCTTGCAGAGCATGCTGTGTGCTGGCAGTGTACAAATTCTGGAGCTGCTGGATGGTCTTCTGGAATTCAGGATCTCCCTTTGTTCCCTGAGAGATGTTTAGCGGAGGGATCTTGCTTCCCTCTTTGGAAATCCTAGCCTTCCTTCACTGGCAGAAGCTGTAAGATAGACCATACATTCAGCCAGGATCCAAATGAGTTCTTGTTTCTCCTTGTGGAGTCTTCAGATGATCTGCTCAAAAGAGGGTCTCAACCCTCTTTCAAAGCCAAATGGGCAACAATGATTGGTGTAGGCTAAGCCTACCTTAATGAACCAATCCTCAGTCCCCATCAACTTTCTCCTGCATGCAGGAGGGCATAACTAGATTGCTTTGCAACAGAAAAGGTAAAGGGGTGAAAACACATTATAAGTTCCACCCAACTTCCGGTCTGTTGTGGATTAAAAGGTCTCTCTGGTTAATTGAGCTCTCTGTGGTTCCTGATTAAAGTGGCAGGTCACCCTTAAAGCTGTGGCGAGACCTGACTTTTGGTCACCGAGAAACCACATACTTGTACCTTCTGAATGGGGTCCAACTGCGGTCCCTCTGCTGGGATACTACAGTAAATGCATACTACATGGATTAGTCCTACACATTTTCCAGAGGTTGGCCTACCATCATTCCACTTTAAATGTTCAAAAAATCCCAGGCAAGTGCACACCCACCGTGTGGATTGTCAAATTCCTCACACCCTCCCTCATACACCGGACAATATTTTCTTGACAAACTATACGTACTTCGAATGCTTTTTTCGATCCACGTTTATGTTGGCCATTCTAAAATCTATGGGCCTGATCACGACTTTGGCGGTAACCCTCAAATCTGGCGGTAGCGCTATTACCGCCGGATTTAAGGGTCTGCCAAATTAGGACTTCGGCAGATTTCACCCCAGCTCTGAGCTGGGGGGAAATCCGCCGAGAATTCACGCTATTACCGCCGGCGGGAAATCCGCCGGCGGTAAGAGTGCAAATTTTCCCCATTGAGCCCAATGGGGAATGGGGCATTCCCGAATGGGCTCAATGGGGAATGAGGAATTACATTACCGCCAAACTCGTGATCCGGCGCTATCAGTGCCGGGGAGTTTTGCGGTAGGGCTAATACCGCCGGTGCTAATACAGCCGGCATTACCACCAAAGTCGTGATCAGGCCCATGTTTGAGGCTTACCACATTTTTTGGCAATACTGTAAATGAATGGATGTAAAATGTGGGTGTGGTGGTGTTTATGTGCTATCATTATCTCTGCACCTAGGCATGTGGCGAATAGCTCACTATATTCTGCATGGTTCATTTCCAGGGACATTTATCTGCTGCCACTATGAATTGGGTACAATTGCTGGATAGCCAATCTGGCATTAAAGTGTCATCCCCTTTAGACTCTGCTACAAAATGAAGCCTCATTAAGCTGTAATGGGGTTCACGCATATACCTGAAACTATCACACGTTTTTCAAGGCTTTGATCACAGGCAAGTGACTAAACCGTTTCCTGGACAAACAACCAAGATCTTCATATTCAAGTAACAGGTTTTGAAAAAGTCTTACATTTGGGAGAGCAGATGATGTTTAAAATGAACAACCCCTAAGATGTATGTGAGTATATGTGACACTTTTCAATATTAAGAGGACATAGTTAATAGTGGCCAGACCATTTTTTCATCATTACTTTGCAAAGACATTGCTCATGTTTCAGACACCTGTGATATAAAGGAATCTTCTAATGACAGATATGTTGTTGAATTTCATTGCATTTAGGCGTAATGGATGTAACCGTCAGTTTATTTGTTTAAATAAATATTTTTTTTTTACATCAGAAGCTTCTTGCTGAGTTGTGAAGATTATCATTAACAAGTCAATTTCAAGTAACACCATGAGCAAAACGCACTGCTTTGATTGTTGAGCGATGTACGTTCTCATTGTGATGAACTGGTTCGAAACACGTCATGGCAATGTTCAGCCTGTGGGATTCCAGGATTTGGTGGGTGAGAAAAAAGACCATCTCCCTTCACATGGAGGTCCACGGCCTCTGGTTCCAAAACCACCACTGCATCGCACAGGCAAACTGCCCTGAGCCAATGTAGGGTTCATATCTTTCTTTCCCTTCCCAAACACCTCAACTAGAGTGCCCCAGTCTCACATCAATGTCGGCCTGCACTACCAGAATCTTCCAAGTAACCCTAAAAGACCCGCGCCCCCTGAAACTTCAGGGTTCTCCACCACTCCATCCCCAGCACAGAGGTCACTTGGAGTAAACATTTGATGGCATTGACTTCTCCCAAAAAGGCCGTAATACAAACTCTACTGCACGACATTTCTCTTCTAAGTACTGGCCAAATAAATCCACACAAACACAGAACAAGCACAGAACTATTTTGCACTTTGCTCCAAGCCAATTGACAATATCATCTTTCATTAAACCAGCCGCCCTTAAAGGTCTCACCTTAAGGTCTCACCTTAATCAGGTGAGGTGAGAAGTCTGCCGGCAGTCAAGAATCACTCTCTCACCCCAGTTTCACATATGTTTCATTTCAACACGACGCCCTAACAATTCTACTTATTTTCTCCAGTTCACCCACATATACTGTAACCATGCATGTAGCCATTTGTATACCCTTGTGAAATAAATACAAGATGAATAGTTTATTAGGCGCTGTACTTGGAATGGGCCAGAAATCCGTCCACGGCATATTTAGATGAAACGTATGAAATATTAAGGCATCTGTCAGCACCAGTATAATGTTTGCAAACAATTTATTCTGTGCACCACCAGAGAGGGTGCCATATTTTACAATATTTTGACAAGCCGCGTAGTCCATTAAGCCATTTACACAAACACAATTTCCTTTCAACCACTACCAAACAGGCACTGCCCTCCGCTGAGAAGCCATGCGGTGACCTTGTCAGAGCCGCAATGTCTTCCATATTTCACTCACAGTAATCGGGCGGTGCGCTCTCATGCAGACCTAAACAAATATTAAAGGAAATGGAAATGGGACGCCTTCCACGCATGACAGATGACCCCTCTGACCCTCTGACAGGAGCCTGCTGCGTCACAGCGGCAGCGGCTCTATATCCGATTCAAAGACAGATCTGATGAGATACAGCCCAGCATCCGGTACTGCTATGCTCCTCTGTTTTACATGAGAGAGCTTTTTACCCCAGGGTGTTCGGAAGGAAGACACGCAATGAGGGATGACACAAAGAAGAGTGGCATTATTAATTCCCGGCTACATGCACAAAGTGCTTCTCCAGAACGGTGAATTCTTTAGAATACGAGGGCCAAGCACCCGATTCACAAGGGGCTTTTCAATGGTGGATCCCATCGAAAAACGTTTTGAGAATCATGGCCCAAGTATCTTCACGTATATGTTTATATTCAGACAACTATTCAGAAGGGGCAGACTATATAGGCATGTGAAACATATGTTCATGTTGTGTTATACTTTCTGTAGTCGATATAGTGATGAAACATTTTTCAACACCACTGATGTCTTAAGTCAAATAAAGAATCTATTCAGTGTCTAGCAGCTAGAAGACAGTTAGCACGAAAGCCTTGCCTGAAACATGATTTTAATATTTTGGAGAAAAGAAATCTGTATGTTGAACCGTCATGTGTCATTCAGTGTTTCTTTGCTATAAGTTTTTTTGAAAAAAGGAGAATTCACAATGGAGTGCAATGCAAATTATCAGACGACACACGATTAAAAAGAAAGTTGAAGAGAGAAAAATCAAAAGACTTTGCAAATAATCGAATAGGTATAACAACTAATTTAAATCTGACTCATCAAGTGATGCTAAATAGCTGCTTACACAGGACCAGATGAAACATAACAATACCAGGAAACTTTGTTGTAGCAGTGGCCATCAATGGCAGGGATAGGAAGGTGCCCACTTATTGTCGACTGGCTGACCCTGACTGTCAAGTAAATCCCTTCCAGTCCGTCACACTTGTGAGGAACACTCCAGAACATGGCTGCTGCCTTTTTCCTGTAGGCCCTCATGTGTGATGGGACATTGGCCTCATGCGGGTTCCTGAAGGGCAGCTATCCCTGTAGAAAGGGGGTGAGTTCCCATCCATAGTTTGCTTGCAGGCCCCTTGTTCGGAACCCTGGTGTGCGCAGGACAGTGAAACCCAAAGCTCACAATCTGGGCCCTATGCGCCAAGTGCAGGCTGGACTTCCTCTTTCTGCACGCAGAACAGCAAAGAGCTGAGTGGCCAGTCTGCAAAAAGGTGGACCACTTCATTTGACCTTTCAGCTTCAGTGGAGTGAATTTCTCTCCTGAGCCACCCAAAATGAATGAAGCCACTCTCATATTATGCACAATCTATGCAGCTGTGTGTGGTCAGGTGGAGCCTTGGAGTTGCTGTGTCTTTTGATTTGAGTGGCTCTAATTTTGATGCTAAGCCAAAGAAGCCCTTTTTGGGGAGTGAGCACTTTATTTCCGGGTATTCTGGGCTGTCGCGTCTCCGTCAAACACATTTTTTTACTTTTACTTCATTATATTTATATAGCGCACCCATGGACCCCTAGGCATTAGGGTGTGTAACAAGATGGACAAGAAACACAAAGGGGGGGGAGTAAGAAGTAGGTGAGGTCAGAGTACAGAACTAGTCAGATAGGAGGGGGGCAGGGGACGTGTCCAATCAAGTTACGAAATCAGCCACATTTTCAGCCTTTTTCTGAAAAGACTCAGGCAGGTAAGACTGCGTAGCTCGGAAGGGAGCAATTTCCAAGCCTTCTGGGCTGCAGCAAAGAACGTTCAACCTTGTTCGTTTTACATCTAGGCGTGACCAGCAGATCTTGATTAATGGACCGAAGGGATCTGCTATTAACCTTTTTACAGATGAGGTTTTGCAAGTGGAGGGGCAGAAGGCCGGATCTGCATTCTTTTTCATATACTTCATATATCATTTTTTTTTCTACTATTACTTTTTATTATCTATTTCCTCTAAAGCGTGTATCTACATATTTTCATGCTTTGATTCAACAAAAACTGCATTTTTAACATTCAAAAAAGAAAGAAAACATAAGCGCAAGAGAAAAAGAAAACGCAAGACAGTGAGAGAGAGGTTGTGCAGCTGGAGGCCTGGCTCCATGTTTTACATGCCCAGATAATCTGTCACTGTGAGCCACTGGCCCAGATAGGAATTCAGCCTCACAAAAATACACAGAAAGTCTTGCCACCCCGTGTTGTGTATGCACCATGGCAAGGGCTATTATCTTTGAGTCTGCAGGTAGAGGAAGGTGTTGCAGGGCATGGCAATTGTCTGACTCTGCCCTCTGTGGTGGGTCGGAAGAAGGAGTCAGATGCGTTGAGGACATTCTCGATTATCTTTAATAAGATTATATGAATACGGCCAGTTTGTCCCTATTGCTAGAGGGGCATGCCCTACATATCTAAAGGAGCTAAAGGTGCATGTAAGATAGAAGGAAGTCCGAAGTGAAAATGTCCTCTGTTGAAACTAACTCTACCTGACCCTACCACTATATATAACTTAAGTTAAATCGACCAAGAGAATGTCTTTTCTTCCAGTGTTCTTCTCTTCTCCTCTGATAGTCTCTTTACATACCGGTCTCTCTTTTATACAGATATGTCTTAATGTAAGCTCCCTTTATAATCTCCGTTATGAACTCTTGTAGTTCTTCAAAAATACTCTTGGGTTTCGTGCTTACTGTCGTCCGATACATAGAATATCTTTCCTTCAAATAGTTTCTCACAGTTGTGTCAAAACATATACACCCTTCCCAGTCTATTAAGTCAGGCTTTCTTAATTTGGGTTTATCTTGATCTCTTTATAAGTTTTAATTGTCAAGGATTCTCTCTCTTGGGTTGTCTCCTCTTTTATTTTGGTTGCTTGTCAGTATTATCTCCTCTCTCTCAATACGTGTTTCTAGGTTGGACTCTCTCCCAGTCCTCAACTCTGAAGTCGTAGAGTTTTTGTTTCCAGTTTCTGTTATCCTCCCACCTCAATTGGTTACATTTCTCTTTTATATCTTTTTCACATTTCTTGAAACCCATTTCTGCATTGATATCTTGTTCTCAGGAGTGGGATGTGTTTATCTCTTCATATGATAACCATATTCCCAGAATGGGTTATTTGTTATTTGTTTTTTGCGTTTCTACCAATTCCACACTCTTATATTTACTCTCTCATCCTACGGACTGGAATGAGTTTCTTCACACATATAATGGTGATGTGGCGGCCTCCTGTTTTTCCCTGTTCTCCGGCACCTCCCTTTATGCAGGAGTCTGGGGGCAGCAATGTTGCTGGACTCTCACTCAGGTAAGCTTTTCCCTCTCTTCTCGCTCATCAGTTTCCCGTTCTCGGTTCCTCATCGGGTTTGTGCCATACACAGGCACTGGTGATCTGATGCTTTTCATGCCAAGGTAGTCTCGTTGTCGTTGTTGTGGCGTTCCGCTTACCACTCCACAAGCGTGACCACAACACCACCAGGTACATCATTCCGTTCTTCCTCCTCATAACACTTTCATTGTGGCTATACACACTGGCTTTCTGCATATCGCTGATAGTCGGATGCTCCGCGACCTGCCTTGGCTCCACCTCCACAAGGCGTGATGATGTCAGGGGGTTTCCCCTGCACATAGCACTCTCTTCCTCTCCCCTTGCTCTGACTCATCCCAGTTAAATATACGTCTCTTGTTAAAAAGACATGTTCCTCTCTTTTTCCTTATCAGTTTCTTTTTACATTGCCTTCAGCCACATGTAACAATGTCAAATTACTCTTTATATTCGACATTCCCATGTATCCGGCTATGGTAGGTGGTTGAGGGAGATCCTCACCGGAACGGGAGTCTGTGTCCCTAAAGGGGGAGTCTCTCCCAGTGAGGTCCCACTTGCCTCGACCACTAGGGAGGGTATAGTGGAGCAGGCATACCCCCCTAGCCTCACAGGGGAGGTTCCCTCTTGAGAAGAAGGGACGAATACCTGTGATTCATCAAACCACCCAATGAATGAAAAAGGTATTGTGGGCACAGTGTCACTCCATTTTGCATTGGGGCTCGGGACAACACGGGATAAGAAGAAGCATACAAACTCAGAGAGTGAGAACTTCTAAACACATAACTTATAATCTGGGGGCAACTTTCTTCACCAGTCCCAGCCTGCTGCTGGGTTCACGTCCCTCCATTCTTTGGAGATTGTGGGAGTATTTTGATGCACTAAGATACCCTGCTCGGCCTTTCGACCTCCTATGAATGTTTTCAAGAGTTTTCCTCCTTCATCTTCTTGCTAGTTTTACATGTTTGGACTATTTTGATGGCTATTTGATTTGTCTTATTTTTTATTAACCTTTTAGAGTTCGTTTTTTTTCTCCAATTGGTCTGATTGTCACCCTTAGCTTTTGAATGGCAACTCGGTAATGTATTTTTACCATAATTATGACCATTATTATTTATTATTTGATGCTTGCATCCCTCAACACCACTGTCTCAGTTTAGCCTTTATTTATAACCACCTGCCCCTTTAGCACTTTAAGGAGGTTTTTGGACCGTCTCTGGCATTTTGTTTCCGGTCACTTTCCGAGTCATGTTCCCCCAGTACGTTTCTCACACTCTTCAACAGGAAGGTAGAGTGGCAGGTTCTTGAATGTGGTTAACTTGTAGAAAAACACCAGACTGTAACAATATTTGATGCTTATTAGCTTTATTGTATTTGATGCCTATTAGCTTTATTGTATAAGTGCTGTGGGAAAGGCTTTCTCCTCTCGTGCCCCTTTACAAATGAGGCTGCAGGTGACTGCTGGAGTAGTAGTAATTTGCTGCTGCTTCTCAAGGAAGAGCCTTGATACTGGGCACCCTCATGCTGGAGGGTGTCCATCACAGTCGCCCTGCTCCCTGCGCAGATCATATGAAATGGAGATAGGACACATATGAATGAATCTTGGTCTCACATCCACCGATACTTTACACCGCCACCTTCTCTATCCCTTGCATGCACACACGCAGAAGGAGCAGCGGCCTCCCACAAATAGCACTGCTGCTAGCAGCCTGCTGTTAGCTAAAGGTGAGCAGAAGCCACAGGAATACAACATACCATGGAGAAAAAACAAACGGCACATGGGCGGATAGCTCGGGAGGATAGCTCAGGGGCAACGTGCACGCCTTGGAAGCAAGACGAGACGGAGCAACAAAGGTTCGATCCCCGGGTCTGCGCTTAGAAACCTCTGGGTATTAAGCGCGTTATAAATAACTTATAATATCATATCATGGGCCACTTTGCTCCTAGGACAAGCAGACAATGATTGCTTTGGGGTATGACTTGCCTTGCTCACTACTAGTACCCGTGACAAAATACACTGTTACGCTGCAGTGAACAGAATATGCAAACACAGTGATTTTTATTGTTATGTTATGCTTGGAAACATACTGCAGTAAATTGCTGTGTGTCCATTCAGTGTTCTGCAGAGAGCTCCTGCACTTTAACTACAAATGCAGTCGATCAGACTGTTGCCTTGGTCCGTGGTTCCGTTGATGTGCACAAGCAGGCAGGCAATGGGAGGGCAGGGACTGCCATCCCCCTCCGCAGTTAAAACAGGTGGAACGGGGCATGGAATCCCTGCTGTCCGGCTCCCTGACCCTGGTCTCTGTGCTGCTGCCTAAACCTCAACTGCTTTTTCAGTCTGGGTTCACAATCTGCATGGCTAGGCAACAGGGCAGGGAAGACTCACGGAACAACTAAGGGTACAGCAGCATCCCCATGCTCACCTTGCCAATAAATAAATAAATAAATAAATACATACATAAATAAAAGCAGCTGGTGAGGTGCCCAGCATTCCAGCTCTCCCTGCCAGTCTCCTTTGGCTCTGCAGTGCTTCTCTTGCCTGTACACTGCCCGGGCCTCGCGGTCAGACACCGCAGGATCACAGAAGCGTGTGGGACACAGGCAACACAGCGGCATTACTCTGCGTCCGCCCTGCAGTCGTCTGACTCTACCCGATCCCTCAGCCCTACTTTCCGTGGCATGGTTGCACTCCAGTTGCACGACCCGTACTATAATGCCGGACCTCAGAGGAGGACGCCTGCACACGGGCAGAAACAAGGAGTCAGCCATGGAGAACATCAGGACTTGGCAACCAAGTGAACACTTGGGTCCTAAAATGCAATCCCGGTCATGGTTTTTCATGCAAACCCTGGAAAATCGGGTGGTAACATTTGATGTAAAATGAAGGAAATGGATTGGGTACCTAGACATGCCACGGCCTTCACAGGCCACTATGGGAGTACGAGGGCATTGGATGGCAGTGGTGCAACCACCTCCGGTTCTGATAGCAGCACCTGGCATGAGCACGAGAAACTGTTTTTTTTATTTTAAAACCGGGAAATGGGGTGATTGCTAGGGCCTTGGATGAAAGTTACTGCCATTTCATAAAAATGCTTGCCATATGATGAGAGTACCAGCTCATATCAATGCAATACGTGGCAAATGATACCCCTAGCTGGGTATATGAAGGCAATAGCTGGGCACGTGTGTGAGTACCTGGACACACAATGCCAATGTCTGAAGCAATATTTCTATGCAT
Organism: Ambystoma mexicanum; assembly: GCF_040938575.1. Lineage (NCBI taxonomy): Eukaryota > Metazoa > Chordata > Amphibia > Caudata > Ambystomatidae > Ambystoma > Ambystoma mexicanum. The sequence goes on along the minus strand of NC_090935.1, from coordinate 1,020,235,492 downwards.
GGGCTAAAATGGTCATGCTCATTAGTGCTAGTTTGCATATCAACTGGTCACGTGTGCTTCTTCCAACTGATTGATCTTCCCTATTCCTAAATCCTATACGCTTTTCTTCTCTTTATTCCTAATTTGAGTCGAACTGTTCCATATTTGATTAGGATGACTTCATGTTTATACAATGCTATTATGTTAATACAATTAAATAAATAAGAATACTTGATGTCACTGGGGACAGCTGCACATCTTTCCTAACAGCACTTTTCTTAATAAATACACACATGACAACGATTGCATTGTAGACACGTTTCTTTTACAATACTTATTCACGAAGCAGAAGTGTGGATCGATTCTAAGACAGGACCAGGAGTTCAATGGCCTGAAATGACAATGAGACAAGCAGACAGATTCAAAATCAAAAAGAGAAATGTTTGAATGCCGAAAAGTAATGACCCTGTCACAATGTAATCATGAGCCAGCCTGCATGGCAGACTCATGCATGTGCCACAGCCCTTTGCCGGGTCTGAGATTTCGGACCATGGATCTTCCGCTCCTTTGAAAGGCAGAAGACACGCGCATCCATCAGCTGATTCCCGGGTCTGTCCGGGCAGGCGAGAGCGATGGCAGGCCGGCTCATCAGATGAAAAGCGCGCAGTGCATTCGCTGCTTTTGGTTAATGGGAAAAGTCCAAGATAATAGATTTCTTTTTGAAACAGAAGAGGAATGGGTGAACTTTTAATACCGCAAGATGCGGCATACTGCTGCTCCAAAAAGGGATACCCGTTGCAACGGTACATCCGCCTCACTTTGGTCGCCACAAATTAGAGATTTTTCCACCTCAGGTGAAGTAACATGGTGCTGTCCATTTGGCGATTTTGCGATCAATCTTGTGCTCGACTGCTGGTGCCACACTAGGATGCTGGGTTGTACTACCTTGCTCTAGCGCCAGAGCTGATACTTGTTTCAGCACCAGAGCTGCGCCCTTGCTCTAGCCCCAGAGCCGTTTCTTCCTCTAGCACCAGAGCTGCTTCTTGCTCTAGCACCAGAGCTGCTCCTTTGCACTAGCGCCAGAGCTGCTCCCTTGCTCCAGTGCCAGAGCTGCTACTTTGTCTAGCACCAGAGCTGCTCCTTTGCACTAGCGCCAGAGCTGCTCCCTTGCTCCAGTGCCAGAGCTGCTACTTTGTCTAGCACCAGAGCTGCTACTTTGTCTAGCGCCAGAGCTGCTACTTGCTCTAGCGCCAGAGCTGCTCCCTTGCTCTAGCACCAGAGCTGCTCCCTTGCTCTAGTGCCAGAGCTGCTCCCTTGCTCTAGCACCAGAACTGCTCCCTTGTTCTAGCACCAGAACTGCTCCCTTGCTCTAGCTCCAGAACTGCTCCCTTGCTCTAGCGGCAGAACTGCTACTTGCTCTAGCGCCAAAGCTGCTCCCTTGCTCTAGCACCAGAACTGCTCCCATGCTCTAGCGCCAGAGCTGCTCCCTTGCTCTAGTGCCAGAACTGCTCCCTTGCTCTAGCGCCAGAACTGCTCCCTTGCTGTAGCTCCAGAACTGCTCCCTTGCTCTAGCGGCAGAACTGCTACTTGCTCTAGCAACAGAGCTGCTCCTGTGCTCTAGCGCTAGAGCTGCTCCCTTGCTCTAGCACCAGAGCTGCTACTTGCTCTAGCGCCAGAGCTGCTACTTGCTCCCTGTTTTCCTCACTCAGTACAACATTTCTTTGTCCAGAGACTATTGTTCTCCACTAACATTGCCCTCTTCCAAATTAATGCACTTCCCAACATAATGCCATATTTTACAGATTTGGGCAAAAGGAGCGCAGACTAAAATGTCCTCTATCTGCCCGGGCTTGCCCAATGGCGTCGGCCGTGCAGCAGTGCAACGTTTTTAATCATACACATATAATGTAATTTTTACAAGCCATTTATTTTGGCTTCTCATCCTTTGATGTGACATGAAAAACAGCCCAACAATGATCATGAATGTTACCTAAAAGTATATTGTTGAAGCCTATCACATAGCGATGGAAACGGCTATGCTTAGATGAAGACATCGGACAACTGTCGACCATTCAAGGAAAAGTAGGTTGCAATAGAAAATAACATGCAGAAGGAAGGCCCAGAGCAAACTAAGCACAGGATGGCGTCATGCTGTCCAGCAGTCAAACCCTATCCAATCACCCTGCATCTAAGCCCTGTGATGCCCTCGGGTTAGCGTAGTGATGTAAAGCTTCAGGGAATGTTTACATCATGACAGAAAACATATTCTTTTCCAACTTCTCTCCAAAGATATGTTGGGGAAATTACAATATATACACAATGCATGTGTTTCAAAACATCCTTTAAATAGCTACAATACATTTTCTATACGATATGCTCAAACGTACAATGTTTGGTATATTTATTAAAGGGCGAGAGAAGAAAATGTAATTTCTTGGCTAGCCTTTATTTTGGCTACGCTAAACTAAGCTAATGCTTTTGATGGGAAATGTCCTCTTTACCCCGAGACATTCTTGAGATTAACACCTGTTTTGCTGGTTAAAAAATGCAAAAGAAACACTGACATTCATTCAGCCATTCTTGAATAAACCAAAAGTGAACATCAGAGGAAGGAAGTCCATTTACAAAACAGGTGCTGATTCCTGATTGTTCTTGTGAAAGTGACAGTGACGCATGGAAGTGGAAACAGTGCAATACTTGGCCCTACGGGTACAGGGAATGTAATGTTCAGATTCTCCAGTCGTGCGTGAACATCGTTCCATTAGACAGCTACTAGAGCACATGCGGAGGGTAAAAGGGAGAAATGATGTGCTATTCATCCCTCTAAACGAAAACATGTTGCAGGGTTTAACATTCAAGGGTGTCGGGGTGTTGACCGCTGTTTCACTCTCGGTGAGCAGTGTATGCAGGCCTATTTGTCATCTGTTTGCAGGCCAATGTGTTGTACCTGTACAGCCTTAAACACAACACGCCTATAAGGGAAACGCACCTCTTAAGGATGATATAGTGTTTCTGCCTACACATTGGGGTTTTTGCTATGCAATTCACTATTTTCATTGCAGTATTGTGGACAATCAGGTTGAAGTGTGCACTTAAAAATATAGAGAAACGTGCTAGTGTTTTAACCTGTGGAGAAAAAATAACGATTTATTTTTATTTCCAAACTCATCTGGGACCTCTCTCCAATGCAAAACAGGAATAGCAGAGTTCCTGAAATGTGCACAGAGTCAAAGAGAATCGATAAGTCAAATATAGAAAAATATGTTAAATGTTAAATGTATTTGTACCGCACACCGGTGGATCTGCAAACGAGAAGCCGGGATGGGTTAGTAGGGTGAAGAGGGAGTAGGATAGTGACAAAAGTGGTGTCCTGTTGGCAGCTTCAGTTTGGTTTCCACCGGGAGCTGAGCTTGGGTGCGAGTAACGGGTCGATGTCAGTCCATGTGTGCTGTTGGTACGGCTTATGTGTTGTTTGTTGATGCGGTGTGGTGAAGGGGGTGCGGTTCGCTGTGCGAGAGGTGGTTGTGTGGGTTTTTGTGTGAGTTAAGTAGGCAGAAATGTGAGCTTTTTTTGTTGATGGGTTATAAGTCTCGCAGCTAACATTCGTAATTTTGGCTTAATGCCTAGATTTGATAGTTCTGGATAATGGGAGAGATAATGACAAACCAACCTCTCAATGTACAAGCTTAGGAGTCCCAAGTGAAAGGAAAACGACTAGAACAACTCCTTAAAACAACAAAAACAAATGTTTATTTTCTGAACTTGGCAGGTTTTAGTTTTCATATCACCTGGTTATACCAATCAAGTCCATGTTTCATAAAGAGGTAGGCAGTCTGTGGCAAACCGTTTGGTTTTTGTTCAGTTCAGGATGTTGATGTTTTTTACCTGTTCTTTGCAGGGGCCAAGTCCTAAACAAAAAGTGGGGGGACTCATTAACATACCAATTGAATGTGGTGGCACCAGCAATTAGCATATCAAGGTGCCCTCTGAAAAATGTGGGGGACCCCCCATCCACCCGCATGCACCCTCGACTTCAGCCCTGGTTCTTTGCCACCTGCATTAGTTTTCATGCCTTGTATACCATACCATTGTGCATCTAACAGCATTGCAAAGCCTATGTCCTCTCGTTAAATGTGTGACACGCAAGCCCAGAGAACACAGCAACCCATCTGGGGGCCTGTTGCCTTTATATCATGTTAGTAATGTTACCACATTTCACTTGCTGTAGAGGCTGAGACCTTCGGGAAATGAAATGCCCCATATGATATGTCCATGATAAACTGCTGACTGTTCTCTCAGGTTTGAATGGAATGTTTGTAAATGCTCTGTCTACTAACAAGGCTGTTCAGCAAAAACTACAACCCATAGGTTATGTTTAAACACACAAAACCACAAGAAGAAATCTAGGCTTCGTATTTGGCAGAGGAGAACTAGTCTTAAACTTGAAGTATACGTTTGAAAGCTGTTGAAGAAATAACTCCAAGTGGACATTGTTGCCGATATAAGGATGTAACAATTACTGAACCAGTGAATAGGACTATTCCACATGTTATGAGGCCCATTTTCAGGCAGGCGTACTCCTTCACTTTGACAGGTGTAATGGAAGTTTGACAATAGAGGCTGCTTTCATCATACCACTTCGTGGTATACAGCCAAGTCCACTGCTGGCCGTGGGAGTTGTTATTTTGCGATAACACTGGCCTAACAGGGGACCCCACGGCCCCCTAAATGCAGGGGGCCCATGCTGCCCATGCCCACCCGGGGGGGGGGCAGTGGCAGTGGCCCCCTCAGCAGGGCTTGCAGGTGGGCAGCCACATTTCGTGTTATGCCACTGCAGCGACAGAGGCCGAGCCTCCTTTTCTTGCAACAAAAGAATATAGAACAATGGAATTTGGAAGAGGGACACAGGCATTCCTAATAGGGCCAGGCATTGCCTTTCCAATTAGTGAATATTTGGTACTTTTCAAGGAGGGGCCTATTGATCGGTCCAAAGGCTGATATTCTTCCAATCACACAAGAGAATTTTAGAAAGTCATGATGCAGCTAACAATTTTCAACACAATTGCGATCAAGGACCCTACAAACCACAGCATCATTTACAGAGGGCAATTGTCGGGCACGCCACCTCTCCTATTCCTAGGCTCCCGGAGACAACACATTTAACACATTTGAAAAAATTGGGCCAATATAAAAGCTGAATGGCCCTGATGTTTCTGTACTTTCAATGCCCCCGCCCCCCACGAGCAAAGACCCCTAAACATGGGAGTAATTAGGTCATAATTATTCACCTTTACGGTGCAGCATGCTTTCTCTGATTGGGACATTTGCGTAGTTTGGTAATGGCATTTGCACAGCAGGCATTGCATCTAGGCAATAAACAAATAGAATGGGGCGACTGGCTCAATGTGACAGGGCCAGAGTTCTGTTCCTGCCAGGTAGGGGCAGAGACCCCTTTCATCCTGGGATGGGAGACATACCATGGTTGATGCCAGAGCCAGTCCTTCCAAAGAGGCGGGGTGTGGGAGTTGGGGTGGCCCTGGTCCCTATCCCTTCCCCCAGTGCCTGGTTGCATGACCACAGTACCACTGTCTTTCACCCCATGCCTGCACAGCCACATTCTGTTCAGTGTCTTTCTCTGGGTCTTATAGAAACTACACCTGCAGCAGCTGTACTTGGACATCCAGCCAGCACAGAGAGAACGAGCCAACAAAAAAGGAGGAAGAACAAGCATTGCAGCAGCCTGACCAATGTAGGCTGCGGTGTGACTAGCCTTAGTGGGAGCATCACAGCATGTCTGAGCCCGGAGCACTACAGACAAAATCAACCAAAGGGACACAGATGGGTAAATACTTTGCACCTCACCCACCTTTGCGGGTTGCCATTGCAGGCAACTGGCTGTCCCATGGATGAAAAGGGGGCAGGGTTTAAGACACCTTTTGAATGTGTGCACAATTCTAACACCTCCCTGGGGAAAATGGCAGTCAGCAGTTGGTCAGGGAAAACAACATAAGAAGATAACCATTCCAGGGGGAAGGGCTAGGATTAAAGGGAGGATAGAATACCAGATGGCGTTGATTGTTCAGGAGTCGTCCAAGAGACCCGGAGGAGGAAGGACAGAGCAGAGAAGCATGAGGAGAAATTTTGAAGCGGAGTGCAAGATAAGGTATTGTTTGGTGGGAAAGATTGGTACTGGTGTTTGAGTATGTCTGAAAGGTGTGTGAGTGAGAGTAGTAGCGGAGAATAGAGAGTGAAAGAAAGCTGACTGGTGGAGTGAAAGGAGGGTGACTAAAGGAAAAGGTTTGGGTGGAGTACTAGCAGTAGTGTGTAGATGAGTGCAGTAATAGTGTGGTGGGGAAGTAGTAGTGGAGAAGAGGGGGAAAATAGTATAGGTAGTAGAGAGGAAACTTCCGCCTGATTGAGTTCCCCGACTGATCCTGGTTGCACTGATGTCTACCTCTACTGATTTCTTGTCTTTTTTATTCTTATTTGTTGGTTTGTTTGTAATGTTTTGTGTGTGCCCTGAGGCTTGCGGGCATGTGGCGCGGTTTATAAGAATTTCAATAAATACATTAAAATAAATAAAATAAAAGTAGGGGTAGCAGAGGGAACAGAGAGAGTAGTAGGGAGTAAGATCGTAGAGCGGAGGCAGAGAGTATAGAGAGGAACTTTGGTGGGACCAAAGAGGAAGTATCATGTAGAGAGGAATGATTTGGTGGGATTAGAGTAGGGGGAGGTAAGGGAAAGTGACAGCTAGAGCCAGGGAGAATAATTCCAGGGCATGTATGTGCAAAAGGCACAACATCCATAAGTTAAGTCATCTTGGGGATTTTAGAGCAGGAACAACCTATATTGCTCCCTGATGGACACTTAGGTAGATAAGGTGCCCTGTCTTTGGACCATCACACTTAGAGTAGTCAGATTTCAGATAGTTGCGGGACACCTGCATTAGAGTAGGAACACCCATTTCTTGACGAGAGAGAAAAGGATAACGCTTAGAGAGCCCATAGGCGACAGATACAATAAATACACTTGAACACTCTTTGAGAGTTGGTTTGTTATGTAGGCCATCTGTGACATCAAGCTCAACTATATCCTGCACTGCAGACAAGAACAGTCCTACAGGTAAGCAACATACCACCTTCTTTTACTCACTAAAAAGAGGCAAATACTCCAATCACAAAATAAGGAGTAAAAAGTACTCCTAACAACAAATAGGAAAGCAAAGCTACACATAGGTACCCCATGCTTCTACACACACCACCCTATGGATCTGTGTGGTTCAGTGGTATCAATAGAGTAGTGTAACAGTAAGAAGCCCGAATAGTATTACTGCCACGCCTGAAGAGGAACTTTAATGTATGGATGGTAATTGGAATCACTTATATCATGTTTGAAAAATAATTTTACTAAAATATGGAGTCAAAATCGTACCTGGGCCTCTGGGCAAGACCATTAAACAACAGCACTCTTGCATAACATATTTGTTCTGTAACCTCAGGTGCATCGTCCTTTCAGACATGAATAAGCTTGTGATGATAGCTTTACAACTTCTGCACTGGGGTTTTGTTTGTGCAGAACATAGGGAAACATATGACAGAACCAATGTTTGCTGAACAGAGCATAGATGCCATCTAGCAGACCAAGATGAGATGAAGCAATGTCCTGTCATAGCAGAGGATGCATCAGAACAGAGGTCTGTAATCTGCAGCTCTCCAGATGTTTTGGACTACAACTCCCTTGTTCCCTTACCACTGACTATGTTTAGCAGAGCTGATGAGAGTTGCCGTCCAGAACATCTGGGGAGCCAAAGGCGCCAGAGCTTTGCATTAGTATGCATACAGAGTCCTTGTGCTGAGCCCCATTATTAGTCTTTGCACCACTACAATTGACATAGCTACAATGTATCTACCTACTAACTTTCAAGTTCTGTCTGTCTGTTGTTCATCTCACTCTCCACTGGGATATGCATATTTGAGTGTTCACTATATATGGCTGATCCATTTAAATCAAATGCAAATATAAGCCTATTGTAAACGTATTAAGATTTATAGTTATATGTGAGACTTTAACAAGGGAATTCATAACTGTTTACATTGTCGTGGCTAAATTGGTGTTCTTATGTGTGGTTGCCAATGTTGGATATCTTGGTTCCTAAGTGAGCCTGACAACAATTTAAACTTCTCTCAACCCAGGATACACATTGCTGATGATTTACAAATACAGGAGGATTGTAAATTCTCCACATTCAGGGCACAATCCTTCTCCATTAATTGATGTAACAACGTGGGTGCAGTAAAACAAAATAGCTATCTTTTTTAGGATCCCCCAAAATTAAGAAAAATAGCTTTAATTAATTTAAAATGGAGAACCTCTGAAAAGATACAATCTAAAATGATCACATGACCTGAAACTCTGTTTTCCAGACCAAGTGATACAAACTCAGCCAATTGCACCTAAAGTGTCACTTTTGAAACAAAATTACTAATTACAATCCATCAGATGTCCAGATAAAAGAAGAACAAAGAAAAGGAGCCTCTTCATAATCATTACCTGAAAGGCAAGCCTGGACATGAGGATTCACATTCACAATTCAAGAAATGAAGATCATCATGTAAAATATCTTAGAAATGCATTTACACACAATTCACAAAATATCTCCACAAATGTATGACTTAGAGTGAACATATTTTTTTTCTGACATTGCAAGGGAATCTGACCTGCTGGGTGACTAGATGCACTATTGTGTTGTTTAGTAATAATTCATACAATCATATACTTTAATAACTTCCTCATACTTCACTGCACAAATTCATGCCACAATTCTTTGAGTTTATGAAAAGAATGTGAATGTAGGAATCCATATGAAGTGCAAAAATGCTATGAGGAGACATGGAGGGAGTATGATTAGGAGTCCAAAATTGTTCAGAACACACAACTGTCATAAGATGGAATATTCTGACTTATTAAAAAGAAGGGGTGTATTCTATGAGGGTGTCATCCTGTTAAGCTAGCCAATGGAAAGACTTGACAAATTAAAGTGTGTAGGATCAAAGGAATTAAGTACCACCCACATTCAACCTTTTGACATAGCTAAATGGACTAGAGAGAAATCCGAAGGGTGTCTGGATTGGCTGGAGAAGATTATCAGTTTTTCTGATCATCCATCCCCAAAAAGTCTCGGGTAGAGCCTAACCTCGATTTTTCCTATTTTCAAGATCGGCTTTCTGTCCCCATCCAGCAGGAAGACATTGTCCACATGGCCACATTTAGGGACATTTATAATGAAGAGGAAGAAGCTTCATTTCTGCAGAACTATGAAGAGGAACAGCAGGGTACCACAGACAACTGGGAAGAATCCCAGCAGGAAGGAACAGACCCATGGACACATCACGATCAGGACACTGATGTTTTGTGCCTAGATTCTCCTCCGTCCACTCCGGCTCGCCAAGCCTCATCTGTAGATGACCAAATGCCTTCAACTCCATGTTGAAAAAAGCAGCTGAACACTTTCAAATCTCCACTCAAGAGGCTGTGCCTGAGCAGGATTTTGTAGAGGATATCCTTAAGAAGAAGTCTCCATCTAGCCAAGCCATCCCCCTCCTTTATTCTATCAAGAGAAGGTTGGCCCCCTCATTGGTATCACCAGCTCAAACTCGGACAGTGAACCCAAGAGTGGAAAAACTATTTCGCCCTTCTCCTTCCGACCCTCTATACATTAGAGGACACGCCATCCCAGATTCATTGGTAGTGACTAACACCTGGAAAAGGGCAGGGGTACCCCTTGCAACGGGGGAACACCTCCGGACAAGGAATCCAAAAGACTGTATGCTCTAGGCAAACGAGGCACTTCGGCTGCCGCATACACTACGCGGATTGCTAATAATACCACACTATTGGCAAACCAAATAAAAAGCCTGCCTTATTACTCTTCTCCGTTAACAGCGAAGGACCCCGAGGCAAAGGACGACCCCAAGATGGGTCTGCAGGTGTCCGCAGGGGACGCCAAGGAAGCCAGCAGCCAACAGACACCAACAAAAACCGTGAGTGTGACATGGGTGGGGAGTAGAGCAATCACTCTACTCCAGAAAACCCCTGCCACTCTATCTTACTTCCCAATAACATAGAGTTCCATAATATTAGCATGCCCACACTTAGATAGAATTGTGAGCATTAGCCTGCGTTGCGTCTAGATGGAATTGTGAATGTTAGCATCTCCACACTTAGATAGAACTGGGAACATTAGCCTGCGTCACATCTAGATGGAATTGTGAATGTTAGCATGTCCACACTTAGATAGAACTGGGAACATTAGCTGCATCGCATCTAGATGGAATTGTGAATGTTAGCATGTCCACACTTAGATAGAACTGGGAACATTAGCCTGCATCGCATCTAGATGGAATTGTGAATGTTAGCATGTCCACACTTAGATAGAACTGGGAACATTAGCCTGCGTCGCATCTAGATGGAATTGTGAATGTTAGCATGTCCACACTTAGATAGAACTGGGAACATTAGCCTGCGTCACATCTAGATGGAATTGTGAATGTTAGCATGTCCACACTTAAATAGAACTGGGAACATTAGCCTGCCTCGCATCTAGATGGAATTGTGAATGTTAGCATGTCCACACTTACATAGAACTGTGAATACTATAATGTCCACACTTAGATAGAACTGGGAACATTAGCCTGTGTCGCATCTAGATGGAATTGTGAATGTTAGCATGTCCACACTTAGATAGAACTGGGAACATTAGCCTGCGTCACATCTAGATGGAATTGTGAATGTTAGCATGTCCATACTTAAATAGAACTGCGAACATTAGCCTGCGTTGCATCTAGATGGAATTGTGAATGTTAGCATGTCCACACTTAGATAGAACTGGGAACATTAGCCTGCATCGCATCTAGATGGAATTGTGAATGTTAGCATGTCCACACTTAGATAGAACTGGGAATATTAGCCTGCGTCACATCTAGATGGAAATGTGAATGTTAGCATGTCCACACTTAGATAGAACTGGGAACATTACCCTGCCTCACATCTAGATGGAATTGTGAATGTTAGCATGTCCACACTTAGATAGAACTGTGAATACTAGCATGTCCACACTTAGATAGAACTGCGAACATTAGCCTGCGTCGCATCTAGATGGAATTGTGAATGTTAGCATGTCCACACTTAGATAGAACTGGGAACATTGGCCTGCGTCGCATCTAGATGGAATTGTGAATGTTAGCATGTCCACACTTAGTTAGAACTGTGAATACTAGCATGTCCACACTTAGATAGAACTGCGAACATTAGCCTGCGTCACATCTATATGGAATTGTGAATGTTAGCATGTCCACACTTAGATAGAACTGTGAATACTAGCATGTCCACACTTAGATACAACTGCAAACATTAGCCTACGTCGCGTCTGGATAGATTTGTGAAGTTAGCATGTCTGCACTTAGATAGAACCGTCAATACTCGCATGTCCACACTTATATAGAATTGTGAACACTAGCCTGCGTCACATCTAGATGGAATTGTGAATGTTAGCATCTCCACACTTAGATAGAACTGTGAAAACTAGCATGTCCACACTTAGATAGAACTGCGAACATTAGCCTACGTCGCGTCTGGATAGATTTGTGAAGTTAGCATGTCTGCACTTAGATAGAACCGTCAATATTTGCATGTCCACACTTAGATAGAACTGTGAATACTAGCATGTCCACACTTAGATAGAATTTTGAACATTAGCCTGCGTAGCATCTAGATGGAATTGTGAATACTAGCATGTCCACACTTAGATAGAATTGTGAACATTAGCCTGCGTCGCGTCTAGATGGAATTGTGAATGTTAGCATGTCCACACTTAGATAGAACTGTGAATAATAGCATGTCCACACTTAGATAGAATTGTGAACATTAGCCTGCGTAGCATCTAGATGGAATTGTGAATACTAGCATGTCCACACTTAGATAGAATTGTGAACATTAGCCTGTGTCGCGTCTAGATGGAATTGTGAATGTTAGCATGTCCACACTTAGATAGAACTGTGAATACTAGCATGTCCACACTTAGATAGAACTGTGAACATTAGCCTACGCCGCGTCTGGATAGATTTGTGAATATTAGCATCTTCACACTTAGATAGAACTGGGAACATTAGCCTGTGTCGCATCTAGATGGAATTGTGAATGTTAGAATGTCCACACTTAGATAGAACTGGGAACATTCGCCTGCGTCGCATCTAGATGGAATTGTGAATGTTAGCATGTCCACACTTAGATAGAACTGGGAACATTAGACTGTGTCGCATTTAGATGGAATTGTGAATGTTAGCATGTCCACACTTAGATAGAACTGTGAATACTAGCATGTCCACACTTAGATAGAATTGTGAACACTAGCCTGCATCGCATCTAGATGGAATTGTGAATGTTAGCATGTCATTGGCAGATGCACTGGCCACTAGAGTCTAAATGGAGGATAAGGGGAGCTATCAGAGAGCATGTTAGAGGCGGGGACTAGAGGAGTATGGAACCTGTATGCCAGTCAGACCCAGATCAGGACAGACCCGCAACAGGGGAGACTATGCTTCAATTCAGGATAGAGACGCAAACTAACCAACCCTACTAACAATTTCCCTTTCTGCAAACACCTCTCAAACTCCAAACCAAACACAACCAAAACCTACAGCACAACAAACCGCAGAAACTTCACTACATTGCAACAACAAAACAAAAACACACATAGCCTTGCACAACGACTACCGGCCGCAAACACCCCAGGCCCAGCCAACGGACCCACAGGGCTGAGGCCGTCAACAGCACATCACTGCTCTCTTGCACTTTTCCTGCTTCCTCCCACTAACTCAACCTCCCCTCCTCTTTCAGAACCACCAGAGCGCCAAGGGACCACTACGGTGGTGATAGTGGCGGTACAAATGTCCTTTAACATTAACATTAACATAGCTCACCAATAAAGTACTATCTGTGCATGTCGGTTTCATACCTTGGGTAATGAGTGAGTCTTAGAAAGTTGACATTTAGCCTAAATGAAGCTCCAATGCACAACATAATGATACATTGTATACTGCACAAAATGATGTTATAGTGAAGTTTCAAAAATCTATATCTCAACAATGGGATATGTTTCTAACAGATGTTATGGGAACATGGATCTAGCACCCACTCTGCACAGAACCTCTCCTTGTCACATGGCAAAATAATGTGGACCTATTGTCTGCATCTGAAGGGAAAGAATAATAAAACACATCCAATTAAGTATTGTTACATAAATTGGTGCTGCAAGTCTGATATTTGCAGTTATTTAAGCCTAAACACACAGAAAATAGGGAGGGAGATAATCAAGTCTGTAGACAGGGGATGGGGGCTCCTCGCCTGAGAGGAGAAGTGCTGATGTGGTAGATATAGGCTGGAGATAATTGGAGGACCCCCTCAAGAAGGCCTTTTTTCCAGTGGAAGCCAGATGCAGAAAATGTTGCCCACAAAACAGAACTAGACTCCCAGAGAAGGATACTGGAAACAAAGAACAGACAGAAAGCCTATCTGACTGGTTGAAGTTGCCTGGAGCTGCAGATGTCCCCCACACCCTGTCCTGGGTCTTTACAAGACCAACCAAAAGTGTGTTTAATAATCTCTATGCAATCAGGCATATTCCCAAGAATGAGCCAAAACATGTTATAACAGTCACAGTTTTGTAAATAGTTATCCAACATTTGACAAGTCTTAGTGTATATAAAAGAAATCAGAGTAAAACCATGCCATTCTAGTAGGAACGAGAGGGAACTTACTTTATTCTTTTTTATCCCCAAGAAAATAATGTCAATTTAAAAGACCAATACATTCATCCCAATATCACTCCTCAAAAAAGAAAAAATCCTGAATTAAGTCGACGTTGGGTGCCAAGTAGGATGGTGGGGGCAGTACCTATCCCATCGGAAACGTATATTTTCAAGTACTTGTGACTATTACTTTGACCAATAGGTTGTGGTCTTCAAAAATGAAAGCAACATTCCCTAAAGCCAAGCCTAGTAATTACTAGTTCAAAACACCACACTTTGTATTTGTATTTATTGAATTTTATATAGCGCTTTAAGCCAAAGCACCTTACATGAAACAACAGGAAATATATTACATTACAAGTAAGTTGACACAAGTCATGAATCAAGTAACAGAGAACAATATACAGAACAATTTGCGATGAGACACTGGAAACCAACTGAACCACAAAAATATAGAGGATTATTTATTGAATAAGGCAGCTATAGATGAAATTGATGCATATGATGTCGATTTTCCCTTATGCTTGTACTCATAAATGGCACTAGAGAGAAACCAGTGCAATGCTTATTTGAAATGTTTTTCTGATTTCAACACTTGTCGTTGATGTTAGAGAAAACAAAGTGGATTCAATTGATTGTTGCTGAGTAAATTAAAATACATGGAAGCCGACAAGAGATGATAACTTGAACGTTCAATGGATATTGTTGTCTTCAATACATTACCTAGAACTGATTTATACAGATTAATGTGTGTGCCCGTTGACATTTAGTGAGAAAACCCAAACAGGTTACTTTTCTCTCCTGTACACAAGCTGCCTGTGATTGTATAATATTTTGGGTGACTTCCCCAGCATTAAGTTAGGGAATGACATTTGGTTTTGATTGCCATTTTAATAAAATTGAATATTCAAATCAAACACAGGTTGTTTGTTTTCCCAGAATTTTGGGATAGGACTATTTTGATAGGGGGTGTTAGATCAGTGGATGCTACTCTGTAGAACCAACCTTTAAAAAGAAGATATATTCTATAATCTAACTCCAGGGAATGAGGAGCTAGTGCACAGTGACACAGCGAGCTGCAACTACCACATGAAATACAAATGATACCTTTCTGCCTATTGCATAAGACTCACTTGCTTTAAATGTATTATAGTGGTGTTGTAAGATATCCAGTCATTCTTTTCGACAGGGTTTCTGTCGGAGTACTTTACTTCGACAGAATTTGCCAAAAAAACCTCATTGAATTATATTGTGGGGTGGGGGGTAAGGGGTTAACACAGGTGGGGGCCTGGGGTAGGGGATGTCATGTATGGAAGGGGGTGGTGTTTTCGGCAGTATTCAGGTGCAGTAAAGTATTTTGGCAGAATTCCTGTCGAAAAATTAACACAGAACAGTGTAATAATTCCAATGTATGTGCATTCCAAAACATACACAGCTAATGTCACAGTTATTTTTGTATAGCACTGGTTAGCCTGAGGAGTCAAAAGTAGCCAGGGTCGGATTGACCCCTCGGCCGTTCGGCCCGTGGCGGGGCCGTCATCGTCCCTGGGGCGTGGGGGCCGGTTTCTGGCCATGCCTGGGCCGGTTTGGAAAAATAAAATTGAAAAAAAAAAGGTTTCCAATCTTTTTTCTTTTTTTCAAAAAAACTTTCATCCTTCTTAGGTCGATAAATGAGTACCAGCACAGTTTGGGTGATATTGTATGCATATTTGTTCTATCTATAAAAAGAGCTTAAGCGTAAGTGCTATACAATAACATATTATCATTTGGCCGTGGACGTCTGCCTGGATTCACAGTAATTTAGTGTACTTAGGAACAATGCTATTTGATGCCACCTCCTGTTTTTTCAAGGGGTGAAAGGTTGTGTTTCATCGCTTCCCGGGATGTCACTTTGGGGTGGGGTCAAATGACATCACTTCCTGTGATGTCATCAGAGGTCCAGGGTCGTGAGGGGAGGGTTGGGCCACTTTTTTGAGGCAAGGGGTGGGCCACTTTTGTTTGGGTGACCGGGCCTATTTCTTGTCCCAGTCCAACCCTGAAAGTAGCTTCTGACAGCCAATAGTATAAAGCTTACCAGGCTCTTCTAGGCTACAAGCAGGAGCTTAATAGCCCCTATGAGTTTTTACTCCTGTTCATGGAATGAGCACATGCCCTGTAGTGAGTAAGCTGTTGAAGAAAAGACCCCCATCACATCTACAAAATAAAACACATTGATGTACAAGCAGAAATGTAAATGGTTTGAATGCAACTATCCTCTAGAAAGTTCAGGGCCCAAACATTTTGGAGGTGCCACGATGGAAGCAGCTGATAGCGAACCATCAGATGCCACCAAACTATCGCGTCCAGTTCATTATTGGTCTGGTTACCCTCAAAATTATGCAGGAGCAGGATTAGAACGTGGGGATTCGCCACTAATTGGGTTGTTGTGGCGAAGTTCGGGGTACTCAATCCACGAAGTCCAGCAATGAAGAAATAAACAGAATGAAATATCATCTGTGCTTGAAAATGGCCCTGATGCGGCAGGCATGGGTGCCATTATTAAAGTCTCTCATACAAATTAAAACTTGTAGCCTCTGAGTTGCCCCTGCAAACCACTGAACACCCCAATTAGGAGGTGATAACACATACTTTCGCCTGCAGAGGCTGGATTACAGTACATTTAGGGAGGCGCAAGCACATTTTGTGCATGTGCAATTTCATTAGCACCTGTGCAAATTACTTTTCACTCCATTTTCACTAGCACTAATGCCATTGCACATGTTTGGTGATTTTATTTTGTTGTGAGTGGGCACTACAGGGACCGCAATGCAGGAACAGTGCAGGGCATATTATAAAGCAACACACTGCTGGTGTTGATCTAATACATGCACCACTGTTCTGCCATACTAACACAAATCATATTGTGCGACAATCAGCTCACCTGACACCCAGTGTTGGAAACGGGTCAGATGTTTCAAGTTTTGAAAACCAGCAAACATTTTCTCCTTGGATAACAAATCCAAGGAAACAAAATGCCAACACCTTCGATGCCACTTGCTGCACCCGCAGTGAGTAGCTAACCACGGTCAGGGAGAAAAACCTGAGGGCTTGGAAGAGGTCTGTTCTGGTCAGTCTTTGCTTTGCATCGCATTAAGGCACATTAAGGTGTGATCAACATGATATCGCTGCAGACACAGCCCTGAGTAGATGATTGGGAGTGTTATTGTCCCATTAGATGTGCAAATGGTGGCTATTGAGAAACAGATGGGGTGCATGAAGATCCATGCTGTGAGAAATTATAACTACAAGCAGGTGATCATATAGTTCATCTTCCTTTACTGTGTTTCCTTCAGTATGGAAAGTAATATTCATCGGTCTTGACGGATCAGATTTGTTTAGGCTCACATTGATTTGCCTGCTGCTAATAATAAGCTTCAAGCCAGGATGGTTGAAAAAGAAAGTTTCAAGTATACTCATTTTTGTTTAACAAGTTATTATTACAATTCATACATTGTCCAGTTGGTGTCATATGCGATTTGTGCAGTTTTCCAAGTGATCTCTAGAGAACTGCTCTGTGTTTTCCAAGCTTTTTAAATGGGGAAATTACTCAACTGCCAAACTTCCATCCCCATCTCCACCCCAATGTTGCAATCCCAGAGTCATTTTTTTTGTTTTTCCTCACTATGTCCACCTGAGCACTTTGCTTAATATTGTTCAATGTGCAGCTCTGAAAACATAGGGGAAATCTGGACAGACACATTTTATGAAACCTTGGCCTCAGACCTGCCAATGCTGTCTTTGAGAAACAGACAGTGCTCATCGACCGGGTATTTTTTTTACCCCCGTATGCGACACTGTGAGTAGATTGAAGAAGGGGTTTAGCATTCACGAGAAAGGGCAGAACAGGGGTTATCTTTAAAAACGGTGCAACATGAAGTGCATAGTAACCAAATTAAGTGTGTCGAAAAGGAGGCAGCCCGTCAATTGAGATTGCGTGGAACAGTGGCCCGATGACTAGCACAGCTCAGTCTACATCTGGCTGAAGTGGTCTTCTCCTGAACTCAGAGCCACGAGATCCAACCACAGATCCATAACAGGCAACTTCCATAAAACAACAAAGAAGTGATGCGTGTGTAGAAGCTAGAGCAAGTCGCGTTGGCAGGAAGCATTTGCTCGGAGGCAGCCAGAATGTTTCATTCGAAACCGAACTAACATGTTTAACATTATGAAAATAATATGTGTGCGTGTACTCCAGCTTGAGCTGTAGACTGGCTGATTGTGTGCACGTCTTGCAATTGTTCGCAACTAGGGAGTGTCTCGTTACTACACCAGGCTGTTGACGCAGCAGGAGGACAGAGCTCTTTAAATACTCCCCAAGATGTCGCACATACCTGCGTGTTATGGCCACAGAAGGGCTAGTGGCCACCTGCGGATATAGGGCAAGCTGGGGGAAACAACCGGATTTAAACTCCGGATACCTAATGCAACTATTCTCGGATATACTTCTAGTAAAACGCCACCCTGGGACGCGTGAACATATTTACAACCCCTGATCTCGTTTCCTTCCTCGCTCTTCTTCCTCTATATCCTGACTAAAACCATGTAGCAAAAAAAGGTGGACGATCCAGAGCCGTCACTGATCACGATGGATTCACGATGGATAACTCTGCTTTGTAAATCAGAAACAGGGATATGATTCACAGAGCGAGCTTTCTCTTTCCCTCCTCCGTCTCAAAAGTATTCAGAAAGTACACTAAGACTGCAGAGTTGTACATGAACGGATTCCTAAACCTGCTTCAAATAATATATAAATACATACTAATAATTGGTGCTCTATAGAGCGCACCATGCCACACATTCCACTTTTAAAGGGTTAGGTAGAAGGAATAAGTTATTAATTGCAATCGTTATGCCCCACATTTGATGAACTCAGTTTATGTGGTCAGAATAATGAAGTCTTGAGTTGGCCATATTAAAAATTAGTACCAGGCATGAGTTATGATAAATGAAACAAATGCACCAATTGTTGCGTTTGAGCCTTACCACCCACACACGTTTATGCGCGTCCCTCATGCTGGTGTTCGTTTTTTTCTCTTTTTCTTTCAGGCCTCCATGGAAAGGAAGAAGGGACTACAGGTAGTCCCTTCTCCCCTTCCATAGCGTCCATTTTCTTAGTTTACTATGGGCACCACGGAAAGGGAAAATGGACTACGTTTCCCAGTCCGCGGCGGACATTTTTTTGTTTTTTTTGTTTTTCTGCTGCGAAACTCACCAAGCCTCGCAACCAAAAAAAAAAAACATCAATAGTATCCCGGTTTAACGTGCCAGGGTACTAATGGCAATAAACCCTGAGTCGGCGGGCCATTAGCGAGTTTGGGCCTGTAACTATGGGCCCCAGGGGCATTGCCTTATGTGGTAATGGCACACCGGCTCAGGGCTTATTGTCTAAGTATTGGCCCTCAATCGGAAACAAATATTGTTGGGGATACATTGCTACTGTGTTCTAATTTCTCTTCCACTGATTGGTAACTGCAGTGTAATTCATATCCCATATGAGGGTCGGACATATGGCATAAACACTGGTGCTGATTTTCCAGTGGGTGGTAACTGCAGTGCAATTTGTATGCCATACAACTGCCAGCAATATGGCATAAATACCTGTGGCACCATTCCACTGGGTGATAACTGTGGCATACTTAATTTCCCATATAACATCAGCAAGATGGCATAACCGCCTTTGCTTAACTAATGTTAATGGTAATTATCACCTGTGCTAAATATCCTTCCACTAGAATATATACTTTTCAGCATTAATGATGGCACCAACGCAACACTGCTGAGAAAAGCTTGCCAGCGGCATAACGGCATAATGAACTCCAATGGACAGGATGTGGAGGTAGCGCTATTACCGCTGCATTTAAGGGTCTGCCAGATCATGGCCATAGCGGATTTCCCCCCACCTCTGAGCGGGAAATCCGCTGGCGGTAATAGCCCACATTTTCCCTATTGGGCCCAATGGGGAATGAGGAATTCCTGAATGGGCCCAATGGGGAATGGGCACTAACCGTTCCGCCAAACCCGTGATCCGGTGCTAATAGCGCTGGGGGGGTTGGCGGTAGGGCTAATATCACCGGCGGTAATACCGCCGGCGTTACCGCCCAACTCGTGATGAGGCCCATTTAATCTTCAGGGAAAGGGCACCTGAAGTAAAAAAGAAAAAAAAAATCTTCCACATGTTTGAGTGTTACTTGAGAGCATTACATGAAGTCGCAGTTCTTTAAATGGATCTGACTTACAATCTTTTTAACAGTTAACATTATCACTGTATTTAGAGGTAATATTTTACTTTTATGGGGATGCTAGTGGTAATGTAATTAACACTAACAGTTTTACCATCAGCGGATCCGATTTTACAGTCTATCTGCATTTTCCCCTCCAGCTACTGGGGTTATTTCACATTTACAGTTACATTGTTACAATTACATAAGGATCTAAAAATGTTGTTAACAATAGGCATATTATTGTTTGTACATTATACTGTGTGGAAGGGTTAAACTCATGGCAATGCAAACGTATCTTCTGTGCTAGTGTCAATTTTTAGAAAGAATAACCAGAGAGGGATATGTAAGCTTGCATACGTGTAGTTATTTGGGTGGAGAGCATTGGGCTCCTTCCACTACATCATGGAACAACTTAATGTATGCATTAGAGTGATGTGCACTGTTATGGCGTCATTTGACTACACTAGTCATTGGAAATGGCAGAACCCTAATCTTCTGGATTTCAATTATGTTAATAATAGAGGGGTAGACATGTCAAGATGCATACTACTACTTGAATGCCTGTCCAAGCATGAAATGGCACTCATCCACTCAATTCTCTACATGCACACAGCACACAATGTCGTACTCACAAGGTCCATGTGGGCAATACTTTCCTAATACCCGCCTGTGCCCATAAGCAGCTTAATGAGACACCAGCACAGAAGAGTTCAAAGCTTCATAGAAACAGTTTACACATAACATGCTTAAGTGGGGCCTGGACGACAAGCAACTGCTTCATCTTCTGAAGTTATTATGAGAACAAACAACCTTTATACTTTTGGTACCCCATTGCTTTAGGATGGGCATTAATCACAGGCTAAATGTGAATACGGTCCAGGGTCTCGACTTACTACATGCAGCTGTTGCCTGGCTATTTCGACTCCTGGAGCCTGCTCCAAGAATAAATGCGAACATGCAAACCAAAAAGGGATTTCTTTTTCCTGCAAAGCAAGTACTCTTTAACCATGTGCACAGACCAGCTGTCTCGAGAACTACTGTTCATTCATTTTAAAAAGTGCCTTCAATTATTTGTTCTTAATTTTCCACATCCATTATCAATCACCATTGGGTAGTTTTGAGTGCAAGTTTTCAGGCATAATAAGATATTAACACGGTTCTAGCTTCAGCATGTTACCCCTGCAGTATTCAGAATACACAGTATTTTAGTGTTTCACTAACATTTCTACATGAACAACAAAGTGTCCCAGTTTTCCAATTAATTCTAATAGCCTGTTGCTGAAGCAGGAGTGACATCTTATTTCCTTGGATGAAAATTCTGCTCTTTTGCCTACTATGCCAGCCTACATCGCCGCTGTAAATATTATCTTGCTGGGGTCTAACATCTCTTACACTAGTGTTGCTGGCAGCGTTGGATTTCACTTCAACCTTTCCGAGTCACATCCACTCTGGTAGGCGACCATGACGCTGACAACGACTGAATATCAATCCAATGTACTGAATAACATCAGAAAGTCACTCATCCCTTATTATGATCCCAACAAGATATGTCAATCTACCAGCACAATCACTACTCAGTTTTCAGTCTGGCTTTCACCTGGTTGTGTGCATCTTATCAACGCTTGCTTATTCCTCTTCTATGTCACAATCTCTATCACGTTTCAGTCCGGTCTTCATATGGTTGCGTGCATTTTATTTACTGTAGCTTATTCATCTCCTATATCACAATCTCTAATCACTTTTCAGTCCGTTGTGCTTCATTCACATTAACTTCAAATGTTAGCTGGCACTGGGCATTACTCTCAAGTGTGGAAAGGAACACTGTGCTTGCTCCTCTCATTATGCCAGGTTGTAAGTTAAATTGGTGTCATCTAAATTAATAATCCCACAATAAGCTAGACCACCCCAAGAAATCGCTACTTCTCTTCCTGCTGTATTTATTTACTTCTTCGCATAGTAAAACAAAGCATGCTTCTTGTTCTGAAAACGTTGTGTGTGCGAACATATCTAATATGATCATGCCCAGACTCGAATGCTGGGGGCATCACCATGGGATATGTGTTTCTGCAGTTCCTGCTAAATTCCTCAGCAAGTGTCCTTACTAACGGCCCAAGACGAGAGCACATCTCACCCACACTCCAAAGACTTCAGTGCCTTTCCAGCCAGGCTACAGTCATTTTGAAAGCTCTTACTTAATCCAGAAGCCACTCTACTCAGCACGATTATGTCTCCTGGAAAACGTGCTTTGTTGTGCTCTACTGCAGACCCTTTATTTTTGCAACAAAGGACTCGTACACATGTCATGCTTTAAGCAGGCCAGGGTGCTGCAGTGCTATTTGCAAGTCCCATCAGGTGATGGCTGGCATTCCTTGGTAGAAGTTGATCAGATGTCACCAGCCTCCAATAGTAGGTTATCAATGCTAAGCTAACCATCTGGTTGTTGGCACTGTAGAGTTGAGCAGAGAGGCTGACAATCAATGGTTCTGCTAGGAAAAATCATGCTTGTTAAGTTTACTCTTTAATCACAGAGTCAAATATAAGTAAAACTAGCATACATACGACCTGGTTCATAGAACTTTTAGCCTGGTGCCCAAATAAAGCACTAAGTAGTGCAGATTTAGGGTCTGATTCATGGAAATGTGTGCAGAAATCCCACAGGGGTTGCATGCTGAGAAGGATACTGCACGAGCCTGCGTGCTGAAAGAAAAATGTGCACCTCGCGTATTCATAGAATTTACAGCGCAAAGTAACCGCAGTCGCAAGTAGCACCCAGAACGCCTGCGTGAGGTCCCCCGTAACCTTATCTGGCAGCCCGTAACACCCCGACAACATGCATATAAAAAATCGTAATTCAGTAATAACTCAGGAAATCTGCATGTGAACCCTCAGGTGACAATAGCATGTAAGTTGCGTGGCCATTACTCGCCCAAGAGGTTGTGTGATCAAATCCATAAATACGTCTCATGCCACGCAATTGTGGGCGTGCAAGGGACTGCCTGCAGGCCGTCCCTCGGAACGCTCACTTTTTCGTAAGTTCTTCTCCATTTTTGGTGTTCTTCCCCCTTCCCAGCTCTCTGCGCAAGCCACGCCCATGCCCTGCGTGGAGTCTCGCGCAAGGATTTCGACAGCTCGCAGAGACGTGACGAGCCAGCGCAAACTCCACGCAAGTCCAGGAAAAGTACTGCACATTTGATTCCGTGAATCGACAAAGGTGGATGTGCACACTGTTTGGCACGCAAGTACTCTTTTCTCCACCCAAATAATTCCATGAATCGGGCCCTACGTTTTTTTTGTGAATTAGGCCCCTGTAGCGCCATGCAAAGAATACTTTTGCAGTGCAAAGTGAATTTGCTCTGCAAAAATACACTTTGCACCGATCTGTGAGTTAGGCCCGGTTCCACGTCTTTTTGGTCAGTGCAATGTCACTTTGCACTGCGCTAAAGGTTCCATGAATTAGGCCCTCAGTCTTTATGAAATACTTTGCATTAAACATCATCTCTGTCCCTGGTCATGCAGGGAAGGGACAGCTTCTAACATTCGCAACAAAAAAAAACTTCTTAATGATTCAAACATAAATACAAATTATCTGTCAGAAAGAAATGTCACATTTATTGAAGTACCACATTTCAATATTGAAAAAAACAGAGAACATACAGACTTACAGAGGTAGTAAATATCCTCTACAAAATATGACAACAGTGGCGGTCTGCGCGTACATTTCGCCATGAACTCGACTGTGTGAGATACATACAGAACTGCGTTCCAATGAAGCTTAGATATTCAATATTGGGGAACACAGCCAAATCCCCCAATTGCAATTTAACACACTGGAATTTCGGCCATTCTGGGAAAATTCCTAGTGCATTTGGAAGCACATGCAAGACTTAATGGTTCTCCATCACGAGAAGCGGAAACCGATCCCCTTCTATTTACTGTCTGCATTCCCGCGACTTTGGAAATCATTGTGCTGTTTTTTGTGGGCGGGGGGTTTATTGAAACATATGTTCGGCTGCCTGGGCGCTGTGATTAATGTGGCCATAGCCTACAGCTGGGGGATTTCCTTACATTCCCATGGAAGCATTAAGCCAGTAAAATGTGAAGCCTCGCGTTACCGCGCATTGCCTGTTCACGCTGGATGGCTCGGGCCGCCCGCAGATCGCTTGCTTCCTTCCCAGGAGGCAGATTCGCACAACAGCTGTGTTGCTACAAAGAACGGCGCGCTCATGTCATTCTATAGCTCGATCCCTTTGCTCCCAGTGCTTCCCTTCATTTGTGGGAAGCTCAACGGCAAAAGCATAAACATGTATCATGTAATATGTGCTAGCAATCATACACATGGACGATCTAGGCATGTCGCACATACAGCGAGGCACATCTCTGGCATATATAAGTCACTTTCAGTGTAACAATGCACATTCACAGCTGCAACCTCCTTTAAGAGTCCCAGGTCCCCATTAACAAAATAATTTTGCAATCGCGAAATCCCATTGGAAAACGGTTTGTATATCAGGCGCTCGGTAATTTAATGCGTGGGGATTACGTCTTACAATTCCAATCAAGAAAACATGGACTGTCATGTATATGACGTTAAAGCAGCACGAGGCGCACCTAAAATTAGTTGGTTTCAAAGTTTAAAAAAGTTCACGATTAAAAACTTTGGAGCACAAAATAAGAAGAGGCACGAACTGCAAACATGAAGACCAGTACATGAGAGAAGCCACGTACAATACTGAAGTGCTAGGGATCCACAGACCGGGTAGCTACAGAGGGCTATCCGGTTGAAACCAAACGAGAGCGCACCACAGCAGCCATCTTCCCCCTGCCTCGCTCTCACCTGCAGAGACAAAGTAGAGATTGCAGCTGTAGTGTGGCCCTGGCACTGCCACCCGTTATCATCAGGTCTGAGGAGACGTAGGAAGGGGGAGAGAGGACCCTACATAGCGCTGACGAATGGAGATACGACAATATGGGGTCTCCTGGTGGCCACACGCCCCTCTCCCTTTGGAGATGGGAACAAACGCTCACAGGTGTGACAGTGGCCTTTTTCTTTTTTAATTCAGCAATGACCTTCAGAATAGACCTCTAGTGTGTTTGCAGTTCTCAAAGGAAAAGTAAAATCCTTGATCACATCAGATGAAGAGTACCGTCGCAGGGACAATTATGAGGCCATGCATACTTGCTGTGCATCCCTACAGTTCGCCCCTATGCCCCCCCACCCCCCAGCACAATGCACGACCAAGCAATGGGCCGCAATTCTGCATCTGTTTACATCAAATGAGAGTAAGTATATAGGGCTCAGAAAGAACCCTGCTCCACTTTAGGTCAAGCGCCATACAATAAAGAAAGTACAAAGGTTGGTCAGATTTTCATGAAATATATTTAAACAAACAGTTGCCCTATAGAGACACGTGTTTCGGCGAATCACTCGCCTTTTTCAATCAGGGCTGATTAGTAAGACAGAGATCAAAAGGAGGGGGAAAGGGAAGGATTGTTAGGAGTAATAAAGAAAACATCAAAAAGAGAAAAAGCAAATGAAACAAGTCATTAGATTTTTTGTGTATACAGAATATATCTGTATTGGTGTCTTTAAATTACGGAGAGATTGCTTACCTAATTGGTGAAAGATATAGTTCACTTATTCAAATAGGGTGGTGAATTTCATGGGATCAATCCCGCCTGTTAAAGAATTATACCTAATCGTGAGCATACTCATTTGAAATATTAGTTTGATGTTAGCGAGCACTGTGCACCTAAACGAATAGTTAGAATATATTATCTGGTACTAATGTCAAATCTAATCTACATCGTAGTGCTCAGTTGGTTTCTTAATCAATATACAAGCTGAGATTATACATTATTTAACCATGTTAATTGGTTCAATAGCTAGACGTACTCAGTAATCCAACTTGGCTAAACAGTAGTAAGGGAATGTTCTTTTCCTGACAACGCGTAGTTAACGCACATTTCGTGTCATACTACTTTTGGTGCACTAAAGTGCTGGCACGAATACATTTAGAAAGCAATTTAATGCTAAGGTGAAGGGCTTAGGGCTTACCTCACAAGAGGTAGTCTCCTTCACAAGCGTCGGCGTCTGGAAGCGAGCACAGACGCCGCGCTTCGCATCGGTAATAAAACTGACGTCGCCATAGTGACGGCAGTCCTTCTACCCTTTCGGTTATTGGTCGAAAAGCAGAGCGCCATCTTATAGATGTGTGAAACTTTCGAGTTTTGCTTTTGTGTGAATAGAGTCAGAAATTATACAATATGCAAATAGATAATTATGTTTGCGAGAGCTTTCTCCATGTTAATGGAGAGGTTATTTGTATTAAATATCGTTCAGAAAATAAATTTGCAATAGTATTTGCATTCATTTTAAATTATATTATAGAAAAAAAGCTCGAGCATCAATAGAGTTACCATAGATGGAAACCTGTTGCTGATTGGTTTTATGTTATATGTGAGGTGGTGGATTTTCACTTGCATATTAGTGTATATATATCAAATCAGCAAACAAAAGGAAACTATTTGTAGTGTTAATTAGTGAGGGCAAATTGCAATCAAATAGATATTCAGTATTAAGATCATCAATAGCATCTAAACTTCAATTCAAATATTACATTCAAAGAAGCATAAGTTTCATTAATTCAAAGGAAAATTCCCATCTCATTGTCCGAGTTCAGGCCCACTTTCGTTGCTCTGAAGTGGCATATGGTACGGGCTTCCTGTTGTCTCAAAGATAGTTCTCGATTCCCCCCTCTTCTTCCTATGCCGATTTTTTTGAGGCCAATAAATTGAATACCATTTTTGTCATCCATTTGATGGTTCAGTTGCCAATGGACTGCAAGTGGAAGTAGGGAGTCTTGACTCCCTATTGATGAGAGGTGTTCTCTTATTCGTATCCTTAGCTCACGGATGGTGCTACCCACATATATCTTCTTACAAATGCAAATAATTGCGTATACTACAAACTTGGATTTGCAATTGATGTTCTCTTTAATCATGGTGGATATACCGAAACTGTCTGTAAATTTCGTAGCGAAACCATGTGCATATTTGCAGGTTGTGCAGCATCCACATTTTCTAAACCCCAGACTGGATGTTTGTAGCCAAGTGTGTATTGGAGGTTGATCTTCTTCTTGTAGCATAGAAGGACTGATAGTTGATTTGATTGTTCTGGCTCTTCTATAGATCATTGTTGGGTGATCGTCAATGTATTTACAGATGTGCTCATCTAGTTTCAGGAGATGCCAATTTTTGCGTAGTATTGATCGTAAGGTCCCATTATTTGCACAAAAAGTGGTGATGAATTTTACAGTGTCAGGTCTTTTAACTGCTCCTGGACGTGTTAATTCAAGAGTTGAATCTCTAGTGATCTTATGGGCTTTGTCGGAGGCTGCTTTTATGAATCTTGTTTTGTATCCTCGTGCTTTGAATCTGTTATGTAGCGTTTCGCATTCTTGTTCAAATACTTGTGAGTCGGTACAATTGCGTCGGGCTCGGATGAACTCGCCTTTAGGAATGTTGTTCTTCACAGGATCAAAATGGCAGCTTGTGGCAAAAAGGGTTGAATTAACCTCTGTCTGTTTGCGATATGTTTTTGTTAGTAACTTGTTTTCTTGAACATAAATGGTGAGGTCTAAAAAATGTATTTCTGTTCTACTGGACGTACCAGTAAAGACTATTCCAAAGGAATTACAGTTTGATCTCTTCATGAATTCATTCAATTCTTCCGTTGTTCCTTTCCATATTAATAGTACATCATCTATAAAGCGTGACCACATCACCACATTTTCATTGAACATTGTATCCGTATAAATATGTATATCTTCAAACATTCCCATGAATAGGTTAGCGATAGCTGGGGCAAATTTTACTCCCATCGCTACTCCTCTTTTTTGTCGATAGTACTGGTCATTGAAAAGGAAAATGTTGTTGGTTAAAGTTAAGGATAACATTTCTTTTAACATTTCTACAAAATGATAATGAGAGGCGGAATCATCTCTGAACGTGTATTGTAGCGTTATCATCGCTGCCTCATGTTCAATCGAAGTGTACAGCGCCCTAACATCCCAAGTTGCTAGTAAATAAACAGGTTTCCATTCGATTTCACTAATTTTCCTGATTGTGTCTGTAGAGTCTTTTAGGTAGGCCTGAATTTTCGATACCCTGGGTCTAAGTGCATGATCTAGATATTCTGCAATTCTCTCGTCGACCCAACCAATCCCATTTACTATAGGTCTGCCTTCCGGTATTGTTTGGTAAGGTTTATGAATCTTGGGTAAAAAATAGATTATAGGTGTAATCGGTTGTTTGATCCAAATCCATGCCTTTTCTTGATCAGTTAGTAAACCTTTCCTGTACCATGATTGAATTTGTTCTTCTACTTCAGTTTGTATATTTGGTCGAGGATTAGTTGTTAGTAATTCGTAGCAACCTGGTGTACTGAGATGGTTGATGGCCATTGACAGGTAATCCGATCTATTCATAATTACTACATTTCCGCCTTTATCGGCTTCCTTAATTACAATATTTTTGTTGTTTTTAAATTTCTTCATAGCCTGTTGTTCAAGAGGGCTTAAGTTGTTTCTCCAGATTCCTTTTTGGGTCGGATTGCTTAATCTCCTTCTGTTGATAAGTTTTGCCTTGTCAAGATCATCTGTCACGGCTTTATAGAACGCATCAATCATATTTTCAGGACTTAATTGGGGAGTGAATTTAGATTGAGGTTTCATTTCTTCTTTGATGAGGCTGATAGGCTTGATTTTCAGTTCTTGTAATGTTTGGTGTATTGAATAAGAGGATGGTTCTTGGAAGGACCTGATTGCAAAGATATTTTCCAAATTTTGAATAGTTATATCACTCTCAATTGGTAATGGTTCCTGAGGTCTTTGTTCTGATACTAGAGTTTCAAAATATTTTTTTAATTTTAGTTTTCGTACAAATCGAAAAAGATCTATATGTACTTCCGTAGTGTCATAGACGTGTGTAGGGGCAAAAGACAGTCCTTTGTTTAAAAATGAGGTTTCTTCTTTACTCAGATTTAAACTTGAAAGATTAAGTACTAAATTTGTTATTTGTTGCGGCGCGCTGCTTCTCTGGTATTTGCTCGTGTTTGTCTTCTGTTTTCGTTTGTTTCGCTTGTGTTGGCTAGGTTTCCCCCGCCTTCCTCTTCGCCTGGTATAAATAGATTCTTGTTCGGTTGGGCCGGTAGTTGAAAACGGACTTGTTTGGTGAAGTTTGCATTTCGAGTTCCTTTCTTGTATCTGCGTATCTGATTGAGGAAGCCTTGTTGTTTAGTAGTTACTTGTTCTGAAATATTGGCTTCATGATCTTTTTCAGGATCTGATTCAACATCAGAGCTACCCGATGAAGTGTTTGGTGTACTGCTTTTTGAAAGCGGTTTAATAAATTGATTGTATTTGTCTTGAAACGTGTATACACGATCGTCGCGATAATCTCTTTCATCTCGCAAATATTTTCTGAGTTTACGAATTTTGATTTCTTCTTGGTAATCGCTGAGTATTTCATACATGCAAACTTCACCAAACAAGTCCGTTTTCAACTACCGGCCCAACCGAACAAGAATCTATTTATACCAGGCGAAGAGGAAGGCGGGGGAAACCTAGCCAACACAAGCGAAACAAACGAAAACAGAAGACAAACACGAGCAAATACCAGAGAAGCAGCGCGCCGCAACAAATAACAAATTTAGTACTTAATCTTTCAAGTTTAAATCTGAGTAAAGAAGAAACCTCATTTTTAAACAAAGGACTGTCTTTTGCCCCTACACACGTCTATGACACTACGGAAGTACATATAGATCTTTTTCGATTTGTACGAAAACTAAAATTAAAAAAATATTTTGAAACTCTAGTATCAGAACAAAGACCTCAGGAACCATTACCAATTGAGAGTGATATAACTATTCAAAATTTGGAAAATATCTTTGCAATCAGGTGCTTCCAAGAACCATCCTCTTATTCAATACACCAAACATTACAAGAACTGAAAATCAAGCCTATCAGCCTCATCAAAGAAGAAATGAAACCTCAATCTAAATTCACTCCCCAATTAAGTCCTGAAAATATGATTGATGCGTTCTATAAAGCCGTGACAGATGATCTTGACAAGGCAAAACTTATCAACAGAAGGAGATTAAGCAATCCGACCCAAAAAGGAATCTGGAGAAACAACTTAAGCCCTCTTGAACAACAGGCTACGAAGAAATTTAAAAACAACAAAAATATTGTAATTAAGGAAGCCGATAAAGGCGGAAATGTAGTAATTATGAATAGATCGGATTACCTGTCAATGGCCATCAACCATCTCAGTACACCAGGTTGCTACGAATTAC
This sequence comes from Ambystoma mexicanum, assembly GCF_040938575.1. Lineage (NCBI taxonomy): Eukaryota > Metazoa > Chordata > Amphibia > Caudata > Ambystomatidae > Ambystoma > Ambystoma mexicanum. Next base: position 1,020,205,094 of record NC_090935.1, on the reverse strand, counting down.
TAACAACTAATCCTCGACCAAATATACAAACTGAAGTAGAAGAACAAATTCAATCATGGTACAGGAAAGGTTTACTAACTGATCAAGAAAAGGCATGGATTTGGATCAAACAACCGATTACACCTATAATCTATTTTTTACCCAAGATTCATAAACCTTACCAAACAATACCGGAAGGCAGACCTATAGTAAATGGGATTGGTTGGGTCACCGAGAGAATTGCAGAATATCTAGATCATGCACTTAGACCCAGGGTATCGAAAATTCAGGCCTACCTAAAAGACTCTACAGACACAATCAGGAAAATTAGTGAAATCGAATGGAAACCTGATTATTTACTAGCAACTTGGGATGTTAGGGCGCTGTACACTTCAATTGAACATGAGGCAGCGATGATAACGCTACAATACACGTTCAGAGATGATTCCGCCTCTCATTATCATTTTGTAGAAATGTTAAAAGAAATGTTATCCTTAACTTTAACCAACAACATTTTCCTTTTCAATGACCAGTACTATCGACAAAAAAGAGGAGTAGCGATGGGAGTAAAATTTGCCCCAGCTATCGCTAACCTATTCATGGGAATGTTTGAAGATATACATATTTATACGGATACAATGTTCAATGAAAATGTGGTGATGTGGTCACGCTTTATAGATGATGTACTATTAATATGGAAAGGAACAACGGAAGAATTGAATGAATTCATGAAGAGATCAAACTGTAATTCCTTTGGAATAGTCTTTACTGGTACGTCCAGTAGAACAGAAATACATTTTTTAGACCTCACCATTTATGTTCAAGAAAACAAGTTACTAACAAAAACATATCGCAAACAGACAGAGGTTAATTCAACCCTTTTTGCCACAAGCTGCCATTTTGATCCTGTGAAGAACAACATTCCTAAAGGCGAGTTCATCCGAGCCCGACGCAATTGTACCGACTCACAAGTATTTGAACAAGAATGCGAAACGCTACATAACAGATTCAAAGCACGAGGATACAAAACAAGATTCATAAAAGCAGCCTCCGACAAAGCCCATAAGATCACTAGAGATTCAACTCTTGAATTAACACGTCCAGGAGCAGTTAAAAGACCTGACACTGTAAAATTCATCACCACTTTTTGTGCAAATAATGGGACCTTACGATCAATACTACGCAAAAATTGGCATCTCCTGAAACTAGATGAGCACATCTGTAAATACATTGACGATCACCCAACAATGATCTATAGAAGAGCCAGAACAATCAAATCAACTATCAGTCTTTCTATGCTACAAGAAGAAGATCAACCTCCAATACACACTTGGCTACAAACATCCAGTCTGGGGTTTAGAAAATGTGGATGCTGCACAACCTGCAAATATGCACATGGTTTCGCTACGAAATTTACAGACAGTTTCGGTATATCCACCATGATTAAAGAGAACATCAATTGCAAATCCAAGTTTGTAGTATACGCAATTATTTGCATTTGTAAGAAGATATATGTGGGTAGCACCATCCGTGAGCTAAGGATACGAATAAGAGAACACCTCTCATCAATAGGGAGTCAAGACTCCCTACTTCCACTTGCAGTCCATTGGCAACTGAACCATCAAATGGATGACAAAAATGGTATTCAATTTATTGGCCTCAAAAAAATCGGCATAGGAAGAAGAGGGGGGAATCGAGAACTATCTTTGAGACAACAGGAAGCCCGTACCATATGCCACTTCAGAGCAACGAAAGTGGGCCTGAACTCGGACAATGAGATGGGAATTTTCCTTTGAATTAATGAAACTTATGCTTCTTTGAATGTAATATTTGAATTGAAGTTTAGATGCTATTGATGATCTTAATACTGAATATCTATTTGATTGCAATTTGCCCTCACTAATTAACACTACAAATAGTTTCCTTTTGTTTGCTGATTTGATATATATACACTAATATGCAAGTGAAAATCCACCACCTCACATATAACATAAAACCAATCAGCAACAGGTTTCCATCTATGGTAACTCTATTGATGCTCGAGCTTTTTTTCTATAATATAATTTAAAATGAATGCAAATACTATTGCAAATTTATTTTCTGAACGATATTTAATACAAATAACCTCTCCATTAACATGGAGAAAGCTCTCGCAAACATAATTATCTATTTGCATATTGTTTAATTTCTGACTCTATTCACACAAAAGCAAAACTCGAAAGTTTCACACATCTATAAGATGGCGCTCTGCTTTTCGACCAATAACCGAAAGGGTAGAAGGACTGCCGTCACTATGGCGACGTCAGTTTTATTACCGATGCGAAGCGCGGCGTCTGTGCTCGCTTCCAGACGCCGACGCTTGTGAAGGAGACTACCTCTTGTGAGGTAAGCCCTAAGCCCTTCACCTTAGCATTAAATTGCTTTCTAAATGTATTCGTGCCAGCACTTTAGTGCACCAAAAGTAGTATGACACAAAATGTGCGTTAACTACGCGTTGTCAGGAAAAGAACATTCCCTTACTACTGTTTAGCCAAGTTGGATTACTGAGTACGTCTAGCTATTGAACCAATTAACATGGTTAAATAATGTATAATCTCAGCTTGTATATTGATTAAGAAACCAACTGAGCACTACGATGTAGATTAGATTTGACATTAGTACCAGATAATATATTCTAACTATTCGTTTAGGTGCACAGTGCTCGCTAACATCAAACTAATATTTCAAATGAGTATGCTCACGATTAGGTATAATTCTTTAACAGGCGGGATTGATCCCATGAAATTCACCACCCTATTTGAATAAGTGAACTATATCTTTCACCAATTAGGTAAGCAATCTCTCCGTAATTTAAAGACACCAATACAGATATATTCTGTATACACAAAAAATCTAATGACTTGTTTCATTTGCTTTTTCTCTTTTTGATGTTTTCTTTATTACTCCTAACAATCCTTCCCTTTCCCCCTCCTTTTGATCTCTGTCTTACTAATCAGCCCTGATTGAAAAAGGCGAGTGATTCGCCGAAACACGTGTCTCTATAGGGCAACTGTTTGTTTAAATATATTTCATGAAAATCTGACCAACCTTTGTACTTTCTTTATTGTATGGCGCTTGACCTAAAGTGGAGCAGGGTTCTTTCTGAGCCCTATATACTTACTTATACTTACCGGAGTAGGGGGTCTATCACTTCGTCACTCCACTGTTCAGCTGCCACCTCTGTTTATCGAGCGCAGGACACTGATGGTTGATATTCTAAAACACCCCCCACTGCTGTACATCAAATGAGAGCAATATTTTTTACAATACTTAAGGGCCACAACATCATAAAATATCTGGGACGCGCGGGGTAAGGCACGCGTCCCAGGCTGATTGCATGGCTCCCTCCCAGTGGTATGGTCCATTTATTTATTGTATTTAGTGTTAATGTATAATGTGCCGAGAGTAAAATATTTGCTTCTTGGCTCCCTAACAGAAGGGTGATGATGCAGTGGAAGCACGAGAGAAAGAGGGGGGAGAAGTGAGGGGGTATTGGGGGAGAAGTTAAATGCATCAGGAAGGGGCGCTTCTACCATGTCAAGAGGGAACTTTGCAATTCATAGGGCAATCAGAAGGTTGTTCCACTGAGAAGCCCCAGCAGTGCCCTGTGTACTGACAACAAAACACTTTTCTTGTACCGGCACTGTGGTGAGTGTCATAGAGCTGGCTGATCTGAGGTGTCTGGTGTGACAGTATATAATTTTCTACTTTCTGCTAGAGGTAGTTGAAACCTTAACCCGAATATACAGGATGTATGAAGCAGAGAGTTTGGAATTCAATTCTTGTGGCAGGGAGGTCATCTGGGAGTTGCCAGGGGTAGCTGCTGCTACCCGTGGCTCCCCCTCTGCTACCCCTAGACCTGTCCTTGCTACGCCTGGGCCACTTTACAAAGAGGCAGTGCCAAGAGCAGATATATGTGTTGCACCTGAAAAAGCTGGTTGTAAATGCAGCTAAATGTGCCACAGCTTTTTTCACCTGGACTCTCAATCTCGTTAGCTGTAGCTGCTGCTGTTTATACTTTAAAATTAAAAAACCCTGCAATTACTGTGACCGGCAACACATCCGTCCCCTCTATCTCCCATCTAACAAAAAAAAAACGGTGGGTTACTCACCAAATAAGCAAAACAGAAAAGTGATGGCTGGAAGGTTTCAAATCATTCATAACCGCTGGAACAGGTCTGTGCAGCCCTCCAGACCATCGTTTTTCAGCCTGCAAAGCCACTACAGAAGGGGAAAGACCATATGCAAATCATGCTTGTCCGAAAAGGAGCAGTCCAGCCCGAACTGCTAGGTCACTTCCCTTCTGCACAAGTCCACAAGATGCTGAAACTACTTCCACTCATGTTAATAGACAGGATACTTGAAGTTCAAAGACTCTTCCTCCACGGTGCAGCCAGTCATTTCTACTGTACTATGCAGATGTTGGCAAAACATCTGCAACATGTCTTGGCTACTAAGAAAGATATAGTTAGGAATATGCTTTTTCCTTGGGGCTGCTCTTTCATCGTATGTGTTTTTTTGGCCCTCGGTGTAGCCTGAATTTGGTAACATATTCATGAGTGCCTGTGTAAAGCTGATTCTAGGGGACAAAAAGTGGACATATGTGCATTCAATGACTGATTCTAGGTGTAATTTGCTTCAGGATGGACGCGTGTTTTTGATCCCCATATTTGTCAGCATAAATTCTGCGGTGCCAGATATTTCGGTGGAGAATAAGCATCATATGCACTAATGGTGATGACAAAAACTGCAGGTGTTTACCTGCAAATGCAGCACACCTCTGTCTAATCCAAAAAGTATTTGATGGCCTGATAGATTGGGATTGGTTGATTGAGTGTCCAAATTTGTCACAGTAAAATTGGTCGCAATTTGTATTGCGCATTTTGCTGTATATGAATGTGGGGAGTGGGTTTAGGGATACAATTAATTTATTGGGGTTGTGGGGGAGGCTATGGGAGGTCTACCCCCACATATATATGCAGCAAAATGTAGCTGTCAATAAAAACATTTCAACCAATTCTCCCACAACCAATTTGATTCAACCAAATCAACCCACACCAATAGATTTGAGTACAGTATAATATGCCCTTTTTGCCAAACCAGACAATTCGCTTGTGGGACAGGTGATCAGGTAGCAACAACAAACACCTGATTCTATATATGTGTAGGTGATAAAAGTAAAGTTAGCCATCCACATCATCAGGACCAAAGAGTTTAGTGTGCTGCCTTAAACGTGAAAGATCTGCAATGGATAGCAAATACCCCATTTTCCAGGGGGTGTATATCATTGCCCTTGTTAAGCTTTAAACTTGGCCTACACTGAGGGTTAGATAGATTTCCAATCATAAAGCATTGACAGTGAAACCTCTCTTGTGTCAGTGGTCCCTGCCTATCCCTATATATTTGCGCAGAAAACAGTGTCTGGAGAGCAATTTCCTTCCTGCAGTCCACATGTAGTTTTGGGCTCGATTTCAGCCCCATAAACAGGGGGAATTTTAATAGGATTCTCTGGGGCAAAAGTCGTTTTTTCATCTTGTGACTATGGAATATATCGAATGGTATTATCCTCCTGGATTATTCTTCTGTCTTCGACACAGTCAATCATGCCACCCTGACAAATTAGCTCTGTGACACCCTTGACATCACAGGCCTGGCACTGAATTGGTTGACCTCCTTCCTCTCCAACTGACATTCTCAGGTTCAACTGGGCCCTTTTCTCTCCCCCATCACACTTTCCACCTGTGGCGCCACTCAAGGCTCTATCCTACTGCCGTGGCTTTTCAACATCTATGTTGCCCTTTTGGCCCACTTGATCTCTTCTCTCCAAACTTGCAGTGTTATGTAGACGACATGCAGCTCTCTTTCAAGCTGCCCTCCTCTTCCTCCTCTCTCATCCCTGACGGTCTGACTGCTATTCACTCTTGGCGTGCTGCCAATGATCTCTGCCTTAATGTCAGTAAGACTGAGATCCTTTTTATTGGGAACCCCAGCTCCCTCCTTCCCCTCTCCCTCTGGCCCACCTCTATAGGTGCCTTCCCCCGAGCCTCTTGTGAGGCAAAAAACCTTGGTGTCATCTTTGATTCCTCTCTCTCCTTCTCTCCTCACATCGCGGACCTTACCAAGAAGGCCCACTATCAGCTGCACCTGCTATTATAAGGTATCATCACTTTCCTCATCTTCGCCCAGAAACTCAATGTCTCCAGAGCTCTGTTCCCCTCTAGGCTTGACTACTGTGACAGCCTCTTCCTCAATCTTCCTTCATCCTCCCTCCGTTCCCCTCAACTAATCCAGAATAGGACTGCAATACTTATTCTTTGCCTTGAGCACAGGGCCATCATCTCTCCACCCCTAATTTATCTCCACTGGCTCCGGTTGCTGCTAGGATCAAATTCAAGACTCTCTGCATCATCCCAAAGGCTTTCTGATGTCTGGGCCCGCGCTACATCCAACTCTCTCCCTAAATACCTCCCTGCTATATCCCTTTGGTCTTTCAGCTATAACTCTCTGCAAATCAGTCGCTTCTCTAAGCAAAGTGTGGGGGGTAGATCTCTCCCCTCCGCAGGTGCCTCCATCTGGAATGGTCGCCCTGCCCTTCTCAGGCTTGAGCCGGGACGGCTTAAGTTCTGGAAGCTCCTCAAGATCCTCCTTTTCTCCTCCTCTACTCTCCCCATCCCCTAACACCTTCTTCTGCCTCAGTGACTGGCTACCTGGCTCTCTGCATACTACAGGGCACCAGGCCCCCCGCTCAGTCTGCCCCCCTTTCCCTTGCCCGCATTCCCTTGCACTTGTCCTCTGGCCTCCCCTTAGCACTTGCACCTTGCCTCTTCATCCTTTTCCCTTCCCATTTTAGCACTGCGTCTTTGTGCATACCGGCACCCCCCCTCACACTTCTTATTCTGTACTTACAAGATCCGAATATCGCAAGGCCTACTAGGACCGTTATTGTATCTTGCTTCCTTTTCCCTCCGCCCTCTTTTGTCTTGTGGCGCCTTGAAACACCATTTGTTGTATAGGCACCTTACAAATGCCCAATAAATAAATGAAATAATATAGTTAAAAATGCAGTTATTACTGCTAATGAAGGCGTGCATGTGCTTGTATTCTGGGTGATAGACTGTGGGATGCTGGGTTCGTAATTCAGGGGAGCTGAAAGATATTGATCTACCGCCTGTAGCCTACAAGAGCCTGATTAGCTTCACAACAACAGTTCCCAGGAGTTATTTTTGGCTCCCCCAGACAAATGATGTCTAATAAACACACCTATGTGAATTTAACCCTGTATGTTTGGGACAATCTATAAATAAAGAGGACACAGCTATATAACATTTAAAGCATGGGGTGGTCATATACAATGGACAAAATGACATGCATGCATCTTATGTTGAAGTTAGATTTGCGGAACTCTATGTAGTAAAACCTTGTCCCCCAGCGATAGCTCCTGTTCACTGGTTAATGCTGGATACCCAGGAGCTGCTTTTAGCTCCTGCTCTTTCAATACGAATTTTGATCCCTGGGGATGTCGATCCCTGGGGATGTGAGGACACACACACAAATTGTCATCCAATACCAATGAATATGTTTCTTTGTGAGTGTATTTGTTTATGTATTTGCTACTTATGAGAGTCACTACATGTCACTTGAATCTACTTGGGAGCACCAAGGTTTGAGAGGCAAGGGGGAGTGGGAAAAATACATATTTTTTGACCCATGCCCTCCGGCTTTGACTCTATTGTCCCCACTATTTCCTGACCTATTCTCTACCTCCTTGACTCTATTGTCCACTTTGAATCCTGGTCCATTTGCTCCCTTTTTTTGACTCTATTATCTCCACTATTTCCTGACCCATTCCCCCTTTGACTCTATTGACCTGACATTTCCTGTTCCATTCCCTCCCTTTTTAACTCTATTGTCCTCCCTATTTCCTGACCCATTCCCTCCCTCTTTGACTGTATTGTCCTTACTATTTCCTGACCCATTCCCTCCCTGTTCGACTGTATTGTCCCTACTATTTCCTGACCCATTCCCTCCCTCTTTGAATGTATTGTCCCCACTATTTCCTGACCCATTCTCTCCCTCTTTGGCTCTATTGTCCACATTGGTTCCTGGCCCATCCCCTCCTTTTTTTTACTCTATTGTCCCCACAATTTTTCTGGCCCATTCTCTCCCTCTTTGACTTTATTGTCCCACCTATTTCCTGACCCGTTCCCTCCCTCTTTGACTTTATTGTCCCCCCTATTTCCTGGCCCATTCCTTCCCTTTATTTTACTCTATTATCCCCACTATTTCCTGACCCATTCCCCTCTTTGACTTTACTGTCCCCCCCTATTTCTTGACCCATTCCGTCACTCTGCGACTGTACTGTCCGCTCATCTCTACGTAGCCAGGGTCTGGAATGCCGTCACCGGGGTTTGTTCTCTATGTTCCTGACCACATCACTCGTCCCTGTCCTCATTCCACCCTCCTATCTTGCTCTCTGCTGCCCCTTGAAGTGATATTGTTATTTGCAATGAAGAATGCAACAAAACACAAAATAAGCAAAGGAGTGAGAATAGAGCCAGAGCAGGCGCTGTCTAAGAGGACTCTTGCTGGTGTCTGGCTTCAGCCGAGATCCAGGGATGGACTGGCCTATAGGGAACACTGGAGATTTCCCGTTGGGCCGCTGCACCCTGGGCCTCTTTTGTGGGGCATTTCTAAATGTTCTTATAGGAAAAGCATTGGGCTTGCTGAAAATCTGTCACATGGAGCCACTTTGAACTTTATTTCCAAGGCCTCTTTTGGTCCCCAGTAATTATTTCCAGGGCCTCTTCTAGGTCCCAGTCCACCCCTGCCGAGATCCCATCGTGCGCGATGGTGAAAGGGAAAATACCGGCTCCATGAAGTTCGCAGCCCCGCCTTTGCTTAGCTTCCATTTTTTAAACACACCCCAAAGCAACGCAATGTCTCCCTAGAAGCGGCCGAAATGTGCCGCAAATTCAATAAGACGACAGCAATTTCTACACAGCTTTAAATCTGTGCTGCCTATGGAATATCTCCCCCACACCCTCGGTGATCGATTACCTTCTCCCGATTCCCAAAATGCAGGAAATAACGTCTCTGAAGCAGACAGACACACTCCATCCTTTAGAAATACAAGAGCCGATCAGGAGCCAGACGGGGTTCAACATGGGTGGCTAGGGGTCAGGCTATGGCGAATAGCCGTGGCTTGCCATGAATGGGGCTCTGTTGAAGCTCCTGGATCTTGTGGAACCGAGGCCAACAATCTCAAAGCGCAGAGCGGCAGCGCTGCAACATCTGGCCGAGAATCAAATTGCACTTTATTAAAAGCCTGCCGTCACAGACAGCCGAGGCTTAACTCCTGTTCCTTAGAGCCCCTACATTAAGTTTTCATTGCATTTCCCGGCACATTTCTACACCGGCTTTATTTAGCCACTGCACCGAAAGCGAAGTTAAGGTTCTTCGAAGATAATTCTGAACCTGCTAGGAAGGCGGCATTCTGTGAGGTGCCCGGTTAGGGGTTGCTCTCTGCTGTGAAGGATGATGTTCCAATGGACTACGAGATGGATGGTGAGCAGTAAAAAGAGAATGTAAACTCGACAGTATGGGCCTGAGCAATCTCATCTTCCTGCTGCCAAGGCACACTACTGCGCCCCGATTCAGCCAAGCTCCGCAGCCTCCTTAGCTGTCCCTATGGCAGTAGTCAGAGGCATTGCTGGGGGGTTGGGGGTGGGCTGAGGGGCCTATAGCCCCAGGTCTTTTGGTTGTAGCCCGGGATAGAAGCTCGGGGACTACAACCAAAAGACTAGCACCGAATCCCGACGGTCCTGGCATTAGCTAAGCCCCTGATCTTTTCCAGACCTAGCAACACCCCTGGGCAGTAGTATTCAACATGTGGTATGCTGAGCTCCACTTGAGTAAAAATATTGTAGTTGATACCCCACCCCTTAAATCAAAATAGTGTTGCTGCCGCCCCCCTCCCCAATTCCATATTTGCTCATATTTTCTATTGAAAGCAGTTATTGCACTCCCTTTTTAAAGACCCTGGGCCGGGCCACTCTCACGGCCGCTCGCTGGCCAGCCCTACAGTTTGAAGACCACTGCCTTAAGGTCTGATTGTTATTGTCAGTAGGCTCTGGTGGCAGAGCAATCACCATTACCTGTACACCACAGAAGAGACAGCGTCATAGTGTGCGCATTCTATTCTAGATGTGTCGAGGCACTGCATGATATGCACTGGTCAACTGTCAGTGGCACCAAACTGTGGAGTACCGAGAAAAAGCGTGGGAGTCTAATTGGCTAAAGATCCGATGCCCTCACTGTGCTTTGCGCATAAGGCAAAAACCCTCCCCTTTCACCCTCCAGTTGCCACCACTGCTGCCACTTTCCACACTTTAGTGTTCTGCGTCCTCTCTGGAGGAGCCACCCACACAATGTTGAAGTTGGTGCACATGAGCACCCCAATGCACACACACAAGCATCCAGAGACAAACACGCATTCACACACACACAAGCACACATGCTCGCCACTATTCATTACTGCACAGTAATAGTGGTGCAGTAAAGACCTAGGTCGCAATTACTGCACAGTAAAGACATGTTACACAACGGAATATATTCAAATGACAGGTTCTGAGGAACATCTGATGTTACTTGGAAATCTGAGGTGGAATATATAGTTGAAATATACCCACCTAGGATGCTGTGTTGTCTATGGCTCCCCTGCGTACCTTTCCCACTCCCTGCCTCGTCCTCACGAACCAGAATTCCAGAGGATGCAGAAGTAACGCAGGAGGGCACTACATGCAACATAGACAAATGCCAACTACATGCAACATAGACAAATGCCAACTACATGCAACATAGACAAATGCCAACTACATGCAACATAGACAAATGCCAACTACATGCAACATAGACAAATGCCAACTACATGCAACATAGAAAAATGCCAGGTTTCCTCTCTTCTCAGCCAACAGCAACCAGAAAAGGAAACACATTGTTGGCAGAGAAAAAGCTGTATCACCTAGTGTGATGCTACAGCAGGTGGCTTTGAATTCTGTGATCCCCTGCCGTTATGTCACAGCAGGAACACAGTATCCTCGAACAGAAATAGTTGCTATTTAAGCCACACTCTATAGTCATATTCACGCACACTTGAATAGAAGCTAAATTGCTCCTTCAATTTCTAGGATTCAAGCACGCAAGAGTGTCAACATACATCAATATCAAAAATACGAATGTAATGACAAACAAGCATAAGGAGAAAAAAAAAAATCTCATCCCTTCAAATCTCTACCATTAAATATCGCCCTCGATCCTTTCCAAAATAAATGCTGACAGTATTGCTGTTTAATGTTCTTTCCAGAATACCACACACAAACAAGTGTATTAGATCAAAAACAAAATAAGAATACACCAGGGATACTATCTCTGCACTAGCCTGTCCCTGCCCACACTGCCTTACATGTGGTAACCGCTGCTGTGTGTGCCCCTAGCCACATTCTCATATAGAATTTGGATGTTATCTTTTGTTCTACTTTTGGTATTTAGAGCTCTCATTCCCTCGAATCTGTACTACAATAGGATTGTACTTCCCTTGATTGGTATTACCCCCATTACATCGTATGCAATCACTGTGAAGTCCACTTCATCACATTTTTTATAAAGAATTTTAGCACATTTCCTTCGAAAATATAGATGAGGGTTGGGTTGGGGTAATAATTAAGGTGGTGGATGTCAGGCAGTTTGCGGGGGGTATGCCCCTACATCTGTTTTTATTGTGTAGAAATTCAGAAATAAAATTCAATGTTTTGTACTTTGCAGGGATTCTTTCGATGTTATTCGTATTTTATTTTTTTATTGAACATTTATATGGCGCCTATACAGTAGAAAGTGTTTCCAGGTGCCAGAAGACAAAAGCAAGGGAGCGGGGGTCGGGGGACATAGAAGAAAACAACAATAACAGCCCTACTAGGCCTTGTGACATTCAGATCATGCAAGTGCAGTATCAAGAAGTGCAGGGGGAGGGACCAGGAAAGGGAAATGGATGGGATTGGGGGAAGGAGAAGCAGAGAAGTACTGTAAAGAGGGTGCCCAGGTGGGCAGGCTTTGGAGGGCTAATCACGGAAGGGAGTCCGAGGGCAAGTGCTGTAGGAAGGGATGAGGGGGGCGACTGGATGAAGGATGGACCTGGCCCCTGGGGAGACTCATAACGGACACAGGAATTGAGTTGTAGCAGAGGAGGAGACTAGAAGGAGAGGGGGAGAGGGAAGCAGGAAGAGAAAAGGAAGGTCTTGAGGACCTTCTGGATCTTAAGGAGATCCGGCTCAAAGCGGAGAGGGCCTTGGAGGCTGTTCCAGAGGGAGGCTCCTGCCGAACGGGGAGATCTACCCCCCCACTCTCTGCTTGGTGAAACATTTGATCTGCAGAGAGTTAGAGCTATAGGCCAAAGGCCTTGAGCAGGGAGTTATCTAGGGAAAGAGAGTTGAATGTAGCGATGTCTTAGGCCCCAGAAAGCCTTGTGGATGATGCAGAGTGACTTGAATTTGATCTTTGCAACCACCGGGAGCCAGTGAATAGATCTTAGGGCTGGAGAGATGCGGTCCCTGGAAATTAGGCCAAGGATAAGTCTTGCAGTACTTTTCTGGATTAGTTGGAGAGGGCGGAGTGAGGAGAGGGGCAGATTAAGGAAGAGGATGTTGCAATAATCAAGCATTGCGAGAACAAGAGCTCTGGAAATGGTGAGTTTCTGGGGGAAGGTGAGGAAAGGGAGAATCCCTCTGAGGAGGTGAAGATGTTAGTGGGCCTTCTTGGCAAGGTCAGCGATAGGAGGTGAGAAGGAGAGAGAGGAATCAAAGATGACACCCATGTTTTTAGCCTTGCACGAGTGTGAGGGGAGGTGGCTCAAGGAGGGCAGCCAGAGTGTAGGCGGGAAGGAGGGAGAGTAGGGGTCCCAATGAGAAGGATCTCACTCTTACTGGTGTTAAGGCAGAGATCATTCGCAGCACACCATGCCTGAATAGCAGTCAGACAGTTGGGAAAGAGAGAGAAGGGAGAGGGGAAAGAGAGAGGAGGAAGAGGAGGGAAGCTTGAAGCTTTGTCGTCAGCATAACACTGGAAATGAGGAGAGAAGGTGGATATCAAGTGGGCAAAAGGGGCAAGTTATATGTTGAAAATCCACAGCAAGAGGACAGAGCACCGAGGAACACAGCAGGTCGAGAGTGAGGTAGAAGAAAGAAAGGGGCCCAGTTGGACTTGCGAGGGCGATTCGAGAGGAAAGATGCCCAGGATATAACAGAGCCAATTTATGAGTATAGAATGATTGACTGTGTCAAAGGCAGATGACAGATAAAGGAGAATAAAGGCAGAAGGAGAGATGGAGTTGGGATTAGAGAGCAGGTCATCACAGGTGTTCAGGAGAGCAGTTTACTGGCCTCCTGTTGCTCTGAACCCAGACTGGTGGTTGTCAAAACAGCCAACAGATTCAGTGTGAGGAATTAGTTGGGAGATGACCAACTTTTCCAGGAGTTTGCCCAAAAAGGGGGTATTTGAGATAGGGCGGTAGTTAGCCAGGCAGGAAGGGTTTGTAGATGGCTTTTTCAGGAGGTGGTGCACAAGGGAGTGCTTGAGGGATGAAGGGAAGGAGCTAGTTTCAAAGGAGTGGTTACAGAACTCAGCCAAGGAGGGAGCACGAGAGGCTACATTGTCCGTGATAGTTTGAGAGGAGCAGGGAAACACCTGTTTGGAGGAGACTTTCATAGAGCAGACAGTCGTGGTGACCTCACCCAGTGCTATGGGTGAGAATGAGCAGAAGAGGGGGAAGAGAGAGGGGGGGCAAGAGAGGCCTGCATGCAGGTGGGGGGGGCGGTAGAGGAGAGAGAGAACAGGATATCCTGAGTTTTGGATCGGAAATGGGTGGCCACACTGTGCATTGGGACTGAGAAGGAAGAGCAGAGGAGGAGACTGCAGTAGGATTGGCAAGTTCCTTGCAGATTTTGAAAAGTTCCGCCGTATATGGGCCCGTTTCTTGGAGCGGATGGAGAGTCTGTATTTCCTTTGGAGCAGGCAACAGGCCAGTTTGTCATATGATGTAATAGAGCAAGCCACTTCCGTTCCACAACTTTGCATGTGCGTTTCATCAAGGCTAAGTCAGAATCATACCAACTATTGCACTTGGAAGCAGGCTTCATGTGGATCCTCATGGCATGGAAAAGGATGTCAAGGCTGTTGGAAATGGAGTGGTGTAGGTTAGCAAGAGCTAAGTCAATGTGAGAATGAATAGTAGGAGTGGGGGGGTGAAGGAAGTGGCAAAAGCAGGTACTGACACTCACTTCATTGGTCGAACAGCAGAGAAGTAGACTGGCAGTGTGGTCAGAGGCTTAGTTGCAGGGCCCAAGAGCTCCAAATGGGAGGAGAGAAGAGATAGGTAAGACCAGGAGAGAGGAGTAGTGAGAGGGTTAAAGAAGGAGATATCAGCTGAGATGAGTGCATCCAGGATGTGCCCAGCTGAATGGGTTGGGCCAGAAGGAAGGATGGTGAGTGAGAGAGAGTAGCACAGGTTACGGAAGAGTAGAGTGGTCGCATCAGGAGAATCCAGATGGATATTGGAATCTCCAAAGAGGAGAAGCTTAGCGGAAGAGGTCAGAAGGGAGGATGCAAAGTCTGCCCACTCAGAGAGGAATGGGGAGATCGGCCTAGCAGGCCTGTAGATTGTAGAGGGAGTGAGCGAGAGGGTAGGATAAACGCAAAGCTTGCAGACAAAATATTCAAAGGAGGAGTAGGGTTAAATGGATATAATGGAAGCAGTGACCGATTCAGGGTAGACAACAGTCACTATGCCTCCTGACCAGTTAAACATGGGCTTGGAGAGGATCGTGTAGCCCTCTGGAAGGAAAGTGTCAAAAGCAGTGACATAACTGGGATTGAACCACGTCTCAGTGAGAGCGCGGATGTCAAGGTCATAGACTTCATGGAGGTGACAGATATCAGAGGAATGTTTGACAGCAGAGTGCGAATTAAGGGTAAGTAGGTAAAGCTGATTGCCACCTTTAAAGGTTTTCTTAGGTGGGGTACAGGGGCGGGGTACACCCGTCAGTGAAAGAGATGAGACCAGAGGGGTGGCAGCCAGAAGAATAGTAGGAGATGGGAGGAAGTTAATGAGAGACAGAAGACACCTGACAAGAAGGAGGAGGTTGGGCTAAGAGCCCTGGGCCATGATAGTGCCATTCTGGTAGCCATAAATGATGCACCTGGATGATAGGAAGTGTGCCAAGAGAACTTCCCACCTGGTTCCACCATTGATGGAAAAGGAGAGAGGATAGATACCACCATAAGGGGAATCCATAGGTCAGGAGAGGGGACAGTATAGAGTATTTCATTACTAGTCTGTCTGGCGGAAGCATTGGCGTAGGTGTCTGCAATGGGCAATCCTGGATTAGAGGCCAGGAGTGCGTTCTTACATTGGTTTCCTTCCAGGCTTCGAGAGAGTGGTAGGAAAGGTGATAGAGTAGATAGGAGCGATAGAGAGTACCATAGTTGCAAAAAAGGGGGAAAATGGGGAGCAGAAGAAGGGACTGCACAAGGAACACACCAGGCAGCCTAGCAGCGATCAAACCACAGAGTCAAAATCAGCAGATGACACAGTAGGAGAAAGGGCAAACAGGGATAAGGCCTAGGTTACAAGAGGCAGCAGGAAGCATACAAATTCAGTATTCAAATGTGGCGAGGCAGCAACGAGAAATTAAACAGGGTAAGGTACAGTGAACAGCAAATGGCATAACTGAATTACAGATAAATGTGTTTAGATTATCACAATTCAGAGAGAACAAGGCAAACAATTACCACAGCTAGAGGGTATAGAGCAGCACATAGATCCACTTGATGTCGGTCCTCTGAGCAACTCCGAGAGGCGTCATGAGCAAAAGGGAGCAGTGCTCCATCAAGAGTGTGGAGCAACTGAATGTGTACCGCTCTGAACCTACAATGTGTTCGTGGAAGTACAGCATACTCTTAAAAGGTGGATATAGACGCTTGAATGAGCAAGGGAAGAAGGGAGAGACAGCTGAAAACTCCCATTGGTTCAGAGAAGAAGGAACCTGCTGTATATAAGAGCATGCCGGCTGGGCTTGATACAGGTGTGCCAATTACTGGTGACATTGGACATCCCCTTTCTAAAGAGAAAGAACATCATTGGCTAAATCCATGAGTGATGCTATCCTAGGATCAATTGTTGACCACCGATAGGCAGCAGACCCTAGTATGGTGAAAACACTAACAGGGACAAGACATACAAGTGACAATAACAGTGGGATATGTATGACAAGCGAATTGAAAGTGACAAGTAGCAACATATTCTCATTCAAAACAAGGTCTAGCAGTTGAATTGCTGTTTAGGATACGAGCCTGTGCTTGGGCTGATCAACTTTTGATCGTGGCTATCTATGCTCAGGAAGCTCTATAACAATTAACCCTGTGTTATGCTGATGAAACCGTGATCACCCATAGCCTTACAGGGGAGAACATTGGTCTGGAGTTCAGCTTTCAATCTACAACTTAGCTGCATGGAATATATCCTTCCTGGTTCATTTCTCCAACAATTTGAAAGTCGTTTCCAACAAGAATCCAACAGATGAAAGATGACCCTGCTCACCATCCCGAAACAGACGAGCTACTCTCGTGAAGTACAGGTGAAGTCACTCGTTTCATTTGAATTGAATCAACATGGAAGGAGACGGGTTTAGGCGGAAATTCAATAAGGGCCCGCTGCTTTTGTGGCGCATCGTTCATAGAAGAAACACACATGCATACTAAAATGGGCTGAAGTACGGAGTCAAAACAAGCATTAAGGGACACGGTCATGTGCAAGCTGCCCTTTGCACAGCACTTGGCCAGTTCAAGGTCACTATGTTTCTCTAAAGCTGATGCTTCTGACTACATACATATTGATGTATGTGACTCCCAAGCAGACACAAGTGTTAGATCAGATATTATCTGTGTTTCAGTTGGGTTGGGAAGCAGCCAATAACTGATGTCTGCCCTCAACCAGAGAGAAATTGGCGGCAGACCTAGGTTTGTGCCCATGTTTTAGTCCACATTAATAGGTTAATTGCATTCAGTTCGTTTTTCCCCAAATTGTTCTCAGTAATGACCTTGAACTGGCCAAGTGCTGTGGAAAGGGCAGCTTGCACATGGCCGTGTCCCTTAATGCTTTTATTGACGCCGTACGTCAACCCATTTTAGTATGCGTGTGTGTTCCTACTATGAACGATGTGCCACAAAAGCAGCGGGCCCTTATTGAATTTCCGTCTAAACCCGTCTCCTTCCATGTTGATTCAATTCAAAAGAAACGAGTGACTTCACTTGCACTTCATGAGAGCACCTCGCCTGTTTCGGGAGGATGAGCAGGGTCATCTTTCATCTGTCAGAGGAAGCCGAGGCACACTCGAGGAATGCCAACATGGACGGCAGTGGCGCTCGGTAGTCTGAGCTGTCAAAGGAAGCCAGGCAAAGCACGGACAGCAACAAAGGAGAGGCCATCCAAACAAAGAGCAACGCTTTAGGGCGCTCTGCACGAGTGGGCGTCGAAGCTAAAGGAATCGGAAGTTGTCTTATTAATGTGGGAGGCAACTGAACAAGCACATGCAACAACAACAAACAGTACTACCCCATTTCTGAAAAAGGCCCAAGTCTAGGGGACAAAGTACATAAAAAACACTGGAAGCAATACATTACCTTTCCACTGAGGTCACAGCCTTCCTGGACAATATTGCCGGTGGTATTGGAATTACACGTTCACGCTGGCAGTCTGATATTACTGACATTGCCACCATTGATAAATACCGTGAGGATGAATTACTGCTGGCGGGGCAAAACACTTACTGTGGAACTCTTTTTTCCAGAAGGTAAAATTAAACTGTGGGTAAACACTGCCTGGGGTAATTATTGCCAGTGGTTAAAAATATAGCCAGTCATACATTTCGATTTCTGGGACTGGCATGTGACCTGTAAGGAAAAAACATTCCCCCATGATCACGTGTGTGTATTTTTCACAGCAGACAGATTTGTCAACTGGAAGGAAGTATTTACATATGCTACCTTTTTAAAGACCAGTTAAAAGCAGATCTTATTGTGGACGAAATCATTATTTGTATTTGTGGGGCGGGCGGAAAGCTCAGGGGCCACACGTTTGTCTTGGAAGCAAAACAATGCATAGCAACACAGTTTCAAATCCTGGTTTCACGCTTATAAACTGGTCTCTGGTATTGAGCACATTATAAAAGTACAGTTAAAATTATAAATATTTTCTTTTGCTTATATAGCGGTTACCGCCAAAGTGCTGAATAACATATTTAAACAAAACAATTTTAATGGAACAATAAACAATGATGATCTAAACTTAAGAAGAAGCATGAAAAACAGAAAAGGAAGTAAGAGATTGAACAGAGAGCGGGACGGAATTCCATAATTTAGGTGCCGAAAGAGAGAGAACAAACGAAAAGGTGATTGGGCACAGGGAGGATGTGGGGCCAATAAGATACACTGTGCTTAAGAGGGAAGGGATTGCAAAGGTTGACACCAAGAGATCAGAGCAGAAAGATACAAAGGATTCCTCCCATACAGACATTTGTCTACAATACACAGACAGTGAAATTCAGGATAACAGTTAAAAGGTTGCCACTGAAAATATGCAAGTGAATAATATTGTAAACCAGCGTTAGCAAAGGTTTTTACGGCTGTATTTTTGCCACAGGCAGTGATTGCACCCATATATATTTACCACTGGTGGTAAAGTGGTGGTGTGGGTGTGAGGTTTTTCTTCTTGAAAATAGGTATACCCTTTGTAAGAGAATTCCACTGAAACTAGTGGTAATTGACAATTACCGCTGGTAGTATTAATACCGTCCATTCTGTAATGAGTCCCTCTGCATATGCAACAACAGCCGTCTGCTGTGATTATATCTTTTCTTCAAACAATCCTTTAGCAAGAACGTGTTTTTATGACTAAATACACAACTATATCTGTCCGCCTATTCAACTACTGACATCAACATATTGTTTCAATCCTGCAGCTAGCGAAGTCATCAAGAATGATATTAGAATTATTCCTAGAACCAAGGGACCTTTTTGACCCAGATAAATTTTTATTCTAAACATATGTTTAATCCAGTTTGTATAATATGAGGGGTTAGAATGTTTCTGGGGAACACAGAAATATATTGAGCAGGGGAGGCATTTGGCACTCCTTGCCCCCTGCTAAAGGGCAATCAGATGGTTCAATTGGAAGACCAACTGGCGTTACAGTAAAATTGAGGTCTCTGGTCAGTGCGCAGCAAGCATCACATTTTGCGCAATTTCTAATGAACTGGCAGACTTGCGAGGAGTTAATCGACAAGGGACTCTGCCACATGCAACAGGGCTCTGCTTAGTTCAGGGGTCTGCATCCTTTGACTTTCCGGATGTTTTGGGTTGCAACTCCCATCAGCCAAATCCAGAATAGTCAATGGTGAGGGATCAGCGGAGAGCCAGAAGTTGCAGACGGCCGACTTAAATGGACACCTGTGATAGTACAGAAGTGGACTCATGAGAATGTGCATTGAGCAAAACTGGTGACAAAAGTGCCCTTGGTGCTGGTTATGAGCACAACATGATAGTGTATAAGGTTGAATATATATTGCAACAGTCATCACCCTATACTTAAACTGAAACCTAATAGCCCTTGTATTTGCAAAACATCTATTGCTAATAACTTTTAACTCGTTTGATGTATCTTTATAGCATGTTTATAAGATGTTTTTTCCCAAAATTTGGAAAGTTTGGTGCAAATACATCCAAAGGTTTAAAAGGTTTAAAGTGTTAAAAAAGTGTATGTTTTTCATCTTTTTTATTGGTTTTTCTATAGAGAAAATGTGAATTCATTGAACAGGTGTCCAGCCTATACCGCTGGATGGATTTGCTTTAAATTCAAAACAAGTTGGGCACAGAGTGGTGCAGATGTGTCTTCTGGTGGTTTGGTGCAAATATGTGCCGTATTCTTTTAAAATTAATTGTCTAAGATTAGTGTGCCCCAGGCATCAAAATCTAGAGGCATTCATGAACTTGCTATAAATCCTTTCAATTTAATCGACGTCCCACGTTTAAATCGTACATGATAAATATATTATAAAGTGCAGTTAAATTGAGTATCACAGCTCAAACTACAGCCCAATTTTGGGAAAGATTCATAACACAATGAAAACGTTATTAAGAAAGAAAAAAAATGTTTTCGCCCTACTCCAATTTATTGCCCCAGAGAGACAAAGTCCATATTTCTGCACAGCTCACTGTAAAAACCACTGGACGGAATTGGACCAGGTATGTAACAACTCAGGCACGAAGCGTTGATTTGATTTGTCGGAGGGGTCTGGGCTTATTCTATCCAGTAGTTGTTAAATATTTGACAGAGAAGGTGGTGTGCCCTTCTCCAAATATTATAGCTATATTCCCCCTGGTGCTTTGCAGCAGAGAGGCTTTTTCAAAAATGAAAAAGCTGCCATTTTGTTTTTTTTTGGTTTCAATGTGAGCGATAACCAGGGTTATTTCTGAAATAAATGGACGAAAAGTGGAAAAAATACTATTTGGAGGAGGAAAAAGGATGAAATTACATCAGACTAGAGGTGGAGAGAGGAAAAGAAAAAGAGGACACCATGTGAAATTGAGGGGTTGGTGGGGAGGGAGCTGGAGACCAAGTTCAGAGCTCAAACGTTTTCTCATATCCGGGGTTATTTTTCCATAACCACGGTTATAGTACAAAACATGATCGGGAATGAAAATGTCACCTGAAAAACTGGGTAATTTGTAGTGCATTACTATGATCAGGGTTATGTTAACCGTGGTTATGGAAAACCAGTTTATTTTAAAAAAAAGAGTTCCAAAAAAGTGATTAATATAAAAAAAGTGGAATGTTACAGCTGCAGTGAGGGGGGTTTTAATGGGTGTGGCCGAATTCTATTGCTACTGGTTCACTTTAATGAACTGGTTCACTTTAATGAACGGAATGAGGGAATATGAAAAGGGGACACAACCAAAGGCTAGTGAGACTGGAAGAAAGCTATTGGGGCAACATGTAAGGCCGGGGCAAATGGACATGGGGCGAAGGCCATGCCTAGTTAGCGGCTAAAAAAGGTAGTGTTTTAAAAGATACAGTGGGCACGGCCCTGGCTAGTGGGCCTGAAAGATATGTAGAGTGGCCACAGCCAAAGGCCGGGCCACGAAGTGGGTCCAAAAGAAATATATTGGGTGAACATGTACAGTGACACGGCCAAAGCCCATAGCTAGTGGCCTGTAATAAAACATTGGTATAACAAAACCCTTGAAATTCACTGAATAAACATTAGATATGGTGCAGTTAAATTGTGCAGACATAACTCAACAAAATCCTTGAAATTAAGCAGAGGTAGGAAGTCATGACCAGCGTAACGTGGCGCGTTCCTCTTGCAAACCCCATGAACACATGCATATTATAAGTGAAGGGATTCACAATGACATTCAAAATGGCATTATGAGGGATATCAACCAGAGCACGCCGAGTTAAGCTGGTCATATCCGCTGAATTTAAAGGGTTTTGTTGCATTAAATCTGCACAATTTACCTTCACCTTTCTTCAGTGAAAAAAAAAAATACATCTCTATATATAAAAGAAGTCCTGACTGACTGACTCATCAATGCCCAGTTCAAACCATTTAACCTAGGAATGTCAAATTTGGAAGGTATAATGTTTTCATGACATAGGCATCCACTAAGGAAGGATTTCTGGAACTTCCATCCCTAAGGTGTTGACAAGGGGGGGTGAATAACTGACTGACTCATCAACACCCAGCTCAAACCATTTAATCTAGGAAGGTGAAATTTGGAAGGTACATTGTTTTCATGATGTAGGAACCCACCAAGGAATGACTTTTGGAAATTCTGTCCCTAAGGCGGTAAAAAGGGGGATGAATCATTTTATGAGGATATCTATATCTCAAAAAACGAAGATGTTACAGACGTGGAAATTGGTATTTAGATTTTTCTTCAAAACGAGAGAAACACGTGTTTTACCATTTTCCAAAAATCCGGTTAAGGGAGGTGGAATTTGCTAAATGATGTGTCTGCAGGTTAGTTCTCCGAACTGCTTCTTAAAATTGGTAACAGAGATTATCCCGCATTTGAGAGAAAAATAGTCATACCTTCCAACCTAGGCACAGTCGTCAGTTCTCTAGCAGATCTCACATCCAAAATTTGCCCTGACATAAAAGATCTAATGGAGAAATCTACAGAATGGTTATATAAACATGCAATTTTAACAACAAACAACAGCATTGATGCCGTACTCAATAAATATACTATTAATAATTTCGGGGGAGTGCAAATGGATCACAAATCTGGATACTTAGTGGTTAAAAGTGATGACGCAGTTCACTACCCCGTTGAGATCTTGAACACTTTAAATCCTCCTGGTATTCCCGAACACAAACTTCTTCTGAAAGTGGGAGCACCTGTGATATTATTGCGGAACCTCAACCCACCTAAGCTCTGTAATGGCACCAGATTGCGAGTGAAAGCTCTCCGCAGAAATGTGATTGAGGCTACAGTGTTAACCAGTTCTGGCCAGGGGAGTCCGTGTTCTTACCATGAATACCTCTTATACCTTTAGAATATCTGTTTGAATTCAAAAGACTTCAGTTCCCCTCAAAGGTTTGATTCGCCATGACCATCAACACATTTCGGGGGCAGAGTTTAAAGGTAGAAGGGATTGACCTAAGTGAAGGCTGCTTCTCACATGGTCAGTGTTACGTGGCCTTTCCAGAGGGAGCTCACCTAACTCTCTGGTAATCCTAGCACCTGAAGGGAGAACCACTAATGTAGCTTACAAATAAGTATTCAAATAGTTTTTTTGTAGGTTGTAGATGCCAAATAAGTAATTTTCATTTTTGTGTCTGTCTCAAAGTCTGTTTGTAATGACCACAAAAGAATCTTGACTTACATCAATGGATAAACTATCTTTGTTTTGTAGCCAACATGCCTCGACTAACGTCTGCAATAAACATTGCTTATTACATGACGACATCAACCTGTAAATTATATTTTGGAAAGTTTGAACAAAAACTTAATGTGTCTTTTAAAAACAATGGTACCAAATCTCAAAATCCTCACGAGCAAAGCAGCGGGCAACAGCTAGTATATATATATATATTTGGAAGCCATTCGAGTATTATCAGAAGGATAGTCAACAAGTATTGGAAAGTGTTAAAAGCTGATAAAGACATTGGTGGCATGCTTCATGACCATCCTGATATTACTTTTCGTAAAAGTGCTTCCATCAAAGACTTATTGGTGAAAAGTTACATGGCCATAGAAAGGAATGACACAAACACCAATTGGCTTTCCTTAACAGGAACAGGCTTCTTCAAATGTACCAGATGTAAGATCTGTAAATATGCAAAGAATTGCAAAAGTTATGAGCACCCTATACTAAAACATCTGGTTTACATCAATAGCAAGATTACATGCGAATCAGAACTGGTGGTATATGCTTTGATTTGTCCTTGTTCAAAATGGTACATTGGAAGCACAAAATGTAAGTTGAAAGTGCGTATCCTGCAACATGTGAGAGCTATTACTAATAAGGACTGCTCTTACCCCATGGCTAAACATTTTTCGGAGATGCATAACGCCGATCCAACTCATCTTACGTTCTTTGGCATTCATAAGGTCATCCCAGGCCCCAGAGGAGGTGACTATGAAAAAATACTCCGCCAAGAAGAGACTAAATATATCTTAGACTTCGAGAGTAAAACACCACTGGGACATAACATCGATGAAGAGCTTTACACATTTCTGGGGACATAAAGATCATATTGTACACGATAATATCCCCGGCAGCTCATACATTCAAAGGACCCCTTTTTTTCATAATGGTATATGCTTAACTGATTGTTGCATTGTTTCAT